>NC_044406.1:80371265-80989232 GCF_006542625.1 Nomascus leucogenys | reverse complement strand
ATATTCATTAAGTTTATTTACTTTTATTACTTCAATGTAAACAACAACTTTTAAAAATCTGTAAACAAGGAAAAGTTACTTTCCTTTTAACAAAAAAGTACATTTTCATGCCTTTTTGTAAACTTTCTTACCAGAAACACACCCAACTTTTCTTATATACTTTGAATGCAGACTGTTATATCTGGCATTTTACATTTTATATATCTCTATATATATTTTCTCAATATATATATTGAAGTATATATGTAATACACTTCACCACTATACAATTCATCCATATAACCAAAAACCACATATATATACATATATACATACATATATATACATATATACATATATACATACATATATATACATATATACACATATATATACATATATACACATATATTTACATATATATACATATATACGTATATATACGTATATATATACGTATATATGTGTGCATATACATATATGTATGTGTGTATATATATATACGTATATATATATACACACACACTCTCAGTGATCATTTTAAGTGAAAAACCTAGAAAATAAGAAATTTAATGCAGAGCCCAGGACAAAGTACAGTGGAGTCAATGCCTGGAAGATCCAACCCCTCGCAGCATGGCTAGGAAGCACAGCAGGGTCAGGGAGAATGGGGAATGGGGCATGGATGCTATCCCTAGGCCTCACCATGGTCACTTGTCTAAACCTCAGAATCAAAGGGCTCAAATTCAAAGACATAAGCTCACTGAGAAAAAATATCGTGGAATCCAAAAGGAGGTAGAGCAAGATATCAGAATAGAAGGCCCCACTGACTGTTCCCACCACAAGGACACAAAGTTAACAGCTATCTACACAGAAAAAATATCATCATAAGAACCAAAAATTAGGTGAGCACCCATAGAACCTGGTTTTAACTTCATATTGTTGAAAGAGGGTCTGGAGACATAGAAAAAACAGTCTTGAATCTGTGACACCACAGCTTCCCCACCCCTGGAATGAGTGGTGTGAAGTGAAGAGGCTCTCTGGACACTGGTGGAGAGAGAACACAGCAATTTTGAGGCATTAAACTCAGTGCTTTCCTGTTACAGCAGAAAGGAAAACCAGACTAAACTCAGTGGACAGGTGCCCATGAAGGCAGCATTTAAACTGGCCCTATTCAGGAAGGATTACTGATCCCAGTGGCCCCAACTCAAGTTCCCACAAACCTTACCACCAAGGGCTACGGTGTCCTTTGCCTCCAAGTAAACTTGAAAAGCAGCATAGACCACAAGGACTGCAACTCTTAGACCTCTTAGATGAGTCCTAGTGCTGAATTGGACCCAAAGATAGTGGTCTAGGGGGACACATGACCTACTGAGTAAAAAGCTGGAATGATTAAGGGAGTGCTGGCATCACTCCTCCCGTAACCCCAGGCTACACAGTTAGCAGCTCTGAAAGAGGCTCTTTCCTTCTGCTTGAGGATACAAGAGGGAAGAGTAAGAATAACTTTGTTTTGCATCTTGGATACCAGCTCAGCCACAACAGGATAGGGCACCAGTCAGTGTTGTGAGGCCCCTGTTCCAAACGCTAGATCCTAGATGACATTTCTATAAAACCCTGGGCCAGAGGAGAACACACTGCATTTGAAAAACAATTATCCACTTCAGGCAGCATTCATAACTGAGGAGACCTTGGGTTCTAAACAACCAACAGCAATACCCAGGTACTACATCGAGGGCATTGGGTGTGCCTCTGAGACCTGTTGGCTTCAGGTGAGACTCAGCACATTACTAGCTGTACTGGCTATAAGGCAAAACTCCTTCAGCTTGAGAAAAGCAAGGGGAAAAGTAAAGGGGACTTTGTCTTGCACCTTAGATACCAACACCACCACAGGAGGATAGAGCACCAAGTGAGCTCTTGAAGTCCTTGACTCCAGGACTTGACTCTTGGCTGACATTTCTGGACTTGCATATAAGGCCAGACGGGAGACCACCGCCCTGAAAGGTGAGTCCCAGGCCAGGCAGCATTCACTCCAAGCTGACTTTAGAGCCCTTGGGCTTTTAAGGAACATCAGTGTAAGTCTGGCAGTGTAGCCTGGGGTGGTGGCAACTATGGGGTGTAGCACCTCTGCCTTTGGATAGGGGAGGGAAGAGTGGAAAGAACTGCATCCTGTGGTTTGAGTACCAGCTCACACATAGTACAGTAAAATACCAGGTAAACAGCTAATGTTTCTGACTCTAGTTCCTGACTTACAGAAGCACATTTGAACCCACCCAGAGCCTAGGGAAACTCACTGCCCTGAAGAGAAAAACACAGGCCTGGGTGGCTTTTGCCACCAGCTAAATGTAAAGCCCCAGAACCTTGAATAAACATAGGCAGTAACCAGGGAATGGTTATAGAAAGCCTTGGGCAAGACCCAGTGCTGTGTGGGGCTTTGGGTCTGACCCAGTGCATTCATAGTGGTGATGGACACAGAGGAGCTTCTGTCATCCCAGATTTAGGTAGCTCAGAACATAGAGACTCTATGGTTCAGGAGAAAGTCTGGAAAGGGAATAAGAGTCTCTGCCCGGTAATCCAGAGCATTATCCTGGATCTTTGCCAAGACCCTCAAAGTGTTAACTCTATGAGCCTATAAAAACCACAGCATTACTGGACTTAGGGTGCTCCCTAATGCAGATACAGCTTAGATCATACCACCGAAATTCTTTCAAAAACCTGGAAGGCCTTCCCAAGAAGAACAAGTACAAATAAACACAGAAAGGGAAGATAATAATAAACACCTAACTACCCAATGCTCAGATACTGAAGAACATCTACTAGCATCAATGCCATTCAGGAAAAGATGACCTCACTAAATGAACCAAATAAGGCACCACGAACTAATCCTGGAGAGATAGAGACATGTAAGCCTTCAGACAGAGAATTCAAAATAGCTGTTTTGAAGAAACTAAAATACATACAAGATTATACAAAGAAAGATTTCATAATTTTGTTGGATAAACTGAACAAAGAGATTGAAATATTTTTTTAAAAAATCAAGCAGAAATTCCGTAGTTGGAAAGTGCAATTGGCATACTGAACAATGCATCAGAGTTCTTTAATAGTAAAATTAATCAACAGGAGAAATAAATAATGAATTTTAAGACAGGCTATTTGAAAATATGCAATCATTAGAGAAAAAAACAATAAAGCATGCCAACAGGAACTAGAAAATAGCCTCAAAAGGTCAAATCTAAGAGTTATTGGTCTTCAAAAGGAGGTAGAGAAAGAGATAGGGGAAGAAAATTTGCTCAAAGGGATAACGGGGAACTTCCCAAACCTAGAGAAAGTTATCAGTATCCATGAACAAGAAGATTATAGAAGACCAAGCAGATTTACCTGAAGGCATTTAATAATCAAGCTCCATCTGGTGGCAGACTTATCAGTAGAAACTTTACAGGCCAGACAAGAGTGGCATGACATGTATAAAGTGCTGAAGAAAAAAAACCCTATTACCCTAGAATAGTATATCTGGCAAAAAATATCTTTCAGATGTGAAAGAGAAACCAAGACTTTCCAAGACAAAAGATGATGAGAAATTTCTTCAACACCAGACCTGTCCTACAAGGGATGCTAAAGGGAGAACTTCAATCAGAAAACAAAGGATGAAATGAGCAATAAGCAATCATCTAAAAGTATAAAACTCACTGGTAATAGCAAGTACACAGGAAATGCAGAATACTATAACACTGTAACTGTGGTTTGTAAACTACTCTTACCCTAAGTAGAAAGACTAAATGAGGAACCAATCAAAAACAGTAACTACAAAAACTTTTAAAGATGTAGTTGGTACATTAAGATATAAAGAGACACAACAAAATGTTAAAAACCAGAGGAACAAAATTAAGGCATAGAACTTTTATTCGATTCCCTTTTCATTTTTGTTTATGCAAAAAATTAAAAATTACCAGGTTAAAATGATGGGTTATAAGAGAGTATTTGCAAGCCCTGTGGTAATCTCAAACCAAAAAACATACAACAGATACACAAAAAATAAAATGCAAGAAACTAACTTATATCACCATAGAAAATTACCTTCAATAAAGAAGTTCAGAAATAAATTTTGAAAAGGAAGAGAAGAGTACAATAAAACTAGAAAATAAATCGCAAAATAGCAAGAGTCTTTCCAATAATAACATTGAATGTAAATGGACTGAACTCCCCTCTCAGAAGACATATAGTAGCTGTATTATTTTGTTCTTGCAATGATATAAAGAACTACCTGAGACTCGGAAATTTAGAATTTATGACTGTAATTCGTAATTTTGGCACCTCCAAAATCTCATGTCTTTCTCGTATTAAAAAATATAATTGTCTATTCTCAACAGTTCCCCAGTCTTACCTCATTTCAACATTAACTCAAAAGTTTCTGAAATCTAGACAGAGGCTCCCAAGCCTCAACTCTTGCCCTATGTGCACCTGCAGAATTAGCACCACCTGGAAGCTGCCAAATCTTGGGGCTTGCACCCTCTGAAGCAATAGTCCAAACTGTATCTTGGCCCCTGTCAGCCACAGCTGGAGCTGGAGCAGCTGTGGTGCAGGGCATTATGTCTTGAGGCTGCAGAAAGCAGTGGGGTTGTGGGCCTGGCCCACAAAACCATTCTTCCCTCCTAGGCCTCCATGCCTGAGTCTCTTTGCTAAAGTCTAAGAGTGACTTTTACTCTAGTTCCCAATAAGTTCCTCATCTCAATCTGAGACAACCACCTTAGCCTGGACTTCATTGTCCATATCACTATCAGCATTTTGGTCACAACAATTTAACAAGTTTCTAGGAAGTTTCAAACTTTGCCTCATCTTTTTGTCTTCTTCTGAGCCCTACAAACTGTTCCAACCTCTGCCCATTAACCAGTTGCAAAGCTGATTCCTCGGTTTCTTTATATCAATACCATACTCCTGGTACCAATTGTTTATATTAGTCCATACTTGCTCTACTATAAAATATTACCCAAGACTGGGTAATTTATAAAGAATAAAGTTTTGACTGGCTCACTGTTCTGCAGGCTGTACAGGAAGCATGACTGAGAGGCCTCGGGAAACTTACAATCATGGTGGAAGGTGAAGAGAAAGGAGGCCTGTCTTCATGTGGCCAGCGCAGGAGGAAAAGAGAGAAGGGGCAGGTGATACACACTTTTAAACAATCAGATTTCATGAGAACTCACTATCATAGGAACACCAAGGGGAAAGTCCACCCCCATGATTCAATCACCTCTTACAAGTCCCCTCCTCCAACACTGGGGTTACGACTCGACATGAGATTTCAGCAGGGACAGAAACCCAAACAATATTAGTAGCTGAACGGATTTTTTTAAAAAGACCTATTTATCTGTTGCCTACAAAAAAACACACTTCACCTATAAAGATACACATGGACTAAAAATAAAGACACAGAGAAAAGATATTCCATGCGAATGGAAACCAAAAAAGACCAAGATTCACTATACTTATATTAGTCAAGATAGATTTCAAGACAAAAAATTATACAAAGAGGCAAAGAAGGTCACTATATAATGATAAAGAAGTCAAGTCAGCAAGAAAATATTTCAATTTTAAATATATATATAATGTATTTTTAGGGCTACAGAGGGAGATAGGCCCCAATACAACAATAGCTAGAGACACCAACACCTCACATTCAACATTAGACAGATTCTTCAGACAGAAAATCAACAAATAAACATTGGACTTAATTTGTGCTATAAATCAAGTGGATCTAAAGAATATGCATAGAACATTTCATCCAATGGCTGCAGAACACACATTCTTTTCCTAAGCATAGGGATTATTCTCCAGGATAAACCATATGTTAAGTCACAAAACAAGTCTTAGAACAGTCAAAATATTGAAATAATATCCAACAATTTCTCTAAACAGAATGAAATAAAACTAGAAATCTCTAAGAAAAGAAATTTTGGAACTTACACAAATACATCTGATATGGTTTGGTTGTGTCACCACGCACATCTCATCTTGAATTGTAGCTCACATAATCTTCATGTGTCATGGGAGACTCCTGGTGGGAGGTAATTGAATCGTGGAAGCAGGGTTTTCCCATACTATTCTCATGATAGTGAATAAGTCTCATGAGATCTGATGGTTTTATAAAGGGGAGGTCTCCTGCACATGCTCTCTTGACTGCCACCATGTAAGATGTGGCTTTGCTCCTCTTTGCCTTCCACCACAATTATGAGGCCTCCTGAGCCATGTGGAACTGTGAGTCAATTAAACCTCTTCCCTTTGTAAATTACCCAGTCTTGAGTATGTCTTTATTAGCAGTGTGAGAACAGACTAATACAACATGAAATTAACAATATGCTCCTGAACAAAAAGTGGGTCAATAAATAAAGAAGAAAATCAAAAAATTTTTAAATACATGATAATAAAACCACAGCAGACCAAAACCTATGGCATACAGTAAAAGCAGTGATCATAGGGGAGTTTACAGCAATAAATGCTTACATCAAAACAGAGAAAAAGCTTTAAATATAAAATCTAATGGGGCATCTTAAGGAACTAGAAAAGCAAGAGCAAACCAGACTCAAATTAAGTAGAAGAAAAGAAATAATAAAAATCAGAGCATAAATAAAATTGAAACGAAATAAAATACAAAAGATCAATGAACCAGAAAGTTGCTTATTCAAAAAGTTAAACAAAATTGACAAAGCTTTAGTCAGACTTACTAAGAAAAAAAAGAAGATCCAAACAAAATCAGAAATTAAAAAGAAGACATTACAACTGATACTACAGTAATTTAAAGGATTATTAGTGGCTACTATGAACAAATATATGCCAGTAAAATAGAAAATATAAAAAAAAAAAAAAAAGGACAAATTCCTGGACATGAAAGCTACTAAGATTCAACCAGGAAGAAATCCAAAACCTGAACAGACCAATATCAAGTAATGAGATCAAAGCCTAATAAACAGTCTCCCAGTAAAGAAAAGCTCGAGACCTGACGATTTCACTGCTTAATTAATCTAAACATTTAAAGAAGATCTAATATCAATCAAACTCGAACTATTCTAAAAAATAGAGGAGGGAATAATTCCAAATACATCCTTTTTTTTTTTTTTTTGAGACAGAGTCTTGCTCTGTCCCCCAGGCTGGAGTGCAGTGGCGTGATCTCGGCTCACTGCAAGCTCCACCTCCCGGGTTCATGCCATTCTCCTGCCTCAGCCTCCTGAGTAGCTGGGACTACAGGTGCCCGCCACCACGCCCGGCTAATTTTTTGTATTTTTAGTAGAGACGGGGTTTCACCATGTTAGCCAGGATGGTCTCGATCTCCTGACCTTGTGATCCGCCCGCCTCGGCCTCCCAAAGTGCTGGGATTACCGGCTTGAGCCACCGGGCCTGGCCCAAACACATCCTTTGAGGTCAGTAATTACCCTGATACTGAAACCAGACAAAGAAACATCAAAAAAAAAAAAAAAAAAAAAAGAAGAAGAACAAAACTATAGGCCAATATCTCTTATGAGTATTGATCCAAAAATCCTCACCAAAATACTAGCAAATGAAATTCAACAGTACATTACAAAGATTATTTGTCATGACCAGGGTTAAAGTAGGATTTAACCTTGGGATGCAAACATGTTTGAACATACACAAATTAATCAATGTGATTCATCAAACCAAAAGATTGAAGATCATTTCAAGTGATTCTGAACAAAGTTGATAAAATTGAACATTGCTTCACAATAAAAACCCTCAAAAAACTGGGTATAGAAGAAAGTTGCCTCAACGTAATTAAGGCCATTTACAACAGACCCACAAATAGTATCATACTGAATGGAGAAAAACTGAAAGCCTTTTATATAACATCTGGAAGACAACATGGATGCCCTGTGTCACCACTGTTATTCAACATAGTACTGGGAGTCCTAGCTGGAGCAACCATACAAGAGAAAGATATAAAGTGCACCCAAACTAAAAAGGAAGAAATCCCATTGTCTCAGCCCAAAATCTCCTTAAGCTTATTAGCAACTTCAGCAAAGTCTCAGGATACAAAATCAATGTACAAAAATCACAAGCATTCTTGTACACCAATCACAGACAAACAGAGAGCCAAATCATGAGTGAACTCCCATTCACAATTGCTTCAAAGAGAATAAAATACCTAGGAATCCAACTTACAAGGGATGTGAAGGAACTCTTCAAGGAGAACTACAAACCACTGCTCAATGAAATAAAAGAGGATACAAACAAATGGAAGAACATTCCATGCTCATGGGTTGGAAGAATCAATATCGTGAAAATGGCCATACTGCCCAAAGTAATTTATAGATTCAATGCCATCCCCATCAAGCTACCAATGACTTTCTTCACAGAATTGGAAAAAACTACTTTAAAGTTCATATGGAACCAAAAAAGAGCCCACATCGCCAAGTCAATCCTGAGCCAAAAGAACAAAGCTGGAGGCATCACGCTACCTGACTTCAAACTATACTACAAGGCTACAGTAACCAAAACAGCATGGTACTGGTACCACAACAGAGATATAGATCAATGGAACAGAACAGAGCCCTCAGAAATGATGCCACATATCTACAACTATCTGATCTTTGACAAAAACAAGAAATGGGGAAAGGATTCCCTATTTAATAAATGGTGCTGGGAAAACTGGCTAGCCATATGTAGAAAGCTGCAACTGGATCCCTTCCTTACACCTTATACAAAAATTAATTCAAAATGGATTAAAGACTTAAATGTTAGACCTAAAACCATTAAAATCCTACAAGAAAACCTAGGCAATACCATTCAGGACATAGGTGTGGGCAAGGACTTCATGTCTAAAACACCAAAAGCAATGGCAACAAAAGCCAAAATTGACAAATGGGATCTAATTAAACTAAAGAGCTTCTGCACAGCAAAAGAAACTACCATCAGAGTGAACAGGCAACCTACAGAATGGGAGAAAATTTTTGCAACCTACTCATCTGACAAAGGGCTAATATCCAGAATCTACAATGAACTCAAACAAATTTACAAGAAAAAAACAAACAACCCCATCAAAAGGTGGGCAAAGGACATGAACAGACACTTCTCAAAAGAAGACATTTATGCAGCCAAAAAACACATGAGGAAATGCTCTTCATCACTGGCCATCAGAGAAATGCAAATCAAAACCACAGTGAGATACCATCTCACACCAGTTAGAATGGCCATCATTAAAAAAACAGGAAACAACAGGTGCTGGAGAGGATGTGGAGAAATAGGAACACTTTTACACTGTTGGTGGGACTGTAAACTAGTTCAACCATTGTGGAAGTCAGTGTGGCGATTCCTCAGGGATCTAGAACTAGAAATACCATTTGACCCAGCCATCCCATTACTGGGTATATACCCAAAGGACTATAAATCATGCTGCTATAAAGACACATGCACACGTATGTTTATTGTGGCACTATTCACAATAGCAAAGAGTTGGAACCAACCCAAATGTCCAACAACGATAGACTGGATTAAGAAAATGTGGCACATATACACCATGGAATACTATGCAGCCATAAAAAATGATGAGTTCGTGTCCTTTGTAGGGACATGGATGAAACTGGAAAACATCATTCTCAGTAAACTATCGCAAGGACAAAAAACCAAACACTGCATGTTCTCACTCATAGGTGGGAATTGAACAATGAGAACTCATTGACACAGGAAGGGGAACATCACATTCCAGGGACTGTTGTGGGGTGGGGGGAGGGGGGAGGGACAGCATTAGGAGATATACCTAATGCTAAATGACGAGTTAATGGGTGCAGGAAATCAACATGGCACATGGATACATATGTAACAAACCTGCACATTGTGCACATGTACCCTAAAACCTAAAGTATAATAAAAAAAAATAATAAAAAAATAAAAAGGAAGAAATCAAATTATCGCTGTTTGCAGATGATATGCTTTTACATTTGGAAAAAACTAAAAATTCCACTAGAAAATTATAAGAACTGATCAATTTCAGTAAAGTTTCAGGATACAAAATCAATATACAAAAACCAGTAGCATTTCTATACGCCAGCAGTGAAAAATATAAAATGTAAATGAAAAACAATAGTCACAAGTAAAATGTAATTTCTAAGAATTAACCAGAGTGAAAGATCTCTTAATGAAAATTGTAAAACTGAAGGAGACAACAAAAAATTTAAAAACTATTCTATGTTCATGGATTGGGAAAATCACTATTGTTAAAATGTCCATACTATTCAAAGCAATCTGCAGATTTAATGCAATCCCTATTAAAATATCCATGACATTCTTCACAGAAATAGAAAAAAACATGCAATTTATATGGAAACATCAAATGCCTGGAATAGCCAAAGCTACCCTGAACAAAACGAACAAAACTGGAAGATCACCTTACCTGACTTCAAATTATGCTACAGAGCTATAGTAACCAAAAGAGCATGATACTGGCATAAAAGCAGACACATCGATGAATGGAAAACTATAGAGAACCCAGAAACAAATCCACATATCTACAATCAACTAATTTTTTACAAAGATGCCAAGAATACATGCTGGGGAAAAAACAGTTTCTTCAATAAATGTTACAGGGAAAACTAGTTATCTGTATTCAAAAGAATTAAATTAGACCCCTATCTCTTACCATATACAAAAATCAAATCAAAATAGATTAAGGGCTTAAATTTAAGACCTCAAACCATAAAACTACTACAAGAAAACATTGGGAAAAATCTTCAGGACATTGGTCTGGGCAAAAATTTGTTGAGCAATGCACAAGTGCAGGTAATCAAAGCAAAGATTGACAGATGTGATCACATTAAGTTAAAAAGCTTCTGCAGAGCAAAATATACAATCAACAAAGTGAAGAGACATTCACAGAATGGGATAAAATATTTGCAAGCTACCCATCTGACCAGGAATTAATAACCATAATATTTAAGGAGCCCAAACAACTCTATAGGTAAAAATCCAATAATCTGATCAAACAAAAGGGCAAAAATTTGAATAGACATTTCATAAAAGATATACAAATGACAAATAGACATATGAAAAGGTGCCCAACATCATTAATCATTAAAGAAATGCTCTATCCTCTTTATGACAGAATAATACAGAAAAGACAAAGTCAAAGGAAAATACTATTTCTGGGAAAGAAGGGATCAAAGGTAGGAAAATTCATACCATAAAGTGTACCAGAGTTGCTACAACCAAGACTACTTACACTAATTGTGTTTTCCCATTATATAAAATTTTGCAGCAAATAAAGAGAATAACAGTGATTTTTACCATGTGCTTGGTAAGAAATTCTTACTCTTCTTCTGGCTTATCAGATTCTGGGTTCCATTCACTGCGATTTCAGGAAGAGCACAGCTTTGGTGTACTGTGCACAGTGCCAAAACAGTGAGGGTCACGGGAAAACTTCCTCTTTACTCTCTGAAGTTTCACTAAAAAATCAACTTACAAGTGGCAGATTAATTGGAAAAAAGGCGTACAAATTTATGAATGTGCACATGGGGGAGAACAATAGTTATTATCTCCCAGCCCCCTAATGGGGTTCAGAAGCCTATATACCATCTTGAAGTTACTGAAAGAATTGGGGTTTGGCATAAAAAAGTGCAAAATAATGTCTTTTGCAGCAATTTGGATGAAATTGGAGGCCATTATTCTAAGTGAAGTAACTCAAGAATGGAAAACAAAATACTGTATGTTCTCACCTATCAGTGGGAGCTAAGCTATGGGTACGCAAAACCATGCCGAGTGGTATAATGGACATTAGAGACTCAGAAAAAGAGTGGGTGGGAGTGGGGTGATAGATTAAAAAAAAACCTACATATTGGGCACAGTGTACACTACTCAGTTGATGGGTGCACTAAAATCTCAGACTTCACCACTATACAATTCATCCATATAACCAAAAACCACATATATCCTAAAGCTATTGAAATAAAAAAGAATGGGCATGGCCTGAGCACCATGGCTCAAGCCTGTAATCCCAGAACTTTGGGAGGCCAAGGTGGGCTAATCGCTTGAGGTCAGGAGTTCCAGACCAGCGTAGCCAACATGGTGAAAACTTGTATCTACTGAAAATACCAAAAAAAATTTAGCTGCGTGTGGTGGCGCCCGCCAGTAGTGCCAGCTATGGGGGGAGGCTGAGGCATGAGAATCACTTGAACCTGGGAGGCAGAAGTTGCAGTGAGCCAACATCATGTATCTGTACTCCAGCCTGGGTGACCCAAGAGACTCCATCTCAAATAAAATAAAACAAAATAAAATGAAATAAAAAAGAATGGAGGCTTGGATCCTGGAAAAATAGGTTATGGAAAAGATGAGAAGAGGAATTGTGTTGAGGGGCAATAAATGATTACTAGGGGGAATGAGTAGATCAGGGTACACAAATAGTTCTCTTTGGAAATTGAATAATCCTTATAGATATATATTTTAAATGGGTCTATTCTGGTGTGGTTATATAATTGTTCTTCTTTTCTGCAATAGACAATAAGATAACTCACAGGGGAGAAGAAAAACAATTATTTTCCTTGGTAGGTCCAGACTTCAGGCAGATAAAGGAATTTCAGAAAACAATTTCATCCTGTGCTGTGGGAGAGACCAGTGGGTATGTCGGGGTCAGCGAGACCTTCAGGCTTCATCATCAGTTTAGCATGTTATAGTGCCATATTTTGTGGTATCAGTTTCTGAGTCCTGACACTCCAACTTTCCAGTGGGGTTCAGCAGCTTATATAAAATCTTGAAGATACAGAAAGAATGGGGTCTGAGAGTATGACCAAAAACTGGTTAAGACAGTAAATCCAGTTATAGTGGTAAGACACATTATGAGATAAAAAGAAGAGGAGGTTTGCCTAGCAAAAGGATTCTTATGTAGATGAAAGCACAGAGGTAGCAGCCCTCAGAATAGATGGCAAATACTTCTTCAGACATTTAAATGTTTCAAACTCAGTTGATCTTTCCTAGATAAAGGGAAACCTCAGAAAAAAATCTGGCTGCATTAGTACAGATTCTCTACAGATGCAAATCTCCCTCAAAACACAAGGAAGATTACTTCTGTTTGCTGGATCTCCTAACCACCATCTCAAAATATGTCAAAGTATATGCTATAGTCTTAAGTTAAGTAGGGTATCAAAAAGACAATGTAATAAGCTATGAGTCATTGGTGGTTTCTATGTAGCTGAGTTGAAACAGCAAACGCCTGACCTGATCCCTCTGAATAAATAGAGAGAAAAAGGTTTACAGTAAGTAGTTAGATGTCAGGGAAGAGGATATTGAAAAGCTAACCTTAGTTTGCAAAATTCTAGTTTCCAGTTCAGTTTGGGATTCCAATAGAGGGTTTTTTCAATGAGAACTTAGTTAAATTATAAGTAGAACTCTTAGATTATTAAACTTCTTTTTCTTTATAAATGACCACATCTCAGGTATTTCTTCATAGCAGTATGAAAATGGACTAATACAGTAAATTGGAACTGGGAGTGGGGCACTGCTACTAACATGCCTAAAATGTAAAAATGACTTTTGAACTGAGAAATAGGCAGAGGTTGGAATAGTTTGGAGGGCTCAGAAGAAGACAGGAAGATGTGGGAAAGTTTGGAGCTTCCTAGAGACTTGTTGAATGGTTTAGACCAAAATGCTGATACTGATATGGAAAATGAAGTCCAGACTAAGGTGGTTTCAGATGAAGATGAGGAACTTACTGGAAACTGGAGCTAAGGTTATTCTTGCTATGCTTTAGCAAAGAGACTGGTGGCATTTTGTCCATAACCTAGAGATCTGTGGAACTTCGAACTTGAGAGAGATGATTTACAGTATCTGGTGGAAGAAATTTCTAAGCAGCAACACGTTCAATAGATTACCTGGGTGCTCCTTAAAGCATTCAGATTTATTAATTCACAAAGATATGGTTTGGAATTGGAACTTACGTTTAAAAGGGAAGCAGAGCATAAAAGTTTGGAATATTTGCAGCCTGACAATGTAATAGGAAAAAAGAAAAATTTTTTTTTGACGAGAAATTCAAGCCAGCTGCAGAAATTTGCATAAGTAATAAGGGGCCAAATGTTAATCATGGATAATAGGGAAAATGTCTCCAGGGTATGTCAGAGGTCTCCACAGCAGCCCCTCCCATCACAGGCCCAGAAGCCTAGGAGGAAAAAATTGTTTTGTGAGCCAGACCCAGGGCCTTGCTGCTTTGTGCAGTCTCAGGACTTGGTGCCCTGCATCCTAGCCATGGTTAAAAGACGCCAACATAAAGCTCAGGCTATTGCTTCAGAAGAAGCAAACCCTAAGCCTTGGCAGCTAAAACATGATGTTGGGCCTGTGGGTGCAGAAAAGTCAAGAACTGAGGTTTGGGAACCTCCACCTAGATTTCAGAGGATGTATGGAAACACCTGAATGGCTAGGCAGAGGTGTGCTACAGGGGCAGAGCCCTCATGCATAAATTCTGCTAGAGCAGTGTGAAAGAGAAAGGTGGGGTGTGAGCCCCCACAGAGTCCCCACTGGGACACTGCACAGTGAAGCTGTGAGACGAGGGCCACCTTCCTTCAAACCTGAGAGTAGTAGATTCTCCAACAGCTTGCACTGTGCACCTGGAAAAGCTGCAGACACTCAATGACAGCCAGTGAACGCAGCCAGGAGGGGAACTGTATCCTGCAAAGCAAAAGAGGAGGAGCTGGGAGCTGTTTTCCATGGGAACTTACTTCTTGTATCAGCATAACCTGCATGTGAGACATGGATTCAAAGGAGATCATTTTGGAGCTTTAAGATTTGACTGCCCCACTGGATTTTGGACTTGCATGGGGCTGGTAGCCCTTTCTTTTTGGCCAATTTCTCCCATTTGGAACGGATGTATTTACCCAATACTTACACCCCCATTGTATCCAGGAAGTAATTAATTTGCTTTTGATTTTATAGGCTCATAGGTGGAAGGGACTTGCCTTGTCTCAGATGAGACTTTGAATTGTGGACTTTTGAGTTAATGATGAAATGAGTTAAGACTTTGGGGGACTGTTGGGAAGGCATCAGTGGTTTTGAAATGTGAGGACATGAGATTTGGGAAGGTCCAGGGATGGAATGATATGGTTTGGCTGTGTCCCCACCCAAATCTCATCTTGAACTGCAGCTGCCATAATCCCCACATGTTGTGGAGGGACCCAGTGGAAGGTAATTGAATCATGGGGATGGGTTTTTGTCATGCTGTTCTCATGATAGTGAATAAGTCTCATGAGATCTGATGGTTTTACACAGGGCGGTTGCCCTGCACAAGCTCTCTTGCCTGCCACCATGTAAGATGTGCCTTAGCTCCTCCTTCACATTCCGCCATGATTGTGAGGCCTCCATAGCCATGTGAAACTGTGAGTTCATTAAACCTCTTTTTCTTTATAAATTACCCATACTTGAGTATTTCTTCACAGCAGTATGAAAATGGACTAATACACATACAATATGAGAAATCTCATTGAAGCAATCTTGGAAAAGGCAGTTTGGCTCACTATGCCATCTGATGGTAAATAATATTATGGCATTTGTTACATGTGTTAAATATAAAAATCTCAGAACATATGTACTCTTAAAGTATAAATTAACTTATATTTAATACAAAAGAAACCCACCTTTGACACATAGCACGAATAAAAATGTTGATATATTAAATGTATATATTTGATATATTAAAATGTATAGTATTTTATCACCAAGTTACCTTCAAACTCTTTTTCTCCTCTCTCCAAGAGTTGTATTTAACCCAATACTACAGAAATTTAGATGTAAAAACCCAATACTACAGAAATTTAGATGTAAAAACTTTTTTCAACTTGATAATTGTTTGATCTGACAATGAAAAATTACATATATCTTTGTTTCTCCACTGAAATAGAAAGAATATACTTGCTGCTAACTGAATATTTTTCACAACTAGTAATATAAAATAGAGAATAACTAATTTATACCTAATACTAATGCAATAGTCAGTGAATGAATGGGCTGTTTAAGAATACATTTTCTTACATTTCTCTGAATCAAAGAGTAGAGGTTTTATATTGATAACACAAATTACCAGCAATGAAAGAAATACATTAACTGCAAACTAACTGTTATTTATTCTACAAATACTTATTAAGTATCTATTATGTGTCAGACACTGCTCCAGGTAGGTAGGATGTAGTATTGAACAAATCAGAAGGCTTTTCATTATGGAGTTTAAATTCTAATGAAGAGAACAGGGATGACAGAGAATGAACAATAAAGAGATTAATGCCTAACCAAATGTTATATAGTAATGATTACTATGAATAAAAATAAAATAAGGCAAGATGATAGAGGATAATGTATGTTGGTGACTATTTTAGGATGGTCAGAGATGGCGTTTCTGAAAAGATGACATTTGAGTAATGTATAACATTAGAAACAATTTCAATTAAAATTATCAAACTAGGAACAGTCATAAACATATAAGTTAGAAATCATGTAAAAATGCAATCAAAAAGAAATTGCCATTAGAAATGCAACTGACCTAAGCTTTTCTTAAATCTTCAAAAGAGTTAGAGCAGTGTTTCTTAATTCGCTGCACAGTTGATTCCCTGGAAGACTTTAAAATTTACTGATGTCTGGGTCCCACAAATAGAAATCTGATTTTATTGGACTGGGGAGCAGTCTGAGAATTAGAATTTTTTTAAGCTCCCCAGTTGATTATAATCTGCAGCCAAGGTTACAAGGCGTTGATTTCTAATGTATTCAAGAAACTACACATGGAATTTATACATTTAAATTTAATCATGTTTCTCCATTCTTATCTGCCTTCTGGTGAAGATACTGATCATCAGTAAAGTGGACAATAGGTATGCAAAGGCTGAGAAGAATGTGAAGGTGCTTAGATTATTCTTGAAAAATCAAAAGTAGCTGCAGTGCAAACTTTCTCTGTCAAACACATATGCAACAACACTGAAGTAAAGCCTAACGCTGAAAATTATTTCCACATGTCTAGACTATCCTAAGCGATGCCTCAATTATGCAGGTGAAAAAGTTCAAGACAGTCACCTCTTTATTCATCCCATTATTATCACTGTTCTTCATCATACGTTTATCCCTGGGGCTACAGTGAAGATTTTATCCCGGGGGCTAGCTTAGTGTTTATTTAGATCTCTGAAAAAGTTTTTCACCAGTCTAAAAGTCAAAATAGCCTCTATTCTTAAAAAAAGTCTGATTTTTTCAAGTGAAATTACGAATTTGTTCTTCACCCAAGATTAAAACTCCAGAGTTTAAGTGGGTAAAGTGTTATTTCAGACAAATCATCTGCGACACTTAGAGCATGTGCAGCTTTCAAAATCTAAAATCATATACTGGGAGAAAAGTTACTTGGAGAGAAGCAGTACCTGGTTTAAACTTGCATCATTAGCACCTACTTTTTGAGTAACCATCTCAATCAGGCATAGAAAGAAAACAAAATTGACTGTAATACTCCTGTTAGTGGGAGAAAAAGATAGGTAACAGCTGTTTTCTTCTGTAATCATCTTACACCTATAGATTAACCAAAAGCTTTTTGATATTTCAGAAACATGTCCAGGGTGTACTAAAAACTAAATAAATGACCCATTCTGTTATTACCATCTCTATTCAGCTAAACACTTTCTGCCAAGAAAGTAACATAAAACTATATTTAAGGTACACCATAAAAACATCCTTTTTTTTTTTTTTTTTTTTGAGACAGCGTTTCACTCTTGTTATTCAGGCTGGAGTTCAGTGGTGCGATCTTGGCTTACTGCAACCACTGCTTCCCAGGTTTAAGTGATTCTCCTGCCTCATCCTCCTGAGTAGCTGGGATTACAGGTGCCTACCACCATGCCCAGCTCATTTTTAGTAGAGACAGGGTTTCACCATGTTGGCCAGGCTGGTCTCAAATTCCTGACCTCAGGTGATTCACCTGCTTTGGCCTCCCAAAGTGCTGAGATTACAGGTGTGAGCCACGGAGCCCGGCCCATAAATACATCTTAAGCAAAGTTTTCAAGATTGATCTTATGATTATTTTGAATAAAAGAAAAACTCATTTCTACCAATGGGCTTTCATATCAAAAGAAGTAAGGTTTAAAAATGTAAACATATAATCATTCCCAATAATATCCATCATGGTATTTTTTTTTTTTTTTTTTTTTTTTTGAGACAGAGTTTCACTTTTATTGCCCAGGCTGGAGTGCAATTGAGCAATCTTGCCTTATTGCAACCTCCGACTCCCTGGTTCAAGTGATTCTCCTGCCTCAACCTCCCAAGTATCTGAGATTACAGGCATGCGCCCCCATGCTGGCTAATTTTTTGTATAGTAGAGACGGGGTTTCACCATGTTGGTCAGGCTGGTCTTGAGCTCCTGACCTCAGGTGATCCACCCTCCTCGGCCAACCAAAGTGCTGGGATTACAGGTGCGCACCACCACACCTGGCCCATCATGGTCTTTAAAATGTCAGATGTAGACTATACTTATTTTTAAGCCAATTAATAACTTTTCTTTTTCAAACTAGTTTATTAAAGTCTGGTGTTTTTTTTTTCCTTTTAAATAATATTTTGAACTTTGCTAATGATATGCTAGGAAATTTCTTTGTTTTTCTGACCAAATCGATCTTTCTGTGTGCAGATAAGACATCTTTAGCTAAGCAATTTGATTCTTTAATCTCTATCCTCCCATATTTTCACGTGGTATCTGAGGTTTTCCCTGTTTACTTTTTATAAAACATGTCCAGAAAATAAATGAAAAACTATGTCCAAAGCAAAATATAATACCTTAAAAATTATTTCTTTTCTACAACTACCTCACAATGATAGGTACATCTGGAATAGAAATTTATAATTACTGAGCACCTATTCAATTCATTATTTTTACTTATAAGTGAGAAACCTAAGATTGAAAAAATTTATCTTGTCCAAGATCACACAGCCAGTTGGTGGGAGGACAAATATTCAAATCCAGATCAGATCCAGATATATTTCATTGTATATATGTACCACATTTTCTTTAATACATATTTAAATCAAGAACATTCAGATTCCAAATTCATATTCTGTCCACTGAACCACATTAACATTACCATCTATTTTTAACCTCACTGGCAGAAGTCAGGGTGGAATGGGAGAGGAGGATTGGGGACATAAATACACACCACTCCTGGAATTCTAAAATTGATTCTGATTTTATTCTCTACCATTATAAGAATATGTATGTAAAACTTAAAGTGTGTTATATGGGAACTATTTCCTTTTTTACTTTTAATAACTGTTTTATTTTATTTAAAAATATTTTCAATTTTTGTGGGTATATTGTAGGTGTACATATTTGTGGGGTACATGTCATATTCTGATACAGGTATGCAATGCATAATAATTACATCATAGAAAATTGGCTATCCATCTCCTCAAGCATTTATCTTTTGTGTTACAAACAATCCAATTATATACTTTCACTTATTTTAAAATGTAAAATTAAATTATTATTGACTATAGTCAACCTGGTGTGCTATCAAATGGTATGTCTTATTCATTCTTTCTAGTTTTTGTACCCATTAACCACCCCACCTCCCCACAAGCCCCCAACTACCTTTCCTAGACTCTGGTAACCAACCTTCTACTCTCTATGTTCATGAGTTTGTTTTGATTTTAGGATCCCACAAATAAGTGAGAATATGTGATGTTTTTCTTTCTGTGCCTGGCTTATTTCACTTAACATAATGATCTCCAGTTCCATCCATGTTGTTCCAAATGAGTGGATTTCACTCTTTTTTGGGCTAAATAGTTCTCTATTGTGTATATGTACCACATTTTGTTTATACATTCATCTGGTGATGGACACTTAGGTTGCTTTCAAAAGTTGGCTATCGTGAACAGTGATGCAACAAACAGGTGTACAGATATCACTTTGAGATACTGGTTTTCTTTCTTCTGGGTATATACACAGCAGTGTGATTGCTGGATCACATGGTAGCTCTATTTTTAGTTTTTTGAGGAACTTCCAAACTATTCTACATAGTGCTCATATTAATTTACATTCCAACCAAATGGTGTATGAGGATTCTCTTTTATGCACATCCTCTCCAGCATTTGTTATTACCTGTCTTTTGGATATAAGCCATTTTAACTGGGGTAAGATAATATCTCATTGTAGTTTTGATTTGCATTTCGCTGATGATCAATTATGTTGACCAACTTTTAATATGCTTGTTTGCCATTTCTATGTCTTCTTTGAGAAATGTGTATTCAAATATTTTGCCCATTTAAAAAATCATATTATTAGATTTATTTCTATAGGGTTGAGCTTTTTATATATTATGTTTATTAATCCTTTGTCAGATTGGTAGGTTTCAAATATTTTCTCCCATTCTGTTGGTTGTCTCTTTAACATGTTGATTGTTTACTTTGTTGTACATAAAGTTTTAACCTTAATGTGATCCCATTTTTTCATTTTTGGTTGGTTGCCTGTGCTTGTGGGGTATTGCTCAAGAAACCTTGCCGAGACCAATGTCTTGGAGATTTTTCCCCAATGTTTTCTTGTAGTAGTTTTATAGTTTGCAGTCTCAGATTTTAGTTTTTAATCCATTTTGATTTGATTTCTACATATGAAGAGAGACAGGGGTATAGTTTCATTCTTCTCCATATGGAGATCCAGTTTTCCCAGAACCATTAATTGAAAAGACTGTCTATTCCCCAGTGTATGTTCTTGGCAAATTTCTTGAAAGTGGGTTTACTGTAAGTGTGTGAATTTCCTTCTGGGTTCTCCATTCTGTACCATTGGTCTATGTATCTGTTTTTATGCCACTACCATGCTGTTTTGGTTATATAGATCTGAAGTATAATATGAAGTTAGGTAATGTGATTTTTTTCAATTTTTTTCTTTTTGCTCAGGAGAGCTTGGCTATTCTGGGTTTTTGTCATTTCATATAAATTTTAGGATTTTTTTTTCTGTTTCTGTGAAAAATACCATTGGTACTTTGTTAGGGATTGCATGAATCTTTAGATTGCTTTGAGTAGTATGGACATGTTAACAATATTGATTCTTCCAATCTATCAACATAAAATATTTTTCCATTTTTGGTGTCCTCTTCAATTTATTTCATCAGTGTTTTATAGTTTTTATTGCACAGACCTTTCACTTTGGTAATTTCTAGATATGTAATTTTAGTTGTGGCTATTGTAAATTGAATTCCTTTTTATTTCTTTTTCAGGTTTTTCACTATTGGCCTATACAAATGCTACTGACTTTTATACATTGATTTCATATCCTGCATCTTTGCTGAAATTGTTTTGTCTGTTCTATTAGTTTTCTTATGGAGTCTTTAAGGTTTGTCAAATATAAGATCATGTTATTTGCAAACAAGTATAATTTGACTTATTTCTTTCTGATTTGGATACTCTTTAGATCTTTCTCTTGTCTGACTGGTCTAGCTAGGACTCCTAGTACAATGTTGAATAACAGTGGTGAAAGTGGACATTCTTATTATGTTCCAGATCTTAGAGGAAAGTTTTTTTGGTTTTCTTCCCCATTCAGTATGATACTAGCTATGTGTCTGTCATATATGGCTTTAATTATGTTGAGGTATGTTTATTATCTACTCAGTTTTTTTGACAGTTTTTATTATAAAGAGATGATGAATTTTATCAAATGCTTTTTCATCATAAATTAAAAGTTCATATGGTTTTTATCTTTCATTCTGTTGATATGATGTATCACCTTGATTGAAGTGTATTTTGAACCATCCTTGCATCCCAGAGATAAACGTTGCTTGGTCATGATGAATTATCTTTGTAATGTATTGTTGAATTTGGTTTGTTAGTATTTTGCTGTGCATTTTTGCATCAACATTTATCAGAGATATTGGCTTGTAGTATTGTTTTTTGATGTGTCTTTGTCTGGTTTTTGTATAAAGGTAATACTGGCATTGTAGAATGGGTTAGGAAGGATTTCCTCCTCTTCTATTTTTCAGAAAATATTGAGTTAGATTGGTTTTAGTTCTTCTTTAAGTGTTTGGTAGAATTCACTAGAGAAGCCATCAGGTCCCTGGATTTTCTTTACTGGGAGACGTGTTGTTATGGCTTTGATCTTTTTACTTTATACTGGTCTGTTCAGGTTTTGGATTTCTTTCTGGTTCAATCTTGGTAGGCTGTATGTGTCTAGGTATTTTCCAATTTATTGCCATATAGATTTTCATAGTAGCCACTGATGATCCTTTGAATTTATGCAGTGCCAGTTGTAATGTCTCTTTTTATTCATTTTTGGTTTTATTTGGATTGTCTCTTAGTCTGACTAAATTTTTGTCAATCTTGTTTAACTTTTCAAAAAGGCAACTTTTTGTTTCATTGATCTTTTGTATTATTTTTTATTTCAATTTCATTTATTTATTCTCTGATCTTATTATTTATCTTCTAGTAATTTGGGGTTTTGTTTGCTGTTGCCTTTCTAGTTCTTTAAGATGCATTGTTAGATTGTTTATTTGAAGTTTTTCCCCTTTTTTAGGTACTTATAAACTTCCCTCTGAGTACTGCTTTTGCTCTACCCAGTAGGTTTGGATATGTTGTGTTTCCATTATTATTTGTTACAAAATATTTTTCAATTTTCTACTTAATATCTTCATTGACCCACTGGCCATCCAGGAGCATACTATTTAATTTCCATGTATTTTTATAGTTTCCAAAATTGCTCCTGTTATTGATTTGTAGTTTCATTCCATTGGGGTCAGAGATGATGCTTGATACTATCTAATTTTTTTGAATTTTTAAAGATGTTTTGTGACCTTATATATGGTTTATTGTTGGGAATAATCCACATGCTGAGGAAAAGAATGTGTATTCTGCAGCTGTTGGATGAAATGTTCTGTACATATCTATTAGATTCATTTGGTCCATAGTGCAGATTAAGTCCCATGTTTCTTATTTTTTTTTTCTTCTTTCTCTCTGGAAAATTGTTTCATTGCTGAAAGTGGGGGGTTTAAGTCTCCAACTATTATTGTATTGGGGCCTATCTCTCTCTTTAGCTCTAACAATATTTGCTTCATATAGCTGAGTGCTCCAAGGTTGGATGCATATATATATTTCATTTATCTTCTTGCTCAATTGACCCCTTTATCATGTAACTTTCTTTGTCTTGTCTCATAGTTTACGTCTTTAAATCTATATTTTACTGATATAAGTATAATGACTCCTGCTCTATTTTTATTTCCATTGGCATAGAATAGCTTTTTCCATCTCTTTCTTTCAATGTATATGTGTATTTATAGATGAAGTGTATCTCTTGCAGGTGACAAATCAGTAGGTCTTGTTTTTTCATCCATTAAGCCACTCTATGTCTTTTAATTGGAAAGTTTAGTCCATTTACATTAAAAGTTATTACTGAGAAGTAAGGACTTACTCCTGCTATTTTGTTACTTGTTTTCTTGTTGTTTTGTCCTTTTTTCATTTCTTTCTGTATTTCTTTAGTGAAGTTCATTTTCTATGACTATATGATTTAGCTTCTTGATTTTTATTTTATGTGCATTTGTTGTATTTTTTTATGTTACCATGAGGTTTGAAAATACTATCTTATAATGCATTATCTTAATCTGATAACAACTTAACTATTTGCATAAAGCACAAATATGCAAAAAAATTAAGAAATCTCTGCACCTTAACTTTGTCCCCCTATTTTTTAAACATTTGTTATTTTAATTTATATCTTATTCTACTGTGTATGTCTTAAAATGTTGTTTTAGGTGGGACTGTAAACTAGTTCAACCATTGTGGAAGTCAGTGTGGCAATTCCTCAGGGATCTAGAGCTAGAAATACCATTTCACCCAGCCATCCCATTACTGGGTATATATCTAAAGGATTATAAATCATGCTGCTATAAAGACACATGCGCACGTACATTTATTGCGGCACTATTCACAATAGCAAAGACTTGGAACCAACCCAAATGTCCAACAATGATAGACTGGATTAAGAAAATGTGGCATACATACACCATGGAATACTATGCAGCCTTAAAAAATGATGAGTTCATGTCCTTCGTAGGGACATGGATGAAGCTGGCAACCATCATTCTCAGCAAACTATTGCAAGGACAAAAAACCAAACACCACATGTTCTCACTCATAGGTGGGAATTGAACATTGAGAACACATGGACACAGGAAGGGGAACATCACACACGGGGGCCTGTTGTGGGGTGGGGGTAGGGGGTAGGGATAGCATTAGGAGATACACCTAATGTTAAATGACGAGTTAATGGGTGCAGCACACCAACATGGTACACGTATACATATGTAACAAACCTGCATGTTGTGCACATGTACCCTAAAACTTAAAGTATAATAAAAAAAGAAAAAAAGAATGCATTTTACAACAGTATGTGGAATGGAAGATACAACTGCAACCATCTTTGGGAAAATAAAATCTATGTGGCACAAGGACACTCCCAACAAATGTTTTCAGAATAAAAAAAATGAAAACAATGTAAATGCTATATAAATAATTGCTATACTGTACTGTTTTAAAATTTGCATTATTTTTATTATTGTATTCTTATTTTTAAAATATTTTCCATTTGTGGTTGGTTGAATCAGTGGATGTGGAACCTATGGAAATGGATAGCCAATTGTATATTATAACTTATGTAATCAGTATCCTTTTGAAAGACTTAAATGATGGTCCAGTACTATACCACTTTTTGAAAAAAATGTTGTTTTAGTTATTATTTTTTATTGGTTTATCATTTACTCTTTCCATTTAGGATAAGAGTAGTTTACACACCACAGTTACAGTGTTATAATATTCTGTGTTTTCCTGTGTACTTTCTAATACCAGTGAGTTTTCTACCTTCAGATGATTACTTATTGCTCATTAACATCCATTTCTTTCTGATTGAAGTATTCCATTTACCACTTCTTTTAGGTCAGGTCTGGTGTTGATAAAATTTTTCAGTTGACATTTGTCTTGGAAAGTCTTTATTTCTTCTTGATGTTTAAATAATATTTTCACTGGATATACTATGCTAAGGTAAAAGCTCTTTTTGTTTTCCTTCAGCATTTTAAATACGTCACAACATTCTAGCATTTCTAATGAAAATTTTCCTGCCAGATGTACTGGAGCTCCATTTTATTTTAGTTTTTTTTTTGTTGTATTGCTTTTTTTTAGAATTATTTCTTTATCCTTGATCTCTAGAAGTTTAATTACTAAAGACCTTGAGGTAGTCTTCTTTGGGTTAAATCTGCTTGCTGTCCTATAACCTTCTTGTACTTGGATATAAGTATCTTTCTGTCGATTTGGGAAGTTTTTGTTATTATGCCTTTGAATACACTTTCTACTCCTATCTCTCTACCTCCTCTTTAAGCACCATAACTCTGAGATTTGTCATTTTGAGGCTATTTTCTGAATCCTGCAGATGTGCTTCATTGCTTCTTACTTTTCTTCTCTCCCCTGTGTATTTGCAAATATCCTATCTTCACGCTCACTATTTTTTTCTTCTGCTTGATCAATTGTGCTATTAAAAGGCTCTGATGAATTCTTCAGTATGTCCATTTTATTTTCCAGCTTCAGGATTTCTGCTTGATTTTCAAAAATTATTTCCATCTCTCTTAAATTTATCTGATAGATTTCTGATTTCTTTTTCTGTGGTATCTTGAATTTTTTTGAGTTTCTTCAACACAGCTATTTTGAATTCTCTGTCAGAAAGGTCACATAACTCTGTTTCTGCAGGATTATTCCCTGGTGGCTTATTTAGTTCATTTGGTGAGGTTATGTTTTGCTGAAACATCCTTATGTTTGTGGATGTTCATCTGTGTCTGGGCATTGATGTGTTATGTATCTATTGAAGTCTTCATGGTCTGTGTTTGTGTCTACCCATTCTTCTTAGAGAGTATTTCTTAATATTCAAAAGAAACTGGGTGTTGTGATTTATGCTATATCTGTTTTAATGGCATCCCTAGTAAAGTAACACTGTGGTTCTTGCACTCTCATAGAGGTATCACCTTGATCGTTTTGGACAAGATTTGGGAGAATTCTCTAGATTACCAAGTAGAATTCTCCAGATTACCAAGTGTTCTCTTTCCTTTCTTTCACCCAAAGAAATGGAGTCTCTCTCTCTCAGTTCGGAGCCACTTAAAGCTGGGAGTGGATTGATGCAAACTTCTCCTTATTTTGGATTTTTGTTTGTTTTTTTCTTCTTTTTTTAACTTTTATTTTAAGTTCAGTAGTACATGTGCAGGTTTGTTAAGTAGGTAAACTTGTGTCATGGGGTTCTGTTTTACTGATTATTTTATCACCCAGATATTAATCCTAGTAACCATTAGTTATTTTTTCTGATTCTCTTCCTCCTCCCACCCTCCATCCTCTCATAGGCCCCAGTGTGTATTGTTCCCATCCATGTGTCCATGTGTTTTCATCATTTAGCTCCACTTATAAGAGAGATCATGCAGTATTTTGTTTTCTTTTCCTGTGTTAGTTTGTTAAGAATAATGGCCACCAGATCCATCTATGTCCCTGGAAAGAACATAACCTTATTATTTTTATTGCTGCATAGTCTTCCATGGTATATATGTATCACATTTCCTTTATCCAGTCTATTATTGATGAACATTTTGGTTGATTTCCTATCTTTGTGATTGTGAATAGTGCTGCAATGAACATACACATGCATGTGTCTTTATAATAGAACCATTTATATTCCTTTGTGTATATACCCAGTAATGGGATTTCTGGGTCCAATGGCACTTCTGGTTATAGGTCTTCGAGGAATCACCACACTTTCTTCTGCAGTGGTTGAACTAATTTATACTCCCACTAACAGTATAAAAGTGCTTCTTTTTCTCTGTAACTTCACTAGCATCTGTTATGTTTTGACTTTTTAAAAATAGCCATTCTGACTGGTTTGAAATGGTATCTCATTATGGTTTGGATTTGCATTTCTCCAATGATCAGTATTGTTGGGCTTTTTTCCATATGCTTGTTGGCTGCATGTACGTCTTGTTTTAGAAAGTGTCTGTTCATGTCCTTTGCCCACTTTTTAGTAGGGTTGACAAACACCTCCTTTGTCACTACTACTATTATTGTGCTGGGTCAGACTTGAACCCAGCACAGCATTGGGCACAGACCAAGGCCTGTTGTAACCACTCCCTGGACACTGCCTATGTTCACTCAAGAGCCTGAGGCTACACAATCAGCAGGTGGCAAAGCCAGCCAGGTATGTTTTTTTTTTCTTCAAAGCAGCAGGTTTTCCCAGTCCCCAGGTGGGTCCAGACGTACCACCTGGGAGTCAGAGAATAAACTTAAAAGCCTTATAAGTCTATCTGGTATTCTATTCTGCTGGGTCTGAGCTTGCTTTCAAACCACAAGATGCTGTTCTTCTCACTCTTCCCTCCATTTTCCAAAGGCAAAAGCGCTTCACCCATCACTACTGCCACCAAAATTCCATGAGAGATACTGTCAGAGTACTTCCAATGTTTCCTTAAGGCCCAAGGGATCTTAAGTCACACTATAGTAACCGCTGCCTAGTCTGGGAGTTACCCTTCAGGATAGTAGGCTCTCCTCTGGCCCAGGGCAGGTCCAGAAATGCCATTCAAGGTTCAAGTCTTGCAAATTGGAACCCAAAGATTCTGCTTGGTGTTCTACGTTCCTGTAGTTTAGCTGATACCTGAAGCTAGCAAGTCTTAAATGCTCATACAAGCCCCTCATAGTACTACATTTGATATTACTACTGGTTTCTCAGGGCCCAAAGGCTCTTCCTTTAGCAGGTGATGATTGCTGCCAAGACAGGGTGTGTCTAGAAGTGTCAGCTAGGAGCTAGGGCCTGGAACAGGGGCTCATGGCTCTGACCAGTGCCTTATCCTGTTGTGGATGAGCTGGTATCTGATATGCAAGATAAAGTCTTGCCCAGTCTTCCCTCTCCTTTACTCAAGCAGAAGGAATGCCTCTCTTGGAGCTGTGAGTTGTGCAGCCTTGGGTTAGGGAAAGGGTTATGCCAGCACTTTATCAGCTGCCCAGTTGCTGACTCAATAGATTTTGTGCTCCCCCAGTCCTCTGTCTCTTGGCTCAGTTCAGCACTAGGACGCACCTAAGAGTTGCAGTCTTGTAGCCTAGACAGCTCTTAAAGTTTGCTTTGAGACCCAGAGCACTTGAACTCACAGTGGCAAGGTTTGTGGGAACTTAAGTTCAGGCTGTTGGAATTGGCAATTTCCCTTTGTCTAAGCTGGCTTAAATGCTTTCTGTGTGTATGGGCTTCAGCTGAATTTGGTCCAGTTTTCCTTTCTGCTCTAACAGGATGGCACTGAGTTCAGTGCCTCACAATTGCTGGCTCTTCCTCCTCCAGCACACAGAAATGCTCTCTGCACCACACTGCTGCTACTGGAGAATGAGGGAAGTGTGGCATTGGTGATTCAAGATTTTTTTTCTACCTCTTCAGTGCCTCTTTTGGTGATACAAAGTTAAAAGTAGGTACTGTGAGTGCCCACCTAATTTTTAGTTCTTATGAAGCTGCTTTGCTTGTGTAGATTGTTGTAAAATTTGTGTACTTTTGGGGGGGTGATCAGCGGAGCCTTCTATGCTGCCATCTTGCTCTACCTCCTATCTTAATATCAGTTTTATTTGGCTACTGCATCTTTTCCAATGAAAATTATACATCTTTTACTTATTTTCTTATCACTGCATTCAACAAAATTTATATCTAAGTTAATTCAGATGGCATTAATGATATTTCTGTTGTACGTGCATGTATTCTTCTTAGAAAAAAAATTGCAGCATTTGAAACACACAAAGTTTACACACACACACACACACACACACAACTTCCTTAACATTTGATAGAAACTCATAAAATTAAATTAAGAGAAGTAATCATTAATAGATCAAACTACACCTAGACATTTTTTACTGTGCATTGACTGAAAATTTCCTGATGAAAACAAAATTGTTCAATTTAATACTTCCATGAATTCCAGCAACATGACTAGACATATTATGTGAGTTACTAAAAAAAATTATGCTTCTTTATATAACTATGTGAAAAATATTAAATTTATATTAACCACTAAAATTTTCTAATGATACAAATGGCCAAAAATTATTGTTCTTATGTCAAATTGGTGATTTTCAAGCACAATGATTTTGTATGAATAACCTAGAGTGAATGATTATCAAATACTTGTCTAGATTATTAAAAATCATTAGCTACAAAATAGGTAACTGTTTTATAAAGAAACATCAAAACATTTCACTATAAAATATTAAAAATATACACAAGGTAAAGTTCTAAAGTGTAGCACATGTTGACCTTTCCAACTAAAATTTTATTATAACCAAAGCTGCAACCATATCATGTTGCTGCAGTAATGAAACAGATACATTCTCATTTCACTCTTTTTAGTATTATATATCTGTTAATTATTACTTCTTTTAATTTTATGAGTAAAAATTTAATTTTTACACTATTATTGTATGTCTGTCTATCTCTTTTCTTAGGTCTAATAGTAATTCTTTTATAAATATGAATTCTCAAATGTTGAGTCCATATATATTTAGAATAATTAAATTTTCTGGTTGTATTGAATCTTTTATCATTATGTAATGACATTCTTTGTCTTTTTTTACTTTTTTTGGTTTAAAGTCTATTTTATCTGATATCAGACTAGAAAACCTTGTTCTTTTTGGTTTTCCATGTATTTGTCTTAGAGGTCTTTATCCATCCCTCTACTTTGGGCCTGTGGTTGTCATTACACATGAGATGGATCACTTGAAGACAGAAGAAAGTTAAGCCTTATTTTTTAAATTGCATTTCACGTTGTCTTTTGAGTGGAGCATTTAGGCCATTCATGTCCAAGGTTAACACTGATATGTGAGGTGTTTTTTTTTTTTTTTCCCCTGTCATAGTGTTTTTAGCTAGACACTTTGTAGTCTCAATTGTGTAATTGATTTATATTATCTGTGAATGTTGTACTAATGTGTATATTTATGCTGGCAAGTACCATCCTTTTATTTCATTTTTATAACTCAATGGAGCCTGGTCTGATCATGACAAATTCTCTGTTTATCCAGGAAGAACTTTATTTCTCCTTCGTTTATAAAGATCAGTTTCACAGGATATGTAATTCTTGGCTGGCATTTTTCTTTTCATAAGAAGGCTAAAAATAGGCCCACAATCTTTTCTGGGTGGTAAGGTTTCTGCTGAGAACTCTTGTTAGTCTGATAAAATTTCCTTTATTGGTGATTTATCCATTTTCTCTTGTTGCCTTTAAGATTTATTCTTTCGTACTATCTTGGATAGTTTGATGACTATATTCCTTGGTGATGGTCATCTTGTGTACTATCTCACAGGTGTTTTCCACAGGTGCTCACCACTGAAAGCATTTCCCAGTATTGAAAGGGCATAGGGGCTTTCCAACAGTTGGATAGCAGATTGCTGCCAGAGTGATGGGAGCAGAGCACTCTTATCTTCACTTTCCACAGAGTTCTAAGTTCCTCAGTGGTTTATCTCTGCCAGACTCTTGCTGCTTTTCTTTTCTACACCTTGTATCAGAATGTTGACTTCTCTAGCAAAGTTGGAAATTTTTCCTGGATTATTTTCTCAAATATGTCGTTCAAGTTGCTTTATTTTTCTTTTCTTCTCTCAGAAATATCAAGAAGTCATAGGTATGAATGTTTTGCATAATCTCATATTCCTGAAAACTTTGTTTGTTTATTGAAATTATTATTTTAAAATTTTTTTTGGACTATGTTAATTTGAAAGTTCAGTCTTTAAGCTCTGAAATCCTCTCTTCTGCTTGGTCTAGTCTGTTGTAAAAGCTTCCAACTGTATTTTGAAGTTTCTTCAGTAATTTTATTTTAATTCTAGAAGTTCTAACCATTTTTTAAAAATATATAGCTACCTCTCTTTTTGTATATTCTAAATATTTTTTCTGGTTTATTTGTGTTGGATTTGAAGTTTCTTTTGGCTCTCATTGAGTTTCATCGCAATCCATATATTTAATCCTTTGTCATTTCTGACTTTTCATTTCTGTTAGCATTTATTGCTAAAAAGCTAGTGCAAGCTGGGCGTGGTGGCTTACGCCTGTAATCCCAACACTTTGGGAGGCTGAGGTGGGCAGATCACCTGAGGTCAGGAGTTCAAGACCAGGCTGACCAACATGTAGAAACCCTGTCTCTACTAAAAATACAAAGCTGGGCATGGTGGTGCATGCCTGTAATCCCAGCTACTCAGGAGGCTGAGGCAGGAGAATCACTTGAACCTGGGAGGCAGAGATTGTGGTGAGCCGAGATCGTACCATTGCACCATTGTACCCCAGCCTGGGCAACAAGGGTGAAACTCTGTCTCAAAAAAACAAACAAACAAAAAAACAAAACAAACAAAAAAGATAGTGCAACCCTCTGGAGTTGCTAAGACACTCTGGATTTTTTTACTGCCAGAGCTCTTGCCTGAATGTCATCTAAATGTGTCAACTTTTATTTTTGAATTTGATATTGTTTGAATAGGACATTTTATTTTTTCCCTTGAGATTATGACTGTGATCTACATTGTTTATTATCATTTGGCTTCATTTATCAGTCCTTTCAGGGAGCCAAAATTTTGTATGGGTTCCTGGGTTGTGGATAGATTATTTATAGCTATAATCAAAATGTGCTCAAGGCAGAACCTCTTTCCCATTCCAGAGAAGATAACTGGGTGGTTTGTTAGTCATCTATTACTGGTACTCTGGCACTCTGTGTAGGGATGGGGAGTTTGGCCCCACACTCTATGCAAGCCCAAGAAGCATGGGCTCACTTTTAAATGCAAGGAACTGTGAAAAGCACAATAAGCACTTTCTCCAGGTGCTCAACCTCTGGCCACTGGGGAGAACCACTGCTGCATCCACAACAGTTGATGGGTGGGGGGTGGGAGATAACCCCTTCTCCACAACAATCCCCAGCTGTCAGTGCTGCATGCTTCAGTGATTGGCACCGTACCTACATTTCTTTTGTCTCATGGGGGCTTTGAGAGGTTGTGCTCCTCGCTTCTTTAGGAGTATCTCATGCCAAAGGTTAGATCACCAGGGGTTCCACAGCTCCCTGGGCATCCACTGGTTCCCTGTGCTTGCCAAAGTCACAGCAGGTTTGGGAGTATGTTTTCAGGGGATCTAGTAGTTTGATGACTTAAAGGAAGAAATTCTCTGGACTGGGCAGGGTCCCACAACAGATGCATAACCAGTATGGCACCTGACATCTCAGTTCAGATCTGCAGGAAGTGCAGGCTTATGTACACAAGCTGTTTAACCAATTCTTTGTCCCCTGGCAGTTTCCAAATCACCACTGAAAGCATTTCCCAGGGTTGGAAGGGCATAGGGGCTTTCCAACAGTTGGATATCAGATTGTTGCCACAGTGATGGGAGCAGAGCACTCTTACCTACACTTTCCACAGAGTTCTAAGTTCCTCAGTGGTTTATCTCTGCCAGACCCTTGCTGCTTTTCTTTTCTACACCTTAGCTTCTTCACATGGGCACTGTAACAGGTCCTGGCTGTCTTCCTTTAGTTTTCCATGAGAAAAATGTTCATTTACCAATAACTTTGACCTTCTTTCTGAGGAGGTCTGTCATCCAATATGTCTAGTCAGCCATCTTGCATTATAAACTGAAGTGATTTTTTTAAATCTAAGTCTACATATATAAATCCTTGCTAAAACCCATTCATTTGCTTCCAATATCACTTAAAATATTAGCCAATGTCTTTAAAATAGGCCTTTGTATTATCTAAATATTTATAAGTAAGAAACGTAGCTATTGTCCCTTTTTTGGACCACTTGATCTTTTATCTCAGTTTATTATTGACATCTGCTCATTTCTCCTGTTTCCCTATGTAAATCTCCCTTCTGCCTATCAATGGACATGGCATAAGTATTGGCATTTTTGTTTTTTTAAAGAGTTTCTGATTGTCAATCTCTAAATTGATTAGTTTAAATTGTAGAGAAAGAATCCTGATGGCCTGACTATATTATGGGGAATAAGGGCAGGATGGGCATAAGCTAGGAAGAACAATTTCTTCACTAGAGATATAGAGACTACTTCTAAAAGAATGAGATATGGGATAGGCAGGCATTCCTCACATGTTCACAACAGCCTGAAACATACTAGCAGATGGCAATTCCTTCCATAATTTTAACATCTGTTCAATTAAAACTTTCTCATATTTTAATACAGTTCTCTCAGAAAATCTTTGTATTTTAAAATTTTCTTATCTCAAAAGAGGAAATGTCATAGAAATATAAGGCTCTGAAACCATTAGTAAAAAGAGCAATAGCCTTCAGGCTAAAGAGGATGGATTTAATTTTTTTTTTTTTTTTTGAGATGAAGTCTCACTCTTGTCACCCAGGCTGGAGTGCAGTGGTGCAATCTTGGCTCACTACAACCTCCACCTCCCAAGTTCAAGTGATTCTCCTGCCTCAGCCTCCTGAGTAGCTGGGATTACAGGCGCCTGTCACCACGCCTGACTAAGTTTTGTACTTTTAGTAGAGACGGGGTTTAGCCATGTTGACCAGGCCGATCTCGAACTCCTGATCTCAGGTGATCCACCTGCCTCAGCCTGCCAAAGTGCTGGGATTATAGGCCTGAGCCACCGCGCCTAGCCTGATTTAGTTTTTTATAACCTGCACTGAGCATATAAATTGATAGCCACTGAAATGACAAAGTATATTCTGTGTGTGATTTTTACAAACAATACGTATAAGAAATGCATTGGCTTTTGCATTGTGGTTTTGACATAACCTTCCTTAGAGGTAGAAAGAGAAAAGAGAAATAATCTTTTTATTTGTGGCCCTACTGCTTTAGATGTAACGTAAAAGATGTGTTCTAAAATATTTAAGACATTAAAAATTATAAAGACTGATTAAATGACACCTCAGTTACTAGCTTAGAAAATAAAATTCCATAATAACAGTTGAAAGCTGCTATTCTCCTACATAATTGCAATCACTTTCTTCTCCTATTCCTCATACTTACCCTCCGTCTAACATCAGGGGTAATCATAATTCTGAACTGGTGTTTATTATACTTTTTGGGGGGGAAGAAAAGTTGATTATTCATAGTATAAATGTATTTTTTCTTGCCTTAGGGTATTTTTTCAGAATATATTTACCTTCCTCGCTTTTTAATTAAAAATATCTTTTCAAATAAGATTTTACCAGTAAAAAGTTAAATTGTTACCATTAAAAAATTAAAACAAGAATAGAGCAATACATCAACATTTTTAAAAAATAATTTTATCTGCTGGTTATTTTTTTTTTTGTCCCAACTTCAATGAAAGTAGGAGAGACTCTAGTAGTTTATTATACTGACTAAGATTTATCTTTTTTACTTATTGGATGAGGTATGATAACTCAGGGAGGGAATACTAAGGGTTGATAATTGAGTTTTTTTTTTTTTGTCCTGGGGAATAAATGCAATTTCTTATTCAAGCCAATCACACAAAATTTTTTTTTTTTTCATACTTGTTGCCTGTTTGTCTTTACTTTTTGGAAAAAGCTCTAATTTTGCCCTCTTTTTTTTTTGACATAGAATGATTGCTGAAGGTTATATTTCATTGCATAAATATTTATTTTAAACCTTTTATTACTAATATTCTAAATGGTTTAGTGTAGAGAACTTTATTCGTGTTTCTTTTATTATTTTTAAATACCCAAATGGTCAATATACTAAGTTGTTTAATTCACATTATAATTATTTTCTTGGCTTGAGCAAAAAAAAAATCTGATTTCTGTATTTATTTATTTATTTGAGATGGAGTCTTGCTCTTTTGCCCAGGCTGGACTGCAGTGGCGCTATCTGGGCTCACTGCAAGCTCCGCCTCCCAGATTCATGCCATTCTCCTGCCTCAGCCTCCTGAGTAGCTGGGACTACAGGTGCCCACCACCGCGCCCGGCTAATTTTTTGTATTTTTAGTGGAGACGGGGTTTCACCGTATTAGCCAGGATGGTCTTGATTTCCTGACCTTGGGATCCACCCACCTCGGCCTCCCAAAGTGCTGGGATTACAGGTGTGAGCCACCACACCTGGCCTGATTTCTGTATTTATATAGTTACTGATAGATATAACAAGAAGAGTACACATGTACTTTACAGATATAAAGAGGGTTTTTAACAATTATAATTATGTCCTGTAAATGTCTTTAGCATAAATATATTTTAAACATCTTAAATTGCGATTTCCACATAAACAAGATTTCATTTACTTTCGTCAGTTTGTTTCAGGTTCCAAAAAAGTGATGTCCTGGTCTGTTGCTTTCTGAAATGTTTTTATTCAATAGACAATTTCTAACTCATTTTTGGTCATTTGGATAAACTTCCCATTCTTTAAAGTTCTCAAAGACAGGTCTCTGATTTGGTATGTAAGAAATTTAGAAATTACCACTCTGTCCTAAAACCAAAGTAAAATGCTAAACAAACTTACATATCAACAATTCTTCTTAGATCTATCAAATAAGTAAGGTCACAGGAAAAGCTAATGCGTTCAAAACTGGAGAGACATTCAGGAAAACACAGAGACCACAACGTAACCGTGGGGTCGGGGGGCGTGGGGGTGGATCACTAGCAGAAATCTCTATCAGAACCAATGCTTGGAGAGGAAAACATAAATTGTAATTGATGACTCGGTGGAATCTCAATATGGACAAGTCTAAAAAGTTAAAAACTCCATGGTGGTCAGGGATTTGGGGATCCCCTATACTTTTGTAAATTTTACCTCCAGAAGCTCCACCAGGTCCTCAAGGTAAATATCAGGAAAAAGAATCACCTTGCGCTTCCAGCAGGGAGGATGGGAAAATGAATCATTTTGTAATACACTAGAGCATTCTGTACTTCTAAATAATGCCTGCCTTCAAGGAAACTATGTTATCAGAATCTAACCTGCTGGCGTTTTACCAGAGCCTAATCTAACCGGGGAAAGGTAAATATCAGACTCTAGCCAACTCTAGCTTTGCACATAGGAAAAGGAAATATACAACTCCAGACCTCTCTAGCCATTCTATTCCACCTAAAAAGGGAGAAAAAAACACAAGAAGCACTAGTGGAGTTTACAATCCAGGGCCACAACTCATCAGAAGACTGAGATCTAATTATGTTACTGTACAATGCTATCTTCACTTTCCATGATTTATCACTACATTATTAGAGGCCTATTTACCTCAATTACTTTATCAAGTGCATCATGCCCATATTTTAATTAAAAAATACAAGGTATATTTGAAGACAAAAAGTACAGTTTGAAGAAAATAAGCAAGCACAAGAACCAGAGTTACATATGGCAATGATGTTGGAATTGTCAGACTAGGGATTTTTTAAAATCACTATGATTAATATGCTATGGGCATTAATGGAAAAGTAGATAACACACAAAAATATAGCTAATATACAAGAGATGGGAATTATAAGAAATAATCAAAGAGAAATGCTAGAGATAAAAAACACTGTAACAGAAATGAAACATGCCTTTGAAAGGCTCAATAGTAGACCAGAAATAATTGAGGAACAATCTCTGTGCTTGAGAATATGAAAATAGACACTTCCAAAATTAAAATTCAAAGAAAAAAGATGGAAAAAATTCAATATATTCAAGAACTGTTGTTCAATGACAAAAGGTGTAACATATGCCTAATTGGAATGCCAGAAGGAGAAGAAAGAAGAGAACATAAAAAAAGACATATTTCAGGCAATATCGACTGAGAATTTCTGCACATTAATGTCATACACAAAAGCACAAATCCAGGAAGCAGAGAATACCATGTGGGATAAATACAAAAAAGAATCATACCTAGGCATATAATGTTCAAACTGCAGAAAACTTAAGAAATCTTGAAAGAAGCCAGGGATGGGGGTAGGAAACATCTTACCTACGGAAAAACAAAAATAACAATTAAAACCAACAGCCCCTCAGAAATCACACAAGCATTAAGAGAGTGGAGTAAAATATTTACAGTTAAGAGGAAAGTATCAACAACCTAGAATTCTAAATTCTATAAAATTATCCTTCAAAAGTGAAAGATAAATGAAGACTCTATCTAACAAAAATTGAGAATTTTTGCTGTCACTAGCAGTGGCTTGCAAGGAAGGTTAAAAGAAGTTACTCAGAGAGAAGAATAGTATATTATATCATTGGGATGAGAGTCCCCTCCAAATCTCATGTTAAAATGTGATCCCCAATGTTGTAGATGTGGCCTGTTGGCAGGTATTGAATCACAGTTGTGGTTCTCTCATAAATTGCTTAGTGCTATCTGCTTGGTGATAGAGTTCTCGCTCAGTTAATTTAAATTAAATCTGGTCATTTGGAAAGGTCTTAGATCTCCTTCTTCTCTCTCTTGCTCTCTCTTTCACCATGTGACTTACTTGCTCCCCTTTCACATTTTGCCATGACTGAAATCTTCCTGAGGCCCTCACTAGGGGCAGATGCTGGTGCCATGATTTCAGTACAGCCTGCAAAATTATGAGCCAATGTAAACTATTTTTTAAAATAAATTATTCAGCCTCAGTTACTTTTATATAGCAACACAAAAAATAAACTAACACAATATAAGTCAGAAATGCATATCTACATAAAGAAAGAACCTTAGAGAATGACTAAGTGAAGGTAGTATAAAAATTTTTATTTTCCTATTTTTAATTGATCTAAAAATAATAATTTGTTCAAAATAATAACACCAACAACTCATGTGAAATGCTTACACGCAAATGAAATGGAAAACATAAATTATACAAGAAATAAGAGGGAGAAATTAGAAATATATTCTTATTATAAGGTACTCACACTACCTACGAAATAGTATAGTGTTATTTGAAAGTAATCTTGGATTAGTTGTACATGTATATTGCAAATTCTAGAACAACCACTAGAAAAAATTTTTAAAATAAATATGATATGCTAAAAAAAGAAAAAGAAAGCATATAAAATTCTCAATTAAAATTACAAAAGATAGAAAAAGTATGAAAAACAAAAATAGAAACAAAGAACAAGGGCAACAAACAGAAAAAATAGGAACAATTGTAGTAGATATTAATCCAACTGTATCAATAATTACCTTGAATGTCAGTGGTTTAAATACACTGATTTAAAGGCAGAAACTGTCAGAGTGGATATTAAAAACAAAACTCAACTATAATTTGACAAGAAAAAAGAACCCACTGTAAATATAAAAACACACATAGATTAAAAGTAAAAGGATGGATAAAGATATACCATAACAACACTAATGAAAAGATAGCAGACACAACTGTATTAATCTCAGAGAAGACTTTAGAATCAAGAAAGTTATTAAAGGGTGGCATTAAATAAGGATAAAGTAGTCAATATTTCAAGAATACTTAAAACTCCCTAATGTCAGCAGACTAAAGATGAAAAACCACTTGATCATATAAAGTGATGCAGAAAAAGCATCTGACAAAATTTAATATCATTTTATAATTAAAACTCTAAAAAAACTAGTAACAGAGGGTGACTTTCTCAACTTGATTAGTAACATTTACAAAAAATAGTATAGCTAACATCACCTTAATAGTGAAAAACCTGATGCTTATCTATTAAGATCAGGAACAAGGCAAGGACCTACCATCTTACCACTGCTTTTAAACATCATTCTGGAATTTCTTTCTAATGCAATAAGACAATAAAAGGACATAGAAGTTATGCAGACTGAAAAGGAAGTAACGAAACTGTCTTTGTTCACAGAAGACATGAATATCTATGTAGAAAATCCAAAAGAATCAACAAAAACCTCCTAGAACTAATAAGCAATTATAGCAAGGTTGCAGAATATAAGTTTAATTTACTGAAGTCAATTGACTTTTTATATATTAGCAAAAAAAGACACAGTAGAATTTTAAATTAAAAACACATTACCACTTACATTAGCACCCACAGAAATAAAATACGTAGGTATAAATTTAACAACACATGTGCAACTGCCATATTTTTAAAACTACAAACTCTCTAATAAAGAAATCGATAATTAAATAAATGGAGATATATTCCATGTTTATAGATAGAAAGCCTCAATGTTTTTAATATGCTAGAGCTTTTTAACTTGATCTATCTATATATAGAACCAATCCCAATCAAAATCCCAGCAAGTAGTGTTAATAGTGAAAAATTGATTCTAATGCTTATATGGAGAGTAAAGAACTCGTGATTGGCAATTCAATATTAAAGAAGAACAAATATGGAGTCCTCATAGTACCTGACTTCAAGACTTACTGTAAAGCTAAAGTAATAATGACAGTTTTCTATTTGTGAAAGAACAAATGGATCAATGTCACTAAATACAGAGACCAGAAATAAACCCACATAATGTAGTTCATTAATCTTTGGCCAAAGGAGCAAAGGCAATAAAATTGAGCAAACGTAGTATTTTCAACAAATGTGTTGGAATATATGGACATGTCTATTAAAATTAAAGAATTTTGACACAGAACTTAATGTCTTTCAGGAAAATTAACTGAAAACAAATCATGGACATCAAAATAAAACACAAAACTATAAAACTTCTAGAAGATAACAGAAATGAGAAACCAGATTATTTTGAGTATGGTGATAGTTTTTACAAGACTAAAGGTATGATTTATGACATAAATAATTGATAAGCTGGACTTCATTGAAATTACAAACTTCTGCTCTTAAAAAGTCACTTTCGAGAAAATGAGAAGGCAAGCCAAAACTGGAAAAAAAAGTATTTGCAAAAAACACATTTTATAAATGACTGTTATCTAAATATATATTTAAAAACTTATGTAAAAAGTAAAGTAGAGGTTCCTCTTCAAAGACTTTCCTCCCCATCTAATTAGAAATAAATAGCAACTTCTCTTAGAAGCAAAATTTATTCAAAGAGCTGTTCTAACATTCTTAAATATCTGCTAGCCATAATAAAGAAATCAATGTACTTTATATTCTTAGCTCGCACAATTTAGCCTAAATATTTGCCCTAGCGTGCTTATACTGGTCCAAGCAAGCATTAGGTCATAGCCTGTTCCTCTTCCTTATTTGAAGGTGTTTTCACCTTTCTCAACATTCCACAAGTTTACTTCCTCCTCCTTTTTTCTCCTCTGCCTTTGCTTCTTTTAAAAAGTTCTAAGTTGCTAGCCAGTCAGGATACAGAATGTGAGGTCCCATTCCAGCCAATGGAAACTGGACACAGCAGTAGGGTGGACGCGTCAGGTTATAAATGACCCTGTCTCCTTTGTTGGGTGTACTCTCGTGGCAAAACTGCTGGCAAGTGTACGCTTTCTGCAGAAAGTTAAAATGGCCTTGCCAAGGAAATTAAATTTATCTTCAAGTGCTATTTCTTTATGGCACCAAGGAACAAGCATTTCAAACACTTATAAAACTCAATAGCAATATATGGAGCAACTCAATTTTTAAAAATGAGCAAAAGACTTGAACAGATACTTTATCAAAGCATATATGTAGATGGCAAGTAAGCACATGAAAATATTACATGCTCAGCATCATATTTTCTTAGGGAACTGCAAATTAAAACAACAATGAGCTACTACTACACACCTATTAAAATGGATGACATCCAAACACTGACAACATCAAATGCTGGTGAGGATGTAGAAAAGCGGGATCTTTCATTCATTACTGCTGGGATTGCAAAATGGTACAACCACTTTGGTGAGTAGTTAAGTAGTTTCTTGGAAAATTTAACATACTTTTACCATAAGATCCTATAATCACACTCCTTAATATTTACCCAAAAGTATTAAAGACTTATTTCCACATAAAACCTGAATAAAATTGTTTAGACCACCTTTGTTTATAATTGCCAGCACTTGGAAGCAACCAAGATGTCCTTAAGTAGGTACTGAATACATAAGCTGTGACACAGCCAGAGAATGGAGTATTACTGAGCACTAAAAATAAATGAGCTATTGATCTATGAAAAGGCATGAAGGTACTCTAAATGCATGTTACCAAGTGAAAGAACCCAATCTAAAGAGGCTACATACTGTATGATTCCAATTATATGACATTCTGGAAAAGGAAAAACTATAGAGATAGTAAAAAGATTAGTGGTTGTCAAGGGTTGTGGGGGAGGGAAATATGAATAGGAAGAGCACAAAAAAATTTTAGGACAGGAAAACCATTCTGTAAAACACCATAATTGTAAATACATGTTATTATACCTTTGTCAAAATCCATAGAATGTACAACACCCAGAGTGAGCCTCAATGTAAACTGTGGACTTTGTTTGATAATTAATTGCTAATGTAAGTTCATAGATTGTAACAATCGTAACACTCTGAGTCAGGATGTTGATAGTGAGGGAGGTCGTCCTTGCATGAGATCAGAGGCAGATGGAAACTCTTTTTACTTTTTACTCAATTTTGCTAAGAACCTATAACTTCTCTACTAAGTAATGTTTATTAATTAACAAGAGATTGTAAAAGGCAAATGTGACAACTTTTTCTTGCTTCTAAAAAAAGGATTTAGAATCATTACATTTATCAGAAGATGTTTGCAACAATAATGCTGTTGTATGTACTGTAATGAAGACCTTGCTTGTCAGCTAGCCTGGACATTCTATATCCACCAACTTGCAGAATTATGAACTATTCTCTAAGACTTGACCCATGAAAGGATCAAAGATTGAAGCCCAGCTAATGAGGGATACTTGAATGCTAAGTATTTCCATGATATGACTCTAAGATAATTATATTTCCCTGATTACAGTTCAGACAACAGTAAAATCTCCTATTCAAAATGGTCATTGAAGTTAACTGGCTGCTGAAGAATCTGCTTCTAATTGTTAGCAAGGTATAATGTGTAGCATAATCAGCCATTGGTTGGAAATAAAGGGAAATCAGAAGTCAAAACCAAGCACAATTCAGAAACAGCTTAAGCTCACCTTATCCAGAATAATTATGAGAGATATAATATAGACATTAAAGAGATATGCATAGAAAAATTAGCTAGCAAGAGAGTAAATTTCAGACAAAAAACTTACCTGTATCTACGATTCTGGAAACAAGAATAATTTCTCTAGGGTCACCTGGCTTGAAAAGAGACAATATATAAATGCAAAATCACATAGGTGCTAAAGGTCAAGATTTATGTTTGTCAGTGTGAAATTAAGACCTGAAACAAGCTGTTTAGATCACTGTATAATCAGCATGCTCTGAGTACCTTGAAGTCTATTGGTAAATGTTCAGTTGGAGAAAATGAAATCAATTTTACCTAATTTAAGCAGAAATTAATTTATTAAAGGGCATGGCTTACCAACTAATTCAAACTACTGAAGAAATAAACTCTAGGTTATAGTTTCAGGAACAATTTTGCAGTCATATTGCAGAACTAAACCACCAAGGGAGCTACTGCCTCTTCTATGATTAAGAAGCAACCTGGTAAGATTTCACTTTTAGTAGTATAGGCCGACTCCACAGTTAAACTGGGATAAATTATATTTAAAAAAACATTTAAAGTCTTGGAAAGTGTTCCTAGACACAGACAGCAAATGAAAAACCATTACTATATAAAACCTAATTAAAGAACATAAAAATCTGTTTTATTTGAACCATACTACATTTTCCACCACTCCCCTCCTAACTCAGCATGAGAAAAACTCTACAGAAATACAGCCATAGCAAAACTTGTCTTCCCCTTAGCTCCCAGTTGGAGAGCTATGGTATCTTCCAGGAGGGGCACAACATCACGTTTTATCATTTGTCTCCCCAGTTACCTGTTACTAAAGCTGTTTTTGGTTACTGCAACTAAAAAGAGAGGCTTTTATCTTTCACCCAGCCCCACTCATATAGGAAAGAAGCTCTAACTTGGCCACAGTGCACTGATAATACTGGCACATTTTTAATTATAATTTCCCAGCTTATTTATAAAGCAAAGATTCTAAAACTGGAAAGACAAGCCACACAGAACAGAATCTACGACTATCTCTCTCTGCTGTGTGCTCATTTCCAATAACAGAAGTGTCACTCAGAGTGAAGGACATAACTGTCCCTGCCCCTAGTCATTGTTAATAGAATTTGCCCAAGGAAAAGGACCATAAAACAGAGAGCTCTGAAGCTCTTCTCAAAGGAAATGACATTTATTTTCAACAGAGTGTGAAGAAGTTCAAGCCTAAGGGTGTGCTCAAAAACAGTGGAAGTGAATTCATCAGAGATAAAGGCTAAATTTCAGCCCAGCTAGTTTACCAAAGAGAACCAAGGAAAGACACCACTAAGTGACATTACAGGGTCAGAACTAATCTCAAACACTGACCTCAAACATTATTCTATGTTCAATTCTTATTTTAAGTTTAGGGGTATGTGTGTAGCTTTGTTACTTAAGTAAACTTGTTTCATGGGGGTTTCTTGTACAGATTATTTCATCACCCAGGTATTAAGCAAAATATTTGTTAGTTATTTTTCCTGATCCTCTCCCTCTTCCCACCCTTTACTCTCCAATAGGCCCCAGTGTGTGTTGTTTTCCTCTTTGTGTTCATGTGTTCTCATAATTTAGCTCCAACTTATGAATGAGATGGGACTTTGGACCTTGGAATTTGAGTTAATGCTGGAATGTGTTAAGACTTTAGAAGACTGTTGGGAAAGCATGATTGTATTTTGCAATGTGAGGACATAAGATTTGCAGATGCCAGGAGTGGAATTATACAGTTTAGATCTGTGTCCTCACCAAATCTCATGTGGAATTGTAATCTTCAGTGTTGAAGATGGGGCCTGGTGGTGGGTGATTGGATCATTGAGGCAGATTTCTCATGAATGGTTTAGTGAATGGTTTAAGCACCATCCCAGGTGGTGCTGTCCTCATGATAGTGAGTTCTCATGAGATTTGATTGTTTAAAAGTATGTATGACCTCCTCCCTCTCTCTCTTGCTCCTTCTCTGGTCATGTAATATGACTGCTCTTCCTTTACATTCCATCATGATTGTCAGTTTTATGAGGCCTCTCCAGAAGCCAAGCAGGGTACAAGTTGTCAGTGGATCTAACTTTTCTGGGTCTGGAGGATAATAGACCTATTCTCACAGCTCTACTAGGCAATGCCCCAGTGGGGACTTTGTGTGGTGGCTCCATACCCACATTTTTTTCTTCACATTGTCCTAGTAGAGGTTCTCCATGAGGGTTCCACCCTTGCAGCAGGCTTCTTTCTGGACATGCAGGGTTTTCAATACATCCCCTAAAATATAGGTCGAGGTTCCCATGCCTTTTACTCTTACATTCTGTGCACCCACAGACTTAACACCATGTGAAAACCACCAAGACTTTCCACTTTCACCCTCTGAAGCAGCAGCTCAAGCTGTACTTAGGCACCTTTGAGGTATGGCTGGAGCTGGAATGGCTGGGATGCAGGTTGCATTGTAACCATGCTATGCAGGGCAGTGGGGCCCTTAGGCTGGCCCACAAACTATTTGGTCCTCCTATGCCTCAGGGTCCATGATAGGAGTGGCTGCCACGGTGATTTCTGAAATGCCTTTGAGGCCTTTTCTCCATTTTCTTGGCTATTAAAACTGGGCTCCTTTTTACTTATGAAAATTTCTGCTGCTTGCTTGATTTCTTCCCCCAAAAATAAGCTTTTCATTTTTACCACAAGGTCAAGCTGTAAATTTTCAAAACTTCTATACTCTACTTACCCTTTAAATACGAGTTCCAGCCTTAAGTCATTTATTTGCTCATGCATGTCATATAACATAGGCTGTTAGAAGCAGCCAGGACACATCTTGAATACTTTGCTGCTTAGAAATGTCTTTCACCAGCCACCAGATACCCTACATTATCATTCTGAACATTAAAGTTTCACAGATCTTTAGGGCAGAAGTACAATGCAGCCAAATTCTTTGTTCGAGCATAACAAAAATGACCTTTGCTCCAGTTCTCAATAACTTTCTCTTATCTGTCTGCGACCTCTATAGCCTGGCCTTCATTGTTCATATCACTATTGGTGTTTTAGTCACAACCATTTAACCAATCTCTAGGAATTTCCAAATATTCCCTCATCTTTCTGTCTTCCTCTGAGCCCTCAACACACTTCCAACATCTGCCTTTTACCCAATTCCAAAACTGCTTTCACAATTTTTGGTATCTTGATAACGATGCTTTAAGCCTTGGTACCAATTTTCTGTATTAGTCTTTTCTCATATTGCTATAAAGAAATACCTGGGATTGGGTACTTTATAAAGAAAAAATATTTACTTGTCTCATGGTTCAGCAGGCTGTGCAGGAAATATAGCAGCATATGCTTGGGCTCTGGAGAGGCCTCATAAAACTTGTAATTATGGCAGAAAGTAAAAGGGGAGCAGATATGTCACATGGCCAGAGCAGGAGCAAAAGTGGGAGGGGAGAGCTGCAAAACACTTTTAAGCAACCAGAGCTCATGAGAACTTGCTATCATGAGGACATCACCAAGAGAGATGATGCTATACAATTTATGAAATATTTGCCCCCATAATCCAATCACCTTCCACCAGGTCCCACCTTCAACATTGAGGATTACAATTTGACATGAGATTTAGTGGGTACACAGATCCAAACTGTATCAAACAGGTAATTGACAATGTTTCATCAGAGAATATTAATAAAGAGATAAGTTATTAAAATGAAAACTATGGAATTGATAGATACAATAATGAAAAATGAACAATTTGCTAAAGATGCTTCATGGTAAAAGAATTAGCAGACTTGAAGATAAATTAATAGAAATTATATAAATCAAAAACTAAAAGAAAATTAGAATAAATAAAAATGAACATATTCTCACAGAAATGTGGAACATTAAGCACACAAACATACCAGTAATGAAAGTAACAGAGAGGAGTAAAAGAAGCAGAAATAATATTTGAAAAAATAATGCTCAAAATTTTCTAAATTTGATGAAAAACTTTAATCAACACATTCTAGAAACTCAACAAATGCTATGTAAGCGAAACAGAAAAATAGGCAAAGAAACTTTGTAATGTAAATGCTGAAAATCAAAGACAAGAGGAAAATTTTGCAATCAGCAAGAGCAAACTTATTTATAACTTACAATGAAACTCCAATAAGATTAAAAAGTGCCTTTTTATCAGAAACAAAGGAGACCATAAAGCAGTGAGATACATACTTGAAGTGCTTTGAGAAAAAAAAAGGCAATCAAAAATCTTATATTTAGAAAAAATATCTTTCAACAATGAAGGCAAAATAAAGGCATTTCAAAAGTATTTAAAAATTAAGAGAATGTGCTGCTAGCAAACCTGTTTTATAATAAATAGCAAAGGAAGTTCTTTAGGATAAAAGCAAGTGACTGCAGACAATAATTTAGGTACACAAACAAAAAGAGCAACAGCAAAGGTAATTATGCAATTGGAAAATTAACACAGAAGCAGATATTTCTTATTTCTTCTCTTAACAAATTTAAAAACAATTGTATAAGACAACATTTATATAATTGTATCTGGATTATATAGCAAACAAATACGTGATATTAGTGTAAATAATATCATGAAGGATGTAGGTGAGACCAAGGCTGTATAAGTCTGTAGTAATGACAGCAAATGGTAACAGAAATTAAGGAACGAATGAAGAGAACAAAAAATGACAAATAAGGTTATAAAGATTGAAATAATACAAATTATTTTTGTTCAGTTATAATGGAATGGAACTAGGAACCAATAACAAAGAAAATTGGGAAACTTACAAATATGTGAAAATTAAACAATACACTTCTATACAGCAAATGGTCAAATAAATAATCACAAGGAAACTTAGAAAATAATTTGAAATAAATAAAAATAGAAAACATTCAAAAACTTATGAGATGTAGCTAAATAGTGCATAGAGAGAAATATATAGCTAAAAATGTCTACATTCAGATAGAAGAAAGTTCTCAAATCAATAATCTGACTGCCTTAGGAAAATGGAAAAAAGAGAAAACTAAAAGTAAGTATATTGAAAAAAGAATAAAGTTTATACTGGAAATTAGTAAAATCTAAAATAGAAAAAAATACAGAAGTGCAACAAAACCAAAAATTGGTGCTTCAAGAATTCAACAAAATTGAAAAACTTTTAGTTCAATTAATCAAGAATGAAGGAAGGGAGACCTGATTCCACAGCTAAAGTATTAGGCGACATTACTACCAACCATTCAGAAATTTTTCAAATATTATAAAGGAATACTATAACCAATTGTATGCCAACAAATTGAATAGCTTACATAAAATAGAAAAGTTCCCAGAGAAACACAAAATGCTGAAAGTGACTAAAAAAAAAGAAAACCCTGAAAAGAAGAACATGCACAGAGATTAAATTACTAACCAAAAATATATTCACAAAGACCCAGAAAAAAAGACTTTGCTATTGTATTCTAACAAGCACTTAAATAACTGATACCAATTACTCATAAATGCTTCCAAAAACAGAACAGAAAGAAATACTTCCCAACTCTTTATTTTAGTCCAATAATATCTCGATACGAAAACCAAAGAAAACAAAATTAAAAAACACACAGTCTGATATCTCTTATAACAAATGTAAAAATGCTCAACAAAATGCTAGTCAACTGAATACAGCAGCATGTTAGATGGATCATAAACAATTATCTCAGATTTATCCCAAGAATGCAAAGTTGTTTTAACATCTAAAAATCAATGTATTTCAAAGTACAATTTTATTTTGCATGGTTAATGTACAAAATATTTCCACCTCCCTTGAAAAACAGTATTGTATCTAAATTGGAATATATTGCTGAGATATGCAGCTGAAAACATACAGTTCGTTTAACAATTAACATTTAAACAGATAATATTACACAAGTAGATTCAATAGAAGTGAATATACATACATATTACCCAAATTTTTAATAGTCTAAAGAATATATTACAGACTAGGCATAGAGGCTCATGCCTGTAATTTCAGCATTTGGGGAGGCAAAGGCAGGAGGACTGCTTGAGGTTGGGAGATTGAGACCACCCTGGGCAACTTAGTGAGACCCTGTATCTACAAAATTAAAAAAAAAAAAAAAATAGTCACCCATAGCTGTGTGTACCTGTAGTCCCAGCTCATTTGGATAGCTTGAGCCCAGGAGGTTGAGGCTACAGCACACCATGGTCATGCCACCGTACTCCAGTTTGCACACAGAGTGAGATCCTGTCCAAAAAAAAAAGAATATATTACAGCATTGAAAATACAGAGGGAAGTATTTTGTTTTACTTTTAAATTTAAAATTCTTCTGATTGTTCTACACAGAGAGGCTTAAAGGTGAAAAGGCAAACAGGTTACCACCAAATAAAATGTGTCTGGCATGTTCTTGATGTCTCCTCTCCAGCTAAATGAGTGGACTATGACAGTTTAGGCTGAATTAACAAGGTGGCATTCAGTAATGAGATTTTTATTACCAAATAGAACTGATTGAGAAATGTTAGTTTGTGAGATGTTATTTTGTGATAGTATAATTTTTTCAGAGCTACTCATTAAAACATTCTGAGGTGTAATTGAAAAATTTAGTTTCCTTCTTATCACAACATCTGAAATTTCTTCTTTTCTTTATTAACTGCTACTCCATCAGCAAGAAGAAGTAAACTCATTATTTCACTGGATAAACAATCCATCTCAACATTTATTTTATTTACATCATGGTTTACTTCAATTAAGTGTGGTAATCCAGGGCACTGAGTATCTCCTATTATGCTGTTCCTGCATTCAGGAGTATTTGATAACAGAATCTAAAAGTTGATTTTAAAAAGTCTTTGAGACATCTGGGACTAAATAAATTGATTAATTTACAAATTATTGGTATTACTGTGGGGGGATAGAGATAAAAGTTATAGAAAACATATTTAAGGAAGTAATCAATGTAAACTTTTCAAGTTTAGCGAGAGAATTAGGCATTGAGGTACAGAAACCCAGTGCTACTCAGGCAAACACACTGCAAAAATTACTTTAACATGAAACATTGTATTCAGAATGTCTAAAGTTCAAGTAAAAGAATTTTAAAATTAACAAGAAAAATGCATCTAGTAAGCTACGAAGGAAACTCCATTAGATTAACACTGAACTTTCCAGCAGAAACCTTACAGGCCATAAGAGAATGAAACTGCATTTTTAAGGTGCTAAAGGAAAAACACTGTCTGCCAAGAATTTTATTTGGAATAAGCTTCACAAATGAAGGAGAAATAAAGTTTTATTCATAGAAGCAAATGCTAAGTGAATTTGCCACTAGACTAGCAATACAGGAAATGCTCAAAGAAGCCTTAAATATGGAAATGAAAGGTTGACATTCGCCATCATAAAAACCCATAGAAGTATAAAACACACAGTTCTCAGAAAACAAGCACATAAAGGGGGAAGAGAAAGAACGAAATGGCAACATGATAGAATTTTCTGAAACCACAAAGACAGAGAAAAAAAGGGAAACAAAAATTCGTAAAAACAATTTGAAAACAATTAATAATATTACCGGGATAATGAATCACATATTAATATTAATCCTGAATACAAATGGACTAAATGCTGCACTTAAAAAATAGATTGATAGAATGGACTTAAAAAATGATCCAACGATATCCTGCTTAAAAGAAACTTCTCTAACCAATAAAGGTACATACAGATTGAAAGTAAAGGGGTAGAAAAAGATATTTGACACAAATGGAAACAAAAAGTGAGCAGGAGTAGCTATACTTATATCGGCTAAAGTAGACTTTAAATCAGAAACAATTTAAAAAAGATAACGAAAGATGGGCGAATAGGAACAGCTCCGGTCTCCAGCTCCCAGCCCCAGTGACACAGAAGACGGGTGATTTCTGCATTTCTGCTTGAGGTACCGGTTTCATCTCACTAGGGAGTGCCTAACAGTGGGTGCAGAACAGTCGGTGAAGTGCACTGTGCGCGAGCCAAAGCAGGGCAAGGCATTGCCTCACTCGGGAAGCGCAAGGGGCCAGGGAGTTCCCTTTCCTAGTCAAAGAAAGGGGAAACAGACGGCACCTGGAATATCGGGTCAGTCCCATCCTAATACTGCGCTTTTCCAACGGGCCTGGAAAACGGCACACTAGGAGATTGTGTCCTGCACCTGGCTCGGAGGGTCCTATGCCCACGGAGTCTCGCTGAGCTAGCACAGCAGTCTGAGATCAAGCTGCGAGGCGGCAGCGAGGCGGGGGGAGGGGCGCCCGCCATTGCCCAGGCTTGCTTAGGTAAACAAAGCAGCCAGGAAGCTCGAACTGAGTGGAGCCCACCACAGCTCAAGGAGGCCTGCCTGCCTCTGTAGGCTCCACCTCTGGGGGCAGGGCACAGACAAACAAAAACTCAGCAAGAACCTCCACAGACTTAATTGTCCCTGTCTGACTGACAACTTTGAAGAGATTAGTGGTTCTCCCAGCACGCAGCTGGAGATCTGAAAACGGAGAGACTGCCTCCTAAAGTGGGTCCCTCACCCCTGAGCAGCCTAACTGGGAGGCACCCCCCCAGTAGGGACAGACTGACACCTCATTCAACCAGGTACTCCTCTGAGACAAAACTTTCAGAGGAACTATCAGACAGCTGATTTTGTGGTCTCACGAAAATCCGCTGTTCTGCAGCCACCGCTGCTGACACCCAGCCAAACAGGGTCTGGAGTGGACCTCTAGTAAACTCCAACAGACCTGCAGCTGAGGGGCCTGTCTGGTAGAAGGAAAACTAACAAACAGAAAGGACATCCACACCAAAAACCCATCTGTACATCACCATCATCAAAGACAAAAAGTAGATAAAACCACAAAGATGGGGAAAAAACAGAGCAGAAAAACTGGAAACTCTAAAAAACAGATCACCTCTCCTCCTCCAAAGGAACGCAGTTCCTCACCAGCAACGGAACAAAGCTGGATGGAGGATGACTTTGATGAGTTGAGAGAAGAAGCCTTCAGAAAATCAAACTACTCTGAGCTACAAGAGGAAATTCAAAACAATAGCAAAGAAGTTAAAAACTTTGAAAAAAATTAGAAGAATGGATAACTAGAATAACCAATGGAGAGAAGGGCTTCAAGGAGCTGATGGAGCTGAAAGCCAAGTTTCGAGAACTACGCGAAGATTGCAGAAGCCTCAGTAGCAGATGCGATCAACTGGAAGAAAGGGTATCGCTGATGGAAGATGAAATGAATGAAATGAAGAGAGAAGGGAAGTTTAGAGAAAAAAGAATAAAAAGAAATGAACAAAGCCTCCAAGAAATTTGGGACTATGTGAAAAGACCAAACCTACGTCTGATTGGTGTACCTGAAATGATGGGGAGAATGGAACCAAGTTGGAAAACACTCTGCAAGATATTATCCAGGAGAACTTCCCCAATCTAGCAAGGCAGGCCAGCATTCAGATTCAGGAAATACAGAGAACGCCACAAAGATACTCCTCGAGAAGGGCAACTCCAAGACACATAATTGTCAGATTCACCAAAGTTGAAATGAAGGAAAAAATGTTAAGGGCGGCCAGAGAGAAAGGTCGGGTTACCCACAAAGGGAAGCCCATCAGACTAACAGCTGATCTCTCAGCAGAAACTCTACAAGCCAGAAGAGAGTGGGGGCCGATATTCAACATTCTTAAAGAAAAGAATTTTCAACCAGAATTTCCTATCCCGCCAAACTAAGCTTCATAAGTGAAGGAGAAATAAAATACTTTACAGACAAGCAAACGCTGAGTGATTTTGTCACCACCAGGCCTGCCCTAAAAGAGCTCCTGAAGGAAGCACTAAACATGGAAAGGAACAACCGGCACCAGCCACTGCAAAAACATGCCAAACTGTAAAGACCATCGAGGCTAGGAAGAAACTATAGCAACTAATGAGCAAAATAACCAACTAACATCATAATGACAGGATCAGATTCACGCATAACAATATTAACGTTAAATGTAAATGGGCTAAATGCTCCAACCAAAAGACACAGACTGGCAAACTGGATAAGGAGTCAGGACCCATCAGTGTGCTGTATTCAGGAAACCCATCTCACGTGCAGAGACACACATAGACTCAAAATAAAGGGATGGAGGAAGATCTATCAAGCAACTGGAAATCAAAAAAAGGCAGGGGTTGCAATCCTAGTCTCTGATAAAATAGACTTTAAACCAACAAAGATCAAAAGAGACAAAGAAGGCCATTACATAATGGTAAAGGGATCAATTCAACAAGAAGAGCTAACTATCCTAAATATATATGCACCCAACACAGGAGCACCCAGATTCATAAAGCAAGTCCTCAGTGACCTACAAAGGGACTTAAACTCCCACACAATAATAATGGGAGATTTTAACACCCCACTGTCAACATTAGACAGATCAACGAGACAGAAAGTTAACAAGGATATTCAGGAATTGAACTCAGCTCTACATAAAGTGGACCTAATAGACATCTACAGAACTCTCCACCCCAAGTCAACAGAATATACATTTTTTTCAGCACCACACCACACTTATTCCAAAATTGACCACATAGTTGGAAGTAAAGCTATCCTCAGCAAATGTAAAAGAACAGAAATTATAACAAACTGTCTCTCAGACCACAGTGCAATCAAACTAGAGCTCAGGATTAAGAAACTCACTCAAAACCACTCAACTACATGGAAACTGAACAACCTGCTCCTGAATGACTACTGGGTACATAATGAAATGAAGGCAGAAATCAAGATGTTCTTTGAAACCAATGAGAACAAAGACACAACATACCAGAATCTCTGGGACACATTCAAAGCAGTGTGTAGAGGGAAATTTATAGCACTAAATGCCCACAAGAGAAAGCAGGAAAGATCCAAAATTGACACCCTAACATCACAATTAAAAGAACTAGAAAAGCAAGAGCAAACACATTCAAAAGCTAGCAGAAGGCTAGAAATAACTAAAATCAGAGCAGAACTGAAGGAAATAGAGACACAAAAAACCCTTCAAAAAATTAATAATCCAGGAGCTGGTTTTTTGAAAGGATCAACAAAATTGATGGACCGCTAGCAAGACTAATAAAGAAGAAAAGAGAGAAGAATCAAATAGATGCAATAAAAAACGAAAAAGGGGATATCACCACCGATCCCACAGAAATACAATCTACCATCAGAGAATACTACAAACACCTCTATGCAAATAAACTAGAAAATCTAGAAGAAATGGATAAATTCCTTGACAAATACACCCTCCCAAGACTAAACCAGGAAGAAGTTGAATCTCTGAATAGACCAATAACAGGTTCTGAAATTGTGGCAATAATCAATAGCTTACCAACCAAAAAGAGTCCAGGACCTGATGGATTCACAGCTGAATTCTACCAGAGGTACAAGGAGGAACTGGTACCATTCCTTCTGAAATATTCCAATGATAGAAAAAGAGGGAATCCTCCCTAACACATTTTACAAAGCCAGCATCGTCCTGATACCAAAACCTGGCAGAGACTTAACCAAAAAAGAGAATTTCAGACCAATATCCTTGATGAACATTGATGCAAAAATCCTCAATAAAATACTGGCAAACCGAATCCAGCAGCACATCAAAAAGCTTATCCACCATGATCAAGTGGGCTTCATCCCTGGGATGCAAGGATGGTTCAACATACGCAAATCAATAAATGTAATCCAGCATATAAACAGAACCAAAGACAAAAACCACATGATTATCTCAATAGATGCAGAAAAGGCCTTTGACAAAATTCAACAACCCTTCATGCTAAAAACTCTCAATAAATTAGGTATTGATGGGACATATCTCAAAATAATAAGAGCTATCTATGACAAACCCACAGCCAATATCATACTGAATGGGCAAAAACTGGAAGCATTCCCTCTGAAAACTGGCACAAGACAGGGATGCCCTCTCTCACCACTCCTATTCAACATAGTGCTGGAAGTTCTGGCCAGAGCAATCAGGCAGGAGAAGGAAATAAAGGGTATTCAATTAGGAAAAGAGGAAGTCAAATTGTCCCTGTTTGCAGATGACATGATTGTATATCTAGAAAACCCCACTGTCTCAGCCCAAAATTTCCTTAAGCTGATTAGCAACTTCAGCAAAGTCTCAGGATACAAAATTAATGTACAAAAATCACAAGCATTCTTGTACACCAATCACAGACAAACAGAGAGCCAAATCATGAGTGAACTCCCATTCACAATTGCTTCAAAGAGAACAAAATACCTAGGAATCCAACTTACAAGGGATGTGAAGGACCTCTTCAAGGAGAACTACAAACCACTGCTCAATGAAATAAAAGAGGATACAAACAAATGGAAGAACATTCCATGCTCATGGATTGGAAGAATCAATATCATGAAAATGGCCATACTGCCCAAGGTAATTTATAGATTCAATGCCATCCCCATCAAGCTACCAATGACTTTCTTCACAGAATTGGAAAAAACTACTTTAAAGTTCATATGGAACCAAAAAAGAGCCCGCATCGCCAAGTCAATCCTAAGCCAAAAGAACAAAGCTGGAGGCATCATGCTACCTGACTTCAAACTATACTACAAGGCTACAGTAACCAAGACAGCATGGTACTGGTACCACAACAGAGACATAGATCAATGGAACAGAACAGAGCCCTCAGAAATGATGCTGCATAGCTACAACTATCTGATCTTTGACAAACCTGACAAAAACAAGAAATGGGGAAAGGATTCCCTATTTAATAAATGGTGCTGGGAAAACTGGCTAGCCATATGTAGAAAGCTGAAACTGGATCCCTTCCTTACACCTTATACAAAAATTAATTCAAGATGGATTAAAGACTTATATGTTAGACCTAAAACCATTAAAATCCTACAAGAAAACCTAGGCAATACCATTCAGGACATAGGCATGGGAAAGGACTTCATGTCTAAAACACCAAAAGCAATGGCAACAAAAGCCAAAATCGACAAATGGGATCTCATTAAACTAAAGAGCTTCTGCACAGCAAAAGAAACTACATCAGAGTGAACAGGCAACCTACAGAATGGGAGAAAATTTTTGCAACCTACTCATCTGACAAAGGGTAATATCCAGAATCTACAATGAACTCAAACAAATTTACAAGAAAAAAACAAACAACCCCATCAAAAAGTGGGCAGAGGACATGAACAGACACTTCTCAAAAGAAGACATTTATGCAGCCAAAAAACACATGAAGAAATGCTCATCATCCCTGGCCATCAGAGAAATGCAAATCAAAACCACAGTGAGATACCATCTCACACCAGTTAGAATGGCCATCATTAAAAAATCAGGAAACAACAGGTGCTGGAGAGGATGTGGAGAGATAGGAACACTTTTACACTGTTGGTGGGACTGTAAACTAGTTCAACCATTGTGGAAGTCAGTGTGGCGATTCCTCAGGGATCTCAAACTGGAAATACCATTTGACCCAGCCATCCCATTACTGGGTATATACCCAAAGGACTATAAATCATGCTGCTATAAAGACACATGCACACGTATGTTTATTGCGGCACTATTCACAATAGCAAAGAGTTGGAACCAACCCAAATGTCCAACAACGATAGACTGGATTAAGAAAATGTGGCACATATACACCATGGAATACTATGCAGCCATAAAAAATGATGAGTTCGTGTCCTTTGTAGGGACATGGATGAAACTGGAAAACATCATTCTCAGTAAACTATCTCAAGGACAAAAAACCAAACACCGCATGTTCTCACTCATAGGTGGGAATTGAACAATGAGAACTCATGGACACAGGAAGGGGATCATCACACTCCGGGGACTGTTATGGGGTGGGGGGATGGGGGAGGGACAGCATTAGGAGATACACCTAATGCTAAATGACGAGTTAATGGGTGCAGGAAATCAACATGGCACATGGATACATATGTAACAAACCTGCACATTGTGCACATGTACCCTAAAACCCTAAAGTATAATAAAAAAAAATAATAATAATAATAAAATAAAAATAAATAAAAGGTAACATGCTTTACTCAAATTACACTGATTTAAATGTTAATCTCATCCATTAAAAAAATAAAATAAAAAACATCTAAAATAAAAATAAAAAATAAATAAAATAAAAAAGATAACGAATGTCATTATATGATAAAGGGCTCAATTCAGCAAGAGAATATAACAGGTCTAAATATATATGTGTACCTAACATTGAAGTATCTAAATTTACAAAACAAATATTACTGGACGTAAAAAAATACATAGAAAGCAATACAATAGTAGCCGGGGACTTCAACACCTCAGTAACAGCTCAAAATAGATCATTAAGACAGAGACTAACAAGGAAACATTGGACTTAAATTAGATCTTAGATCAAATGGACTAAACAGATATTTACATAACATTCTACACAAGAATTACAGACTACAAAGTATTTTTATCAGCACATGTAACATTTTCTAAGATAGATCTCATATTAGGCTACAAGACAAGTCAATATATTTTAAAAATTAAAACCTCATCAAGTGTCTTCTCACACCACAGTGGAATAAAGCTGGAAATGAATACCAAGAGAAACTTTGTGAATTAAACAAATACATAGAAATTAAATAGCCTGCTCCTGCACAATCATTGTGTCAGAGGTGTTCAAACCAGAGTGACTCCATTTTGAGTGAGGACCAGGAAAATGAGGCTGAGACTTGCTTGGCTGCATTCCCAGAAAATTAGAAATTCCTAGCCTCTAGATGTTTACCGTTAAGGGAACAAATTAATGATGTTTACTGAAACAGACCCAGACTTGGGCATGTCCAGATATCCCCATATCTGGAGAACAAGGGCATTCCTAATTTTGCTTTAAAGATAATAATATTGATTCTTGCAAAATGTAGTAATTAAGAAAATTAATCCTTTATCACAAACCCTTGCATCAGAACACATCTCCCCAAGATCTATTTGTATCTCATATATATGTGTGTGCGTGTGTGTGTGTGTATATATACACACACACATGCACACACACACACACACACAAGCATTGTAACTAGGGTGGATGTGTTCCTCCTCTTACTTTCAGGAATGTCCTACTCTGTCTATGGAGTAGCTGTCCTTTCACAACTTTACTCTCTTAATAAAGTTGTATTTACTTTGCACTGCAGACTCACCCTGAATTATTTCCTGTGTGAGATCCAAGAACCATCTCTTGGGGTCTGGATCGGGACCTCTTTCCAGTAACAACTGGGTCAATGAAGAAATGAAAAAAATGGTAAAAACATTTGAAATAAATAAAAATAAAAACATGACTTATCAAAACTTTCGGGATACAGCAAAAGCAGTACTATAAGGGAGGTTTACAGCATTAAATATCTACATCGTAAAGGTAAAAAGATTACAAATTTACCTAACATCACACCTCAAGGAATTAGAAAAACAAGAAAAAGAAATCAACACAAGAGTTAGCAGAAGAAAAGAAATACCAACAGTCAGAGAAGAACTAAATCAAATTGAGACCAAAAAAAAAAAAAAAAAAAAAAGATGATTGAAATGAAAAATTGGTTCTTGCCAATAACATAAACAAAATTGATAAACCCATTACCAGATTAACCAAGAAAATAGAGTAGATCCAAATAAACACAATCAGAAATGTAAAAGAAGACATTACAACTGATACCACAGAAATACAAAAGTTCTTCAGAGACTGTTATGAACAACTATAGGCTCACAAACTAGAAAACCTAGAGGAAATGGATACATTCCTGGAAACGTAGGATCTTTTCAGATGATTGTACCACAAATAAATAGATCTCTTGAACAGACCAATAATGAGTAGTGAGATTTAATCTGTAATAAAAAACCTCTTCCACAAAAAAAGCCCACAACCAAATGGATTCAGAGCTGAATTCTACCAAACACACAAAGAACAATTAAAACCAAAACTCTTGAAACTATTCCAAAAAATTGACAAGGAGGGAATTCACCCTAACTCATTCCGTGAGGCCAGTATCACCTTGATACCAAAACCAAAGACACATTAAAAAAAATACAGACAGGCAGGGTGTGGTGGCTCACGCCTGTAATCCTAGCACTTGGGGAGGCTGAGGTGGGAGGATCACAAGGTCAGGAGTTCGAGACCAGCCTGGCCAATATGGTGAAACCATGTCTCTACTAACAATACAAACATTGCGTGGTGGCAGGTGCCTGCAGTCCCAGCTACTCAGGAGGCTGAGGCAGGAGAATCGCTTGAACCCGGGAGGCAGAGGTTGCAGTGAGCCGAGATCCTGCCACTGCACTCCAGTCTGGGCGACAGAGCAAGACTCCATCTCAAAAAAAAAAAAAATAAAAATACAGACCAATCATACAGATGCAAAAATCCACAACTAGCAATTCAATTCTATTATCAAATGAATGAATAAGACCTACTATTTGATAGCACAATAGGGTGACTAAAATCAACAATAATTTAATTGTACATTTTAAAATAACTTAAAGAGTGTAATTGGATTGTTTGTAACTCAAAGGATAAATGCTTGAGGAAATGGATACCCCATTCTCTTTGAAGTGATTATTTCATATTGCATGCCTCTATCAAAACATTTTATATATCCCATAAATATACACACCCACTATGTGCTCATAAAAATTAAAAATAAAAAAGCTATAAAAATAAAATAATAAAAACCACTAAAAAAATAAAATGTAAAAAAGGCTGAATTAATTCTCTTTTAAATTACTGATGCTTTTTTATATATAATTATTTGACGAATTTGCCATTCTTTAAAAAAATGGTTTTTTTGTCAGTGTAGGCAGATAGAGAAATGTGTCACTCAGATCTTTTGCTCTGGGAAGTGTAGTTGGCTGAAAATCCTAGCCACTGTTCCTCTAGATATATCTCTGCTTTGTGCTGAGTCCACATTTCTTCTGGAATACCTCAGTCAATAAGAGTATGAGTATTCTCTGTGGGACATAGCATTATTTTATGGCCTGACCAAATCTTTTTCAAAGCTGTGCTGCAATCTGGAACTTTTCATATTCAATCCACCTCCCTATGGTTTGTTCTTTCACAGGTTTCAATATTACTGTATGAAGATTATCTCTGCTTTTTCTGTTTATCTTCCATAAACATTACTTTAAACATATGTCTTGAATATCTAATCTCATATTGGCATCTGCTCTCAAGATAACCAAAATAACAGTCAGGTTTCTAAACTTTTTCAAGACAATAGCAATTCTATCCCTAACTTGACTTGCTGGGAAATAATATAGCTTTCATAATTAACTGGTAAATAAGAAGGGTTATAAATCGGGTACTTATTAGTAAGCACGACTTGAAATTTAGCATTACTGTCTTAGCAAATTTCAGTAGAAAGAGGCAGTATCTATGCAAAATTGTTTAAAGAATGCTTAGTCCATCAAATTTCCATATCAGAGGTCGGCAAACTTATGGATCTGTTTTTGTATGGCCTGGGAGCTAAGAAAGGCTTTTACAGTTTTTAAGGGCTGTAAAACAAACTAATATAAAACAAACAGAAAACAAAAAAAGCAAAGAATATGAGTTTGAGACCATATGGCTCACAATATTTAAAATATTCACTATTTAAAGAAAGTGTTTCCTGATCCTAGATTTATATGCTTTTAAATATATTCTTGGATTAAGCAATATCACAAAATAATGCTTTATATTTCTGTGAAAGGGGAAAAGTCAAACTGGAAACTGCTTAGGGCCAACCTGCCTCCCATGCTTTTCAAAGTCACTCCTCTGCTCACCGAGATAAATGCATATCTGATTCCCTCCTTGGGAGAGGCTAATCAGAAATTCAAAAGAATGCAACTATTTGTCTCTTACCTACCTATGACCTGGAAGTCCTCTCCCTGCTGAGCTGTCCCTTTCCAGACCAAACCAATGTTCATCTTGGATATGTTGATTGATGTCTCATGTCTCCCTGGAATCCATAAAATCAAACAGTGCTCTGACCACTTTGGGAACATATTGTCAGGACCTCACGAGGCTGTGTCACAGGCCTGCATCCTCAATCTTGGCAAAATAAACTTTTTAAATTAACTGAGACCTGTCTCAGATTTTCGGGGTTCACATTTTCTACTTGAAATCTTAAGTCACATTTGCATCCTGGTATGGAAAATATACTATGTAATTTTAACATGCATCTGTAAGCCATCATCACTCCTGACCTTATCTTATTTATCTTCTATCACTATTTCAACTATATACTAATTTCAACTTTTATTTTATCTTAATATATTTATTTGTTATATACTTTTAACATTTTAGCTTGGATCTCCTACTCTCCACCTCTGAAAGGGTATAGATTAAGATATTGTGAAATTTAATGATCTATGAAAAAGTATGAGTTTGCTCAAATTACTTGATGCTTTCTGTAACTAAATAATATATACAGGATATGTTATATCTGTACCAAATGGAAGTACAACATAGAGGAAATAAACAAGGGCTGAGACACAAGCCTCTTCATAGAACCCCAATTTTTTTGCTATACATAAAATCCAAAGGATTTCAACAGTTGCTTTTATACATAAATATTATTATCTATAATAGGTGTTGTTAACCAGGGTTTATGACTGCTTTGGGGTACAGTAATAAATGTTGGGTAATTTGTGATGATCTTGATGTTGTATACAAAATTTGTTATATACATATGTGACTATGTTTATAAGAAAATGAACAATAGCTTATATCACATTTCTAAAGGGTCTGAAACTCCTAGAAGTTGATTTTGCTCTCAGAATAGGTTAGAGTCAACAGTCAAACCCAAAGATCATCTCAAGCTGGAATCCAGAGCATTCTTGAGGTTCTTAGTCTGAACTGGTTTCATAGGCCTGATTAAAAAAAAAAACTTTTATTTTATACCTAAAGACAGATTATAAAGATCTTCAAGCTGTAGGACATTTTTTTGGCTTTTCCAGATTGTCACAGGAGTGTGACATAACATATGCTCATGTTATTATTTTTATTTTCTCCAGTGTGAATTCTTCTATTTGTTACATATGCTAACTTTGCCTTGTAGTGGTGAGATTTGGGAGGTATTTTGTAATTTTTATTAATAAGATCATCCTCATAGGATTTATTGTCTTAATTTTTTGGCTGAAAATTTTTACATAAGTTGGTAATTTCAGCCCTCAAACACACATGGTTGAAACACATAGTGGTATTGGTTTATTGCAGATGAATTCCTTAGACTCATATTTCAGGACAAAAAATTCACTAGTAATCCATTTTTTGAGGCCAGGAAAAAGAATCTTCCTTATCCACATTTAGGGTCACACGTGTCACAATCATTTCCACACTTCTGGATATATAGAGGGGATGACTTTCAGGAACGCAACACACAAATAGACTATAGGCTCAGTTCCAATCCTCACATGTGTGTAAACGTCCCTTTTCCTGAAAACACTTTCTCAATTGAGAATGTATCTGTCCCTCCTTCCCTAGCCTGATGGAGTTTGAAAATGTTTAAGAGTCAGGGTAAAATCTAGAATTGGGGGGTCTGAAGTTTTATACAACTCTTAATGTCTTTTAAACAATAATACAAATTTACAAATACAAAATTAGGTACAGGGCTCTGAGAGGAGTTCATGTAATGGCAGACCCTTAAATTTCAGCTTCATTAACCTCGTAATAAATTTTCTTCTAGTTGATGCATTATTACTTGTTGCAATGACTATTGGATCTTATTGGCATTTAGTGTGAATGCGTCCAGAAAAGCCAAATATCCTGAAGTGTATGAGAAATTTTGCCACAAAAAAATAACTATCCTGGGGAATATGTCAATTATCTCAGAGCTTCATAAAGGATTACATCACTCTAATTAATGGCTATGATTTTCTTATTAGATTATGTATGTTACCTGAAGATTGTGTCTTCTTGCTTTCAAGATTACCTATTAATTTTTTAAAAACATAAAGGGTTTTTTATCCTGAGTTTTTTTTTATTTCAACTTTTACTTTAGGTATAGGGAGTACTTGTGGAGGTTTGTTACAGGGGTGTATTGCACACAGGTATTGGGCCTAGTACCTAATAAGTAGTTTTTCAACCCAAGCCCCACACTCTCTCCTGACTAGTAGTCTCTAGTATCTATTATTCCCATGTTTATGTCCATGTGTACACAATGTTGAGCTCCCACTTACAAGTGAGAACATGCAGTATTTGATTTTTGGTTCTTGTGTTAGTTCACTTAGAATTATGGCCTCCAGCTTTATCCATGTTGCTTCAAAAGACATGACTTAATTTTTTTATGGCTGCATAGTATTCTATGGTGTATATGTACCACATTTTTTTCATTTAACCTACCATTGATGGGCACTAAGTTAATTGCATGTCTTTGCTATTGTGAAGAGCCTAGCAATGAACATATGAGTGCATGTGTCTTTTGATATAATGATCTATTTTCCTTTGTGTATATATTCAGTAATGGTATTGATGGGTCAAATGGTAGCTCTGTGTTATTTAAGAAATAGCTAAGTTATTTAAGAAAGCTCTCAACTACTTTCCACAGTGTCTGAACTAATTTACATTCCCATCAACAATGTATAACCATTTCTTTTCTTCCACAACCTCACCAATATCTGCTATTTTTTATTTTTTAAGAACAGGCATTCTGACCAGTGTAAGATGGTATCTCATTGTCGTTTTGATTTACATTTCTCTGATTAGTATTTTTATATGTAATTGTTGGCTGCATGTATGTCTTTTGAAAAGTGTCTATGATTATACTTTGCCCATTTCTTAATGTTTTTATTTGTTTTTTAAACTATTGAATTGCTTAAGTTCCTTATAGTTTCTGGATATTAGACCTTTTCGGATGTGTAGTTTGCAAATATTTTCTCCCATTGTGTAGGTAGTCTGTTTACTCTATTAATAGTTTCTTTTGCTGTGCAGAAGATTTTAATTATGTACCAGTTGCCAATTTTTGGCATATATTTGCAATTGCTTTTGAGAACTCAGCCAAAAATTATTTGCCAAGGCCCATGCTGAGAAGGGTATTTCCTAGGTTTTCTTCTAAGTTTTTTTATAGATTGATATCTTAAATTTAATTAATTCATCTTGGAGTAATTTTTGTATATGATGAAAGGCAAGAGTATAGTTTCATTCTTCTGCATTTATAGCTAGCCAGTTATCCCAGCAGTATGTATTGAATAGATAGTGCTTTTCCCATTGCTTGGTTTTGTCAGCCTTGTTGATGATCAGATAGCTGTAAGTGTGTGGTTTCACTTCTGAGTTTACTACCCTTTTCCATTAATTTATGTGTCTGTTTTTATATTAATATCATGGTGTTTTGTTTACTGTGGCCTTATAATATAGTTTTAACTCAGTTTGTATGATGTGTCTGGCTTTGTTCTTTTTGCTTAGGCTACTTGGGCTCTTTTTTAAGTTCCATATAAAGTTTAAAATAAATTTTTTTCTAATTCTGTGAAGAATGACATTGGTAGTTTGATAGGACTAGCAGTGAATTTGTCAATTGCTTTGGGCAGTATGGCCATTTTTATTATATTGATTCTTCCAATCCATGAGCACAGAATTTTTTTTAATTTATTTGTGTTGTCTCTGATTTCTTTCAGCAGTGTTTTGTAGTTCTCCTGGGAGAGATCTTTCACTTCCTTGGTTAGTTGTATACCTAGATATTTCATTTTCTTTGTAGCTATTGTAAGTGGGATTGTGTTCTTGATTTGAGTCTCACCCTAGGCATTTTGGTCTATAAAAATGCCACTGATTTTTGTACAGTGATTTTTTTGTACTCTGAAACATTATCAAAATTATTTTCCATATTTGGTTGCCTTTCTGTGGAGTCTTTAGTATTTTCTAGGTATAGAATCATAATGTCAGGAAAAATAGCTTGACTTATTCTTTTCCTATTTAGATGCTTTATTTCTTTTTCTTGCCTAATTGTTCTGTCTGGGGCTTTCAGTACTATGTTAAATAGGAGGGGTGAGAGTGGACATCCTTGCCTTGTTCAACTTTTCAAGAAAAATGTTTCCATTTTTGGTAAGTTGTGTCCCTATTTTCATTAATTTCAATTATTTTTATTTCTGACGTAAATTTGATGTCCACCCAGGAGTAATTTAGGAGCAAGTTGTTCAAGTTCCAAATTATTTGTGTGGTTTTGAGAGATTTTCTTGATATTCATTTGTATTTTTATTGCACTGTGGCCTGAGGTTGTTAACTGGTATGATTTCAACTGTTTTGAATTTGTTGAGACTTGCTTTATGATCAAGCATGTGGTTGTCTTAGAATATGTTCCGTGTGCAGGTGAAAATAATGTATACTCTGTGGTTGTTTGATGGAGTGTTCTGTAGATGTGTATCATGTCCATTTGGTCAAGTGTACTATTTAACTCAAATGTTTCTTTGACAGTTTTCTCCCTCAATGCTCTTTGGGGTGTTGAAGTCTCCCACTATTATTGTGTGGTTTTCTAAGTCTTCTCATAGGCCAAGAAGAACTTGTTTTATAAATGTGAGTGCATATTTATTTAGGTGCCTACATATTTAGAATAGTTAAGTCTTTTTGTTGGTACGTTGTATTATTATGTATGTCCTTCTTCAAGAATATCAACTCCTACTTTTTGCTGTTGTTTTCCACTTGCATGGTAGATCTTTCTTCATCTCTTTACTTTGAGCTTGTGGGTTTCACTGCATGTGAGCTTGGTCTCTTGTACACTGTAGGTAGTTAGATCTTATCTTTTTTTCCAGTTTGCAACTCTGTGTCTTTTATGTGGGGGCATTTAGTGCATTTACATTCAGGGTTAGTACTGATATGTAAGATTTTGATTCTGTCATCGTGTTGTAAGCTGGTTATTCTGTAGACTTGTGTATGTGATTGTTTTATAGTGCCTGTGGTCTTTGTACTTAAGTATGTTTTTGTGCTAGCCTTTTTTTTCCCCCTTTGGTTCCATGTGTAGCACTCCCTTAAGAACCTCTTGTAAGGCTAGTCTAGTTGGAATAAATTCCCTTAGTATTTGCCTGTCTGAGAAGAATTTATTCCTCCTTTACTTATGAATCTTAGTTTTGAAGAATATGAATTCTTGCTTGGAATTTCTTTTCTTTAAGGATCCTGAAAATAGGTCTGCAATCACTTATGTTTATAATGTTTCTGCTGAGATGTCTGCTGCTGGCTGATGGAGTTTGCTTTGTATATGACTTTATCCTTCTCTCTAGCTTCCTTTAAGACTTTTTTATTTTGCATTGAGCTTGTTGAATCTGATGACTATGTGCGTTAGTGGTTGGTCATCCTGTAAAATATCTAACTGGAATTCCTTCTATTTCTTAGATTTGAATGTCCATCTCTAATGAGATTAGAGAAATTTTCATGGGCTGTATCCTCAAATATATTTTCCAAGTTATTTTTCTCCCTTCTTCTCTCTCCTAGGAATGCCAATAAGTCAAACATTTGGTCTCTTTACATAACCCCATTATTTATTGGACGTTTTGTTCATTTTTTAACAATTTTTTTCTTCATTTTTGTCTGAGTTGATTTACAGAACCATTTTTCAAGCTCTGAAATTCTATGCTCAGCTTGGTCTATTCTGCTGTTAATACTTTACATTGAAGTATGAAATTCTTGTAGTGAGTTTTTCATCTCTAAAAGTTCAGTTTGGTTATTTCTTAAAATAGCTATATTGTATTTCAGCTCTTGGATCATCTTACTGGATTCCTTGGATTGAGTTTCAACTTTCTCTTGCAACTCAATGTGCTTCCTTGCCATAAAGATTCTGAATTCTATATCTATTATTTCCGACTTAAGATTCATTGTTGGAGACTAGTGGACTCCCTTGGAGGTACGTAGACACTTTGACTTTTTGAATTGCCAGAGTTCTTGTGCTAATTATTTCTCATCTGGAAGGCTTGATGTTCTTTTAATTGTGGTTATAAGTTGAGTATAGTCAATTAGCTTTGTTTGTAGATGGTTTCAGAAAGCCAATGCTCCGTGTAGAGTCTTTCTTTCTTTGCGACTGAATTACTGCCCTTGGTTCCACAGCGGGGTATATTAGCTAAGTAGTTTTGGTGTTTTACATTGGGCCGAGATGCAGTAGATTGTTCTTAAGAGTAATGGCAGTAGATTGTTCTTAAGAGTAATGGCAGTAGGTAGGCTCTTACTAAGCCACTGGCTTCTTTGTATTTCCTGGCGTTTGTAGCTGTGCTCTGTGTTGCAACAGAGAGAGAGATGACCTCATTGGCTACACATCTGAGCCTTAGGGGAGCCTCTTCACATCACTGGCACTGTGTCAGTTTCTCTTTTCTTAGCTGTTTTGGTTCATGGGGCTTCCTCAGGCAGAGGCTGCAGGCAGGAAGGAAATAGGCCTCACATTTTCTGGGCTGGCTTTGTGGAGACAGGCATGCTCCACTCCTGTGACAGCCCATGAGCCCATGCAACTCACCCCACTCAGTGCTCTGGGAGTATAAACTCCTCTCCTTTTAGAGTGCTGGTCACAGATCTCAGTTCAACACTCCCAAGCTGTGCATTGCCTCCCTGGAGTGTGGTGAAGCTTTTTCTTCCCTCCTCAGCTTAGAAGCAGCAGGGGTGGAGACCATGGCAGCAGCAATGGCAGAGGGCCTGTCAGATGACTCTGGGGGTTCCACCTCAGCTAAATGAAAAACCATGGCTGATTAGTAATCAGCTGGGGGTGTGGCAGGTGTGCTGTGACCCATGCTAGGGAGTCCTGCCTTGTAAAGAACAGTGGGGGCAAGGACTAACAGGGAAGACAGTCTGGCCTTGCCTCTGTAGGGCGGCTATGGCATGCTGGAGATATAAACACAGCAATTAGGTGAATTGTTCCCTTTCCATCACTGGGGCAGCAAGGCAGGGTACCACAGTGGTGGCAGTGGAAGAGGGGCTGTTAGTTGCCTCTGGGAACTCCACCCCAGAGAAATGCAGAGCCATTGCTGATTGTGATGATCAGCCAGGAGTGTGGCTGCTGTACTACAGGCCCAAGCTGAGGGTGGGGAGTGGAGGACTGCCTGGCAAAGAACAGGGTGCTCAGTTCACATTAAAGACAGTCTAAACTCTTCTACATAAAATGACTGTGGCATACTGTAGGCATGTGAAAACAATCAGGCTCTTTGTTTCCTCCTAGCCTGGGGGGAGCAATGGTGGCAGCAATGGCAGAGGGTCTGTCAGTTGTCTCTGGGAGCTCCATCCTGGAGAAATACAGAGCTGCCATGGACCGATGTGATTAAGCAGGTGTGAGGTGGCTGCACTGTGGGCCAAAGCCAGGAGGCTCTACCCAGTGAGGAGCAGCAGAAGCAGGGTCAGATGTGGACGACAATCTGGACACCTTTTCATAGGGCAACTGTGGCTTGCTGGAGGCCCACTGTATTTCTTGGATTCTTTGCTATCTCCCCAGCCTGAGAGCAGCAGGGGTGGGGTCCACAACAATAGCAATTGCAGCAGACCTGTAAGTTACTTCTGGTAGCTGTATTTCAGAGAAATGCAGGGCCACAACCAGCTGGAGTGCTCAGACAGGTCAGGTGGTTGTTCTGGGGACCCCAGCCAATGGACCTTGCCTGATGAGGTACAGCAGAGGTGGGGCTTGTGGTCTCTCTGCTCCTCACCATCATGAATATGGCCCCTATCTTAGGGATGTGTGAGAGAGCCTGGCCTCCCTTGTTGGCAGGGCTATGAAAGCTGGCACAAGGAAACAAGACCAATGGGGCTGAACATGAGCTTGAGCTGTGGCTCTGCCGAGACTCCAGGAAGCTCTCTGTGTTGGACTATAAGCCCGGGGGTGCCAATGGGGATCTTCAGTGCCCATAACCTCAAAGGTTTGTGGCATAAATTTGAGTCCCCAAGGGTTCTCCCTCACTCACACTTTTCTCATGGTAGGGAGCCTCCCCTGGCTCTGCACCAATCCCAGGTAGGCAGCTGTCCTGCCTCAGTTTTTACTGGTGTTCGTGTGGCACCATTGCTTTTTTTATGAATCCCAATGTGGCTTCCTGGATTATCACTTGAAGAGGTAGTGTTTACTCACCACTCTGTCTTTTCCCCATGAGAACAGCACACACCAGCTGCTTCTACTCAGCCATCTTGGTGCTTCTTATAGAGTAATTTCTTAAAAACAGGATTTTCTATTTAAGCTACATCATTATTGTTATTTAACATCCTAATTCCTGATGCGCTCCTTTTTTAATCCTTCATAGTGACAGTTGTCATAATTGTATCTAACAATTATTTATTCTGCATTTTTATTGATTTGACATATTCTTCATAATTCATCATCTTGGGTAGAAGTCTATTTTATCTCCATGTCAAATAATAATGACACATATCTTCAAAACAAAAATGGATGTTGGAATTCGGAATTCTATACAACTGATTGGATAGTCCTTGTTGCTGAGACTTTCTGCCTAATAGTTTTTGCTTAATTGTATCAACCAAACTCTCAAGTTTTAGGTGTCACATAGGGCTTGGTCACCCCCAACTCATAATGGTAACTTAAAGAGAGGAATCAGCAATAATAATAATACTAATAATAATAATACATTGATATAATGCTTATTATGTGTCATGCATTAAGTAGTTTATGCACATTAAATCTTTTAATTTTCATAAACCATCCTATGAGGCAGATCTGATTGTCATTACCCACATTTAGTAAATGAGGCTATGGTGGCAAAGAGGAATCAAGTAGTTTTTCAAATGCTACATAGTTAGTAGTAGTAGAGTTGACAATCAAACCCAAGTACTGAAGTATCAGAGTCCATATTGTTAACCACTGTGTTGTACTGCCTTTTATTTTTACTCATTTAGAAGTGAGTAACTAACATAGATCATCATCATGGAAATATGCATAAGAAACAAAAAACAGAAGACAGCTCTGTTTCACAAGCTTATAATAAAGTGTGCAGGACAATTGAGCCAATACAATATAATTATCATTGGATCATAGCACATCATTTCTCAGGCACAGCGAAGTAGCAGGACATGTCACTACAGAAACCCAGATTTAAGGAGCATGTGACATACTGATGCTGACACTGAGAGAACATAACGTAAGAATCTCCCACTCATAAGCTCACAAGAGAAAGGGTCTGGAAACTCCCTGAATTCTTGTAGAAGGATCAGGGGAAATTACTATAAGAAGCCAGAGAAATATTGGATTTTACTGTTATTGTGATTCTGAAATAAAAATAGATATACATTTAAAAGTTAGATAGTATGTGGGTTTGATATATCAGTTCAAGTTTTTAATATGATTATGAAGTTAAAATTTGCTTTTGGGACCAAATGCTGGAAATCATTTATAAACAATTACAATCCTATTTGGATAAAATTAATAGAATATATCTCACTTTAGTCACAATAACAGAAGTCCTAGAATGTACAGGCTCATTTTTGGAGTACATTTTTTTATCTTTGCTCCTAAAATATCTTTGTAATAAACACACTCTTTAAAAAAATTTTAAAAATGGAAAATATAAAATGTCAAAATGTGTCCCTTTTTGTAAGTTATAAGATCTGGACATGTTTTTGACACAGTTCTCTAAATGCTTTGTTGTGAGATGTTTTAAAGTATATATGAGATAAATGCATTTTATGGTGTCATTGATCTTTAACTACTCAGAGGTACTGAATATAAATATCAAAACTGATGAACTGCAGAGCCATTCCATCCAAGACAACTCTCAGTATAACACTGTGAAAATCGACCTTATTAGATCTTTCTCCCATCTCCTGAAATATCTTTACAATGACTAGAACTGCACCACACTTCAGGGATTTGAATAAAAGAAGTCTTTAACAACTTTGAGTGCAAAATTCCACTGGTAGTTGAAGAAATTATTGCCTAAGATTAACTCTGCAGTCAAATTCTATTAGTTAGTTATAAACAATTAACACAACACTTTATACCAGGTGATTTTTTTTTTTTACTATAAAATAGCAGAAAAGAAAAGAAATTGTCAATGCAGCATACACTTATAGCTCCTTGCCAACCCGAGTTGTTTGTTGACAGTGATCAAAGACTGAATTACAGTTTTACTACTCATTAAATATGATGCATTGTCAGATGAAAGCTATCATTCAGAAAAGTATTGTAGAATCACCTCTTAATAACCACAAGGCATAGCTTTTAAAAATCTGGTAAGAAATGATAGGCTATTGTAAAATAATCAATATGGCCACAGGTGAAATATTTTAGCTGGAACTTTCTCCTGGCTGTTAAAAAAAAATCAAACAGTATAATAAAGATTACCTATTAAAAAGTTGATTTATCCTGTTTTCTCTAAAAATTGGCCTCTATTAATGTTTTTACTTCTTTACCCCCATGCCTTCCAATACTTCTCACTATAACCCCCATTGTCCCCATTATGATCCTACCCTTTGTTCTGATTCCCTGGAGTCTTGGCCTCCCACGACTTATCTGATTAAAAAAAAGACTGTATTGCAATGTGTTGTATGGTTTAATTAATATCCTCCCAGGAATCATACATTCTAAAAGAGATCCTCCGAAAATAATAACTTAGTTCTAGAGTACCGGCAATATTTTTGTCAAAATCTGGACTAATCAGAGATTAGTTTTCAGCCTCACATACTAAGAGGAGTCTTAGTAGTCCATAAAATACATAAAAGAGGGCATAGGGGATAATAAAAGTCTTGAGTTAATACATTTCACCACTTAAAACTAGCTATGTAAACTTGGGTACTTTACCTAACTTTTTTGAGCTTCCTACTTGTAAAATCTTATTAGTAATGGTACTTAGTTATCTATCAAATTGTTGATTAATATTCCATGAGAGTGTTTATTTAGCTATCTGGTTAGCTCTCTTCTGCTACACTTTCAGGCAAGTAACAGGTGCTCAATCTTCTTCATTTCCTTTTCCATTTACTGTAAATGCTCAGGAAAAAGTTGAATGACTGTTAAGACAGCAAGCATACTCAAGGCCATAGGGAAAACACAGACTTCTTAATAAGAACCACCACTAAGAAGGTTATACAAGGAGGTCAGTTACATTAGTTACATTGTTTAACAGGATGGCAATAGCCAGCATGATTTTCAGAAGCACTCACCTATCTAGTACAATTAACTGTTTAGCTGATCTTTTAGTCTTTATTGTAATGAATCTCAGCTTCCTGACTACGTGCTAACTACTAATTTGTTTGCCTGGTTGTCAGCTGTGGCCTTTCTAATTGCTCTTCTGTGTTTCAGCATAGTTACTGCAGTTACCGCTTTAGGTTTTTTTTTTTTTTTTTTTTTTTTTGCTTTGTATGTTTGGCCTCTATCCGCCACAACCAACTTATTCTGCCTTAGCTCCAATTGTCTCTGGAAACTTGGCCCACTATTGGTGTGTATTTATAAAACATTACAGTCGTTACTGCTGTAACTGAAATGCAAGTTCAGTCACTCACCACTTGCAGAGTTCAATTAACAAGAGCAAGGTCTGGTATAAAGGAAGTGACTGTTTCAAAGCTTAGCAAAGGGAAAGAGGTACAGGCTCCTGCCTTTAAGGGAATTGCTTTACTTTAGGGGCAGAAAGCAGGAGTTTTAAAGGGCAGCTTTCACTAAAAGGCATGCAGAGAAGAGAGTGAACAGGTGTGGGAGTTACATGACTTTGAGTTATCTTCCAGGTGATTGAGCTGGTGCCATTATGGGCAGAGTGAGGTTGTAAAGTGGCTGATATCGCAAGATGCTTTCCAGGTGAGAGAGAGTTCCATCATGAGCATAATTTAGGTTGTAAATTGACTGTTGTCTCTCAAGGAAATCTGGTGGGAGAGAGTTCTGGCTCTGGAGCTTCTAAATAAGCATGTACATAAGCTTGCTGTATAGGGAGTGTCTGGTAAAGGGAAGGTAAAGATTATAATTGTGTTTCTAAAGAGCTAAGTAGAAAGTGGAGAACAAGAGGAATGAAGGAAAGAGAAACAAAATAATAATAATTTTATAATAACATTATCTTTCTCTTAGGAAAATTGGGTTACTCAACTACACTGACTTCTCTATTCCAGTCTCTGCTCTAAAACAGTTAATTAGCTTTTGTCAGATATTCTGTTAGGAATTCATTGTTATGGGACAAGTTTTGACAAGATAATTTCTAGACTCGTTTTGTACATCTTTCATATTCTATGTACATATATTCATTTGTACTATGGTAGGTAGGTGAGAGAGAAAAAACAGAGGTAGAGAGACCATCTTGTGCCTCTCCTATCATTCCACATGAATAGCGACTTTCCCTTCCTATAAATACGCACAGCCACATACTGGAAAGATATCACGTACTGCTTTCTGAATACGGGTACAATCTGTTGTACAAGGTAGTGGTTTTCAAAATTTTCAAGTGGTACAGATCTTTATGCAAATAAGTTAAGTGAAAAATTAATTTACTAAATACACAGAATTCTGCTCTTTTTTGAAAGTATAGAAGTAGAAAGCAGTGGAAAGTACCTGTCCTCAATCACTTGGCTTTCACCTTACCCTCCCTCTGAAATCCAATGGCCAACTCTGGGAAACTTTAGGATTTCATAATATTTTGTTTAATTAGTGGAAGGTGAAAAATCTGAGGGCTTGGAAGATAATTTAACTTCTACCAGGGACATACTATTCTTCTTTATGAATTTTTCCTGCTTAAAATTGATCTCTATGTTTGCTCCGTGCAACACAGACACATGTATTTACTTAAATAGAAAGTAGTCAAAATAAAATAAAAAATTTACTTTCTCAGTCACACTGGCTGCATTTCAATTGCTTAACAACCACATGTAACTAGTAGCTACTCCATTGTCAGTATCAATAAAGAACAGTACCATCATTGCAGGGTGTTCCACTGGACAGCATTGCTCTCAGCATTGTGTCTCTGGAAAAACTCTAAAATCTCCTTGTCTTTTTCAAATAAGTTATCACATAAATCCTAGGACAGGGACAATCAATATCAAATATGTTACACAAATACAAGAACACTTACAGAATTCTCTCTTTGTATGTTTTTGTGTGTGTATGTGTATTACTTCTCTCACTCTCTTTCTTTTATTAATTTATTTAGATTTACTGAAGATGTACTACATGTCAGTCACTGAAGTAGGTAATTGGGTAGAAATAGTGGGAAAAATAGTCACTGCCTCTGGTTTCATGACCCATAGCAGACAGTTGGGGAGATAAATATTAATCAAATAATTACACAAAGAAAAGTAACATACTCTGTATTATGTGCCATGAAGGAGAAGTACACATTAATATGAAATTGTACAATGAAGGGATCTAATCTAGTCAGAAAAGTTAAGAAAGATTTCAATGAGGAATTAATGATTAGGTAGGGTAGCGTTGTATGGTAGTGAGACAGGGACTGCTTAGGAGATTTATAGGTAGGGAAAAAAGCAAATGTGAAGGCCCTGGGGCATATATTTAAAAAAAAAAAAAAACTGAAAGAAACCCAGCATGACAGGAGCACAGAGAACAAAAGAGAGAGTCGTATAAGGAGATGTAAGGGCTAAAACTTATAGTATCTACAGACTAATGTCGAGCTCTTTTGTTTTCCTAAGAGAATTGGGAAGTCATTGCAAGTTTTCAAATAACTGAGTGACTTGATAAAATTTGTATTTGTAACACTCTTTCTGGATGCAGAGGAGAGCATAGATTGATAAGGGAAAAGGGTAGATGCATAGATGCATTACATCACTCATAATACTAATGTAGTAGTAGTCCAGATGAAAAAGGATGATAGCTTAGAAATCTTTTATTATTGAAAATCAGTAAAAGTGGCCTATTTGAGACATTTAGTGTGTAAAATCTACAGAACTAGTGGTATATTGGAGAGGAAGAAAGAAGAAGTGGGAGGTGGTCAAGGATGATCTCATACTTTATAATTTTTCCCATTGAAGGTGCAGTGCATTGAGATAAGAAAAACAGGTATACCTCAGAAATAGTTTGGGTCCAGAGCACCTCCATAAAACAAGTCATGCAAATTTTGGTAGTAAATATAAAAGTTATGTTTGCACTATACTATATTAAGTGTGAAATAGCATTATGTCCAAAAAACAATGTACATACCTTTATTAAAAATATTTTATTGCTGAAAAATGCTAACAATCATTGGAACCATCAATGAGTCATAATTTTTTGCTGATAGAGGGTCTTGCCTTGATATTGTTGGCTGCTGACTGATCTGGGTTGTGATTACTGAAAGTTGGGGTTGGCCATGGCAATTTCTTAAAACAACACTAAAATTTGCTGCATCAATTGACTCTTCCTTTCATAAAAGTTTTCTGCATAGCAAGTGATGCTCTTTCACAGAATTTTACCCATAGTAGAACTTCATTCAAAATTGGAGTCAGAGAAGGAGGCAAGATGGCTGATTAGGTGCAGCCAGGACAAATATCTCCCACCAAGAAAACAGGACTTCAGGAAGACTGGCACACTCTCAGCAGATCTTCAGAGAGAAGGCATTGACAGTGGATGGAGAAAAAACACAGATGCTAGGCTGAAAGGGGAAGAAGCTAGGAACCTTGCGCGGAGCTACTGTGCGTCAGGACTTGTTCCTAGCCCCTAAGAACCCTGAGGAAAAGGCTGAGTTGGACAAGCAATCAACAACCTGTTCTCACCACAGGTCTCTGGAATACTGGCAGGAGACTCCTCGACCACCATGGGCACTTGAGTTGACAGGGAGAGCTGCTTAGAGATATGGTAGGGCAGAATTCCAGCCAGTGTAGAGTCCAGAGGGTTTGGTGCAAGAGTGTCTGTAGAGAAGCATGGCCAGGGATGGCCATCTCCCTAGGTCCAACTTGATTCCATAGGAGATGTTAGTCCTAGGGTAACTGTGGAACCTAAACTCTGCATGCCAGTCTTGCCCATGAGAAGAAGCCCATCCAACCTGAGCACCCCTCAGTCTGCTGGCCTTGCCCATGGCACTAGCCTGGCATTCATTCTAGCTGTGCTGCCACCACTGCTGCTGTGAACATCTGCTTGGAGGTAGGCACCTAAACACCTGCTAACACCCTGCCACAGCCAATGAACATGCACCCCACCATGCTCCCACTGCTGCTACTGCTGGCATGTGTGACAAGGATAGATCCCACTACCCCTGCCATATAAAGTACTTTGGCTGACACCACAACATTGGAGTGTTGTGACCAGCAGCCTGAAAGCACATTGGCCTCTCTAGCACTCAGGTTCCTAACCTAGAGAAGACAGAGGACAAAGCCAGGGCCTTATGCCATTCTCCCAGAGTTAGAGGATGCAGTCAAGGAGTCCTGAGCTGAGCCTTGCCCCCCTAAAACCTTCAAGAAATGAAGCCAGGAGACTAAACCTACGTTATATCATAATCAAACCCTAAAGGATATCAAATATGATAAAAGGAAAAAAATCCCAAAGACAATAACTTCAAAGATTGAAGGAATATCAGCCCACACAGATGAGAAAGAACAAGCACAAGAACTCTGACAACTCAAAAAGCCAGAATGCATTCTTTTCCTTTAAATGTCCATACTATTTCTCCAGCAAGAATTCTTAACCAGGCTGAGTTGGCTGATATGACAGAAATAGCATTCAGAATGTGCATAGGAATGAAGATTAAGATCTAGGAAAATGTTGAAACCCAATCTAAGGAAGCTAAGAATCACAGTAAAATGATACAGGAGCTGACAAAGTAGACAGTATAGAAAAGTAACTGAACTGATCAAGCTGAAAAACACACAAGAATTTTATAATGCAATCACACATATTAATATAAAAATAGACCAAGCTTTGAAAAGAATCTCCAAACCTGAAGATTGGCTTTCTGAAATAAGACAGACAAGAATTTAAAAAATGACAAGAAACAAACAAATCTCTGAGAAACATGGAATTAAGAGATTGAATTTATGACCCATTGGTATCCCTGAAAGAGAAGGGGAGAATGAAAGTAACTAGTAAAACATATTTCAGAATATCATCCATGAGTACTTCCCCAGATTAGCTAGTAAGGTAAACAGTTAAATTCAGGAAATGCAGAGAACCCCTGTAAGATACTTCACACAAAGAATGTCCCTAAGATACATAGCCATCATATTCTTCAGGGTCAAAAATAAAAAATAACGTTATAGGCAGCTAGAGAAAAGGGCAAGTCACCTACAAAGGGAAGCCCATTAGACTAGCAGCAGATCTCAAAGCAGAAAACCTACAAGCCAGAAGAGCTTACGGTCCTATATTCAACATTCTTATAGAAAAGAAATTCCTACCAAGAATTTTATATCCGGCCAAACTAAGATTCATAAGTGAAGGATTAATTAGATTATTTTCAGACAAACAAATGCTGAGGATATTAGTTACCACTAGACCTACCTTACAAGTGTTCCTGAAAGAAACACTAAATATCAGAAAGAAAGATTGTTACCAGCCACTGAAATACACACTTAAGTACACAAACCAGTGACACTTTAAAGCAACCACACAAACAAGTCTGCATAACAATCACCTAATAACACTGTACAATGATCAAATACACATATATCAATAATAATCTTGAATGTAAATGGGCTAAATGCCCCAATTAAAAGGTACAGAGTGTCAAGTTGGATAAAGAAAGAGAACCCTATACTATGCTGTCTTCACAAGACCTATTTCACATGCAGTGACAAACATAAACTCAAACAAAAAGGGATGAAGAAAAATCTACCAAGCAAATGGAAAAAAACCCAGGAGTTGCAATCCTAATTTCAGACAAAACAGACTTGAAACCAACAAAAATCAAAAAGGACAAAGAAAGGCATTACATAATGGTAAAGAATTCAATTCAACAAGAAGACCTAACTGTCCCTAATATATATGCACCTAACACAGGAGCATACAGATTCATAAAGGAAGTTCTTTATTCATAAAGGAAGTCTCTTTAGAGAGACTTAGTCTCCCACACAATAATAGTGAGAGACTTCAATACCCCACTGACACTATTAGACAGATCATCATGACAGAAAATTAACAAACATATACAGGACCTGACCTCAATACTGGACCAAATAAACCTGATAGACATCTACAAAACTGTCCACTGAACAACAGTAGAATATACATTCTTCTCATCATCACAAGGTACATACACTAAAATTGACTACACAATCCAAAATAAAATAATTCTCAGCAAATTCAAAAGAATCAAAATCATAAAAATAGAATCCAAGACTACAAAAATAACTGAAAATCATGCAATTGAGTAGAAACTAAACAACCCACTCCTGAATGACTTTTTGGTAAATAATGAAATTAAGGCAGAAATCAAGAAGTTCTTTGAAACTAATGAGAGCTAATATACAACAAAGCAGAATCTCTGAGATGCAGCTAAGGTAGTGTTCAGAGAGAAATTCATAGCACTAAAGCTCACATCAAAAGTTAGAAAGATCTTGATTTAGCAACCTAGCATCACAACTAAAAGTAAGGGAGGAGACCACCCTTCATATTGTCTTATGCCCAATTTCTGCCTCTAAAGCAAGAAGAAGTAAAAACTAAAATGCAGAAATGGAATCCACAAGCAGATAGCCCAGCACCACGCCCTGGGCGTGATAGTTAAAAATCAACCCCTGACCTAACTGCTTGTGTTATCTATAGATTTCAGACATTGGATGGAAAAGCATTGTGAAAATCCCTGTCCTGTTCTGTTCTGTTCCATTCTAATTAGCAGTGCATGCAGCCCCTAGTCACATACCCACTGCTTGCTCAATCGATCATGACCCTCTCATGCGGACCCCCTTAGAGTTGTAAGCCCTTAAAAGGGACAGGAATTGCTCACTTGGGGAGCTCGGTTTTTGAGATGTCAGTCTTGCCAATGCTCCTGGCTGAATAAAGCCCTTCCTTCTTTAACTCAGTGTCTGAGGGGTTTTGTCTGCAGCTTGTCCCACTACAGAAGAACTAGATAAGCAAGAGCAAACCAATCCCAAAGTTTGCAGAGACAAGAAATAAGCAAAAGCAGAGCTGAACTTAACAAGATTAAGACATGAAAAAGATAAATACAGGAGTTACTTTTTTGAAGAAAATTAATAAGATGGATAGGTCACTAGTTAAACTAATAAAAAAGAAAAGAGAGAAGATCCAAATAAAAACAATTAGAAACAACAAAGGGGATGCCACTAGTAACATGTCAGAAATATAAATAACTATCAGAGACTAGTATGAACACCTCTATGTACAGAAACTAAAATATCTAGAAGAAGTGAATACATTCCTGGACACATACACCCTCCCAAGACTGAACCAGGAAGAAATTGAATCCCTGAGCCTACTAATTGATATGGTTAGGCTATGTCCTCACCCAAATCTCATGTCAAATTGTAGTTCCCATAATCCCCATGTGTCATGGGAGGGACCTGGTAGGAGGTAATTTAATCATGTGGGTGATTTCCCCCATGCTATTTTCATGATAGTAAGTTCTCATGAAATCTGAGGGGTCTTCCTCCTTCACTCAGCTCTCATTCTTTTTCCTGCCACCCTGTGAAGAGGTGCCTTCCACCATGATTGTAAATTTCCTGAGGCCTCCCCAGCCATGCAGAGCTGTGAGTCAATTAAACCTCTTTTCTTTATAAATCACCTAGTCTCCGTATTTCTTCACAGCAACATGAGAATGAAATAATACAGTAAATTGGTACTGCAGAGGGTGGGGTGCTGCTATAAAGATACCCCAAAATGTGGAAGCAACTTTAGAACTGGGTAACAGGCAGAGGTTGGAACAGTTTGGAGGTCTCAGAAGAAGACAGGAAAATGTGGTAAAGTTTCGAACTTCCTAAAGACTTGGAGAACTCAGAGGACAGGAAGATGCAAAAGTTTGGAACTTCATAGACAACTGTTGAATGGCTTTGACCAAAATGCTCATAGTGATATGAACAATGATGTTCAGGCTGAGGTGGTCTCAGATGGAGATGAAGAACTTCTTGAGAACTGGAGTAAAAGTCACTCTTGCTATGCAAAGAGACTGATGGCATTTTGCCCCTGCCCTAGTGATATGTGGAACTTTGAACTTGAGAGAGATGAGTTAGGGTATCTGGTGGAAGAAATTTCTAAGCAGCAAAGCATTCCAGAGGAAACAGAGCATAAAAGTTTGGGAAAATTTGCAGCCTGATAGTGTGATAGAAAAGAAAAACCTATTTTCTCAGGAGAAATTTAAGCCCACTGCAGAAATTTGCATAAGTAACAAGGAGCCAAACGTTAATCCCCAAACAATGGGTAAAATGTCTCCAGGGCATGTCAGAGACCTTCTCAGAAGCCTCTCCCATCACAGGCCCAGAGGCCTAGGAGGAAAAAATGGTTTCCTGGGCTGGGCCCAGGGCCCACCTGCTCCATACTGCCTTGATACATGGTGCCTTGTGTCCCAGTTGCTTCAGCTCCAGACATGGCTAAAAGGGGCCATGTTTCAGCTCAGGCCATTGCTTTACAGGGCGTAAGCCATAAGCCTTGGCAACTTCCATGTGGTATTTATCCTGCAAGTGCACAGAAGACAAGGATTGAGCTTTGGTAACCTCCACCTAGATTTCAGAGTATGTATAGAAATGCTTGGATGTCCAGGAAGAAATCCACTGCAGGGGCAGTGCCCTCATGGAGAACCTCTGCTAGGGTGATGCAGAAGGCAAATGTTGGGTCAGAGCCCCTATGCACAGTCCTCACTGGGGCATTGCTTAGAAGAGCTGTGAGAAGAAGGCCAGCATCCTATACACCCTAGAATGGTAGATCCACTGACAGCTTCTGCCATACACCTGGAAAAGCCACAGACTCTCAATGCCAGCCTGTGAAAGCAGCCAGTACAGGGGGCTGTACCCTGCAAAGCCACAAGGACAAAGCTGCCCAAGGTTGTGGGAGCCCACCTCTTGCATCACCATGCCCTGGATGTGAGGCATGGGGTCAAACAAACTTTAAGGTTTAATGACTGCCCTATTGGATTTCTGAATTGAGTGGGGACTGTAGCTCCTTTGTTTTGGCCAATTTCTCTCATTTGAAGCATGTGAATTTACCCAATGACTGAACTTCCATTGTATCTAGGAAGTAACTAACTTGCTTTTGATTTTACAGGCTCATAGGCAGAATCGACTTGACTTGCCTCAGATGAGACTATGAACTTGGAATTTTGAGTTAATGCTGGAATAAATTAAGACTTTGGGAGACTGTTGGAAGAGCATGATTGTGTTTTGAAATGTGAGGACATAAGATTTGGGATAGGTCAGGGTAGAATGATAAGGTTTAGCTGTGTCCCCCCCCAAATCTCATGTTGAATTATAATTCCCATAATCTCCACGTGTTGTGGGAGGGACCTGGTGAGAGGTAATTGATTCACATGGGTGGTTTCCCCAATGCTATTCTCATGATAGTAAGTTCTCATGAGATCTGATGGTTTTATAAGGTGCTTTCCACTTCTTTCAGCCCTCACTCATTATCTCCCCTGCCACCCTGTGAAGAGGTGCCTTTTGCCATGACTTTAAGTATCCTGCAGCCTCCCCAGCCATGCAGAACTGTGAGTCAATTAAACTGCCTTTCTTTATAAAGTACCCATCTCAGGTATTTCTTCATAGCAGCATGAGAACAAACTAGTACACCAATAAAGAGCTCTGAAATTGAATCAGTAATAAATAACCAACCAAAAATAAAAAGCCCAGGACCAGATGCAGTCATAGTCAAATTCTATCAGATATATATAGAAGAGCTGATACTATTTCTACTGAAACTATTCCCAAAAATTGAGGAAAAAGGATTCCTCCCTAACTCATTCTATGAGGCCAGAATCAACCTGATACCAAAACCTGGTAGAATCACAACAACAAAAAAGAAAACTTTAGCCAATATTCTTGGTGAACATTGATGCTAAAATCCTCAAAAAATACTAGCAAATCAAATCAAGCAGCACATCAAAAAGCTAAGCCACCATCATCAAGTAGGCTATCATAGTGATGCAAGACTGGTTCAACATATGCAAATAAATAAACATAATTCAACACATAAACAGAACTAAACACAAAAAATGCATGTTTAACTCAACAGATGCAGAAAAAGCTTTTGACAAAATTTAACATCTCTTTATGTTAAAAATTCCCAATAAATTGGTATTGAAGGGACACATCTTAAAATAATAAAAGTCATCCATTTCAAACCCACAGCCAACATTATACTGAATGGACAAATGCTGGAAGAATTCCCCTTGAAAACTGGCAAAAGGCAATGATGTCCTCTCTCATCATTACTATTCAACATTGTATTAGTCCATTCTTACATTCCTATAAAGAAATACCTGAGATTGGTTAATTACCAAAAAAAAAAAAAAAATGTTGAATTAGCTCACAGTCCTGCAGTCTGCACAGGAAGCATGATAGCATCTGCTTCTGGGGTGACCTCAGAGAGCTTTTACTCAAGGCAGAAGGCAAAACAGGCATAGGATCTTGCATGGAAGGAGCAAGGCCAAGAGAGAGAGGAGGGAGGTGCCACATACTTTCAAATAACTAGATGTCATGAGAACTCACTATTGCAATGACAGCACCAAGGAGGGATGGTGTTAAATCATGAGAAACCACCACCATGAACTAATAGCTCCCATGAGGCTCCATCTCCAGCATTGGGGATTACATTTCAACATGAGATTCGGCCAAGGACACAGATCCAAACCATATCAAACATAATGTTGGAAGTCCTGGCCAGACCAAGCAGGCAAGGTAAATAAAGCATGTTTAAATAGGAAGAGAGGAATTTGAACTATCCATAATTGTCAATGACATGATTGTATATCTATAAAAAAACTATTGTCTTGGTCCCAAAACTCTTCACACTAATAAGCAACTTCAGCAAAGATTCAGGACACAAAATCAACATACAAAAACACTAGCATTCCTGTACACCAACAACAGCCAAGCCACAAGCAAACTCAGGAACACAATTCCATTTCCAGTACCACAAAAATAATAAAATACCTATGAATATAGCTAACCAGGAAAGTGAAAGACCTCTATAATGAGAATTACAAAACACTGCTCGAAGAAATCAGAGATGACACAAACAAATAGAAAACCCTTTTATGTTTGTGAATGAAGAATTCGTGTCATTAATATGGCCACACGGTCAAAAACAATTTACAGGCTCAATGCTACGGCTGTCAAACTACCAGTGACATTCTTCAAAGAACTAGAAAAAGCTATTTTAAAATTTTTATGAAACTAAAACTAGCCCAAATAGCCAAGGCAATCCAAAGGAAAGAGAACAAAGCAAGAAGTGTCATGCTACCTGACTTCAAACTGAGACAGGACATTTCCTTGGCCCCCTCAAGGGACCTGCAACAGGATGTGGCTGGGCTCAAAACCCTTGTGGAAGGGGGAACATGTAGATGAGCTGATGCAGGAGCTGGGGCAAGTGCCTTTAGGAGCTGGCAGGAGCAAACCCTGTACCAGCCCATGGCCGTCTAGTGGTTGCCCATGACTTCTGGAACCCCAGAGGGTGTGTGTTACAAACAAAGCTCTTTTAGTATTAGTCATCTGCAGATGGTTAAGTGTTAACCAGCTCAGTGAAGAGTCAGGGTGAAAGCCTCTTACACTCTGCCATCTTGGTACCGGGTTTCTTGTCCAGCATCCAGGAAGAATCAGGTCGCATGGACTTGAAGGATGGTGAATGTGGAGATTTTATTAAGTAGTGAAAGTGGCTGTCAGTGGAAAGGGAGCTGGAAGTGGAAAGATGAGGAAGAAGGTGATTATTTCCTGAAGCCCGGCCGGCTCTGGCTGAGCTCCTCTCCGAAGACATGCTGTCTGAAGTTAAGCCATGTCCGTCTGTAGTCTCTGACTCTCAGTTGCTTCTTCTCTTCTTCTCTGCCACATTGCTCTACTCTTCTACCAATGGAATTCGGGTTTTTTATGGGTACACGATGGGGGCCATGATGTGCCAGGGTGGTTTTGGAAAAAGCAACATTCACGTGGGAAAACAGGTATAACTGTTCTCATTTAGGAATGCAGTTTCTGGGCTTGAGGGTGGGGCCTTTGTCAGGGAACTGCCCTCTTAGCATTTCCCTCCCTCCTGTCCATATCAAAACTATACTACAGGGTTACAGTAATCAAAATCAGCATGGTACTGGTGCAAAAAAAGAAAAGGACACATGGACCAATAGAACAGAATAAATAGCCCAGAAATAAGGCCACATACTTACAACCATATAATCTTTGACAAAACTGACAAAAAACAAGCAGTAGGGAAAGGACTCTTCATTCAGTAAATGGTGCTGGGATAGCTGGCTAACCATATGCAGAGAATTGAAACTGGACCCCTTCTTTACACCATATACAAAATCATTCAGATGGATTAAACACTTAAATGTAAAACCCATAACTATAAAAACTCTGGACAACAACCTAGGTGGTAACGTACTGAACATAAGAACTGGAAAAGATTTTATGACAAAGTAGCCAAAAGCAATTGCAACAAAAATAAAATTGACAACTGGGATCTAATTAAACTGCAGAGCTTCTGCACAACAAAAGAAACTATCAACAGGGTAAACAGACAATGTATAGAATGGGAAAACATTTGCAAGCTAAAAATTTGTTGAATATCTGACAAAGGTCTGATATCCAACATCTATAAGGAAATTAAACAAATTTACAAGTGAAAACAAATCCCATTAAAAAGTGGGCAAGGAACATAGATAGACACTTTTCAAAAGAAGACATACATGTGGCCAACAAGCATATACCTCTTAACCTAAAAAAAAAAAACAAAAAAAACCCAAAAACACAAAAAACAAAACAAAAAAAAAATTGGAGTCAGTTCTCTCAAACCTTGTCTCTGGTTAATCGACTTCATTTATGAAATAATCTGAATCCATTCTTGTTATTTCAGCAAAGTCCTTGACATCTTCACCAGGAGTAGATTTCATCTTACAAAATTATGTTCTTTGCTCATTCATGAGAAATAACTTCTCATCTTTTCAATTTTCATTATGAGATTGCAATAATTCAGTCACATCTTCAGGCTCCACTTCCAATTATAGTATTTTTGCTATTTCCACAATATCTACAGTTACTTCCCCCACTGAAGTCTTGAACCACTAAAAGTTTTCCATGAAAATTGGAACAAATGTCTCTCAAACTCCTGTAAATATTAATAATTTAACCTCCTTTCATGAATTACAAATATTTTTAATGGCATCTTTAATGGTAAGTTTTTTCCCCGAAGGTTCTCAATTTACTTTTCCCAGATGCATCAGAGAAATCACTATCTATGGTAGCTATAGCATTAGAAAATATATTTATCAAATAATAAGACTTGAAAGTCCCAATGACTCTTTTATCCATGTGCTATAGAATGGATGTTGTGTTAGCAAGTATCAAAAGAACATTAATGATCATGTACATCTCCATCAGAGCTCTGAAATGACTAGCTGCATTTTCAATGAGCAGTAACATTTTGGATTTTTTTTTTTTTTCTGAGCAGTAGGTCTCAACCGTGAGCTTAAAATATTTAGTAAACCATGCTGAAAACAGATGTGCTCTCATCAAGGCTGTGTTGTTCCATTTATAGAGCAGAGGCAGAGTGCATTTTGCATAATTCATAAGGGCCTTTGGATTTTCAGAATAGTTGATGAACACTGGCTTCAAGTTAGCCACCAAATGCATTAGTCCTTAACAGAAAGTCAGCTTGTCCTTTGAAGCTTTGAAGACAACCATTGACTTCTCTGTAGGAAAGCCCTCGATGACATTTTCTTCCAATATATGGCTTTTTTATCTACACTAAAAATCTGTTATTTAGTGTAGACACCTTCATCAATTATCTTAGCTAGATCTTCTGGATAAATTGCTGCAGCTTCTCCATTAGCATTTACTTCACCTTGCACTTCTATATTATGCAGATGGCTTATTTCCTTAAACCTCACGAACCAACCCCAGCTAGACTCAGATTTTTTGTCTGCAGCACCCTCACCTCTGTCAGCCTTCAGAGAATTGAAGAGAGTTTGGGCCTTGCTCTGAATTAGGCTGTAGCTTAAGAAAACCCTGTGTGATTTGATCTCATATCCAGACCACTAAAATTTTCTCTGTATCAGCAAAAGGGTGTGTTGCTTTTTTATCATTTGTGAGTTCACTGGAACAGCATTTTAAATTTTTTTCAAAGAATTTTTCTTTGCCTTCACAACTTGGCTAACTGGCACATAGGCCTAGATTTTAACCTATTTTGGCTTTAGACATGCCTTCCTCACTAAGCTTCATCATTTTTAGCTTTTGAGTTAAAGTGAGAGATTTGTTTCTCTTCATTTCACTTGAATACTTAGAGGCCATTATAGGGTTATTAGCTGGCCCAATTTTAATAGCACTGTGTCTCAGGAAAGGGGGAGACCCAAGGAGAAGCAGAGAGATGTGGAATGGCTGGTAGTTGGAACAGTCAAAACATCCACAAAATTGATCCATTACATTTTCTTTCTTATATGGGAGTGATTCATCATGCCCATCAGACACTTACAATGGTAACATCAAAGACTGCTGATTAAAAATCACCATAACAAGTATAATAATAATAATAATGAACTTTGAGATATTGTTAGAATAACAAAAATATGATACATAGATACTATGTGAACACTAGCTATTGAACAAATAGTACTAATAGACTTGCTCAACACAGCATTGTTACAAACCTCCCATTTGTAAAAAAGAAAAAACATGATATCTGCAAGGCACAATAAAGTGAAGTGCAATAAAATAAGATATTCCTGTACTATATATGCATTGCAAAGAAATTGATATAAATTCAGTTTTGGATATTATGAATTCAGCTGATTTTGAGACACCTAATAAGTGTCTAATAGTCAATTGACACCTAATATTTATTTTTCATCCTGAACCAACATGAATGTAAGGCTACTTACAAGAAAATTTAAAAGTGGAGAAATATTATTAATTATATGACAAAGAAAAAATAAGAGTAGAATATAAAACATATCTGAGAATGAAGCTAGTATGAAAAATACATATCATTAAATCTCATACACATACTAGAGAAACCAAAACATAGTTAATAGGGCCTATCAGATGAAAACAGGAGACTGGCTCAGAAAAATGCACAAATATTATTGATGTTAAGACTAGGAAGAAATTTATATAGGAAATCCTCATGAATCAGGCTGCAAGTAATATAATGACTAATTTCCTTAAGGACATCATTAGACTAAATACAAGTTTTATAGAATAGCATCTTATAGAATTATTTAATATAGAACAATTTATCTTTCATAATTTATACAAAAATTTGTTTTTTGATTTTAAATCAATCACATTGATACAGTTACTTTTTCATTTTGCTGTGAACTCTTTACGGAAGCTTTTAGCTATATGATATTGTCTCATTCCATTTAGGCAACTGTTACAAAATATTATAGACTTGGTGACTTAAAAACAACAGAAATTTATTGCTCACAGTCTTGGAGACTGAGAGGTCCAAGATCAGGGCACTATCAAATTTAATATCTGGTTAGGGCCTGCTTTCTGATTCAGAGACAGCTGTCTTCTCAGTGTGACCTCACTTAATTGCGGAGGCAAGAGAGAAGGAAGCTCTCTAAGCTCTCTTTTATAAGGACACTAATGCAATTCATGAGAGATCTGATGTCATAAGCTAATCACCTACAAAAGGCCATAACTCCTGAATACTATCACATTGTGGGTTAGGATTTCAACATAAATTTGGGAGCAGAGACACAGACATTCAGCCTATAGATGTGTTTACTTCAAGCATTTGAAAAATGCAGAAACTCACTAGTTACTCTTGTCAGCTTACTACCACAAATCTGTTTGTCTGGTATTTTATACAGTTTATTTTCAAATTCAAGCACTTAAAATTACATAGCATTTGCTTTCTTTATAATTTTTTCAAAGTAATTGTAGAATTTGTTTTAGAAATGTTTTTGCTTGATAACCATAACAATTCTAACATTCCTAGCCATAAAGAAAGCAAAAAGTTGATAGCTTCTGAGTGTGCATTTTAAATTGAATCATCATGTGATACATATTTTAATATTTTTGATTAGATTAAAAAGATTGACTAATTTTGAAAAACTCAGCTCCGTTTACTTACCATGTTTATATTTCTTATGTTTTCTTCTTTATCTCTACACAGTTTTCTCAACTGGAGATATTGTTGCTTCATAATTCTATAACATACAGATTTTCCTTCTAAATGATGCATTATTTGTTTCCAAAATGGGTGTTATTAACACAATAATATCAGAATAAAAATAAATTTAATACTGTACTTATTAAAGAGTGACATAGACATTCAAATTAATATAGAAAGTAAATTTAAACTGGAAGTTTTCTAAAATAAAAATAACTATGTTCTGTGCATTTGCATTGTATGCCTTGAGCTTAGTGTAACATCAGTCTTCATCTAGTATTATTCTTTGTTAGAAATGGTTGCAATCTTACTCTCCTGCACTCTGATATAAATAAATTTATACCTCCAATAGCAAATACTCCAGTCAATAACAATGAAATGCTACTGCTATCACTACTACTACAACTACTAATGATGATGACTATAAAAGTTGAAAGAGCTCACACTATTTTTGACTGTCAATTATTGACTTATTTATTCATTTTTAGTATTAGCACTGCATTTCTTTTTTATACTAGCTTTATTGAGATATAATAAACAAGACATAAAATTAACCCTAAAATTAACCCTTTTATATTGTACAATTCACTGGTGTTTAGTATTAGGTTAGGTTGATGCAAAAGCAATTGTGGTTTTTGCCATTACTTTTAATGGAAAAACCACAATTACTTTTGTACCATCCTAATATATATACAAATAAACTGTGATGGTTGTGAAACCATCACTACAGTAAATTTTTAGAGTATGTTAGTCATTCTGTATCTATGAGCAATCACTCTTCATTCTTCCCTCCTGCAAGGCCCTGGAAACAACTAATTCCCTTTCTGTCTCTACGGATTAACTTATTCTGGATAATTTATACAAATAGATTCATGCAATTCATGCCCTATTGTGTCTAACTGCTTTCACTTAGCATGTTTCTAAGATTCACCAATGTTGTAGCATATAACAGTAATTCATAGATTTTATTGCCAAACAATATTCAATTTTATGAATATACCACATTTTGATTAACCTTTTAGCATCTGATGGACATTTGGGTCATTCCGCATATTGTAACTATTATGAATTATGATGTTGTGAATGTTTGTATACAAGTTAATATGTAAATATATGTTTGAAATTCTCTTGAGTATATAGCAAAGTGTGAAATCGTTGGGTCATATAGTAACCTATGTTTAACATTTTGAGGAATTGTCAGAATGTCTCCCGAGATACACACCTAGACATATAATTATAATGAAGCTGTTGAAGGACAAGCAGAAAATTTTAAAAGAAGCAAAAGATAGGCAACAAATTATCTAAAAGTAATCCTAAATGATATTAACAACTGACTTATCAGAAATCATGAAGTCATATTGATGATATATTCAAAGTACAAAGAGAAAGGCCTGTCAAACAAGAGTTTTGATTCGAAAAAAATAAAGGAGAAAAATATTCTCAGATAAAAGTGAAGAGTATTCACAACTAGCCAGTCTAGCCTACAAGAAATACTAATGGTAGTTCTTCAGGCTTATATCAGTCCGTTTTCATGCTGCTGATAAAGACATACTTGAGACTGGGCAATTTACAAAAGAAAGAAGTTTAATGAACTTACAGTTTCATGTGGCTGGGGAGCCCTCACAATCATGGCAGAAGGCAAGGAATAAGTTACGTTTTACATGGATGGCAGCAGGCAAAGAGAGGGCTTGGCAGGGAAACTCTTATTTTTAAAACCGTCAGATCTCAGGAGACTCACTCACTATCATGAGAACAGAGCAGGAAAGACCTACTCCCATAATTCAATCACCTCCCACTGGGTTTCTCCAACAACAGGTGGAATTGTGGAAGTTACAATTCAAAATGAGATTTGGGTGGGGACACAGCCAAACCATATCATTCAGCCCCTGGCCTCCCAAATCTCATGTCTCAAATTTCAAAACCAATCATGCCTTCCCAACAGTCTCCCAAAATCTTAAATCATTTCAGTTTTAACTCAAAAGTCCACAGTCCAGGTTAGTTACTTCCTAGCTACAATGGGGGTACAGGCATTGGGTAAATGCAGCCATTCCAAACGGGAGAAATTGGCCAAAACAAAGGGGCTACATACAGGCCCCATGCAAGTCCGAAATCCACCAGGGCAGTCAAATCTTAAATCTCCAAAATGATCTCTTTTGATTTCACATCTTGCATGCAAGAGGTGGGTTCCCATGGTCTTGGGCAGCTCTGCCCCTCTGGCTTTGCAGGGTACAGCCTCCCTCCTGGCTGTTTTCATGGGCTGGTGTTGAGTGTCTGCAGCTTTTCCAGCTACACTGTGCAAGCTGTCAGTGGATCTATAATTCTGGGTTCTGGAGGACAGTGGTGCTTTGCTCACAGCTCCAGTAGGTGGTGCCACAGTAGGGACCCTGTGTGGGGATCTGACCCCACATTTCCCTTCTGCACTTCCCTAGCAGAGGTTCTCCATGAGAACCCCACCCCTAGAGGAAACTTCAGCCTGGTCATTCAGGAATTTTCACACATCTTCTGAAATCTAGGAGGAGGTTCCTAAACCTCAGCTCTTGACTTCTGTGAACTCACAGGCTCAACACCATGTGGAAGCTGCCAAGGCTTGGGGTTTGCACCTTCTGAAGCCACAGCCCAAGCTCTATGTTGGCCCCTCTCAGCCATGGCTGGAGTGTCTGGGATGCAGGGTACCAAGTCCGTAGGCTGCACACAGCATGGGGACCCTGGGCCTGGCCAATGAAACCACATTTTCCTCCTAGGCCTTCAGGCCTGTAATGGGAGAGGCTGTCATGAAGACCTCTGACATACCCTGGAGATATTTTCCCTGTTGTCTTGGGGGTTAATATTTGGCTCATTACTTATGCAAATTTCTGCAGTCCGCTTGAATTTCTCCTCAGAAAATGGGTTTTTCTTTTCTATCACATTGTCAGGCTCCACATTTTCTGAACTTTTATTCTCTCCTTCCCTTGTAAAACTGAATGCTTTTAACAGCACCCGAGTCACCTCTTGAATGCTGTGCTGCTTAAAAATTTCTTCCACCAGATACCCTAAATCATGTCTCTGAAGTTTAGAGTTCCACACATCTCTAGGGCAGGGGCAAATGTTGCCAATCTCTTTGCTAAAACATAACAAGAGTCACCTTTGTTCCAATTCCCAATAAGTTTCTCATTTCCATCTGAGACCACCTCAGCCTGAACCTTATTGTTCATATCACTATTAGCATTTTGGTCAAAGCAATTCAACAAGTCTCTAGGGAGTTCCAAACTTTCCCACATTTTCCTATCTTCTTCTGAGCCCTCCAAACCATCCCAATCAATGCCCATTACCCAGTTCCAAAGTCACTTCCACATTTTTGGGTTTCTTTTCAGCAATGCCCTACTCTACTGGTACCAATTTACTGTATTAGTCCATTTTCGTGCTGCTGATGAAGACATACCCAAGACCAGGCAATTTACAAAAGAAAGAGGTTTAATGGACTTACAGTTCCACGTGGCTCAGGAGGCCTCACAAATGGTGGAAAGCAAGGAGAAGTAAATCATGTCTCACATGGATGGCAGCAGGCAAAGAGAGAGCTTGTGTGGGGAAACTCCCATTTTGAAAACCATCAATTCTTGTGAGACCATTCACCATCATGAGAACAGTGCAGAAAAGATCTGCCCCCATAATTCAATCACCTCCCACCGGGTTCCTCCTACAACATGTGGGAATTATGGCAGTTACAATTCAATATGAGATTTGGGTGGGGACACAACCAAACCATATCAAGGCAGAAATGAAAAGATACTAGACAGCAACTCAAATTCACTTGAAGATATGAGTATCAGTAATGGTAACTATATAAATAAATAAGATAGTGTACATTTGTTTTTTACTTATAACTTGTATTTTTACCCCATGTTTTAAAAAAACAATTGCATAAAACAATTATAGATCAATACTTAATATTAAACAATATATTAAGATGTAATTTGTGACAATAACACCAGAAAGAAGGAAGAAAAAAGTAATGTAGGATCACATATTTTATATACAGGCATACTCTGCCTCATGTGGCTAATTTTTGTGTTATTTAGTAAAGATGTGATTTTCCCATGTTGCCCAGGCTGGTCTCGAACCCCAGAGCTCAAGTGATTCACCTGCCTCAGCCTCCCAAAGTTCTGGGGTTATAGGCCTGAGCCACGCACCTGGCTAAAGTTTGAGTTCCTGACTTGAGAACTTTATTTATTTATTGTACTCAACTTTTATTATATGTTCAGGGGGTTCGTGTGCAAGTTTGTTACATGAGTAAATTGCATGTTGCTGAGGTTTGGTATACAAATGGCCCTGTTACCCAGGTAGTGAGCATTGCACCCTATAGTTAATTTTATAGCCCTTTCCTCCCTAAAACTCCCCCTTCTCTAGTAGTCCCCAGTGCCCACTGTCTATTATACTCATCTTTATGTCCATGTGTATGCAAAGTTTAGCTCCAACTTGTGAGAATGTACAGTATTTGGTTTTTGTTCCTGTGTTAATTTGCTTAGAATAATGACCTCCAACCATATCCATGTTGCTGACAAGGATATAATTTTCTTCTTTTATATAGCTGTGTGGCATCTCTTGATGTATAGGTACCACATTTTCTTTATCTAGTCCAGGATTGATAGGCCTGTAGGGTAATTCCACGTCTTTGCTATTGTGAATAATACTGCAATTGACACACAAGTGCATGTGTATTTTTGTTAGAATGATTTACTTTCTTTTGCGTATATACCCAGTAATGGGAATGCTGGGTTGAATGGCAATGTTGGAAGTTGTTTGAGAAATCTTCAAACCGCTTTCTGCAGCAGCTGATCTAATTTACATTCCCACCAAAGCAGTGTGTAAGTGCTCCTTTTTTTGCACAACCTCACCATCGTCTGGTATATTTTGTCAATTTAATAATGGCTTTTCTGAATGGTGTGAGATGCTATCTCTGTGTGCTTTTGATTTGCATTTATGCAATTATTAGTGATCCTGAGCATTTTTAATAGGCTTGTTGGCCACATGTATATCTTATTTTGAAAAATACCTGTTCATGCCATTTTCTGACTTTTTAATGGGATTGTTTTCTTGAAAATTTGTGTAATTTCCATATAGATGCTAAATATTAGACCTTTGTCAGATGCATAGTTTGCAATTTTTTTTTCTCCCATTCTGTAGGTAGTCTGTTTATTCTACTGGCAGTTTCTTTTGCTGTTCAGAAGCTATTTAGTTTACTTAGGTCCCACTTGCCAATTTTGTTTTTGTTGTGATTGTTTTTTGGGAACTTAGCCAAAAATTATTTGCCAAGGCTGATGCCTGGAATGGAATTTCATAAGTTTTCTTTTAAGATTTTTATATTTTCAGGTGTCTGGTTTAAATTTTTAATCCATCTTGAGTTATTGTTTGAAATGTTGAAAGCTAGGGGTCCTATTTTATTCTTCAGCATTTGGCTAGCCAGTTATTCCAGCACCATTTATTGAACAGTGAGTTTTCTCCCTATTGCTTGTTATTGTCTCTATACCAAGGATACAATTTTTAAATCTATTTTCCCATTTACCCATTTATGGTAGAAATGTTTAGTCCACTTACATTTAACATAATTACTGAAAATACAACATCAAAATATGAGAATAGTGCCAAAGCAGTGTAGAGATAAAAAATTATAGCATTAAATTCTTTCATCAACAAGAAAATGTCTTAAATTAATAATTTAAGCTCTTATTAAGGAGCAAAATCAAATTAAATAAAGCAAGAGGATGGCTATGTTAAAGATAAACAGCTATCAGTAAATTTGAAAGAAGGAAAACAATAGAGAAAATCAATAAAATAAAATGTGTGTCTTTGACAAAATAAATAAAATTAATTAATGTCAAACAAGCCTGATAAAATATGAGACACAAATCACCAATATCATGAATTTAGTAGGAGTTTTTACTAGAGATTGTATAATCATTAAAAGAATAATAGATGGAGAACTGTGAAAACTCCATGGTCATAAATTAACATCTTAGAAGAAATAGATCCTTTTCCTTAAAAATCACAAACTACTAGAACTAAACCGAGATTAAGTAGATAATATGAATAGTTCAGGAACATTTAAAAGACAAAATTAGTTAAAATTCAGGTTGAAAATTTCTAAAAAAAAAAACAATAGAAAAATAAACCCAGCAATGTATAAAAAGATGTATATGCCATAACAACATGAGCTTTATTCCAGATATGCAAAGCTGTCACTGTGATTGATATCAATTGTGTTTCAATCAAAATAATTCAACCTATCAAAAGGCCAGCAAGGACAAATTATATGATCATCTTAATTGATGAAGAAAAAGGATTTGACAAAATCCAACACCCAAACTCAGCAAATCAGGAGAGGAGAACAACTTATACTTGATATAAGTATACAATTTTACACACACACACACACACACACAGATATATATCTATCTATAGATAGATATATATACACAGACATATATGTACATATATACAGAGAGAGAGTGAGAGAAGAGAGAACAACTGTGTATATATATATATATATATATATATATAGAGAGAGAGAGAGAGAGAGAGAAAGAGAGTGACTAAAGCTAACATTATTCTTAATGCTGACATTTTGAATGCTTTTGCCTTAAGATCATCAGAAACAAAGGTAAAATTGCTTATTCTCATCACTCTTATTCAATATAGTCCTGGGAGTTCTAACTACTTCAGTTAGTCAAGAAAAGAAAATTAAAATCATGTAGATTGGAAAGAGAGATAAAACTGTTCCTATCTGCATATGATGTTATTATTTACATAGAAAATCTGAAGAAATAAGCAATAAAAACAGACAAATCTCCTGGAACTAATGAGTGAGATCCTCAAGGTTGCAGGATACATGATCAATACACAAAAATCAATCCCATACTTGTATACTAAAAATGAACTTGTGGAAACAAAAATTTAAGACATAATACCATTTGCTATCTCCCCAAAATATAACATATTTAGATATAAAACTTAACAAAACATGTTAAAAACCATATGCTAAAATCTTTAAAGGCCAATGAATAAAATAAGATCTAAATAAATGAAGAGACATATCTGATTCGTGAATTGGCAGTCTCAACATAGTAAAGATGTTATTTCTTACCAAATTGACTTCAAATTATACTTATGTCAGTACATACAATGTATTTTCTTTATTTTAAGCAATGCAGATTATTTTATAATTGGAGTTATCATTTTTCTTTTTTCTTGTCAATAAACATGTAAGGAGTTTTCATATTTCTGCTGAATTAAGCAATGCTGTTTTGACCTTTCCTTATACAGATATATTTTCATATAGGCACAAGTGTACATTTACAAGTGCTATCTATAATTGAAATTGCTTGCCCAGTGAGTGTGTGTATTTAGAATTCTGATAGATACTGAATTATGTTCCAGAAAAGCAGCACGTGTAAGAGTGCATGTTAGTTCATGCCATATTGGACTTTGATATTAACTTTCAAATTGTTGTTTTATTATTTTAATTATTTCTAAATGATAGACTTGAAATTGTATCTCATTACTTTGATTGGCACTCCTGTAATTACTGCATGGTTGAGTATCTTTCATGTTTACTGGCCATTTGTGTTTTCTCTTATCTGAAATGCTTGTTGATTTTTAGACCATTATCTAAATTTTAAATGTTCTCTAAAAATTCTTTAAGTATTTGTGTATAGTATCTTTTGACATACAGAATATTTTGTATTGCTCATTTAAATTTTATGCAGTTAACCTTGCCCATCATCCCTTTTATATCTCACAAAGTTGTAAAGATTTATCCTAAATATTGTTGTAATAATTGTATAGACTTTAAAATAAAGTTCAGATCTTTATTTTATCTCCAATTAACTTTTTTGAATTCTGGAATGTAGGCTCTGTTGTAAAGCCTGCAAAACTGGGACTGTATTGGTCCATTCTCACATTGCTATAAAGAACTACCTGAGACTAGGTAATTTATAAGGGAAAAAAAGTTTAATTGGCTCACAGTTCCACAGACTGTACAGGAAGCATGGTTGGGGAGGCCTCAGTAAACTTATAATCATGACAGAAGGCATCGGGGAAGCAGTTACATCCTATGGGGCTGGGCCAGGGGAAAGAGAGAGCAAAGCGGGCGAGCTACACACTTAAACAACCAGATCTCATGAGAACTTACTGTCAGGCCTCTGAGCCCAAGCTAAGCCATCATATCCCCTGTGACCTGCACGTACACATCCAGATGACCGGTTCCTGCCTTAACTGATGACATTCCACCACAAAAGAAGTGAAAATGGCCTGTGCCTGCCTTAACTGATGATATTGTCTTGTGAAGTTCCTTCTCCTGGCTCATCCTGGCTCAAAAGTTCCCCTACTGAGCACCTTGTGACCCCCCACTCTGCCCGCCAGAGAACAACCCCCCTTTGACTGTAATTTTCCTTTATCTACCCAAATCCTATAAAACGGCCCCACTCTTATCTCCCTTCACTGACTCTCTTTTCAGACTCAGCCCGCCTGCACCCAGGTGAAATAAACAGCCATGTTGCTCACACAAAGCCTGTTTGGTGGTCTCTTCACATGGACACGCATGAAATTTGGTGTCGTGACTCAGATCGAGGGACTTCCCTTATGAGATCAATCCCCTGTCCTCCTGCTCTTTGCTCCGTGAGAAAGATCCACCTACGACCTCAGGTCCTGAGACCAACCAGCCCAAGAAACATCTCACCAATTTCAAATCCAGTAAGCGGCCTCTTTTTACTCTCTTCTCCAACCTCCCTCACTATCCCTCAAACTCTTTCTCCTTTCAATCTTGGCAACACGCTTCAATCTCTCCCTTCTTTTAATTTCAATTCCTTTCATTTTCTGGTAGAGACAAAGGAGACACGTTTTATCCGTGGACCCAAAACTCCGGTGCTGGTCACAGACTGAGAAGGCAGTCTTCCCTTGGTGTTTAATCATTGCAGGGACGCCTCTCTGATTATTCAACCACGTTTTCAGAGGTGTCTGACCATGCAGGGACGCCTGCCTTAGTCCTTCACCCTTAGCAGCAAGTCCCTCTTTTCTAGGGGAGAAAACCCCTTCTCTCCGTGTCTCTACCCCTTCTCCTCCTTTCTAGGGGGTAAGAAACCCCCAACCCCTTCTCCTTCACCCTTAGTGGCAAGTCCCACCTTTCTGGGGGAAGGACAAATACCCCAACCTTGTATCTCTGCACCCCGATCCCTTATTTCCATGCCTGGACCTCTTATATCTCTGCACCCCGATCCCTTATTTCTGCACGCCAACCTATTATATCTCTGCACCCTGATCCCTTATTTCCATGCCCCGACCTTGTATCTCTGTGCCCTGACCCCTTTCCCACTTTTCTGGAGGGTAAGAACCCCAGAACCACTTCCCTCCGTGTCTCTACTCTCTCATCTTTAAACGTGCCTCCTTCACTATAGGCAACCTTCCACCCTCCATTCCTCCTTCTTCTCCCTTAGCCTGTGTTCTCAAGAACTTAAAGCCTCTTCAACTCACACCTGACCTAAAACCTAAATGTGTTATTTTCTTCTGCAATGCCGCTTGACCCCAATACAAACTCTACAGTAGTTCCAAATAGCCAGAAAATTACACTTTCAATTTTTCCATCCTGCAAGATCTAAATCTTGTCATAAAATAGGCAAACAGTCTGAGGTGCCTGCCGTCCAGGCATTCTTTTACACATTCGTCCCTCCCTACTCTCTGTGCCCAGTGCGACTCATCCCAAATCTTCCTTCTTTCCCTCCTGCCTGTCCCCTCAGTGCCAACCCCAAGTGTCACTGAGTCTTTCTAATCTTCCTTTTCTACAGACCCATCTGACCTCTCCCTTCCTCCCCAGGCCGCTCCTTGCCAGGCCGAGCTAAGTCCCAATTCTTCCCCAGCCTCCGCTCCTCCACCCTATAATCTTTTTATCACCTCCCCTCCTCACACCTGGTCAGGTTTATAGTTTCATTCCGTGAGTAGCCCTCCCCCACCTGCCCAGCAATTTCCTCTTAAAAAGGTGGCTGAAGCTAAAGGCATAGTCAAAGTTAATGCTCCTTTTTCTTTATCAGACCTTTCCCAAATCAGTGAGCATGTAGGCTCTTTCATCAAATATGAAAAACCCAGCCCAGTTCATGGCTCGTTCAGCAGCAACCCTGAGACGCTTTACAGCCCTAGACCCTAAAAAGTCAAAAGGCCATCTTATTCTCAATATACATTTTATTACCCAATCCACTCCTGACATTAAATAAAACTCCAAAAATTAAATTCCAGCCCTCAAACCCCACAACAGGACTTAATTAACCTCGCCTTCAAGGTGTACAATAATAGAGAAGAGGCAGCCAAGTAGCAACATATTTCTAAGTTGCAATTCTTTGCCTCCACTGTGAGACAAACCCCAGCCACATCTCCAGCACACGAGAACTCCAAACACCTGAACCGCAGCTGCCAGAAGTTCCTCCAGAACCTCCTCCCCCAGGAGCTTGCTGCAAGTGCCAGAAATCTGGCCACTGGGCCAAGGAATGCCCACAGCCCAGGATTCCTCCTAAGCCATGTCCCATCTGTGCAGGACCCCACTGAAAATTGGACTGTTCAACTCACCTGGCAGCCACTTCCAGAGCCCCTGGAACTCTGGCCCAAGGCTCTCTGACTCCTTCCCAGACTTTCTCGGCTTAGCAGCTGAAGACTGACACTGCCCAATCGCCTCAGAAGCCTACAGGACAATCACAGATGCTCTAAGTAACTCTCATAGTGGAAGGTAAGTCTGTCCCCTTCTTAATACGGAGGCTACTCACCCCAAATTACCTTATTTTCAAGGGCCTGTTTCCCTTGCTTCCATAACTGTTGTGGGTATTGACGGCCAGGCTTCTAAACCTCTTAAAACTCCCCAACTCTGGCGCCAACTTAGACAATACTCTTTTAAGCACTCCTTTTTAGTATCCCCACCTGCCCAGTTCCCTTATTAGGCCGAGACACTTTAACTAAATTATCTGCTTCCCTGACTGTTCCTAGGCTACAGCCACACCTCATTGCCGCCTTTTCCCCCAGTTCAAAGCCTCCTTCACATCCTCCCCTTGTATCTCCCCACCTTAACCCACAAGTATAAGACACCTCTACTCCCTCCTTAGTAACCAATCATGCACCCCTTACCATCGCATTAAAACCTAATCACTCTTATCCCCCTCAATGCCAATATCCCATCCCACAGCATGCTTTGAAAGGATTAAAGCCTGTTATCACTCGCCTGCTACAGCATGGCCTTTTAAAGCCTATAAACTCTCCTTACAATTCCCCCATTTTACCTGTCCTAAAACCAGACAAGACTTACAAGTTAGTTCAAGATCTATGCTTTATTCACCAAATTGTTTTGCCTAGCCACCCCATAGTGCCCAACCCGTACACTCTTTTGTCCTCAATACCTTCCTCCACAACTCACTATTCCGTTCTTGATCTTAAAGATGCTTTTTTCACTATTCCCCTGCACCCCTCGTCCCAGCCTCTCTTTGCTTTCACCTGGACTGTCCCTGACACCCGTCAGTTCCAGCAGCTTACCTGGGCTGTGCTGCTGCAAAGTTTCAAGGACAGCCCTCATTACTTCAGCCAAGCTCTTTCTCATGATTTACTTTCTTTCCACCCCTCCACTTCTCACCTTATTCAATATATTGGTGACCTTCTTCTTTGTAGCCCCTCCTTTGAATCTTCTCAACAAGACACACTTCTGCTCCTTCAGCATTTATTCTCCAAAAGATATCAAGTATCCCCCTCCAAAGCTCAAATTTCTTCTCCATCCGTTACCTACCTCGGCATAATTCTTCATAAAAACACACGTGCTCTCCCTGCTGATCATGTCTGACTAATCTCTCAAACCCCAACTCCTTCTACAAAACAACAACTCCTTTCCTTCCTGGGCATAGTTAGATACTTTCGCCTTTAGATACCTAGTTTTGCTATCCTAACAAGACCATTATATAAACTCACAAAAAGAAACCTAGCTGACTCCATAGGTCCTAAATCCTTTGCCCACTCCTCTTGCTGTTCCTTGAAGACAGATTTAAAGACTGCCCCCACTCTAGCTCTCCCTGACTCACCCCAACCCTTTTCATTACATACAGCTGAAGTGCAGGGCTGTGCAGTCAGAATTCTTACACAAGGACCAGGATCGCGTCCTGTAGCCTTTTTGTCCAAACAACTTGACCTTACTGTTTTAAGCTGGCCATTATGTCTCCGTGCAGTGACTGCTGCCACCTTAATACTTTTAGAGGCCCTTAAAATCACAAACTATTCTCAACTCACTCTCTACAGCTCTCATAATTTCCAAAATCTATTTTCTTCCTCACACCTGATGCATATACTTTCTGCTCCCTGGCTCCTTCAGCTGTACTCACTCTTTGTTAAGTCCCACAATTACCATTGTTCCTGGCCCGGACTTCAATCCGGCCTCCCACATTATTCCTGATACAACACCTGACCCCCATGACTGTATCTCTCTGATCCACCTGACATTCACCCCATTTCCCCATATTTCCTTCTTTCGTGTTCCTCACCTTGATCACGCTTGATTTATTGATGGCAGTTCCACCAGGCCTAATCGCCACACACCAGCAAAGGCAGGCTATGCTATAGTAGAAGCCACTAGTCTGCCTCTTAGAACCTCTCATTTCCTTTCCATTGTAGAAATCTATCCTCAAGGAAATAACTTCTCAGTGTTCCATCTGCTATTCTACTACTCCTCAAGGATTATTCAGGCCCCCTCCCTTCCCTACACATCAAGCTCGAGGATTTGCCCCCGCCCAGGACCGGCAAATTAGCTTTACTCAACATGCCCTGAGTCAGATAACTAAAATACCTCTTAGTCTAGGCAGACACTTTCACTGGATAGGTAGAGGCCTTTCCTGCAGGGTCTGAGAAGGCCACCACAGTCATTTCTTCCCTTCTGTCAGACATAACTCCTCAGTTTAGCCTTCCCACCTCTATACAGTCTGATAACAGACGAGCCTTTATTAGTCAAATCAGCCAAGCATTTTTTCAGGCTCTTAGTATTCAGTGACAGACTAATAGTCTATTAAAAACACACCTCACCAAGCTCAGCCACCAACTTAAAAAGGACTGGACAATACTTTTACCACTTTCACTTCTCAGAATTCAGGCCTGTCCTCAGAATGCTACAAGGTACAGCCGATTTAAGCTCCTGTATAGACGCTCCTTTTATTAGGCCCCAGTCTCATTCCAGACACCAGACCAACTTAGACTGTGCCCCAAAAAACTTGTCATCCCTAATATCTTCTGTCTACTCATACTCCTATTCACCGTTCTCAACTACTCATACATGCCCTGCTCTTGTTTACACTGCCGGTTCACACTGTTTCTCCAAGCCATCACAGCTGATATCTCCTGGTGCTATCCCCAAACCGCTACTCTTAACTCTTAAAGTAAGTAAATAATCTTTACTGGCAAGGCTATGCTGAACCTCCTTGGGCACTCTCTAATTAGATGTCATAGGTCCTCCCAATTCTTAGTCCTTTAATATCTGTTTTTCTCCTTCTCTTATTTTGTTTAGTTTTTCAATTCATACAAAACTGTATCCAGGCCATCACCAATAATTCTAAATGACAAATGTTTCTTCTAACAACCCTACAGTATCACCCCTTACCACAAAATCTTCCTCCAGCTTAATCTCTCCCACTCTAGGTTCCCACACCGCCCCTAATCCCACTCGAAGCAGCCCTGAGAAACATCACCCATTATCTCTCCATACCACCCCCCAAAATTTTCACTGTCCCAACACTTTACCACTATTTTGTTTTATTTTTCTTATTAATATAAGACAGGAATGTCAGGCCTCTGAGCCCAAGCTAAGCCATCATATCCCCTGTGACCTGCACGTACACATCCAGATGGCCAGTTCCTGCCTTAACTGATGACATTCTACCACAAAAGAAGTGAAAATGGCCTGTGCCTGCCTTAACTGATAACATTGTCTTGTGAAATTCCTTCTCCTGGCTCATCCTGGCTCAAAAGCTCCCCTACTGAGCACCTTGTGACCCCCACTCTGCCTGCCAGAGAACAACCCCCCTTTGACTGTAATTTTCCTTTATCTACCCAAATCCTATAAAACGGCCCTACCCTTATCTCCCTTTGCTGACTCTCTTTTCAGACTCAGCCCACCTGCACCAAGGTGAAATAAACAGCCATGTTGCTCACACAAAGCCTGTTTGGTGGTCTCTTCACACAGACGCACATGAAACTTACTATCACAACAATAGCAAGAGGGAAATATGCCCCCATGATCCAATCACCTCCCAGCAGGCCCCTCCTCCAACACTGGAGATTACAATTTGACATGAGATATGTGCAGGGACACAAATTCAAACCATATCAGGGACTATTTAATATTCATTTTTTATATGTAAATACACAGAATCCTGATTATATTCCAGAAGAATACAAGGAAGAGCAAAGGATTATCTTATCCAATCCCTCTTGCATCTAGGGATGGCCAATGACAAATAAGTGGAAGTCATTGGTTGGGGTTTCTTTAAAATCTCCTCAAAAAGCACTGACTTTGCTCATATATATATATATATACTTTTTTTCCCCCTTTCTTTTCCTACTTCCTTTTATCTGTCTTGAAAGTCCATGTGATAACTGCATCTCCCACATTCACTTGGGAATATGAAACATTCTGGAGGATCAGTGCTAGATTTAAAGCTAGTAGAGTAGAATCGTAGCAGGAGTAAAGCCACCATATTGAGAGGTGAGGCCAGCTGGCCTTCCTGGGTCAAGTGGAGACTTGGAGAACTTTTCTGTCTAGCTAGAGGTTTGTAAACACACAAATCAGCACTTGGTATAAATGCACCAATCAGTACTCTGTGTCTAGCTAAAGGTTTGTAAATGCACCAATCAGCACTCTGTAAAAATGCACCAATCAGCACTCTGTGTCTAGCTAAAGGTTTTTAAATGCACCAATCAGCACTCTGTGAAAATGGACCAATCAGCACTCTGTAAAATGGACCAATCAGTGCTCTGTAAAATGGACCAATCAGCAGGTCGTGGGCAGGGCCAAATAATGGGATAAAAGCTAGTCACTCAAGCCAGCAGCTGCAATCCACTCAGGTCCCCTCCCATGAAGTGGTTTGTTTGTTCTTTCACTCTTCACAATAAATCTTGCTGCTGCTCAGTCTTTGGGTCCATACTACCTTTATGAGCTGTAACACTCATGGTGAGGGTCTGCAAGAGTCTGAGGCTTCATTCCTGAAGTCAGCGAGACCACATACATATAGGGAAGAACAAACAACTCCAGAGGTGCCACCTTTAAGAGCTGTAACACTAACTGGGAAGGTCTGCCGCTTCACTCCTGAAGTCAGCTAGACCACGAACCCACTGGAAGGAAGAAACTCTGGACACATCTGAACATCTGAAGGAACAAACTCCAGACACACCACCTTTAAGAACTGTAACATTCACAGTGGGCTTCATTCTTGAAGTCAGCGAGACCAAGAACCCACCAGAAGGAACCAATTCCAGACACAATATCAGCCAAGGGCAGCCTGTCTGAGTTCTTAACTGAGAAAAAAAAAATTTAAGCCACTGTTATTTTATATATATGCAAATCAAAGTAATGAGACACAATTACAATTTATACATACACATACATATTTTATATATATATACCTTTATATACATGAATCAATTCTGTCTGATACAGATTTTATACTTGTAAGTGTGATGCTGAAATTAATAGAACCTAATTATAGAATTTGCTAACTGGAAGAAATCTGGAGCTGCATATTAATAACTCAGATATAGATAGCAGGCTGAAAAGCCTTGTTAGTGACAGAGCATTCAGTTAAATAATTGCCTGCTTTACGTTAGAAAATAGACTATGTGTCAACTGACATTGTAGTATTAAAGGAGATTGTAAGAAAAATTCATGATGTTTACATATGCTAGCCTCTTTCTTGTTATTTTTAGCAAAGTTCTTGCCTGACATAGTTGAACTCAGACTAGAACTAGCCACTCAAGTAGCTCTGTTAAAGAAGGTGGATGGCAGTGGCTCACGCCTGTAGTCCCAGCACTTTGGGTGGCTGAGGCGAGTGGATCATGAGGTCAGGAGTTTGAGACCAGCCTGGCTAATATGGCAAAACCCCGTCTCTACTAAAAATACAAAAATTAGCTGGGAGTGGTGGTGCGGGCCTGTAGTCCCAGCTACTTGGGAGGCTGAGGCAGGAGAATCACTTGAACCCGGGAGGTGGAGGTTGCAGTGAGCCAAGATGGCACCACCGCACTCCAGCGTGGGGTGACAGAGAGACTCTGAAAAAAAAAAAAAAAAAGGAAGGAAGGAAGGAAAGATAGATCTGCTAAAGGAAAAACACTTGCTGATGCTTATGTGTAATTTGACAAAAAAGTCTTTAGATTTGAAACTCTGCAGGTTGAAATGCCAATTGTGTCTGAAAATTTCTAAATGGTGGTTGCAACACAGTTGCTTTAGCAGGAGATAAGACTGAGGCACCAAGTTTTTTAGAGCACCTTCCATCAAGTGTTCTCTAGCAGAAAGTGGGAACTAGCTGGGCAGCAAATATCAGAATATGGATTTCTTTCTAATGTAAACGGGATTTTGTATTGCAGTGAATTTTCTGGTTGGTAACTACAGGTAAATTGAAAGCTATTTCCTGTATGCTAACTTTATATTTGGCCAGGTTATATCTTTCTATTTTTCTTTCCTTACTATCTTTATATTCACTTTTGTTACTTCTTTAACCAAGAGAGGCTTAAAATAATTATTGTTAATTCCTAAGTGTGTATGTGTGTGTGCGTTAAATATATCTTGTTGGTCATTCAAATGCTATAATTTTGTGTAACTTCTAGATTTACTGGATATTGGTTAGAGAATGTGATCTGTAAGATATTTTACCTTTGGGAATTTGCTGAGATTTTCTTTGTTGCTTTATGTACTCATTCAAAAAATCTGTTGAGATATGAACTTGTGCCAGGTATTGTGTGAGATGCTACGGGAAGGAGGATGAAAATTATATGGTTGCCAACACTGTTTTCTTTGCCTCGTCATGTGGCCTAAATTTTCACCTTTCCCATATGTCTATGAGGGGCACTCCTCTTCATTCTTCAAAATCCATGTAATCTCTAGAGTGTTCTCATTCTTCCAGGTAAAAACCAATAATAATGTTTCAACCTTTGAGGTCTCCATCACACCTTATCCATAGATTTGTTACAATGTCATATTCATTTTCAAATCTTGAGAGTTTAGTAAATACTTCTGAAAAGATGACTATGATTTCAAATGGATCAGATTGCAGTTTAGCAAGAGAAGAAATACATAAACAACCAATGAAAATGTGAGTCTGTTACATGCCAAAACCAAGGTAGATACAAAGTGCTACATAAATATAGATAAAAGAGAAAACAGAATTGATTCTGCTTGGTTAATGGATACAGAACCTCTCTTCCCAGAGGAAGCAGTATCTAAGCTGGCATTTCCTAGGTGGAAGAGAGGTACATCCTCTGCCAAAGGAATGAAATGAGAAAGATAAACGTCATGCTCATGTTCAAAGGAGATAGGGTAGTTGGGAAAAACTGTGTTTTAGGGATGTTTGAAAGGGGTACTAAGCCATGTCTCAAAAGGTATCTCTAAGGAATTTGGAGTTTATCCTATAAACCAAATAGTTCCATAAAAATTGTTTAAGATTAGTTGTTAAACTACACAGGCAAATGAATACTCAAGATTTAGTGTACCTGATTTAGTGTACCTGATTTAGTGTACCTGATTTAGTGTAACTGATTTCACATTGATGCTCTTATAGAGTGTAACACTGTTATATTTTTCCTTCAGTGTGTAGCAGGATTCTGTTTTTTGTGTGTGTTTAAAAAGTATTAATTTACTGTTAGGCATAGGAATCTGAGTTTCAAACCAGAGCTTAGCTTTAGTGATGATAGAAAAGAAGAAGACACATATTGAAAACTGACAAGTTTATGTAATAAAGAATATTGTCGTGCACTCTAGTACATTTAGTGAAGAAGAAAGCCCCTTGTTTTTATTTTAATTTAGTAAAACACTTCAGCTTGTGTCATGTAACTTCACTAAAGTGGATTTGAGTGTGGTGTGTACTTCCCCCTGGGAATCCATCCATAAAATGCATGTTTAATGCTTCTTTCCTAGTTTTACAATATGAACTAGAGAAGTGCATTTTAAAAATCAAAAACATAATATTGCAAAGGATATTTGTTCTGAAACAAATGTACACGAGGAAGACAATTAAAAACATTCCTTCTCTGCCATCTGGGCTGACTTCCTGCCAAAACACAAAATATATGACTTCTCCTTGATGGTTCCCTATCTCAACTACTGATATTTCAGAGCTTTCAAAAGAGCCTCCATATTGTCAATTTTTGCTAATTTATCTTCCATCTTCCATCATTCCTCATAAACAAAAATCTCCTTTCCCTGTGTTTCATTCTCTTACATTCTACTTTGTGAGAGTGGATGTTCCTAATAATGTGATGATTATTATATCAGGATGCTTTCAATTGCAAGAACAGACAATTTGACTTAAATAATAAGGTAATTTGTAATCTCTCATAACCAGAGTTTCAGAGTTTCAGAGTGTGCTCAGTGTCAACAGAGACCTAGGTTCTAATTCTCAGTGGGCTTTTCTATGCTATGGATAGCATATGTAGTGGAGTTTTATTGTTAACTTAACTGCTAAGTTGGAATTATGTTTCTCAGAATTTCATTCCCTGTATAGCTCTGAGTTATCAAGGGTCACAAGAGTCATTTTGTGTGAGATTTGGAAGGCAGAAATTAAATAGCAGCCAAATTACTTTTATACTTGGAAGGTTGGTGCAGGGGCACCAGGTTCACACATGTCATCACTTATGACTAGTCATTTTGGCATGGAGGCAGGAACAGGCCTTCAGGTGTTTCTCCTCCCCATGGATCCTCAAGGTTCTCTGGCTCCTGGGTCAGATGTTCTTAACTCCTTGATGAAAAATACCATCTTCCACATGGCACCAACATCATTGAATTTAGAAGCAGTGAGAGACCAACAGGAAATCCAGTCCATCTTCATATCTTCTGGCTTATTCTTTTTATTTCCCACTTCACATTTATCCCCTTCCCAACTGCCTATTCTGCAGACTTCAAGCTCCAGCACCAGATGCGAAGTTGATATACTTAGAAGAAACTGTTCAACAAGGTCCCATGATTGCATATAGAGTGTCAAATATCTATTTAAATTATAAGCATATATATATGTTTATCTTATCAAACCAAAATACAGCTTTTCTTTCAACTTAAAATCATTATAACTGTAATTACAAGTGAAACAAGGGTGGAGGTTACACAAGATTTCTCAAACTGTGTGTTATGCAACTCTAAGGGAGTAATACATGTAAGACTAAGAAGAATATACAATTAATTTTTTATTGGTATTGCAAGAGCCTAAAGGATGCTGGCAAAAACCAAAGAGGTTTGAAGTTAAAAAAGTAGAACTACTCTGAGGTAAAAGATCAGGTATCATAGAAAACAAGCAGTGTAGTATGGGGGCAAACTCACATGCTCTCGTGAAAAGTTGCTTGGGCCTTAACTCTGCCTCCAACTCCAGGGGCTATGTTACCTGGGACACATTATTTAAACTCTCTGAGCCTTAGTTTTCTCATTTTACATATGGAAATAATGAGAATAACTTCTCATTAAACTGTTGTGAAGATCATATGAGATAATACGCATGAGATGGAGAAAGTGTTCAATAAATGCCTAGCTATTGTAATTATAACGATGACGGTGATGTTATTAATAACCATAATAACATGTATCCATGATTATGTTGGCTTGAGCAACCCTGAATGTAAGGTTATTGGGAGGACTTCCCAGTATTATTTCAAAAATTAAATTTGAGAAAAGTTAAAACCAGAATTCAAATAAGTAAAAAATTGGAATATAAATTTACTATTTTTTTAAAAAAGATTATTACTTTAGGCTGAATTCATGCTCATGAAGAAGGTAGGGTCTTAATTCTGTAAAAAATAATAATGCTTCTTTAATAAAAACCACAACAATCCAAGTTGGATGTGGATTGTTTGAGAGTTTAGATAAAAGAAAGTTCTAAAACTCGAAGGTAAGCTTCATATAGTTACAAAATCCATTGTTTAATGTTGAACTTAGGCCAGATAAAGTAACATTTTTATCACCCACATTTTCATGAGTATAAAGCATTTCAAAATAGATGCTAGCTTCTTGCATTTTAGAGAGATCAGAACCTATATGAACTGTAGAAGAAAAGAGCAAGAAACTTCATGCCAGCTGTTTTTTGACTCAAGATCAGGCTCTGGCACTTGCTACCAATATCATTGAAGGGAATCATTTAGTATTTCCAGGCCACTTTCTGCTTCACTGTGAAATAAAAAGATAACAGATTCTTCACAAGGTTGATGAGAGGACCATATGAACAAATGTATGTGAACTACAAACACTACAGTTATGTAAACTGCAAAGTTAAATCAATATTGTCTACCTATATCTCTCCCACAAGCTGTTGCTGCTGAGACAACCTTCTACACATAGACTTGTCTGTGGAAGTGACACAAATAAACGAATCCAAGATGTAATTGTAAAACAGTGGAGGCACAAACAAAAGGTGCTTTATCCAAATATAAAACAAACAAAATGACCTTGAATGTTTATTTGTTTATTTATTTTTTTGAAATGGAGTCTGGCTCTGTCACGCAGGCTGGAGTGCAATGGTGCAATCTCAGCTCACTGCAACCTCCGCCTCCTGGGTTCAAGTGATTCTCCTGCCTCAGCCTCCCGAGTAGCTGGGACTACAGGCATGCGCCACCATGCCCAGCTAATTTTTGTATTTTTAGTAGAGACAGGGTTTCACCATTTTGGCCAGGATGGTTTCTATCTCTTGACCTCAAGATTTGCCCACCTCAGCCTCCCAAAGTGAATGTTTATTTTTAAAGAGACAATGGGTTTATGTAAAGTTGTTATCACATGCTTTCCCATGTTGCCCTTGGGATTAGTTCATGAGACTTAGTTTGAGTAAAGAATATGGAACATTTTCATGAAGAGATGTTTCTCTGTGGAAACCCACTGGACTTCAGGGGTTCAGAATTGCAAGCTTGGTCTTATTAGCTTTATGCTGGAACCAGTAGAGGAAAAATACGGGTTGCAGAAAGAATATAAGACAAGTGTGCTTGAATTTCTGTGGAATTAAAAAAAAAAAAGCTCCTTATTGATTAAACTTCACTCGAGGAACTCTGAAGCTTACATCTTTTGTCTGAATGGTAACAGTAGGAAATAAATAGCTGATGCTTTCTTCTATACTAATAAAGATAATGATCTGTTCCTAAAGTACACCTAAATTTCAGTTTAAAAAAAAAAACTTCTTTACCACTATCGCACTATCGTAAGGACGAAGGCACCTAGTATATAGAATAAGCTCCTGTTGAGGCTTTTTTTGTTGATTGAATGTGCAAATTAATAAATGTAATTGGGGAGATAATGGATGTATAAAAAGAAGTTTGGCTAGAGAGATGAAGAAATTTTGGGGTTTTAGGAAGAATGTACTGGTGGGTTGTTTCTTTCCTTTCCTAAACTTGGCCTCAATTTCTCTTTTAATTTCTTCATTGAACCATGTGCTATTTAGTAGTCTGTGGCTTAATATACAAACATTTGGGAATTTTCTAGGTAAATGTTTGTTAGACATTAGTTTGGATGATTTCTATTGACGTGCGTTTATCTTTTATTCTGTTACATTTAATCTGTTATTAAATCCAGCCAGTTTTGTTTTGTTTTGTTTTTTACAGTCAGATATTGAATACTTTGTCCCTGGAAGTTTCAACCAGTACTTGCTATAGTTTTATGTGAAATCCCCTATTTGCCTCCTCATTATACTTACATTTTCCTTTAAAAAGTCAACAAATTCATAATAGCTATTTTAAAGTCCACATCTGCTGATTGCATTCTCTCTTTCATTTCTGGATCAGTTTATTTTGATTAATTATTTTCTTCTTCAGATCACATTTTGTTCTGCCTCTTTGTTATTTTTTTATTGTAAATGAAAACATTATGGTTGTTATATTGTTGAGTGTCTGGGTTTTAGACATTAATCGAGTATTAAGTTTGTTTTCGCAGAAAGTTAAATTACTCGCGTATCCCCTGTACCCTTTTGAGGCTCTGTTTGTTTGTTTGTTTTGTTTGTTTGTTTTTTGAAATGCAGTCTTGCTCTGTCGCCCAGGCTGGAGTGCAGTGGCACCATCTAGGCTCACTGCAACCTCCATTAAGGCTTATTTTTAAGATACATTATGGTGAGGCTAGGGTGGCCTTTACTCTAGGACTAAATTAACTCTACTCATAAATTGTGGCCTTCTGAGGTATCTACTGAATTCTTAAAGTGTTAAAAAAAAAAAAAACACACTCCATTCTTACTGGTCAAAAATCAACCACTTCCCACCCCTTTGGGAGCGCTAGTGATTGCTTACTTTATAGCTCCCTGGTAGTTATTCTCAAATATCTCTTCTTTCCTCAGTTGAAGTTCTTACTCGCCTTGAGGACTCTGTGCACATGAACATGCACAACTATGTATTTGTACAAAGTAAAAAGTGAAAAAAAAAAGGCCAAAGACTCAAAAGGTCTTCTGTACAGGTTTCTAGAGCTCCTTATGTGCCCAACTCTCCTCTGTGACAAACTGCCCTGAGGTTTCTAGACAGTTTTAGTAGACCAGAGCTCCAATCTCTGTCTCTTGGGTGACAGATGGATTGCCATCTGAAAAAAAAGTTGAACTGTATCTCTACCTCAATTCTTTTAAACTTATTTTTATTTGGGGGGGTACCTAGTAGGGGTATATATTTATGGGGTACATGAGATGTTTTGATATAGGCACACAATGTGTAATAAACACATTATGAAGAATGGGGTATCCAACTCCTCAAGCATTTATCTTTTCTGTTACAATCTATTTACACTGTTTTAGTTATTTTAAAATGTACATTTACATTATTATTGACTATAGTCACCTTGTGGTGCTATCAAATAGTATGTCTTACTCATTCTTTCTATTTTTTGTACCCATTAACCATGCCCATATTTTCCTGACCCCCGCTCCTCTATTTTTCTCAGCCTCTGGTAGCCATCTTTCTACCCTCTATGTTCATAAGTTCAGTTGTTTTGATTTTAAATCCTACAAATAATTGAAAACCTGATGTTTGTCTTTCTGCACCTGGCTTATTTTACTGAACATAATGATCTCCAGATCCATTCCTGTTGTTGCAAATGACAGGATTTCTTTTTTTTTTAATGGCTAAATGGTACCTCGATTCTAACACTAAATGAATTTCAGATGAATAAAAATTTAAATGTAAATATATATAAATGTAAATATATACAATTTTAAAAGTAGCAAAAAATGAAAGAAAAATACTTCATACTGTGAAATGTTATTTTGAAACATATTTTAACATGAAAAATTTTAATATACACAAAAGTAGAGAGAATAGAATAATAAACCACTGTGCATCTACATCTCAGCTTCAACACTTTGCAACCTATAACCAATCTTGTTTCAGGTATATTATCCATCAACTTCCAACCCCCATCATATATCCCACCACACAGAGAACAGATTATTTTGAAGCAAAATCAGAAACCATATAATTTTACCCACAAAATAGTTCAGTTTGTATGTGTAAAATATGAGTATTTATTAAAAATATCAACTTTGAAACTTTAATGTACCTAAAAAAGTAAATGTATCTATTTTACAATTTATTTGCTCAAATCAGGATCCAGACAATGTCATTTGGTTCACATGTCTCTAGTTTCCCCCTCCCTATTTTTTCACTTGGAATTTACTTATTGAAACAGCTAGGTAATTCACCCTAAAGTGTTTCCTTTTATTTTACAATTTATTGATTACATTACTGTGATGTTATTCAACTGAATCTTCAGTGCTTTGTATTTTCTGTAAACAGGTAACTACTTCTAGAGCCTTAATCAGTTTCAGGTTGGAATTTTTGGCAAGAAGAGGATATAGTTGGTGTACTTCACCAGAATGCAAAGAATTCCTGATGTTAAGATTGATACATAGGTTGAACTGTTATTGGTCTAATCCATCCAATATTAAGTCCCTCATCAGCTTTTTACTCAATGGTTTTAATAGCCATAAATCAAAATCGTCTAGATTTATTATTTTATTAAATATTGAAGAATTGTGTTATTCTATTTCTATCATTCCTCCACTTATTATCTGTAAAACTTCTATGAAAAAAAGTTTCCATCCTCAGCTATTTGTTAAGGCTGAGGGACACTTTGTATCACAGATATGGGATAAAGGCTTGATTTCTCCATCCTTGTCACATCTCAGAATAAGAGGTTGGTTCCCTGAAATCCTCCAGAACTGATCAATAAGATTGTAACACTATAATTATAAAATCGTACATATTAACATATTGGATGTGCTGTAATCATTGCAGTCATTTTTTCTTTGATGCTCAAATTTTACATTATTTATTGTTACAGCCCTTTCAAATTGGCTCGTCATTTTGACATGACCAAATAGTAATTACTAGTTTCCCTGCTTTTCTATTATGAAAACATGTTTTAAACTCATTTTATAAATTTCTTTTTTTTTTTTTTTTTTTTTTTTCTGAGACGGAGTCTCACTCTGTGGCCCAGGCTGGAGTGCAGTGGCACCATCTCGGCTCATTGCAAGCTCTGCCTCATGGGTTCACTCCATTCTCCTGCGTCAGCCTCCCGAATAGCTGGGACTACAGGCGCCCGCCACGATGCCCGGCTAATTTTTTGTACTTTTAGTAGAGACGGGGTTTCACCGTGTTAGCCAGGATGGTCTCAATCTCCTGACCTTGTGATCCACCCGCCTCGGCCTCCCAAAGTGCAGAGATTACAGGTGTGAGCCACCGCGCCTGGCCCATTTTATACATTTCTTAAAGCAAAGTTGGAATTAACTATTTTTCCAAAGATGGTGCTTTCTTTAAATGAAAATGGTATTTAGAGACCAGAGTCTATGAGATGATAATGTTGAATTGGTTAATGTTTCTCGAATTTTTAACAGAAGAAATTTAAGAATCATTTCTTGAGTAATATGTATCATTGGAGAAAAAATACATCATGACATACATATAGACATACTGTAACTCAAACTCAGATTTAGAATCACAACAACTTTTGGTTTGTTTTACTTAACTTCTTCAATTCTATTTTTATGTCTTAAGCCAAAAACTCTAACAACATCAAATAATTATTGTTTGCACTTGCAATAGCTAACATTTCAGAATAACAGTATCAGCACTATTACTAGCAGTCTGGTTGCTAAAAAAATTAAGATTTACTTTTAGTTATTTTTGTCATTAAGATATACTCTCACAGTTATACAGTCAAAATATTCCCTAAATATTCCTATAATCTACAATTCCTAGGAATATCTGTGTGTGTGTATGTATGTATGTATGTATGTTTAACCTTACATTTTTAAACTTTCCATTTATTTATTATAATTATTTCTTAATTATACTTTAAGTTCCAGGATACATGTGCAGAATGTGCAGGTTTATTACACAGTTGCACACATGCCATGGTGGTCTGCTGCACCTATCAACCCATCATCTACATTAGGTTTTTCTCCTAATGCTATCCCTCCCCCAGCCCCCCATCCTCTGACAGGCCCCAGGGTGTGATGTTCCCCTCCCTGTGTCCATGTGTTCTCATTGTTCAACTCCCACTTATTAGTGAGAACACATGGTGTTTGCTTTTCTGTTCTTGTGTTAGTTTGCTGAGAATGATGGTTTCCAGTTTCATCCATGTCCCTGCAAAGAACATGAACTTATCCTTTTGTATGGCTGCATAGTATTCCATGGAGTCTATGTGCCACATTTTGTTTATCAAGTCTATCACTGATGGGCATTTGGGTTGGTTCCAAGTCTTTGCTATTGTGAACAGTGCCACAGTAAACATACATGTGCATGTGTCTTTATAGTAAAATGATTTATAATCCTTTGGGTATATACCCAGTAACGGGATCACTGGATCAAATGGTATTTCTGGTTCTAGATTCTTGAGAAATTGTCACACTGTCTTCCACAATGGTTGAACTAATTCACACTCCCACCAACAGTGTAAAAGTGTTCCTATTTCTCCACATCCTCTCCAGCATCTGTTGTTTTCTGACTTTTTAATGATTGCCATTCTAACTGGTGTGAGATGGTATCTCATTGTGGTTTTGATTTGCATTTCTCTAATGACCAGTGATGATGAGCTGTTTTTCATGTGTTTGTTGGCTGCCTAAATGTCTTCTTTTGAGAAGTGCCTGTTCGTATTTGTTGCCCACTTTTTGATGGGGTTGTTTGTTTTTTTTCTTGTAAATTTAAGCTCTTTGTAGATTCTGGATATTAGCCCTTTTTCAGATGGATAGATTGCTAAGATTTTCTCCCATTCTGTAGGTTGCCTGTTCACTCTGATGATACTTTCTTTTGCTGTGCAGAAGCTCTTTAGTTTAATTAGGTCCCATTTGTCAATTTTGGCTTTTGTTGCCATTGCTTTTGGTGTTTTGGTCATGAAGTCTTTGCCCATGCCTATTTCCTGAATGGTATTGCCTTGGTTTTCTTCTAGAGTTTTTATGGTTTTAGGTCTTATGTTTAAGGCTTTAATCCATCTTGATTTAATTTTTGTATAAGGTGTAATTAAGGGGTCCAGTTTCAGTTTTCTGTGTATGGCTAGTCAGTTTTCCCAACACCATTTATTAAATAGGGAATCCTTTCCCCATTGTTTGTTTGTGTCAGGTTTGTCAAAGATCAGATTGTTTTAGATGTGTGATGTTACCTCTGAGGTCTCTGTTCTGTTCCATTGGTCTATACATCTGTTTTGGTACCAGTACCATGCTGTTTTGGTTACTGTAGCCTTATAGTGTAGTTTGAAGACAGTTAGCGTGATGCTTCCAGATTTGTTCTTTTTGCTTGGGATTGTCTTGGCTTTGTGGGCTCTTTTTTGGTTCCATATGAAATTTAAAGTAGTTTCTTCCAGTACTGTGAAGAAAGTCATTGGTAGCTTGATGGGGATAGCATTGAATCTATAAATTACTTTGAGCAGTATGGTCATTTTCATGATATTGATTCTTCCTATCCATGAGCGCGGAAAGTTTTTTCCATTTGTTTGTGTCCTCTCTTATTTCCTTGAGCAGTGATTTGTAGTTCTCCTTGAAGAGATCCTTCACATCCCTTCTAAGTTGCATTTCTAGGTATTTTATTCTCTTTGTAGCAATAGTGAATGGGAGTTCACTCATCATTTGGTTCTCTGTTTGTCTACTATTTGTGTATAGGAATCCTTGTGATTTTTGCACATTGATTATGTGTCCTGAGACTTTCCTGAAGTGGCTTATCAGCTTAAGGAGATTTTGGGCTGAGACGATGGTACAATAATGTCATCTGCAAACAGATTGGTGTTCCATTTGTTTTCAATATAAGGTAGTTTGTGTATATATATATATATATGTATATATATATGTATATATATATGAATCCATATCCCCTTTTATTTAATATATAGTAGCATACCATGTACAATCTTCTCTGTCTTTTTTCTCTCCTAATAGTATTTCCTAAAGATCACTGCATAGCAGTATATAAAGACAATTCTTATTCATTTTTTTGCAGTGCCATAATAATTCATTGTGTAGATGAATAGTTTACTCAACTAAATTGCTCTAGACGAATATTTGAGTTCTTTACAGTCTACATAAAATAGTGCTATGATAAAAAGTGTTTGAATACATTTTTTTTTGCCACAACACCTTTGGGATGCTAGAATTGAGATTGTTATGTCTAAGGGTAAATGCATAGATGACTGTTCCATGTAAGAATGCTTTTCTATTCATGATAAATAAAACCTAAATGTAATGAAAAGAAATGTTTATTATGGTTATTATTTAGGGTTCTTCAGAGAAACAGAACCAATAGGAGATACACACACAAAGATTTATTATAGAAATTGACCCACACAATTATGTAGACCAAGAAGTTCCAGAATCTGCTGTCTGTAAGCTAGAGAACCAGGAAAGCCTGTGTTGTAGTTCAGTCTGTGTCCAAAGACCTTAGAACCAGAGGGGCTGATGCTGTAACTCCCAATCCAAGTCTAAAGACCTATAAACTGGTTGTGGGGAGATGAGGGGAACAATGGTATAAGTTAGGCAGTTTTGTATACAGTCCAAAATCCAAAGGCCAAAGAACCAGGAGCTCTGAGATCCATGGGCAGGAAAAGATGGATATCTCAGCTCAAAAAGAGAGAGAGAGAGAGAGAATGAATTCATCTTCCTCAACCTTTTTGTTGCATCCAATCCCTCAACGGATTGGATGATGTCCAAAACATCGGTGAGGGTAGATCTTGTTTACTCAGTCTACTGATTCAAATGCTAATTTATTCTGGAAGCACCTACACTGTCACACCCAGAAGTAACGTTTTACTATCTGAATGTCCTTTACCGGAGTCAAGTTGACAAATAAAGTTAACTATCACAAATACTATGAATAAATAAAATTAAAACCAAAGTTTGGTATGGCAAAACCACCAGATACAAAACCAAAGAGCAAACTATAAAATATGGGTAGCTGGCCGGGCGCGGTGGCTCATGCCTGTAATCCCAGCACTTTGTGAGGCCTAGGCGGGTGGATCACAAGGTCAGGAGATCGAGAGACCATCCTGACCAGCATGGTGAAACCCCCTCTCTACTAAAAATACCAAAATTAGCTGGGTGTGGTGGCATGCACCTGTAACCCCAGCTACTCGGGAGGCTGAGGCATGAGAATCGCTTGAACCCAGGAGGCAGAGGTTGCGGTGAGCCGAGATCATGCCACTGCACTCCAGCAGGGAGACAGAGAGAGACTCGGTCTCAAACAAAAAAAAAGTAGCTAAAAGCACAGTCAAAGGACAAATATCTGTTCTATTTTAAAAAGTATATATATAAATGAAAATTCTAGTAGAAAAATGAGCCAAGAGAGTGAGCACTTTACAGAAAAGTAAATACAAATGGCATATAAACTCTGGATGGATTTATGGATCTGAAATATGACAGATTAAGTAAATGCATATTAAAACTGCAATAGCATACCACTTTTTTCTGATCAGAGGGGAAAATATAATTTAAAGGTTTGATCATATACTCCGTTAGAATGTTGCAAAGTAAGCATTCTCATGCGTTGTCAGAGGGAATCAAAATGGTCATAACCTCTGTGGACAGCACATTTGTTTCATTTGTAAATGTTACAACTATATATATTCATTGGCATATACACTTTATTTTAGCCTATGTTTCCTAGAAAACAGAGCCTGAGGGAAGAATAAATTGCTAATGCTTATGTGGGAAGTATTATACGGAGACACCGAGCGAGGGGAAATGAAAACGAGGAAAGGTAAAACGTAATCCAAGGTGATTAATTTCTATTCTGGCTTCTGCTCCCCAACAGACTGTGAAGCAGGTTTCCTATCAATTACAACTGATTAGCCACATAGGCTCTTTTCAGACAATTTTCAGGGAGAAATCATACCTCTGTAAGTTCATCGAAATGAAAAAGGGAGATGGAATTTTTCTGCCAGGTTTTTCCTCCTTTTATATCTTCCACTGGTAAAATGTCACCCCTATTTTCTAACTTCCCAGGTTACATTATTCAGCTCCTCAGAAGCCATTCAGGAAAACATACCCCAAACCCTAAGGTGTTGCATTTAATCTGAATTCAGAAAAGGTAAGTGGAACCAGAAACCGCAGGCTAATGGCTAATTATCCTCAAGCAAAGTAACTGAAAGGAACTGGTTTTATCTGGTGCTAGTTGAGACAGAACAAGAAGTTGGGAATCCAAGAGACACAAGAGGCCAAGAGAATCTGAATATGTGAATAAGGTATGTTTAATAGAGCCCATTCTTGTGCCACTCAACTCTATTTGTAATCTGCCATTGTATCTGGCTCCTACACTTCATTTCTCAGACCCTCATTGTATGTGTGTGTTGAGGGGTGGGAGGTAACAAGCTGCCTTCACTTGTTTTCTGAGAAAGAAAGTATAAGTCTAGTAAGTCACAGAGTCTACTTCATGTAGGTAAATAGACATGGTCTGTTAAAAACAAAACAAAACAAAAAACAAAGCTTCAGACAAAAACAAGATTAGTGAAAGAAGCTGCAGTCCCCACTGCCATAACAGGTAAATGTATGCTATAACATGTAAGAATCTTCCTAATATAATACAGAGACAAAAAAGCCACATATGTGACCACATGCTGCATAATTTGTTTTATACAAAGTTTAAACGTAGGGAAATCCAACATATGGTTTCGGAAGCACAGATAATGATTATATTTGGTAAGCAAAGGGTTTGGGGCCTTTTAATTTCCTTATGAACTTTAGAATTTCGGTGTTAATTTTCACCAAAATAATTCACTGAATTTTTACTGTGATCTCATTACATCTTGTCAGTGGCCTGTTTGAATTGCTGGAAGGTGCTAAATATTTTCAGAGGTATGTTTATTTATAAATATTAGCTTTGTTATACAAACATACTTAAGTAGTTGCATTTTTGTCTTTCTTCAATTACAAATCTTTTGGGGCAGAGTGTTTGTTTTAATTTGAGGCAGGCACAGAAATTATGGCTGTAGAGATTTCTCAAAGCTCACTTGACATTCTGTTGTAAACATGTGTTTAGGCAAGAAAAAGAGATTATTTTTTTCATTCAACACATGACCCAGTTGGTGGGTAGATTCCCACCAACCATAGGGTCAATTGTGAAACTCATTTCTGTCACCTACTCTGTGTCAAATATATGTGGAATATGTGTGGAAGTATATACAGATACTATGTTAATATGTATAATACATATGTATATCCATATACTTATATAGATTCCATATATATACATGTAGATTTATTACTGGATTATATTTGAGTAGATCATATTTGATTAGATTAAATGGATTTGATATACCCATTATATATGGAAATATATATTTCTTTATTAATTCATATACTTTTGATTGACAAATCATAATTGTATATATATACAGGGTACAGTGTGATGCTTTGATCTATTTATAGAATGCAGAATGATTAAATCAAGCAAATTAACATATCTATCTTCTCACTTACCATTATTTGTGATGAGACATTTACTCTTAGTTACTTTGAAATATACATTATTATTGCAATAAAAATAAAAACTTACGCCTCCTGTCTAACTGAAACCTTGTGTCCCCTGACCATCAACTCCCAATTCCCTCCCACCATTTCCCAGCCTCTGGTAACCATCATTCTACTCCACTTGAGTTCAAGTTTTACAGATTCTATATATAAGTGAGATAATTCAGTATTTGTCTTTCTGTGACTGGCTTATTTCACTTAGCATAATGTCCTCCAGGTTCAAGCATAATGTCTTAAATTACAAGACTGCTTTCTTTTTTTAAGGCTGAATAGCATTCTTTTGTGTGCTTATACCACATTTTCTTTATCCATTCTTCCATTGATGGACACTTAGGTGGATCCCATATCTTGTCTGCTGTGAATAATACTGCAGTGAATATGGGAATCCAGATAACCCTTCAAAATATTGATTTCAATTCATTTGCATAAATACTCAGCAGTGGGATTGCTGGATCATATGGTAGTTCTATTTTTAGTTTATTAAGGAATCTTCATACCTTTCACAGTAGCTGGACCAGTACATTGCCGATTTTGGTCACTATAAACATGCAGTATAGTGAAGCCAGGTAACGTGATGATTCCAGGTTGTTCTTTTTGTCTAGGATTGCTCTGGCTACTTGCAATCTTTTTTGTTCTATATAAATTTTGGAATTTTTTTTCCCTAATTCTGTGAAAAAGTGACATTGGTAATTCGATAAGTGTTGCTTTGAATCTGTAAATTACATTAGGCAGTATGGTCATTTTAATAACATTGATTTATCCAATCCGTGAACAAGTGATTTTTTTTTCATTTGTTTGTTTCATCTCTGATTTCTTTTATTAGTGTTTTGTATTTTGCCTTGTAAATACCTTTCATTTCCTTGGTTACATTTCTTGAGGTATTTAATTTTTGTCATGTGACTATTGAAATTGACTTATTGATTTAGTTCTCAGCATAAATATTATTGGTTTATAGAAATGTTACTAGAGTTTGTAAAGTCAAAATACAGCAGATGTTGGTGAGAATGTGGGGAAAAAGAAACACGTATACACTGTTGGTGGGAATGTAAAGTAATATGTCTATGGAAGACAAATTTCTCAAAGAACTAAAAATAGAACTATCATTAATTCCAACCATCCCACTACTGAGTACGCAAAGGAAAATAAAACCATATCAAAGACACCTGTACTCATATGTTTATCACAGCATTAGTCACAGTAACAAAGTAATGGAATTGACCTTAGTATCCATCAATGATTGATTTATGTAATAAACGTGCACATGTACTCCTTGAATATATAAAAATAAATTTTATATATATGTATGTATATATATGTATGTGTGTGTGTATATATATATATATATATGCATCAAACAATAGGGCTCCAAAATATGTGAAGCAAATATTGACAGAATGAAAAGGGGAGACAGAAAGTTCTACAATATTAGTAGGAAAGTTCAATAACCCACTTTCAATAACTGATAGAAAATAAGACAGAAGATCAGGAAGGAAGTCAAGAACTTGATCAACACTATAATGCATGTAGGTATAACAAGCATTTACCAAATACTCCACCAAACAGTAGAATATGCATTTTTCTTAGTTACTCATGAAACACTCTTCAGGATATACCATATGTTAAGCCACCAAACAAGTCTTGATAAATTCTGAAAGACTGAAATTATACAAATTATCTTTTCAAACCACAATAGAGTGAATATAGAAATCAATAACAGAAGAAAAACTGTAAAATTGGCAAGTAGATAAAAATTAAGTGACATATCCTTAAACAACCAATAGATCAAGGAATAAATCAGAGGAGAAATTAGAAAGTGTTTTAAAACAAATTAAATCCAAAACACAGCATACCAAAACATATGAATGCAGCAAAAGTAGTGCTCAGAAGGAAAATTAATAGCTGGAAACACATCAAAAAAAGAAAAAGCTTAACTAAAATAATTAATTATACCACTTAAAATGTTTTAAAAAGAACAGATTAAACCTACTGCTAGCAAAAGGAAGCAAATAATAAAGATTATAGCAGAACTAACTAAAACAGAGACTACAAAAAAAGAAAAATCAATAAAATCAAAAGTTGGTTCTTCAAAATGAACTACAAAATTTTAAAATTATAGCCAAAGACTACACTGACTAAAACAAACAAACAAAAAAGACTTAATTTACTAAAATCAGAAGAAAAAATGGAATAATTCTAACAATCTTACAGAACTAATAGGATCGTAAGAGAGTACTATGAGCAAGTGTGCACCAAAAATTGGATTACCTAGATGAAATAAACAAATTCCTTGAAACACACAACTTGCCAAGACTGAATCATGAAGAAACAGAAAATCTGAACAGATTCATAAATAATGAGGAGAAGAATCAGTAATCAAAAATCTCACAACAAAAAAAGCCCTGGAGCAGATTGCTTCATTAATGAATTCTTTCAAAAATATTGGTAAATGAATAAACAGCAATTCTTTTAAAACCTTTCCAAAATAATAAAGAGAATGAACACTTCTTAACTCATTCTATGAGGCCAACATTTTCCTAATGCTAAACCCAAAGACACTACATAAAAGAAAACTACAGGCTACTATACCTAATGAATGTTGATGCAAAACATTTCAACAACATACTAGTAAATGAAATTATGAAGTATAATAAAAGGATTATACACTATGACAAAGTGCAATTGTTCTTAAATGTGATGTATTATGATAGCGTTCCAAGAAAATGAAGGAGAGGAAATGGTTATCTTGATGCAGAAAAATATTTCACAAAATTAAATGTTCCTTATAATAAAAACACAGCAAATCAGGAATAGAAGGAAACAACCTCAATAAATAATGGCCATATATGAAATATCTTGAAATATCCACATTTAGCATCATACTCAATAATGAAAGACTGGAAGTTTTTCATCTAAGTTCTGAAAGATTATCCTTAGCAAACTAACATAGGAACAGAAAACCAAACACCTCATGTTCTAACTTGTAAGTGGGAGCTAAATGACGAGAACACATGGACACAAAGACTAGAACAACAGACACTGGAGCCTACTTAAGGGTGGAGAGGTGGGGGAGAAAGAGGATTAGAAAAAATAACTATTGGGTGCTAGGCTTAGTGCCTAGGTAATGAAATAAACTGTACAACAAACCCCAATGACATGAGTTTACCTATATGACAAACCTGCACACGAACCTCAAACTTAAAATTTTAAAAAAAGAATGCTTGATTTCACTGGGTATATTCAACATAGAACTGGAAGTTCTAGCCAGGGCAGTTAGGTAACAAAAAGAATTAAATGTAATTGAAATAGAAGAAGTAAAATTGTTTCTGTTTGTATAAGACAGGATCTTTTTAATAGAAAACATTGAGGATGCTATAAAATACTATTGGATCAAATAAGAGAATTAAGCAAAGTTGCAGAATACAAAATTAACACAAAAATATGTTTTGTTTCTACACATTCACAATAAATATTATGAAAACAAAATTAGAAAAACAATTCAGTTTATAATAGCACCAAAAAGAGTAAAGTATTTAGGATTAACCACATAAAGAAGACAAAAACATATACACTGAAAACTACAAAAATCACTGGAAGAAATTAAAGAATTTATAAGTATATGAAGAGACCTTTTGTGTTCATGCGTTGTCAGATTTAATATTGTGAAGATGTCAATACCACCAAAGAGATGTACAGATTCAATGCAAACCCTATCAAAAGTCCAAATTTCATTCTACAGCAAAATTAGAAAAATCTACCCCAAAATTCATGTGGAATTTCAAAGGACTCTGAATAGCCAAGAAATCATTTTAAAGAGGGAGAGATTTGGAGGTGCCACACTTCCTGATTTCAAAACTTATTACAAAGCTATGGTAATTAAAATAGTGTCATACTATCCTAAAGACAGACACATAAATACGTAGAATAGAGAGCCCAGAAATAAATCCTCACATTCATAGTCAAATGATTTTTGGCAAGATTCCAAGACAATTTAGTAAGAAATGAATAGTCTTTTCAATAAATGGCCCTGGGGAAATTGGATATAAATATGCAAAAAAAAATGAAGTCAGACTAATTAATTACTATGTAAAAAATTAACTCAAAGTGGATCAAAGTCCTAAAAATAAGAGCTAGAAGTAGTAAACTCTTAGATAAAAATATATGAGAATATTTTCATTACATTGGATGAGGCAAGATTTCTTGAATATGACACCAAATATAGGCAATAAAAGAAAAAAATAGATGAAATGGCCTTCACCAAAATTTAAAAACTGTTATACACCCAAGGACACTAACATAAGTGTGAAAAGGGAGAATATATTTGCAAATCATATATCTGATAAGGGATATGAGTATATAAAAACCTCACCTCTACAATTGAACTACCACAAAAACAATTGAAAAAATGGGCAAAGCATTCCAATAGACATTTCTCCAAAGTAGATATACAAACGGCCAATGAGCACATGAAAAGATACCTGACATCACTAATCGTCAGGGAAATTCAAATCAAAACTACTACCAGGGCTGGCGCAGTGGCTCACGCCTGTAATCCCAGCACTTTGGGGGACCAGAGGTGGGCGGATCATGAGGTCAGGAGATCGAGACCATCCTGGCTAACACGGTGAAACCCCATCTCTACTAAAAATACAAAAAATTAGCCAGGCGTGGTGGCGGGCGCCTGTAGTCCCAGCTACTCGGGAGGCTGAGGCAGGAGAATGGCGTGAACCCGGGAGGCGGAGCTTGCAGTGAGCCAAGATTGGGCCACTGCACTCCAGCCTGGGCGACAGAGCACGACTGGGTCTCAAAAACAAACAAACAACAACAAAAAAAGACTATCAGATACCCTTCACACACAGTAGGATGGCTCTTAAAACAAAACAAAACAAACAAAAACAACCAAACAGACAAACAAGAATACTAAGTAAGTAACAACTGTTGATAAGTACGCACAGAAATTGAAAGCCTGTGCACCATTCGTGGAAATGTAAAATGGTGCAGCAGCTTTGGAAAACAGTGTGGCAGCTCCTTAAAAACTTAATGTACCATTGCTATATGATTTAGAAATTCCACTTCTTGGCATATACCCAAAATAATTGAAAGCGGATACTTGAAGAGGTATTTGTATATCAATGTTCATAGCGACATTATTTATAATAGCCAAATGTGGTTACAACCCAAATGTCCATTACCAATGAATGGATAATCAAAATTAGTATACACCTGCAGTGGAATATCATCCAGCCTTGAAAAATTGAAATTTTGAAACATGCTACAACACAAATGAACCTTGAAAACATTATGCTAAGTGAAATAAATTATACAGAAAAGGACAATTATTGTATGATTTCACTCATATTAAGCACCTGGAATAATCAAATTCATAAAGACAGAAAGTACACAATAGTGGTTAGCAGGGGTTGAGGGAAGGGGAGAATGAGGAGTTATTTTTTAATAGGTATGTTGCTTTGGTTTGGGATGATGAGAAAATCTCGAGATGGATATTTACAATGTTTTCACAGCAATGTGAATACAATTCATACTGCTGCTATCTACACTTTAAATGGTTAAAAGGTGAATTTTTATATTATGTGTATTTTACCACAAGTAAAAAAATATTAAGCACTTTATATACCTGCTAACATATATTGTATTGGACAATAGGGCCAAAGAGATTACAGTCTTTGCAATAAAGTAGAAGTATATGCCTCTAATATACTTTCATGTATTATTTTTATGGTATCATCTTAAGAAACTGATGTTTAGAAAAGGATAAAAATGGTATGAAACGGTATGTATCAATTTGATTATTTCCTATTTTTTTCTGTTACTTATATTTTCTGACTGAAGGAGTTTTATGATAGAGCTACCTTTTGTTTACCATCAGGTTTATAGTTATTAGGTGCCCAGTCGGCTTTTTGTTTTCATTGGAAATATTCTTACTCTGAATTTTGTATAGATGTTTCTTTAGGGAACTGGTGCTGAAGGAAAAACATAATAAACTTATTGTCAAGCAATTAAAATACAGACGTTTTTGCTGCACACAGACCCAGCATATTTATACAGGTATCTGAGACTATATTAAAGCAATACTTTCTCCAAAGTATTTGGCACTAATCAAACTAATGTAAACATATTGTGAAACTGTAACATTTACTATTCAAGAAAGAATACTTATAAGCTGACATAGTCACACTATCTCAATAATTAAATATTTTAGTAGATATTTGCATCTTAACAACTTAAATAGTACATTAATTAGAGCTAAAAATGTTGTCAGATACAGAAAGGGCAGGTCTTAGGAAAAGCAATTATTTGAATAATACCTGATTAATTTGACAAATTTAGACAGTTTTCCAAATCTGAACACCTTTGAAGTGTGAATTAGCTGGTCTGGCCATCTACATTGATCAAACTAATCACTGTAGTCAGTGTAGACAAAGTCAATCACTCCTGCTCCAAGAGAAAAGAATATAATTTTTAAATGATGCTGAAAGTTAAATTCAACCGAATCCAGCAGATAAGGAGCAGAACAACTAAACAGATATATTACTAACCCGTTATACCATGAAAGAAGTCATAGAAGGATTTCAAAACTTGCCTTAGAGGATTTTTGAAATATAAGTTTCTGCTTTCTGCTTAATAACTACAAGTAGGCTCACAATACTGTAGTAATCAAGTTTTCCCCATAGTTTTATATTTTATAAATTAAATGATGCATTCTTTTATTTAGCAATTAGAAATATTGTAAATAAATAATGAATTTGATGAGTGAGAATAAACAGCAGCACATTTTACTTTGCAGATCTTAGTGCTTCACATTCATAACTTCTACTTGTGATTTCATAAATATGTATAGCTCCACAGGAATTGAGCTAACAGATGACACTGGGTCCTGGCATATTCATAAACATATGACATAATCTCTCTGTTGAACAATCAACTTGATTTTTTTATGAGTCGCAGGTGGGAAGTACTTTGTAACTTATACTCTACGATTTAAATTATCCTTCAAGTAACAGTATACACATATTATTATACATAAAAAAGTTACAAAAAGTTTCTATTTGATGAAGTATATTCCTCAACCCAGTAGTTTTTACATTTTTAAAAACCTCTCTTGCCTCAAATGTCATTCCTAGCCTAAGAAATTCTTACCATTAGGAGAAAATAACATTGTCATCATGCCATAGGACTTTTTCTTCTAATACATGTGGTAAAAAAAATAATGCAAGCTTTATAGAAGTCATTCAACAAAAATAAAATCAGTTCCTTTGTTGGTTTCTTATATATTTATCTGGAGGTAGCCTATGCATATATAAACATATTAGAACATAGATTTTTCATGTATTTTACACAAATTGCAGCATATTACATATATTACACTCACTGCCCTATGCTTGGCTTTTAAATTGACCCCAAATGTCTTGAAAGTCTTTCTACGTCAGTAAATATAGGTCTCCCTCATTCCTTTCAAAAATAAATTAGAACCCTACTGTGTTTACTACAATTTATTTAATGAGTCCTATAACCCTATTTGTCAATGTTTAGATGAGTTTGTTCAGTCATATCAGCAGAGGAGAACATAAAACAATGTCAAGAGTACAGAACTTAGTATTAAAATAGTTGTGTTCAAATCTTTGCTAGATTACTTATTAACCATGTCACTTTGAAAATTTCACGTACTATATAGTTACAGAGATGAGGAATTGTTTGACGTAATCCCTGTCCTAAATGACCTCTTCCAAACTACTTAGAAGAAAAAATAGTAGATAAATATAATGGCTAATAATACCATATTGTATTGCTAAGTAATAAATATGTAAAAGCATATTTACTATGTAGATAAAACAATAAGGGTACTATATGTGGTTACCAATGATTATCACTGTTGGTTAAATTTATTTTTCCTGAGGGAGATTAAATTTGAAATGGTACTTAAAATGAACCGGAAGAAAGAGGGGCTTTAAATAGATATGGAAGAGGAGAAAGACACTCACTCTGGGAAAGATAATCAATCATTTACCATATTACATATTATGGTATTTAAATAATTTACATTGTGAAATGTAGTTTCTTCCCCCTCTTTTTTAAGACTTTTACTTTAACATTTTTATTTGCAAGTAAGATATATTTCCAGTGTTTGACTCAGAAACTGATAGGCTGTTACAAAAATCCTCTCCCTCTCTCTTTATTAACCATTGCAAATGTCTCTACTTGGGACAGGAATCAAGTAACCATTCTAAAGTAAAATTGGAAATGTTTACAAACTTTCTTTATTGTTATACAAATCACACTGTTCTATGCATAATGTCATTATAAATAAAACCCCCTGAATAACAAAAATGTTCAGTCTAAGTAACATGATACATGCATATAAGGATAAATAAAACATTTGTGATAGATTAATTGTAATGCAGCTATCTATTTATACTCAATTGTTGGTGATATTAGATACAGCCCTTTCAGTACTACATACTATTTCTAAAAATCACAGCCTTTCTCTAAGTCCTACAAAATCTCAGTTGTCTATATAGTGACTCAAAAATTAACCTAGGCATGAGCAGGTCGGCATATTATGTATAGTTATTTTGGCAATGGTCTTTGTTTTCTAGACTTTATTCCATTTTTATTATCTAAAATATAATATAAAGTGTAGCTTTTTAAAAAATAATGTGAACTACAGGAAATTAGTTATATGGAATATTTATATGACCATACCAGAAAAACAGGTGTTTTTTTTTTTTTTTTTAGCTAAGGAAATTTTGGAAATTATGGGTTAGAAAGTTACAGTATTTATTACTTTTAATCCAACTTTTCACTATGAGATACTTATAAATTGCATGCAGTCTTAAAATATAACACAGAGATCCCATGCACTCTTTATCCTACTCTGGTGGTAATATTTACAAAACTACAGTACAATATCAACCAGAGTATTAACTTTGACACAGTCAAGATACATAACAGTTCATTGACTACAAGCCTTCCTCTTGGTTTTTTTTTTTTTGTCTGTTTGTTTTCGTTTTTTTTTTCTTTTTTTGAGACGGAGTCTCGCTCTGTTGCCCAGGCTGGAGCGCAGTGGTGCGATCTCGGCTCACTGCAAGCTCCGCCTCCTGGGTTCACACCATTCTACTGCCTCAGCCTCCCAAGTAGCTGGGACTACAGGCGCCAGCCACCATGCCCGGCTAATTTTTTGTATTTTTTAGTAGAGAAGGGGTTTCAGTGTGTTAGCCGGGATGGTCTCGATCTCCTGACCTTGTGATCCGCCTGCCTCGGCCTCCCAAAGTGCTGGGATTACAGGCATGAGCCACCGCACCCAGCCAAGTCTTCCTCTTGTTGATCCTTGATAGCCAAACCCTCCTCCCTTTTGTCTGCCTCACCCCTTATCATTCTTGATTTTTGACAACCACTAATCTGTTCTTCATTTCTATAATCATATTTCAAGGAAGTTGTATAAATAGAACCATAGAGCATGTGACCTTTTAAGATTGCCTTTTTTTTCCCCACTCAGTGTAATTCCCCAGAGATTCATCGAAGTTATTGTGTGCATAAATAATTTGTTCATTTTCATTGCTGAAGAGCATTCCACAGTATGGATGTACTACAATTTGTTTAAGCATTCACCCATTGAAAAAAATATATTTTATTGCTTCAAAGCTGGCAAGGATGCAATTGCATTACTGGGTATATACCCAAAGGAATATAAATCATTCTATTATAAAGATACATGCACATGTATGTTCATTGCAGCACTATTCACAGTAGCAAACACATGGAATCAACCTAAATGCCCATCAATGATAGACTGCATAAAGAAAATATGGTACAAATACACCATGGAATACTATGCAGCCATAAAATGGAATGAAATCATCTCCTTTGCAGGGACATGGATGGAGCTAGAGGCCATTATCCCCAGCAAACTAACACAAGAACAGAAAACCAAATACCCCATGTTCTCACTTATAAGTGGGAGCAGAATGATGAGAACACATGGACACATGGGGGAGAATAACACATACTGGGGCCTGTCAGAAGGTTGACATGGGTGAGGGAAGGCATCAGGAAGAGTAGCTAATGGATGCTGGGCTTAACACCTAGGTGATGGGATGATCTGTGCAGCAAACCACCATGGCACACATGTTTACTGTGTAACAAACCCTGGGAGTATAAATTGGTTCAACCATTATGGAAGACAATGTGGCGATTCCTCAAAGACCTAAAGATAGAAATTCCATTTGACCCAGCAATCCCATTACTGGGTATATACCCAAATGAATATAAATCATTCTATTATAAAAGCACATGCACACATATGTCTATTATAGCACTTTTACAATAGCAAAGACACGGAATCAACCTAAATGTCCACCAATGATAGAGTGGGTAAAGAAAATGTTGTACATATACACCATGGAATATTATGCAGCCATATACAAAAACAAGATCATATCGTTTGCAGGGATATGGATGGAGCTAAAGGCCATTATCTTTAGCAAACCAACACAGAAACAGAAACCCAAGTACATGTTTTTGGTTATAAATTGGAGCTAAATTATGAGAACACATGGAAACATAGAGGAGAACAACACACACTGGAGTCTATTAGATGGTGGAGGGTGGGAGGAGAAGAGGTTCAGGAAAAATAACTAATGGGTACTAGGCTTAATACCTGGGTGATGAAATAATCTGTACAACAAACCCCCATGACACACGTTTACCTATGTAACAAACCTGCACCTATAACCAGAACTTAAAATAAAAGTTAAACAAAAAAAGAAGAGAAAGAAAAGAAGAAAGACATCTAGATTGATTTTAGTGTTGGGTTATAATGAATAAAGCAGAAATAAACATTAATGTACAGGTATTTGTGTGAACATAAGTCTTCATTTCTTTGGGGTAAATGCTCTGGAGTGCAATTACTGAGTAACATAGTACTTGCAAAATTAGTTTAAAAGAAACTGCCATATTCTTTACCAGTGACTGTACCATACTACATTTATGCCAGCCATATATGAATGGTCCAGTTTCTCTGCATCTTTGCTAGCACTTGGTGGTGTCATTATTTTCTATTTTAACCTTTATGATAGGTCTGTAGAGATATCTCATTGTGGTTCCAATTTACATTTTCCTAATGGGAAATTATGCTGAATATGTTTTCATGTACCTATGTGCCATCTGATTATTCTCTTTAGTAAAATGTCTGTATGTATTTTGTCAATTTTCTATTTGATTGTTTTTTCACTGTTGGGTTATGAAAGTTTGGATAAGGGGCTTTTTTTCTTACAAATTCTAGATACAAATCTTTTATAGATATATAGATTGCAAATATTGTGTCTCAATTTGTAGTTTGTATTTTCATCCGCTTCAAGAGTTTTTTGTAAAGCAATAATGTAGGAAAGTTCCTTGCTAGCCTGTAAGAATGCCATTCATTTTGTGTTTTGATCTTGTGTCCTGCAACCTGATGAAAACTGGAAAGAGTCTTTTTAAAAAAAATTATTAACACTTTCTATGTAGATGATCATACCATCTTCAAATAGGGACGGTATATTAGCTCTAATAGATTTTGCTGAATTTCTTAGGATTTTCTATATACAAGGTCATGTCATCGCCATGAAGAGTTTTTTCTTCCTTTCCAATATGGATGTCTTTTACTTCTTGTTTTATTGCAGTGGTTAGAAATTCCAGTAGTATGTTGAACAAGAGTGGCAAAAGTGGACTTCATGTTCTTCCTGATCTTAGGGGGAAAAAGCACTAGATTTTTCACCATTAAATATCATGTAACCTCTAGATGTTTTTTAGATACTCTTTATCAAGTTGAAGAAGTTCCCTTGGTATTCCTAGTTTTCTGAGAATTCTTATCATAAATGGGTATTAGGTTTTGTCAAATGATTTTCGTGTGTCAATTGATATAATAATATAATATTCTTTCATAACCTATTCATTACATGGACAGCTTTTCATATTTTGAAACAGTCTTGACACCTAGAATAAATTCCATTTGGTTATAGTGTATAAATATTTTGTACATTACTGTGTTCAATTTGGTAAATTTTTATCGAAGATTTTGCATTTATATTTATAACAGATATTGGTCTGTAGTTTTCTTCTTCTTTATACTTTCTTTGTTTGATTTTGGTAGCGGGGTAATAACGGCCTCATAAAGTCAGTGAGAAAATGTTCCCTCCTCTTCTATTTTCTAGAAGATATTCTATACAATTACCAATTAATGTCATGCCTGGTGATGTTTGATTCATAGCTGTGGAAGTTGTGGCAACTAAACTTGGCTTCATGACCTTAGAAACAGCAAGAGCCGGCCGGGCGCAGTGTCTCACGCCTGTAATCCCAGCACTTTGGGAGGCCGACGCAGGCGGATCACTAGGTAAGGAGATCGAGACCATCCTGGCTAACACAGTGAAACCCTGCCTCTACTAAAAATACAAAAAATTAGCTGGGCGTGGTGGCGGGCGCCTGTAGTCCCAGCTACTTGGGAGGCTGAGGCAGGAGAATGGTATGAACCCGGGAGGCGGAGCTTGCAATGAGCCGAGATCGCGCCACTGCACTCCAGCCTGGGCGACAGAGCGAGACTCTGTCTCAAAAAAAAAAAAGAAAGAAAAAAGAAAGAAACAGCAAGAGCCATTGCTAAGGCTATGCCAGACAAATTCATGGCTTTGGGATAATGCTTGAACTGAGTGTGTAACACGTGGTTTGTAAGGTTTTAACTGATTTGATCTCTGCCTTTTTCTTGACCCTCATTACAACTATTCACCTCACACAGTATACTTTGGCTACATGGTTCCTCAAAGTAGTAAAGTTTTTAACTTCTTTAGAATATTTACATTTCTTTTTTTCTCTACATAAAATATTTGCCAAATACGTGCAAGTCTAGCTCCTTTTGATCTCTTACAACTCAGCTCGCCTATCACCTCCTTAGAGATCATCTCTGATTCTATTAATAAAAAGAGATTACAGGTAACTCTCCAGAACGTTGCCTTGGTTTGTTTTATCTGAAGCACTTATCACAATCTTGTTTACTTACTTGTTTACTTATGTTTTTTTCTTTCCAACTCTAGAGCATAACTGCATGTAAGTAGTGGTATGATTTTTCTTGTTTACTGCTGCATTTATGCTACCTATAATGGGTCTGGCACATTGTAATTATTATCATAAACGTCTTTATTTTAAAATATTAGTAACGTATTTCCTAATGGACACGTGGTGAGCAACTTAGATTTCCCTTCAAGACCATGACACTCGGGCTTTCAGCTGCTGGGCTTTCTCTGTGTCCCTCTCTGGGAATTGCCGTCTGCTAAAAGAAGATACCTCACCAAAGTCATGTCCCTTCCTTAGAGGTAGCTTGCATCCTCTCACAGGTCAATGCAGGAATGAAAAGGCCTGGCTCTATTGCCTCAATGCCACACATTTCTGAGGGGCCACACCAAGCTCAGAGCTCCTTTGAAGATGGGCTGAGGTCTCTGTTGTAAAAGCATTGCAGTTTTATTTCACCTTCTACCCAGTCCTGCTTCCTTCAGGGCCTTACAGGGTTGGTTCCAAGAGCTCTCCTCAACAATCTTTTGAATGCAAATTTCTGTCTCAGAGACTGTTTCCTAGGGTACTTGACATAAAGCAGCTACTTCAGAAATATTTCTCAAATCTAACCTTTTCATCCAACTACCACTGACGTATTATCAGCCTTATTACTTACTATTTGGATTATTTCAACAGTCTTCTTTCACCTCTCCTCTCTACCAGTTTTAGAATTCTTAGTCCTGAATCCCTTAAACTTTATTGAGTCATGGCTCCCTCTGGAAATCTGACAAAGATTTGTCTTCTTCCTCTACCCCCATCAAATACATGTACTTTTGCACCTATATACAAATTGTTGCATATAATTTTCATGGGCTAGGACTTCTTGAAACTCATCTATAGAACCTAGTTTAAGAAGTTCTGTTTGAAAGGCTTAATTGAAACAACTGAGTAGGCAAAATATATAATTATTTACACACTTATTTTTTAAGAAAATATGGAATATGATTTTTATATATCTTTTTTTGCTCTCACAAACTCTTAGAGGCTCTTTCTCTTTGAAGGGGTTTGGTTGTACAGTAGTAGCTCTAATATGAAGTAGTAAGTAGTTCTTACTTCACATGAGTAAGTAATTTCTCCCCATTAATTTTGTATAATATAAAATGAAGAGAATTTTTTGAATGCAAATGGGCTACTAATATGCATCATTTTAAATTGCTGATTAAATTAGCTAAAATCAAGGGAGTCACGATAAACAGCAAGCCACATGTGCTTTCCAGAAATGCGAATGCAGAATAATTTATCTACTGAAGTTAAAATAATGATATTTAAAACACTGAAATATATGTCTGATTGACTCATGGTCTAATTAACTCAATAGAAATGACAATCTTCTAATTATTTTATAATCATATTGAGGCTCAATTTGTTATTTTTCTATGAAGAGGAATTTTTTAGATGAAGAATTTCATTACAAAATCATTCATTTCATTACACACAGTCATTACAAAAAACTTTTTTTAACATTCTGTGAAATTTTATAGGTAATGCAGATCTTAATAACTTCATGTTTATTCAGCATTTTTTAGGTATCGGGCAGTTTGTTACATACTTTAAATCAATTAGTCCATTTAACTTTCAAAACTACCTTAAAAATGATTTTGAACCCCATATTGCAAATGAAGAAAGACACAGCAAGCTTGTCTCACCCAGGGCCTGCTGGCTGCATGCAGCTCAGGACAGCTTTGAATGTGGCCCAACACAAATTCGTAAACTTTCTTAAAATATTTTTTTTTTAGCTCATAAGCTATCATTAGTGTTAGTGTAATTTATGTGTGGCCCAAGACAATTCTTCTTTCAGTGTGGCCCAGGGAAGCCAAAAAATTGGACACCCCTGACTTAGAGGTTCTGCAATTAGCCCAAGGTCACACAGGTAGTGAGTGAAGAACCAAGACTCAAACTCATGACTACTGTATCTTTATAATATAAAAAGTCCTTTAAAAGGATCTATATTTAAATTCATCCCCAGTAGTGTAACAATATATATTTCTATTATCCCTATATTAGATAACTATTGCTGTATAGAAAATCACCTCAAAACTTAATGGCTTAAAATAATATTCATTTGCTTGCAATTCTGTGGGCCAGCAATTTGAGCTAGTCTCAGCCAGGATGGTTCATCTCTACTTTGTGAGGTGTTGGCTGGGGTCAGTGTTCAGTCTAAGGCCACAGTTTGCATAGATGGAAAGGCTGGGATTACCAGTCCTCTCTCACTACATGATCTCTCATCTCCCAACAGACTAACATGGTCTTAGTCAAATGGTGATAGCATTTCTAGGAGAGAATGGAGCTATTAGGCCTCCTGAGGCCTAAGTTTAGAAAATGCACCACATTAATTCTGTTTCATTCAGTTGGTCAAAGCAAGTCAAAAAAACCAGTCCAGATACACAGACTTTAAAACTAGATTCCATCTTTTGATAAAGGGAGATGAAACTAATTTTTGATAATTTGAGATTTTTTCTATTCCCATTAATAGTAATAATAAAGGCCTATTGTTTAATAATTACTTAATTATTATTTACTAACTACTCTATCATATTTATTAATGTAGTAATCAAAATAAAGATTCTTGAACTTATCAAGATAAAAGTGAAAGTATTGAAAAAATGGTATTATTATTGGTAAATTAATATGGTAGATTCAAATGTAGTTAGTTTGTTCGGTAGAAGCAATAGAGGTTCTTTAGAATATACTGTAAAGTAAAATTCTTTTTTTAGTGTCTTATTTTTGAAGCAACTCAGGAACATACATCTTTTGACATTTTTTATTAATATATAAGTAGTTTCTAATAGTTTAAAAGAGCCATATAATTTAAATTTATCACTGTTTTCTGATAAAGTTATTTAAAAATATTTTATCTTTGGAATACCTAAATTAATACATTGAAACATTCAGATAACAGAAGCAGAAAGATTCAACAACTGATGCAATTATCTTGTCAACAAGTTACAGAAAATTATGCCTTTAGCTAAACACATTAATGCTTGGAAATTCATTTTTCTTTTAAAACTTTCTAGTAGGTTAAAAATAGCAGTTGATGAAAATGTATTAAAAGAAATATAATTCATTATTATTTGCAGAATGATAAAATGGTTAAAATGTTAGTGCAAAAATATTATCAGCCTTTATTTCTGTTTTAGAATAATTTTCTCCTGAAATAAATGAAAACATTAGGTACTAAGTACTTTAGCAGTTGGCAAGCCAATATTGCTTTGTGTGTTTTCCAATGATTAAGACTAATCATTCAGATGATTTCTATTAGAATTTCTCTTTCTGTGTTAAAAAAGAACTTTGTTTATAAAGTCAAATACTGAGCTTTCTTTTCAACCTGAGTATTGACTTTTTCCTTTGTCTAATGGAGAGCAGTAACTTCTACATCCCAGGAAGAATACCAAGCATAGGATACCCAAATTGATAAACTGCTGTACTATTATTTATTTATTGACAGTCAAAGTCCAGTTAAGATCCAATTAAAGCCCAAGATGAAAGAAGAGGAAAAATTAACAATAGATCAGCAAACACACAAAACTTCTTGTGGAATAAAAGTAGAAATATTTGGTTCTAGAATCATGAGGCTTAACTATTCCTGAAAAATATACAAGGTAACTTCCCACCTCACCTAAAGAATAGGTTTTACTCTATAGAATGATTATTTCCTAAGCTCGATTAACATTGGTGATTTCTGACTAAAATCATCCATGCCGACAATATACATCCTCTCAGGTGGCAGACACCCTGATAATTTACCTTGTTTTTTGCTATCTTGTATAGTTGGCACGAAGGACATGAGAGGGCTAAATAAAGACTTGATGTAAACATTTTTTTCAGGGAACATAGCTTACCAAAAACCGTCAGACATTTTCCAAACTTGGTCGTGATAACAATCATAGTAAATGCAATGCAATTAATACTCATAGAATACTAGGCCTATAAAATTTCATTTGATTTAATGTTTACAACTCTCTCTCTTATACATTACTATTTCTATTCCCCAGGCAAGTAAATTGAAGTTCCAAGAATTTAGTGGGGGATAGAGATAAGATTTAATTCAATTCTTTTTCAAAACTTAGGACTTCTGTGAACAGTAAATGAGATCAGAGTCTAGAAGATCTGAATTCACAAGGGGGCTTTATCCACTCTAAACGTCATAAAGCAGGCTATGCCTATTCATACTGACCTAAGTCTCAAAAGGGAATTGAGTTAAATGTAAGCTCCATACCTCACTGAGTTCTCAAAACTGACCAGCACGCTGTCTAATTTTGAATGCACATTTCTATATATGTCTTTGTGTGCATATGTTGATTTCTTCTGATGGAGCAAAGGACTTCATTATCTAGGTCTGAAGCATGCACAAAGAAAATGAAATGACTGGGATAAGAATCAGATCATATTTTTGAATTTTAATTCATTTAAGTTAATTAAAGATGTCATATCTTCGTATGAATTGGATTTAATTCTTGTATTGAGTTCAAACAGTTTCTTAAGGGAAAAAATTATTTCCTGAAGTATTCAGATAATAGTAGCAAAGGTCTTTAAAAGTTATAATGATCTAATTTTTTGTGTTCACTGTTGTTTACATACATTAGTATATATTAAACTTAGGCACACACATCCACTTATAAAGTATTATTTTATGACTTTTCTCAACACAAATAATTCTTAATGCTGACTTTGCATGTAGAACTTGCTTCGATTCTAGTATACTTTGATATTTTAAATGTCAGCAGCTCATCTTTGATGAGCAGCTTAACATTTCTACAATAGCATGTATATTATTTTAATAAACGAGAACCAGTTTGCAAACTCTAGTCAATATTTTATTCTACTGCATACAAAGTGTCTACTGTTAAAAATGGTGAGTTGAAAATCAGCTAGCTGGTGTCCTTTTCCAACCATAATGTCCTAGTAAATTTGACTGTAATATATTTAAGCTACTAAAGACTCACTTATACCCAAACATGAAAAGAATATTAATGTAGTACTGGAAGTCTGAATATGAGCATCAGAATGATGTTCTTTTCCTGTAGACATTATATCATATTAACAGATGGCTTGCTTTTTTGCAAAGGAGATTTTTTTACTGCTACAAAAAACACTCATGGTATAACTGAAAAGACAGTTGGACAGGGAGTGAGAAGATTAGATTTTAGTCTAAACTTTTTTTTTTTTTTTTTTTTTTTTTTTTTTTTTTTTGAGACGGAGTCTCGCTCTGTCACCCAGGCTGGAGTGCAGTGGCGCGATCTCGGCTCACTGCAAGCTCCGCCTCCTGGGTTCTCGCCATTCTCCTGCCTCAGCCTCTCCGAGTAGCTGGGACTACAGGCACCCGCCACCACGCCCGGCTAATTTTTTTTATATTTTTAGTGGAGACGGGGTTTCACCGTGGTCTTGATCTCCTGACCTTGTGATCCACCCGCCTCGGCCTCCCAAAGTGCTGGGATTACAAGCGTGAGCCACCGCGCCCGGCCTTAGTCTAAACTTTTTTATAATTCCACTTACACGACCTGAGGTAAGTCAGTTTTAGAAACTGAAAAAATTTTTTTAGAAGTTTATGTTAACACTGTGGATATTAAAGAGGAAATTTGAAATAGGCATTTAGTATCAACCTTAAAGAAGAGGAAGAGAGGATCACAACCCATTAGAGAATTTTTAAATAAATTAAGTGGACCAAAATTAGCATTTTTAAAGAAATAATTAAGAATACAGTAGAGTAGAAAATATTTGTGTCTCACAGAGAGCAAGTGTACATACTCTGTGAGAGTTCTCTTTCAGTTATATAAATGTCTTGTGGTTTGCCATTAAATGTTAGATCAACTTTTTCCCAAATAAACTTAGTTTAAGTATTGAGACACCAAGAGGATATAGGAAAAGGCATATCGTTAACATAAAGAGGCTTCCTATGAAGAGCAAGGAAAGCACAAAAGTTGGTTCAAATGATTTGAGTGAAGGGATGGGGCCAGTGGCTTTATTTTTATTATGATTTGGAAGTGGGGCTGGCTGGAGTGAGGGTTTTTAGGGTTTGAGTGATTCGCACTTCTCTCTGGCACCAAAAAAGCGAACTAGAGAATGTACATGTTGTTTCATTAATTTTCTCAGCTTTGAGAAAAAGAGGAAAATGGAGTGGTTGAGCTTTGAAGCTTTCATGGTCAAACATCAAAAACGAATTCAGAATCTTTGTTATAAGAGATATGCATGTGTATAACTGGTCACTTCTTGAGAAGGGCTATCAAAAAAAATTTAAGTTTCTATCCTCATGCAGTTTTACCACTTAAAATTGAGGAAAATTAGGCTAAACACATTTCGAAATATTAGAAATCTGGAAGTTATCTTGTGAGGGAAGAGTTCCATTTTATGTGGTTTCTATCTACTTATTTATCCCCAGTGCAAGGGGACTTCTGCAAGTGGAAAGAGACCTTCTTTGCTAATAGATACATAGGTTGTACTTATACAAGAGTCATGGTGTGTTAGCCATCACTCAAATTACAATCAATAATCTGAAACTATGTCCATTGGAAGGCCTGTAGGAGTATTCTATCCACTAGTATCACAGGACAGTCGACCTATCAGAGAATATGTCAATATCTCTCAGCAAGGCATTAGAGTCTCCTTAGAAATTTGTACTCCTAGCCCTGGTGGATATCATTTTCCAGAAATATATTCCTGACTTGGAGCAACCCCAGCTGTTTGGCACCTCACTCGTGCCCATGGATAACTGCTTTGAAGAAAGTGGTATTTTGTGGCCCTTTCTTTCTTCATTTTTCTTAAAGTTAATACTAAATACATATTTCAAATTTCCTCTTTAATATTCACAGAATTAATATAAACAACCCATATCTCAGACTTTTAGCATTATTGTGTAATATGCCTTACCATGTAAGTTATAATTTTACTGATAAAATCATAGTTTTATTTCTAATTTCTCTGTTTTATGAAAGATTTAAAAGATTCTCCTTCCTAAAATATTTCTATACTCTAACTTATTGTATCCCAAATATTAACTAAGGATTCATTGACCAGTAAAATCTAGTTAGAATGAACTTGAATCCCTTTCCCGGTCTCATGAAAGTGTCAAACTATTTCCAGGAGCTCTGTGAATTCCTAGAAAACCTAGGTTCTCATAGTCATCAAAGCTCTAGGTTTCTACTTCTGCTGAATTACTTCCGTTTATAAATAATTTCTCAAAGCTATATTTTTCCCATTCCTGTTTTGCCTTGCGTTATATGAAGAAACAAACAATCTGTGTGTGTGTGTGTGTGTGTGTGTGTGTCTGTGTGTGTGTCTGTGTGTGTGGAGTCGGAGTCCCACTCTGTCATTCAGGATGCAGTGCTGTGTCATGATTATAGCTCACTGCAGCCTCAAACACCAGGACTCAAGTGATTCTCCTACCTCAGCCTCCTGATTAGCTGGCAGTACTGGTGCATATCACCATGCCTGGCTAATTGTTTTTGTGGAAATGGGGTCTCAGTATGTTGTCCAGACTGGTCTTGCATTCATGGCCTCAAGCCCTCCTCCTGCCTTAGCCTCCCAATGTGCTACAGTTACAGGTATGAGCCACCTTGCCTGGTGTGATTAGCATGATTTACTTAAATTTTTTAATTTTAATTTTTGTGGGTATATAGTAGGTATATATATGTATGGGGTAAATATACACACATATATATATATAATGAGATGTTTTGATACAGGAATGCAATGCATAATAATCATATCATGTGAAATGGGGTATCTATACCTCAAGCATTTATCCTTCCTATTGCGAATAATCCAATTATACTATTTAAGTTATTTTTAAATGTAAAATTAAATTATTATATGGTTTGTGGAAAAGTGTTTTTTTCAAATGTATTAAAACATTGCAAATATATATTAGTATTATCATTAACTAAACTCCATGATTTATTCAGGTTTCTTTGGTTTATTTTGCAGAGTTCCATCCTGGATACATCCTTAATTTAGTCATCATGTCTGCTTAGGATCCTCTGGAATATAATAGTTTCTCAGATTTACCTTGGTTTTTTATAACCTTAACAGTTTTAAGGCATACTGGCCAGGTGTTTTGTAGAATTTCCCTTGATTTTGGGGTGTCTTCTTTTTATCTCATAGTTAGATTGTGGTTATGAGTTTTGGGAGGTAAAGTGCTATTTTAATCATATGATATCAAGGGTAAATCCTACCAATGTGACTTAATACTGATGATGGTAACCTTGATCAAGGTTGAGGTAGTTTTTGAAAATTTCTCCACTATAAAGTTACTTTTCCCTCCTTTCTTTTTCAGTCAGAAAGCTAGTTCCACACTTTAAGGGAAGGGGAGTTATGCTCCACTTTCTTGAAGTATATTTTATTGCTTAAATTACCCCAACTTTGGCCATTAGGAGCTCTTTCAGTTGGTTCTGGTGTCTCCTTGACAAATCTTCATCATTGTGGGCTTGATATTTTTTAATCTCTCTCATTTTCCTGCCCTATAAACTTCTCCAGGCCCATCCTATAAATTTTCTGCCTCAGGCCTAGTTCTATCCTTTTCTCCAAGGATCCTCAGTTCTTTTTGTTGAAGAATGGAATTAGACAACAATTCCTGGGCACTAGATGTGTTTGTTGTTACTGGCATCTCATTGTTTCTAAGGCCTTTCAACAGGTAGTGCTAATATATACTAACCCCAGTATATACACAGGTTTATAATTCCATATATATATAGACATATGTATTTATATTGAAATAAAAATGAACTGATACTTATATCTCCAACTCTAATCAGTACTAAAAGGTTCATTCTGACCTCTCTCCTTGCTTATCTGTAATCTCTAACTCCCACAGTGAAAAAACCTAGTCCGCACCATCCATGAATCATTTTTCTTATTTGTTCAATTTTATTATACCCACATAGGAAATCTTTTCCAATCAGAGTACAGTGCTCATGTATCACTTCTTTGTCTTTAGTCTTATAGATTCTTTTTTTTTTTTGAGACGGAGTCTCGCTCTGTCACCCAGGCTAGAGTGCAGTGGCGCAATCTCGGCTCACTGCAAGCTCCGCCTCCCGGGTTCACGCCATTCTCCTGCCTCAGCCTCTCCGAGTAGCTGGGACTACAGGTGTCCGCCACCACGCCTGGCTAATTTTTTGTATTTTTAGTAGAGACGGGGTTTCACCGTGGTCTCGATCTCCTGACCTTGTGATCTGCCCGCCTCGGCCTCCCAAAGTGCTGGGATTACAAGCGTGAGCCCCCACGCCCGGCCTAGTCTTACAGATGCTATTCATTTCCAAAACTACTCAGGTCAGCATCTCTATCCCCTTCCCTGTTTCAGTGAGGTTATATTATACATTTATAATACAGTTAGGTTCTGTTGTCATAATCTGCATTTTATTCTTGGATACCCTTCCCTTCTAGTTGATGTTTTAAAATTTCCATACTTAAAGGTTTATTCTTCTGTTGTAAAGTTCTGTGGATTTTACAAAGGTGTAGTGTAATATATTCACCACTGGAGTACCATATGAAACTGTTTCATCATCCTGAAAAAAAAAAAAAAAAATCTCCTGTGTGTCATCTAGACCCCTGTTCCCTTTCTCAAACCCTTGACAATTCTTGATCTGTTTACCATCTTTACTGTTTATTATTTTCCAGATTGTTATATAAATGGAATCATACAGTATGTAGCCCCCTCATACTAGCTTCTTTCAATTAGCAATAGACATTTAAAATTTATCCATATTGGCAAGTGAATTAATAGCTTTTTCCTTTTAATCAGTGAAAATAGTATTACATACTATGGATGTACAAGTTTATTTATCTGCTCATCTATTGATGACACCTTTGTTGCTCCTAGTTTGTAGTGATCATGAATAAAAACTATAAGCATTCACATGCAGGGTTTTCTATGGACATAAATTTTCAAATCACTTGTGTAAATACCTAGGAGTTTAATTGCTGAATGGTATGGTAACGCTATGATTAATTTTGAAGAAACTGCCAAACTGTGTTACAAAGTAGCTGTACCATTTGCATTCCTACCAGGACTGAATGAGAGTTCTTGTTGGTCCACATCCTTGACAAAAATTGGTATAGTTAGATATTTTGTATTTTAGTCATTTTAACAGGTGTTTAGTGATATCTCATTCTTATAATTTGCATTTTCCTAATAGAAAATAATGTTAAGCATCTTTCTATGTCTTTATTTACTATCTATAAATCTTCTTTTGTGAGGTTTAAAATTATTTTCCCAGATCTTAGAGGAAAGACTTTAAGGTTTTCCCACTTTTGAATGGGTTGTTTTCCAATCGTTGACTTTTACGAGTTCATTGTATATTTTGGATACAATTTCTTTATCAGATATGTATCTTCCAAATATTTTCTCCCAGTCTGTGATTTGTCTTTCCACATGAGGAGAGGAGAGGGAAGAGTGGTGAGGATGTTGTTTCATGGATGTCAACTCAGACACAGCAGGATAGAGCACCGGTCAGAATCATAAGGCCCTCTTTCCAGGTTCCCAACTAACATTTCTAGACACACCCAGGGCCAGAAGGGAACTTGCTTCCTTGAAGAAAAAAAAAAAAAAATACAGTCCTGGAAGGATTAATCATCTGCTAATTGAAGAGCTTTTGGGCCTTGAATTACCAGCAGTGATACAAAGGTATGACATTGAGGGCCTTGGGTGGGACTCTGAGACTTGCTGACTTCAAGTATCAGCTCAGCCATGGGGAGGGTAGAGTAACAAGTGAACCCTTGAGGTTGACAATTTCAGGACTTGGCTCTTGGATGGAATTTCCAGAGATTCCCTGGGCCAGAGGGGAGCCTACTTCCCTGAAAGGTAAGTCCCAGGCCAGATAGCATCCACCACAAGCTGACTGAAGAGCCCTTGGGCATTAAGGGAACATTCATGGTAGTCTGGCAGTACTCCCCATGGGCCTGTTGTAGCAGTGGTCACAGAGTGAGGTGCCTCTGCCTTTGGAAAGGGTAGGGAAGAGTGGAAAAGACTGCATATTGTGGTTTGAGTGCCACCTCAGCCACAGTACAATAGAATACCAGGTAGACTTCTAAGGTATTTTACTCTAGACTCTGGTTCCTAACCAGCAACTCTGGACCCAGTGAGAGCTTGGAGGAACTCACTGTCCTGAAAGAAAAGAGACAGACCTTACTGGCTTTGTGTACTGCTGATTATAGAGTCCTAAGGCTTACAACAAACATAGGCAGCAGAGTGGTTACAGGAGGCCTTTGATGAGACAGAGTGCTATGCTGGTTCAGATCTGACCCAGTGCAGTCTTAGTGGTGGTGGCCATAGGGGTGCTTGTGTCACTCTACCCCAAGCCTCAGGTGGCTCCAAAAACAGAGAGACTCCATTTGCTTGAGAGACAGAGAAGAGAACAAGAGTCTCCGCTTGGTAATCCAGAGAATTGTCTCAGATCTTGCCCAAGACCATCAAGAGGATACCTCTAAAATTCTGGAAGAACTACAGTGTTAATAGGCTTGGGGCAGACCTTAAAGCAGATACAGCTTAGATAAAAACACCCAAGTCCTTCCTAATATCTGAAAAGCCTTCCCAAGAAGGATGAGTACAAACAATCCCAGACGGGGAAGACTACAATTACCTAAGTCTTCAACGTCCAGATACAAATGAAGATCTGTAAGTATCAAGATAACCCAGGAAAACATGACCTCATCATATGACAGAAATAAGGCAGTAAGGACTAATCCTGGAAAAACACCAATATGTGAACTTTGAGACAGAGATTTAAAATAGCTGCAATATTTTGAGGAAATGCAAAGATATTCAATATAATACAAAGAAAGAATTCAGAATTACATCAGAAAAATTTAACAAAGGGATTAAAATGATTACAAAGACTCAGGAAGAAACCCTGGAGCAAAAGAAATGCAATTGGAATACTGAAGAATGTATCAGATTTTTTTTTTTTTTTTTTTTTTTTTTGAGATGGAGTTTCACTCTTGTTTCCCAGGCTGGAGAGCAATGGCATGATCTCGGCTCACCACAACCTCTGCCTCCTGGGTTCCTGCGATTCTCCTGCCTCAACCTTCCCAGTAGCTGGGATTACAGGCATGTGCCACCACGCCCGGCTAATTTTGTATTTTTAGTAGAGATGGGCTTTCTCCACGTTGGTCAGGCTGGTCTTGAACTCCTGACCTCAGGTGATCAGCCCGTCTCAGCCTCTCAAAGTGCTGAGATTACAGGCATGAGCCACCGTGCCCAGCAGCATCAGATACTTTTCATAGCAGAATTCATCAAACAGAAGAGTTAGTGAGCTTGAAGACATGCTATCTGAAAATACACAGAGGAGAGAAAATAAAAAATAATAAAAATCAATAAAGCATGCCTGCAGGACCTAAAAAATGACCTCAAAAGAGCAAATCTAAGAGTCCTTGTAGGTAGAGAAACAGGTAAGAGTAGAAAGTTTACTCAAAGGAATAAAGCAGAGAACTTCCCAAATCTAGAAAAATTAATATCAAAGTACAAGAAGGTTACAGAACATCAAGCATATTTAGCACAAAGAAGACTATATCAAGACATTTAATAACCAAACCCCTAAAGTTCAAGAATAGAGAAAATATCTTAAACGCAGCAAGAGAAAAGAAATAACATACGATGGACCTTAAATAATCCAACTTCCAAAAGTTTGCTCTTGCTAAAAGCAGCAAGAGAAAAAAAAAATAAACTTCAAATAACAAGCAACGGAACTTCAAAATGTCTAACGGCAGACTTTTTACTGGAAACTTTACAGGCTGGGAGAGGGTACAATGACCTATGTAAAGTGCTGAAGGGAAACAAACAAACAAACAAAAAAACATCTACCCTAGAATCGCATATCTGGTGAAAGTATCCTTTGAACATGAAGGAGAAATAAAGACTTTGCCAGACAATCAAAAGCTGAGGGATTTCATCAACACTAGACTTGTCCTAAAAGAAATGGTAAAGGGAGGCTGGGCGCAGTGGCTCACGCCTCCAATCCCAGCACTTTGGGAGGCTGAGGTGGGCGGATCACGAGGCTAGGAGATCGAGACCATCCTGGCTAACATGGTGAAACCCTGTCTTTACTAAAAATACAAAAAATTAGCCAGGCGTGGTGGTGGGCACCTGTAGTCCCAGCTACTGGGGAGGCTGAAGCAGGAGAATGGAGTGAACCCAGGAGATGGAGCTTGCAGTGAGCCGAAATTACACCACTGCACTACAGCCTGGGTGACAGAGCAAGACTCCATCTCAGAAAGGAAAAAAAAAAAAAAAAAAGAAATGGTAAAGGGAGTACTTCAATAAAAAATAAAAAGATGTTAGTGAGAAATAAGTAATCACATGCAAGTACAAAACTCTCTGATGATAGTAAGTACACAGAAAAATGGAATATTATAACACAGTAATTGTAGTGTTTTAATTACTCTTTTGCTAAGTAGAAAACTAAACAATGAACCAATGAAAAATAATAACTACAACTTTTCAATACACAAACATGAAGTTTGTATAATTTATAAATAGAAACAACAAAAAGTTAAAAAAATGGGTGGACAAAGTTAAGATGTAGTCATTTTGTTAGTTTTATTTTTGCTTTCTTTGTTTTTATGAACTAGTTATTAGGTTAAAATAATGGGTTATAAGATAGTACTTGCAAGTCTCCTGGTAACCTCAAACCAACAACTATACAAGAGATACAAGAATAAAATAAAATTCAAGAAACAAAATCTTACCACCAGAGAAAATCATTTTACCAAAAGGAAGACAGAAATGAAAGAAGGAAGAGAAGACCAGAAAACAAACAGAAAACAAATTAAAAAGTGGCAGAAATTGGTCCTTACCATTAATAGCATTTAAGGTAAATAAAAAAACTCTCTAATCGAAAGACACAGACAGGCTGAATAAATTATGAAACAAGGCCCATTAATACTTTGCCTACAAGAAGGACACTTCACCTATAAAGACAAACATAGATTGAAATTAAAGAGATGGAAAAAGATATCTCATGAAAATGTAAACCAAAAAAGAGCAGAAGTCACTCTACTTATGTAAGACAAAACAGATTTCAATGGCTGGACGTGGTGGCTCACACCTGTAATCCTAACACTTTGTGAGGCCAAGGTGGGCAGACTGTCTGAGCTCAGAAGTTTGAGACATGCCTGGGCAACATGGTGAAACCCTGGCTCTACTTAAAATAAAAAATAAAAAAATCAAAATAGATTTCAAGACAAAAACTATAAGCAGAGACAAAGAAGCTCACTATATAATGAAAAAGGGGTCAATTCAGCAAGAGGATATAACAATTGTAAATATATATGCACCCAACAATGGAGCACCCAGATATATAATGCAGATATTATTAGAGCTAAAGTGAGAGATAGGCCCCATTACCATAATGCCCCACTTTCAGTATTGGACAGATCTTTCAAACAGAAAGTCAACCAAGAAACATCGGATTTAACCTGCACTATAGACCAATTGATATTTACAAAATTGAATACATATTTACAAAACATTTTATCTAACAGCTGCAAAATATACATTCTTTTCTCAGCACTTAGATAATTCTGAAGAAGAGACCATATGTTAGATCACAAAACAAGTCTTAAAACTTTCAAAACAAATTAAAATAATATCAAGCATCTTCTCTGACCACATGAAATAAAACTAGCAATTAATACCAAGAAGAATTCAGTAACTGTACAAATAAATGGACATTTAAAAAGATGTCCCTGAATGACCAGTGGGTCAATGAAGAAAATAAGCAGAAAATAGAAAAATTTCTAGAAACATATGATAATGGAAACACAGCATACCAAACCCTATGGGATGCAGGAAAAGCAGTACTAGGAGGGCAGTCTATAGCTATCAGTGCAAACATCAAAAAAGATGAAAAACTTTGGCCGGGCACGGTGGCTCACGCTTGTAATCCCAGCACTTTGGGAGGCCGAGGCGGGCGGATCACGAGGTCAAAAGATCGAGACCACGGTGAAACCCCGTCTCTACTAAAAATACAAAAAATTAGCCGGGCGTGGTGGCGGGCGCCTGTAGTCCCAGCTACTCAGAGAGGCTGAGGCAGGAGAATGGCGTGAACCCGGGAGGCGGAGCTTGCAGTGAGCCGAGATTGCGCCACTGCACTCCAGCCTGAGCGACAGAGCAAGACTCCGTCTCAAAAAAAAAAAAAAAAAAAATGAAAAACTTTAAATAAATAACCTAATGATGCAGCTTAAAAAACTAGAAAAGCAAGAGCAAACCAAACCAAACCAAAAATTAGTGGAAGAAAGGAAATAATAAAGATCAAAGCAGAAATAAATGAATTTAAAATGAAGGAAACAATACAAAAGATGAATGAAACAAGAAGCTGATTTTTGGAAAAGCTAAACAAAATTGACAAACCTTTAGCCAGACAAGGACAAAAAGGTAAGATTCAAATAAACAAAATAAGAGATGAGAAAGAAGATATTACAACTGATACTGCAGAAATTCAAAGGATAATTTGTGGCTACTATGAGCAACTATATGCCAATGAATTGGGAAATCGAGAAGAAATGCACTAATTCCTAGACACATAAAACCTACCCAGATTGAACCACAAAGAAATAAAAAATCTAAGCAGCCCAATGACATGATACAAGATAGAAGCCATAATAAGAAGTCTCTTAGTAAAGAAAAGCTTGGAACCCAATGGCTTCACTGCTGAATTCTACCAAACATTTAGAAAATAATACCAATTCTACTCAAATGATTCTGAAAAATAGAGGAGGAAGAAATACTTCCAAACTCATTATAAGAAGTCAGTATTACCCTGATACAAAAACCAAAGATACATAAAAGAAGAAAACTGTAGGCCAATATCTCTGATGAATATTGATGCAAATATCTTCAACAAAATGCTCACAAATCAAATTCAAGAATACATTAAAAAGATAGTTCATCATAACCAAGTCCAGTTTATCCCTGGAATGCAAGGATGGTTCAACACAAGCAAATCAATCAATGTGACACATCATACGAACAGAATGACAGACAAAAACAATATTAGCATTTACTTTGATACTGAAAAAGCATTTGATAAAATTTAGCATCTCTTCATGATAAAAACTCTCAAAAAACTGGGGATAGAAGGAACATACATCAACACAATAAAAGTCATATGTTACAGAACCATAGTTATGCTTCTGTAACCATAACTAATGATATGGTTTGGGTCTGTGTAGGGAAAAATTGAAAGCCTTTCCTTCAAGATTGATATGGTTTAAGTCTGAATGGGGAAAAACTGAAAGCCTTTCCTCTGAGATTGGAAACACAATAAGGACGCCCACTTTCACCCTTGTTATTAAACATAGTACTGGAACCCCTAGGTAGAGCAATCAGATAAGAGAAAGATATAAAGGGCATTGAAATTGCAAAGGATGAAGTCAATTTTTTCTTGTTTGCAGATGATATGATTTTATATTTGGAAAAAACCAAAGACTCCACAAAAACAATGATTAGAACTAACAAATTCAGTTAAGTTTCAGGATACAAAATCAATGTACAAAAATTAGTAGCATTTTTATATGCCAATGGTAAAAGTTGTGAAAGAGAAAATAAAAAGTAATCCCAATTACAATAGTCACAAATAAAATTAAATACCTAGGAATTAACAAAAGATGTGAATGATCTCTATGATAATGAAAACTATAAAACACCGATGAAAGAAATTGAATAGGAAACCAAAGACATGAAAAAATATTCCATTTTCCTGGATTAGAAGACTCAATTTTATTAAAATGTCCATGCTATCCAAAAACATCTACAGATTTAAAGCAACCCCTATCAAAATACCAAATACATTCTTCAAGAAAAAGAAAACACCATCCTAAAATTTATATGTAGTCACAAAATATTCAGAATAGTCACAGCTAAGTAAGTAAAAAACAACAACAACAACAAACTAGAGGAATCAAATTACCTGATTTCAAATTATACTACGGAGCTTATAGTAACCAAAACAGGATGGTACTGGCATAAAAACAGACACATAGATCAATGGAACAGAATAGATAACCCAGAAACAAATCTACAAACCTGCAGTAAACTAATTTTTTACAAAGGTGCCAAGACCATGTGCTGGAGAAAAGATAATCTCTTCAATAAATGTGCTGGGAAAATTGGACATCCTTATGGAGAAGAAGGAAACTTGAGCCCCATCTCTCATGGTATACAAAAATAAAATTAAAATAATTAAATACTTTAAGATCTCAAACTTTGAAACTACCACAAGAAAACTTTGGAAAAATTTTCCAACACATTAGTCTGTGCAAAGATTTACTGAGTAATACACCACAAGCACCAGCAACCAAAGCAAGTGTAGACAAATTGGATGACATGAAGTTAAAAAGCTTCTGCATAGCAAAGGAAATAATCAACAAAGTGAAGAGACAACCCATAGAAAGGGAAAAAATATTTGCAAACTCTCCAAGTGGCAATGGATTCATAAGCAGTATATATATATACTGGTTTTGTACTGTATATATACATACATATATATAAAAGGAACTCAAACAGCTTTATAGGAAAATATCTAATAATTCAATCAAAAATGAGTAAAAGATTTAAATAGACATTTCTCAAAAGAAGACATACAAATGGCATGCAAGCATATGAAAATGTGCTCACCATCACTGATCATCAGAACAATGCAAATCAAAACTACAATGAGGTATCATTTCAACCCAGGTAAAATGGCTTATATTCAAAAGACAGGCAATAACAAATGCTGGCAAGGATGTGGAGAAAAGAGAATCCTCATACCCTGTTGATTGGAATGTAAATTACCACAGCCACTATAAAGAAACAGCATGGAGGTTCCACAAAAAAACTAAAAATAGAGCTACCATATGATCCAGCAATCTTACTGCTGGGCATTCATCCAAAAATAAGGAAAATCAATATGTAAAAGAGATATCTGCATTCCCATGTTTGTTGCAGTACCATTCACAATAGCCAAGATTTGGAAGCAACCTAAGTGCCATCAAAAGATTAATGGCTAATAAAATGGGGAACTTATAAAAAATGGTGCATAAACAAATGAGATTCAGGCATTTGTGAGAACATGGATGGATCCAGAGATAATTATGTTAAGTTGAATAAGACAGGCATGGAAAGAAAATCATCTCATGTTCTCATGTATTTGCAGAATTTAAAAATAAAAATAATTGAACTCACGGACAGCGGGTAGAAAGATGGTTACTAGATGCTAGAAAGAGTGGCTGATGGATTTGATATTAGGTGTGTGATATGGTTTTGGTCTAGGTCTCCACCCAAATCTCATGTAGATTTGTAATCCTAAAGTTGGTAGAGGGACCTAGTGGGAGGTGATTGAATCATTGGAGTCTCTTTTCTCCTTGCTGTTCTCATGACAGTGAGTGAGTTCTCATGAGATCTGGTTGTTTAAAAGTTTGTAGCACTTCCTCCTGCTCCCTCTTTCTCCTGCTCTGGCCGTGTAAGACATATCTCCTTCATCTTCACCTTCTGCCATGATTTTAAGTTCCCTGAGGCATCCCAAGCCATGCTTCCTGCATAGCCTAAAGAACCATGAGCCAATTAAATCTCTTTTCTTTATAAATTACCTGGTGTCAGTTTCTTATAGCAAAGCAAGAATGGACTCACATTGCTCAATACAGAAAATCAGAGGCAGAAAGTCAGGCATTCCTATAAAGATACCTGAGAATGCAGAGGCCACTTTGGAACCTAGTAATGGGCAGAGGTTGGAACAGTTTGGAGGGCTCAGAAGAAGATAGGAAAATGAGGAAAATTTGGAACTTCCTTGAGACTTATTAAATTGTTGTGACCAAAATGCTGATAGTGATATGGACAAACAAGTCCAGGCTGAGGTAGTGTCAGATGAAGATGAGGATCATATTGGGAACTGGAGTAAAAGTCATCCTTTCTATGCTTTAGCAAAGAGCCTGGAAGCATTGTGCCCCTGCTCTAGGTATCCATGGAACTTTGAAGTTGACAGAGATGATTTATAGTATCTGGCAGAAGAAATTTCCAAGCTGTAAAGTGTTTAAGAAGTGACTGGCAGCTTCTAACAACATGTGCTCATATGCATTAGCAATGAAATGATCTGAAACGGAACATATATTTAAAAGGGAAGTACAATATAAAAGTTTGGAAAATTTGCAGTCTGAACAAATTGTCAGAGAGGGAAATTCATTTTCTGGTGAAGAAGTTAAGCCTGCTAGAGAAATTTGGATAAGTAAAGAGGAGCTGAATAAGAATAGCAAACACAATGGGGAAAATACCTTGAAGGAACTTCAGAAAACTTCCTGGCAGCCCCTGCCATCTCAGGCCCAGAGGCCTAAGAGGAAACATTGGTTTTGTGGGCCAGGCCCAGTGCTCTTCTGCATTGCACAACCTTGGGGCACTGCTGCCTCTATCCCAGTTCCTTCAGCTCCAGCTGTGGCTCAAAGGGCTCCAGGTACATCCAGGCCACTGCTTTAGAGGGTGCCAGCCATAAGCCTTGATGGCTTTCATGTGATGTTAAACCTGTGGGTGCACAGAGAGCAAAAGTTAAGGCTTGGAAGCCACTGCCTAGATTTCAGAGGATGTATAGAAATGCCTGGATGTCCAGGCAGAAGTCTGCTGAAGGGGCAGAACCCTCATGGAGAACCTCTACTAGAGCAGTATGAAGAGGAAACGTGGGATTGGAACCCACACATAGAGTCCCCACTGGAGCACTGCCTAGTGGAGCTATGAGAAGAGGGCAACCATCTTCCAGACCTCAGAATGGTAGAACTGCCAACAGCTTGCACTGTGCACCTGAGAAAGCCACAGACACTCAATGCCAGCCCAAGAAAGCAACCAAGGTGGCTTTACCCTGAAGAGCCACAGGAGTAGAGATGTCCAAGGCTTTGAGAGCCCACCCCTTGAATTAGTGTGTCCTGGATGTGAGACATGGAGTTAAAGGAGATCATTTTCGAGTTTTAAGATTTGATGATTGCCCTGCTGGGTTTCAGACTTGCATGGAACCTGTAGCCCCTTTGTCTTGGCTGATTTGTCCCTTTTGGAATAGGTGTATTTACCCAATGCCTGTACCCCCATTGTATCTAGGAATTAGCTAAGTTGCTTTTGATTTTACAGGCTCATAGGCTGAAGGGACTTGCTTTGTCTCAGATAAGACTTTAGACTTTGGACTTTTGAGTTAATGCTGGAATAAGTTAAGACTTTGGGGGACTGTTGGGAAGGCATAATTGTGTTTTGAAATGTGAGAAGGACATGGGATTTGGGGAGAACTAGGGGTGGAATGATAGGGTTTGTGTCTGTGTTCCTGTCCAAATCTCATGTCAAATTTTAATCATAATGTTGAAGGAGGGGCTGAGTAAAAGGTGATTGGATCATGGGGGTGGATATGCCCCTTGCTGCTTTTTTTATAGTGAGTGAGTTTTCACAATATCTGTCTGTTTAAAGATGTATATCCCTGTTCTACCCCCACTCCTGCTTTGACCATATACGATGTACCTCTTTCATCTTTACCTTCCACCATGATGGTAAGTTTTTGGGGGGCTTCCAAGCCATGCTTCCTGCCTGCAGAACCATGAGCCAATTAAACCTCTTTTCTTCATAAATTACCCAGTTTCACTTTTTATAGCAATGAGAGAATGGACTAATACAATGTTACAGAAAGGCAGCAAGAATGACTTTGAGGATTTTGGCCTGAACAGATGGGTGATTAGATGTTATTTACTATGCTGTACAATGCTTCAGGGTAAGAAAGTTTTATTGTTGTTTTCTGTTTTTTTGTGTGTGTGGTGGTGGAATAACAAATTTACAGCGAGACTCTCCAATCCTTCTAAAATCTTTGTAAGTATTTTCCCATATTAAATCTCATATTTTTAAACAATAAAACATAAACAAAAAGAGTATTTATATTCCAAAAGTGTTATGAGAATCATATAGATCTACTTTCCTATTAAAATACTGTATGAAAACAAAACTCTATTTACCAAATTCTGGAATGGAAATTAAAAACAAATTAAGACCTAAAAAATATACACTAAACTCATACTACATAAATATGTAAAGTATATATATTTAGGTTGGGCTCCCTAAAAGCATATACTGGAATGGGAGATTCTTTTTTAAGGACTGCTTATAGGGGATACCTGTAAGGAAGTGAGGGAGGCAGGATAGGAAAATAAAAGAGGCTATGCAAAGATGTGTTTTCCAGATGAGATCCAGCCTCAGTCTGATCCCACAAGGAAATCTGAAATGCAAATTTTACCTCACATTTGGCCCCATTGTCTTTTGTGGCAAAAGAGTGAGTTTTGTTCTCCTGTTCCACTAATTAAGTGCTGATCTGGGTGGAAGACACAACTCAGTCAGTTCTGCTGGAGTTGGCTCGAATCTTTCAAAGACAATCTTCCAGTTAGGGTTGTAAATAAGGGTTGTTAGCAGCACAGGCAGTAGCTGTGAAAAGGTATTTCCAGGCTGTCAACAAAGGCTGCTACAAAAGCTAAAGATAATTCAGTAAAGAGAAAATATATGGAAAAAGTTAACTCTACTAGAACAGAAAAAAGTTAATTAAAATGATAATATAGTATCTTTACTTTTCACCAATTACATTAGCATATATTTGAAAATGTTTATTTGCATTACTGAAATGTGGCAAAGCTGGCGCACTTATACATTGCTGACATCATTGTAAATTATTAGAAATATTTTGGAACTATGTATATTTGGAATCTTAGAATGCTTAATACTTTCAATCTGACAGTACAACCTGTGGCATTATTTATCAAACTATCATGTGGATGAGGTTGTTCATCACAGTATTATTTATCGTAAGACCAATTGGAAAGCATTTGAGTCTTTAACAACGTAGAGTATCACTACATAAATTTTTTTGTACATTCACTGCACATACTATTTTTAATTATCAAAAACAGTTTTATAGGCTATATTGCAAAACAGAATAGTGCTTATTATACAAAATAAAATTAGAAGAAAAAAGCAGCATATAAAAGTACAAGTGCACTATGATTTCCATAATATCAGTGGCTGTGTTTGGGTGATTTTATTATGAGTGACTTGTTTTTGTTTCTCAAGTTGTCTGTTATGTATTTCTATTTCTATGATATAAATAAGTGTATTTTAAAAGGAAACAAGAATTATCTTTTAAAAATAATATATGGTTCTTAGATGTTTAACCCCCGGGCCTATTAGTGAGCAATTAAAGATTTATTTATAAAACTTTTCTAAAATGGGTTGCTCAAACTAGTTTTTTTAATAAGCACTGTACTGAGTGATGATGAGAAATAGGATGCTTTCTAGGTTCAATCTAGCACTTGGGAGTTCTCACTTCTCTGAATGTTCACATTACTCTGTTAATGCACCTTCATTCATTTAACCATTCAAAAACACTTCTGCAGATCTACCATGTGCAATATATTGTGGTCACTGTTGAAAACATAAAGCAAAATATGAGAGACTTTACCTTGAGGAGCTCATAGATCAGTGGAGGAAAAACAACTAAATGGGGTAAGTGCTAGAGGAGAAATAAGACCAGATATTACTGGAACGAAGGAAAAAGAGCAAGGATGCTCAGGTGTCGTATCTTTGAATCTCTGCAATTCTAGTATCCAATATCTCTATCATTGTATGTGTCTTTCAGGAATCTGAAAGTTCTTTCAGGAATCTCACTTGGCAAATTTCTGGGTGCATGATTCCATAAGTAAGTTTTGTAATCAGAGAATATTCTAATTCTTTAACTTTATAATTTTCAGGTTGAGTAAATTTTTCTAATATTCTATAACTGCTACCAGATGATTCTGACTCTCTGTGTTTCTTGAAAATACTGTTGTTTTTCTATTAATATCATCTAAAGATACGTGAAATGGCATTAAAATACTGTTAGATTAATAGCAAATGAAAGACTGAGACACAAAGAGAAGGGTAGGTTCTTTGGTTTACAAGTCATAAAAGCGCAATTCAAAATTATTTTAAAAGTAATTATTATATATCAGTTTAGAGTTAGAACGGGATGCAGGGTTGGTTGGATCCAGAGATGTGTGATACTACCAGGATTGTAGCTAGGTTTTTCTGTAAGTCTCTTGGCTCTTCCCTTCTCTCATGTGGGCTTTATTCCCAGGCTGACTGCTCTCATTACAGTGAGGTGTCAGACAGCAGCCCCCAGGTCTACATGCTTTCGTATGAAAGATGAGGGCACCTCTCCTCCAAATAATGAACAAAAATTCTTATGATTAGATTTTCTCAGTCATGTTGGTTGTAATATGGTTAGGCTTTGTGTCCTCACCTGAATCATATCTCGAATTATAATCTCCATAATCCCCACATGTCAAGGGTGAAACCAGGTGGAGGTAATTGAATCATAGCAGCAGTTTCCCCCGTGCTGTTCTCGTGATAGTGAGTGAGTTCTTACGAGATCTGATGGTTTTATAAGGGGCTCTTTCCCCCTTCGCTCAGCACTTCTCCTTCCTACTGCCTTGTGAATGAGGTGCCTTGCTTCTCCTTCACCTCCCGCCGTGATTGTAAGTTTCCTGAGGCTTCCCCAGCCATGCTGAACTGTGAGTCAATTAAACCTCTTTGCTTCATAAATTACTTAGCCTCAGGCAGTTCTTTATAGCAGTATGAAAATGAACTAATACATTCTGTAATCACCCAATGGGCTTACCTTGCCCACTGCTCAGATAAAGCTGATAACCAAGAAGGGTAAATTGCAATAGAGAAAGAGCTGAGCTAGCTGAGAGACCAGAGTTTTATTATTACTCAAATAATCCTCCCAAAAAATTCAGAGTTTGGTGGGCAGGGGGCTAGAAAATGGGGAATACTGATTAGTTGGGTTGCGGATGAAATCATAGGGTGTTGAAGCTGTCCTCTTGCACTGAGTTGGTTCCTGAGGGTGGGGAGCATAAAACAAAACAACAAATGAGCCAGTTTACCATTCTGAGTGACACCAACTTATCCAACAAAATGCAAGGTCTGAAAACTACCTTAAACACCAATCTTAGATTTTATAATAGTAATGTTTTCTATAGGATCAATCGTGAGGTTAGGAATCTTGTGGCCTCTGGCTGCATGACTCCTGAGCCACAATTTCTAGTCTTCTGGCTAATTTGTTGGTTTTATAAAGGCAGTTTTGTCCCCAAGTAAGGAGGGGATGTGTTTTGGGTAGGGACTGTTATATTTGTTTTAAAGTTAAACTATAAACTAAATTCCTCCCAAACTTAAATTGGCCTACACCCAGGTATGAACAAGGGAAGTTTGGAGGTTGGAAGCCAGATAGAGTTGGATAGTCCAGATTTTTGTCACTGCCATAATTTTTTCACTGTTATAATCTTTGCAAAGATAGTTCCTATATACCCACACCGAACAAGTAATATTGGCAAAATAAATTACTTGAAAAAATAAGTTCCCACCGTTGTTACTGGGTATAGGGTTAATCCAATCTATATTAAAAAGCTATGACAAAATGGAAAGGGATGAAACAAATGATAGAGTGGTGAGCAATCTGCCCAATAGAAGCTGACCTAGTATATGATACATACTATGTGCTCAATAAATATTTGTTTTACTTTATTTAGTTTCCCTTACATAGCTAATGCTTTCAATAGTAAGGGGGAAAAAATCTATACAAAGGTTTTGATACAAGGGAAAAAAAGATCTTCAAGGTAATAAAATTCTTTATACAATGATGCATAAATGCAAAATATTAGTTAAAACGCTATGGCTTGATTTATAAATGTTATGTTCACATTGTATTTTAAAGCCAATACGTTTTAAGTACAGAAGAAAAAGATTCTGAAAGAAGTGTGGAAAAAGGGTGGTGGCATAGTGTTTCCTAAGTGGAACATATTTTTAACCTATTCTATCTACCATGTGTGGAAATTATATTTCTGACTAGAATTTCTCAATTTGCTTTTCAATGTATGCATTTAAGCAATATTCTTTATACTTTTCTACATCAAATTGAAATTTGACATATCGAATTTTCTTTGTTAAGTTTTTTATATTATATAATGGTCAATAGAGTTGTGAACGCTAATGAACCATAGGAATGCCTGGCAATTCTCTGTATATGTGAGAATGCTTTTAATACCACATTATTACTCAACATTCATTTCCCTGGAGTTTCCTGCTAATTGACTCTCAAATCATTAAGAAGAGAATAGTCATTAGTTGATTGTACTTTTATTTTCTCGATATAATTGCTCAAATGTGTCACTTATTATTTGCTTAAGGGTAAGATCAAATAAAATATTTTTTTTTCACTTTTCCTGATGACCCAGTTCTGAAAACTTCAAGTCTATGCAGATGTAGTATTTATAACAAATTCTTTTAGACAAGCACCTTCTGAAAAAGATGCAATCAATTTCAGCCTTTAGGAATTTTGAGCTATTAGGAAGTCTGGCATAGCACTAATAAAATAGAACTACTTATAGTCAAATCTTATTTCTGATGCTGCTAAATGAGAACTTACAGCTTAACGTAATAGATAATTTAGCATGTAAATGTTTCCCATAAAAGCAAGATGTTGGCAGTTCAAAACAGTAAATGCTAACCTTCAGGCAAGCTGTTAGTGAGGTGTTAAAGGCCCCTGAAATTTTAATGAATTAGCTTATACTAAGAGTTTCCTATACCGACTATCTTTTCTGATTTTATCCATTCCTGCTCTAAGTGCCCAACTACAGAAGGAGAAATTCAAAAAATTCATCCTGAATAATTGAACTTTTCATTGGATTATTTTCACAAGAGATTTAATGCATTCTTTTCCCCTTAACATTTATGTTTGCACCTGTCATCTATTCTGATAACTCTCTAAGTTCTAGTGGCAGTCTATTCCCTAGGACCAAGAGGAGGAATGAATTATCTTTCTGAACTTGGAGAGCCACTTTCAGTAAAAGCATAACACAGCATTTTTATAATCCAAATAATACAAGGATGGCTGTATTCCCTCCTCATTTTTGTAAGCAGATATAGATCATGGTCACATCTACCCAGGAGAACTTTGCTAGCTGCTGTAACCCTCAGGGCAGATAAAAATGTCTTGGTAGTGAACTTCATTGAAATGGAAACCCAGTTTAAAGTAGGCTTCATCAGGTCTCCAGAGGAGATTCTTGCATGTTCTAACCCAAAGACTTTGATGCAGTTTGTGCACTGTCAGGTGGTTTGTTTTCTCCATCAATTTGACATGTTTCTTGTTTTTGTCCAAGGGCAGCTAGGACTACCCTCTGTAATCTACCTCACCATCACCATAGTCTCCACCTGTTTACCCTGCTTTATTTTTCTTCACCACACCCACCATGCTCTGTAATATATTATGTATAATTTCAGGTATTTTATATGAAATTATATTTTATATGTATTTTATAAGCATACGCATGACTTTTTCTTTCTAGGACGTGCAATGTTGTCAATAACATAGATATTTGTCTCATGTTTTTGGAAGAAATTGTGAACATGTATATGAAATGGTCTCTTTCTAATATTTTTGTTATGTGTACTTTTTTGAGTTTGGGACTATTATATCAAACGCCACCATGAATACTCTTGTTTATGTCTTCTGATACACATAGGTATGTGTTTCTACTGCATATATACCTAGACTCACTCATTTACTTTACATAGTGTAGCCTTCTTCTACATAGACTTTTTTATCTTTAATACTTTTTCCTACACAAAGTCTATTTTAGTACATAATGGTATATTTATTGTTTCACTATATATTTGATTATATATGTCATTTAAATTTCCATCCTATTTTATTTTTCTTTGAATTTTTAATTTTCTGTGTTTTTTTTCTTAGACTTGTACCTCTATTCAAAATTATAAAACTTGTTTTAAGTGTTGATAATCGTATCGGTTACCTTTGTTGGCTGCAAACAATAAAACTTGTGTCTCACTAGTTTGATCAGAATAAACAATTTTGGGGAAAGGTATCAGTGGGATCATAGGATTGATAGGAAGGCTACAGAACCAGAATCAGAAAAAAAAATGTAGCTTCCAGGGAAGAAACAGGGGTCCAGGTATCAGAGAATATTCATCATGATACCACCAACAGAATAAATTAACTTAAAATGATTTCTCCTTTTTTTGTGTTTCGGGTATGAATTCACTAGTCTGGGACATACAACTACTCCTTGGCTAAGGAGCACAGGATGTTTTATTTACAGTCCTACAATGAATATATATGACTAGAAAGACAAAATTATTGTGTGTTCACCAATGTACATGTAATAGATATTGTGTGTAAAGACAAAAGCAATAATGGCAAAGAAATGTATTTATTCATATAAGGTCCTAATTTTAATTTTTATTTTATTTTATTTTTTATTTTTATTTTTTTATTACTGGTTTCTTTTTTAATTTTATTTTATTTTTATTTTTATTATTATACTTTATGTTTTAGGGTACATGTGCACAATGTGCAGGTTTGTTACATATGTATCCATGTGCCATGTTGATTTCCTGCACCCATTAACTCGTCATTTAGCATTAGGTATATCTCCTAATGCTGTCCCTCCCCCCTCCCCCCACCCCACAACAGTCCCCAGAGTGTGATGTTCCCCTTCCTGTGTCCATGTGTTCTCATTGTTCAATTCCCACCTATGAGTGAGAACATGCGGTGTTTGGTTTTTTGTCCTTGAGATAGTTTACTGAGAATGATGTTTTCCAGTTTCATCCATGTCCCTACAAAGGACATGAACTCATCATTTTTTATGGCTGCATAGTATTCCATGGTGTATATGTGCCACATTTTCTTAATCCAGTCTCTCATTGGACATTTGGGTTGGTTCCAGCTCTTTGCTATTGTGAATAGTGCCGCAATAAACATACGTGTGCATGTGTCTTTATAGCAGCATGATTTATAGTCCTTTGGGTATATACCCAGTAATGGGATGGCTGGGTCAAATGGTATTTCTAGTTCTAGATCCCTGAGGAATCGCCACACTGACTTCCACAATGGTTGAACTAGTTTACAGTCCCACCAACAGTGTAAAAGTGTTCCTATTTCTCCACATCCTCTCCAGCACCTGTTGTTTCCTGATTTTTTAATGATGGCCATTCTAACTGGTGTGAGATGGTATCTCACTGTGGTTTTGATTTGCATTTCTCTGATGGCCAGTGATGATGAGCATTTCTTCATGTGTTTTCTGGCTGCATAAATGTCTTCTTTGGAGAAGTGTCTGTTGATGTCCTTTGCCCACTTTTTGATGGGGTTGTTTGTTTTTTTCTTGTAAATTTGTTGGAGTTCATTGTAGATTCTGGATATTAGCCCTTTGTCAGATGAGTAGGTTGCAAAAATTTTCTCCCATTCTGTAGGTTGCCTGTTCACTCTGATGGTAGTTTCTTTTGCTGTGCAGGAGCTCTTTAGTTTAATTAGATCCCATTTGTCAATTTTGGCTTTTGTTGCCATTGCTTTTGGTGTTTTAGACATGAAGTCCTTGCCCACGCCTATGTCCTGAATGGTATTGCCTAGATTTTCTTGTAGGATTTTAATGGTTTTAGGTCTAACATTTAAGTCTTTAATCCATCTTGAATTAATTTTTGTATAAGGTATAAGGAAAGGATCAAGTTTCAGTTTTCTACATATGGCTAGCCAGTTTTCCCAGCACCATTTATTAAATAGGGAATCCTTTCCCCATTTCTTGTTTTTGTCAGGTTTGTCAAAGATCAGATAGTTGTAGATATGCAGCATCATTTCTGAGAGCTCTGTTCTGTTCCATTGATCTATGTCTCTGTTGTGGTACCAGTACCATGCTGTTTTGGTTACTGTAGCCTTGTAGTATAGTTTAAAGTCAGGTAGCGTGATGCCTCCAGCTTTGTTCTTTTGGCTTAGGATTGACTTGGCGATGTGGGCTCTTTTTTGGTTCCATATGAACTTTAAAGTAGTTTTTTCCAATTCTGTGAAGAAAGTCATTGGTAGCTTGATGGGGATGGCATTGAATCTATAAATTACCTTGGGCAGTATGGCCATTTTCACGATATTGATTCTTCCAACCCATGAGCATGGAATGTTCTTCCATCCTAATTTTAATTTTTAAATAATTCTTAAATCTATATTTACTTGTTGATCACCATTAGAATGAGACTGTAGTTATGTAAAATGAGAACATTTTTACACGTCCTCCTATCTCCTAATTTGAGCTGGTATGATCTAGTATCTATTATTTTAAATATGCTCTCCAAAAATATAATATACTCATAAGAAGTTTAATATATTCTGAAGCCATGTTTACCATTGCATTTAGATTTTCAAAACTCTCTTCAATCCTTTTATATTCCAACATCCTCATCTATGAGTATTTTATTGCTTTTAAATAACATGAAATATGTCAATAGTTGTTTACCACATCTTAAGTCTATGTACATGAGAGAAATTATTTTAAATACCTTCACACATAAATGAAAACTCCGGAGTATAAAATTCATGGGTGATACCTTTCACTCATCAAAACCCTGTAAGCATACACTATGCATCAAATATCTTTATTATTTTAAATAACCTAATTTCATAATTTTACAGCAATACTATACTGTTTTAATGATAGTGGCTTTCTGATACATTTTATAGCTACTGAGGCAAGTTCTATTTGCCTTTTCTACTATTTTATTGGATATACTCAGGCATTTATTATATAATCTTTTCAATTATTTTTAACCAATTTTAAGAATTCTAGCTCTCAGCAGTTGTATTCTAACTGAAAGTTCATTAAATTTGTAAATTAATTTTGGCATCAATATTTTTATAATATGTACTTCATTTTTAAAAACGTTTTTTTCAAGTTGCTCAGGTATTGTTTTATATCCTTCACTTTGATTCTTTGGTAACAGTTTTATTGAGACTTAATTCACATACCAAACAATGTACCCACTGAAATTATACAATTCAGTGGTTTTTAGTGTATTCTCAAAGTTGTGAAATCATTATCACAGTCAATTTTAGAACATTATTATCATCCTAAAAAGAACCATGATACACTTAAAGTATTTCTCCCCAATCCTCATTCACCCCAGTCCTAGGCAACCATTAATACTTTATGTCTCTACACATTTGCCTATTCTGGATACTTAATATAAATAGAATCATATCATATGTGGTCTTTAGTGACTGGCTTTTTTCACTTAGCATAATGTTTTCAAGGTCCATCTGAGTTTAAGCATCTGTTAACATTTCATTCTTTTTATTGCTGAATGATATTCCATTAAATGGATTTACCACATACTGATTAGTCATTCATTGATAAACATTTGAGTTGTTTCCACTTTTTGGCTACTGTGAATATTATAAACATTCATGTACAAATTTTTGTGTGAACATATGTTTTTACTTCTCTTGGGTCTATACCTTGGAATAGAATTGCTGCATCATATTATAAACCTATGTTTAAGCATTTTAGAAGCTTTAGACTATTTTCAAAGTGGCTACACCATTTCACATTCCTACCAACAGTATATGATGATTTCAATTTTTCCACATGCTGGTCAACACTTATCTTTTGGATTATAGCCATTCTATTTGTAATGAAGTGGTACCTCATTGTGGTTTTGATTTGCATTTTTCTAACGGCCACGGATATTAAGCATCTTTTCACATGCTTATTGTCCTCTTGTATATATTCTTTTGAGAAACATATATTCAAATATTTTGCCCATATTTTAATCTGATTATTTGTCTTTTTATTATTAAGTTCTAGGAGTTATGATTTGCAAATATCTTCTCCCATACGTTTTCCCATTCTGTGGTCCATATTTTTCCTTACTCAATGGTATCATTTGTAGCACAAAAGTTTAATTTTGATGAAGTCCAATTTATCTATTTTTTCTATGCTCATTCACAATAGGTACAGAAGAGTTCCAATTAGCAAAAGAGGGCTTGCTCTAATGTGCAAATACTTTAAAAGTCTCTGCTTGTATTATATTTAATAATATTCAAATAGCCAAAACAATTCACATGACCAAGGTGAAATTCAAAGGGCACAAATATAGATTTAACTTCTTAATGGGAGGAGCTACATAATATTGTGGCTGATTGTGATAATCTTTCACATCCTTTAAAAAGTGAGACTTCCACTCTGATTTTTCATCCCATAACTGACAACCAGGAAATTGATGTTTCTTTGAACCCAATTCACTATGCCTTTTTGGAAACTAGAAATCATACTTTTGGCTTTTCACTCTCAAGAGTCAAAAGAACAGTTATATTGCCTTTGGCTCATCTATAACTAGTTTGTCCTATTACCTACCACAAAGAATTCAGCATACTTTTAGAATGAACCACTTCAGATATAACATTTTCCTGTGACTATACCTTTTTAAGGATACCTATTTAGCTTGTCTTATAGTTATATGTAAATACTTTCCTCTGCTATTAGATTATAAATAACTTTGAGGGAGCAGATCATATATTGTTTCTCTATCTATGACACTCTTTCACAAGATCCTTTTTCTTGTACTTTTCCTATATTTGTGGAAAACACTTGTTTTTTTATTCAGGTATAAGGTTTGGGTGTGCAGGTGTTTAATAATTATTCATTCACCACAATTAAGTTTAGATTAGGCTTGTGGGTGTTACTATAGATTTCTCATACCTGTGCAAACTCCATTAATTACCAACTTTTTTCAACGGACTGGTCTAGTAGGAAGACCCAACCACTGATCTTGAATTGTATATACAGCTCTTCTGTATGTTGAAGCTATCAACACATTGTAGCTATATTCAGATGAAGGGCATATGAAAAACATTAATGGGTTTCTAGTTCCTCTTTTCCAAAAGAAAATTTCTCCATTATTTGTTACCGATGACTCTCTCTTTAGCTTTCTCTCTCTACACAGTCATCCTCTGATATCCATCAAAGATTGGTTCTGTAACCCATCCCCACAGATATGCTCCACAGATACAAATATCCACAGGTGCTCAAATTCCATATAAAATGATGAAATACTTGCATATAATCTATGCACATACTTCCATATGCTTTGAATCATTTCTAGATTACTTATAATACCTAATACAATGTAAATGCTATGTAAATAGTTGTTTTAGTGTATTGTTTAAAGAATAATGACAGGAATTAGTACAGATGCAATCATCTACTTTTTTTTCCCAATGCTTTTTCAGCCACAGTTGGTTGTATCTATTAATTTGAAACTCAAAGATAAGGAGGGTTGACCGTGTGTGTGTGCGTGTATGTGCATGCACATGTATTAGATCAAGCCTATTTTGTTGCTCCAATATTCCATATCCTTACTAATTTTAAATGTTTGTTCTCTGAATTATCCAATTAGAAGGAAAAAACAGGTAGAAGTAATATTTCTATACCTAAGGAAAAATATGTAACATGAGTCTTATTTATCAAAATGATATGAAGAGTCCTTCAAAAATCAGTAAGTAGGCGATTGGTGAGTGTGATATGCCATGATTTAATTAATATTAAAGTTTTATGCAGTATAAAATGATATACAGTATTTATCATAATTTATTGCCTAAAGCTTATTCTAAAAATAATTACAGTATCATTATCATTATTACTGTTATCATCATCATTGACATGATTATCATAATCATTGATACCATTTATTGAGTTTTATTCTATAGTAGACACTGTGCTGAATATTTTATATATACTACATCATTAATTTCTAGAAAAGTCCTCTGAAAAAGGTACTAAGATAACAGCTATTTTTAGATGAGGAAACTAAAGCTAAGTGATTATGTGACATGTTCTAACTCAAATAGCTAACTGTTCCAGAGCCAAGTCTGAAAATAAGTGTGTCTGATTTTAAAGCCTACACATACTTCTGTACCTAGCCAGGTTGGTTTTTTACACATTTTCCCACAAAGATCATCCTTCCATTTATAGCAGTAATGTCGTGTGTGTGTGTGTGTGTGTGTGTGTGTGCGTGTGTATGCGTGTGTGTGTGTGCTTGCATGTTTCTCCCTGTGACCATATTCTCAAGCCACAGACACCTTTCCTTTCTTTGATCCTCATACCTGAACCTGGTTCACACAGACCAGGCTGATCTATTCAATCTGTGCTTTTCTTTCATGGTTGCACACAGAGGTAAAACTGCAGAGAATGCAGTTTTTCTTGCTCCCTCCATCTGTCTACCTGGAAGATTTCCTTCAGGCTATAGACATTTCACTGGGGTCCAAATCAAGCAAGGAATCATGACCTGAAGTTACAAACTGAGAAGAAAACAAAGAAGGTCCAAATAAGGAATTTGTTTCAAAACTGTTCTTTCATACTTCTACAAATAACCCCAAATAAGGAACTATTTTTTCCCTCCAGGGCAGAAATATCATTAATTCACAATATAGGCAAAAAGTAAGATTCTAACTGTATCAGGGTAGATAACCCTAACCTCAGATCGAGGTTCCAACAAAAGGGTAAAAAAATCTAAACCTAGTATTTCTGGATCTCTCAGGCTTTGCGAGACATTTTTCTGCTGAATTTGGCTTCTATGTGCTTTCTTAAGTTTAAGAACCTATTTTCCCCTAATATTGCATATGTTTTACTCAGTGTCATTATTACCCAGATTCTCTTTTGATCTGTTTTTCTAACCCTAACAAATATATTCTCAATTCATTACCTCATACAAAGATAAATTTATTCATAACTACTTGATGTATTTCCAACCTAAGTGTATCTGCATGTTAATAAAAATCAACATTCATTGCTTACAGGCAAATTACAAAATTTCAAGTGTTAGCCTCCCTGTAAGCATTAGTCTTCTTCCTGATCCTCAAATTGCATCATTTAACTGCATCGCTTACAAAGTTTACCGACAAGACTATTCCATCATAACACACATAGCATTTTTAGTTGCTCTTATATTTGTTCTTTTTTGCACCCTGCAAAGATTCTTACCATTTGATCACCAGAGACTAATTAATGTAGTTTTCTTTCACTGTCTGTTTCATAGACATATCTATCTTTATGGAATGAATAGCTTTGCTCCAGGGCTAGTGGAAAATAAGGTTTTGTACATATTAATTTTTGATGAGTCTCTGTTACCACTATTTCTTCATGGAAAATGTAGGAAAGCCTCTTAGGAGACTGAGAATGAGATGCAGTCTAGTTTAGTAAACATACGCTTGGGCACTGAGATCAGGTAAAGATTGAAACTATATCACTTGTTCTCATTAGAGGTGTGGCAATAAATAAGTCAATTTAACTCTCCTATTCTCATATGATAGTTTAATAATGTATGTACAGTGCTTGGCACACAATAAAAACTCAATAGTTGCTCAACAAAACAAAGCAAAAACAGCCGCAGTGAAAAGTTAGAGGGCACATGGATTTCATACCCTTATTGAAAACCAGATTGTGTCATCAACCAATTAAACTTCACTGTCCACAGCTAAAATTATATTTGTACGTTAATTGTATTTTAATAAAGTAAAAACTGGGTCGGGCGCGGTGGCTCACACCTGTAATCCCAGCACTTTGGGAGGCCGAGGCAGGCGGATCACGAGGTCAGGAGATCGAGACCATCCTGGTTAACACGGTGAAACCCCGTCTCTACTAAAAATACAAAAAATTAGCCGGGCGCAGTGGCAGGCACCTGTAGTCCCAGCTACTTGGGGGGCTGAGGCAGGAGAATGGCGTGAACCCAGGAGGCGGATCTTGCAGTTAGCCGACATTGCGCCACTGCACTCCGGGCTGGGCAAAAGAGCGAGACCCCGTCTCAAAAAAAAAAAAAAAAAAAGTAAAAACTGATATAATGATTAGAACAATTCATATTCTAGATACGAGTTCTGTTGATTTTAAGTGTTTGAATTTTTCATATAAAATTTGTGTCAGAACTTTGCCAATGTTTGTGTAAATCACAAACTAGCCTTCATGGTTCAGTTTTCCATTCTTGATCATTCATTCAATAAATATTTATATATCATTTACTGTGCACTATGACTGTATCAGTTACAAGTAGCATAAGGTTGCACAGTACATTGCTCCTTCCTTCAAGGAATGCAAGGTTTAGTAGAGGAGACACATTTGTAAACAACTAATAAGAAAAAGCTTCATGTATTCAAATTTCTTGTTACAGAAAGTGCAAATGACAAATGTCATAAAACAGGTTGACCTGAGTCATGATAATGATTGTTGTAAAAGTGTAAGATTCATAAAATTAGAGGCTGAGCAAGATGGTTGAAAAGAAAGCTCCACCAAAGTCCCCCTCTGCAAAGAAAACTATTTAACAAATATCTACACAGAAAAATCACCTTCACAAGAACCAAATGTCAGGTGAGCACTTACAGTAACTGGTTTTAACTTCATATAGCTGAAAGAGGCACTGAATAGATAGAAAAAAACAGTCCTGAGTGGCCGGAGCCACCCCTACCCCCAACAGCTTCAGCATGGTATGGAGAGCATCTCTGGGCACTGGGGGAGAAAGAACACGATCGTGAGGCATGGAACTCAGTGTTGTCCTATTGGAACAGAAAGGAAAATCAGACCAAACTCAGATGATGCCTGGCTACCAAGGGAGAACTTCAACCAGCCTTAACCACAGGGGAATTGCTGATCTCTGAGGTCTGAACTTGTGTGCCTGCAAACCTTGCCACCAAGGGCTACAACACTCCAAGTAAACCTGAAAGGTAAAGTAGTCTAGGCCATAAGGACTGCAATTCTTTTTTTTTTTTTTTTTGATTCCTCAGGATTTTCTTTTCTTTTTTTTTTTTTATACTTTAAGTTCTAGGTACATGTGCACAATGTGCAGGTTTGTTACATATGTATACATGTGCCATGTTGGTGTGCCGCACCCATTAACTCGTCATTTACATTAGGTATATCTCCTAATGCTATCCCTCTCCCCTCTCCCAACCCCACGACAGGCCCTGGTGTATGATGTTCCCCTTCCTGTGTCCATGTGTTCTCATTGTTCAATTCCCACCTATGAATGAGAACATGCGGTGTTTGGTTTTTTGTCCTTGAGATAGTTTGCTGAGAATGATGGTTTCCAGCTTAATCTATGTCCCTACAAAGGACATGAACTCATCCTTTTCTGTGACTGCATAGTATTCCATGGTGTATGTGTGCCACATTTTCTTAATCCAATCTATCATTGTTGGACATTTGGGTTGGTTCCAAGTCTTTGCTATTGTGAATAGTGCCGCAATAAACATACGTGTGCATGTGTCTTTATAGCAGCATGATATATAATCCTTTGGGTATATACCCAGTAATGGGATGGCTGGGTCAAATGGTATTTCTAGTTCTAGATCCTTGAGGAATCGCCACACTTACACAATGGTTGGACTAGTTTACAGTCCCATCAACAGTGTAAAAGTGTTCCTATTTCTCCACATCCTCTCCAGCACCTGTTGTTTCCTGACTTTTTAATGATCGCCATTCTAACTGGTGTGAGATGGTATCTCATTGTGGTTTTGATTTGCATTTCTCTTGGTGGCCAGTGATGATGAACATTTTTTCATGTGTCTTTTGGCTGCATAAATGTCTTCTTTTGAGAAGTGTCTGTTCATATCCTTTGCCCACTTTTGGATGGCGTTGTTTGTTTTTTTCTTGTAAATTTATTTCAGTTCTTTGTAGATTCTGGATATTAGCCCTTCATCAGTGAGTAGATTGCAAAAATTTTCTCCCATTCCGTAGGTTGCCTGTTCACTGTGATGAGCATTTCTTTTGCTGTGCAGAAGCTCTTTAGTTTTAATTAGATCCCATTTGTCTATTTTGGCTTTTGTTGCCATTGCTTTTGGTGTTTTAGACATGAAGTCCTTGCCCATGCCCAGAACAGAGCCCTCAGAAATAATACCACATATCTACAACCATCTGATCTTTGACAAACCTGATGAAAACAAGAAATGGGGAAGGGATTCCATATTTAATAAATGGTGCTGGGAAAACTGGCTAGCCATATGTAGAAAGCTGAAACTGGATCCCTTCCTTACACCTTATACAAAAATTAATTCAAGATGGATCAAAGACTTAAGTGTTAGACATAAAACCATAAAAACCCTAGAAGAAAACCTAGGCAATACCATTCAGGACTGCAATTCCTAGGGGAGTCCTAGTGCTAAACTAGGCCCAGAGACAGTAAACTGGGGGGAAACATGACCTACTGAGACACAAGTTGTGGCAGCCCAAGGAGTGCTGACATCACCCCTCCCCTAACCCCAGGCTGCACATCTAACAGCTCCAAAAGATACTCATTCCTTATACTTGAGGAGAGAAGAGGGGAGAATGGGGAGAATTTTGTCTTGCATCTTGGATACCAACTCAGCCATTACAGGACAGGGCACTGGTCAGAGTCATGAGGCCCCTGTTATAGGTCCTAGTTCCCAGATGCCATTTCTAGACACATCCTGGGCCAGAAGGAAACCCACTGCCTTGAAGGAAATGACTCATTCCTAGCAGCATTCATCATCTGCTAACTGAAGAGCCCTTGGACTCTGAATAACCATAAGTTTTACCTTGGTATTACCCCAGGGTCCTTGGATGAGCCTCCAGGACTTGCTGGCTTCAGGTGAGACTCAGCACATTACCAGTTTTGGTGGTTATGGGCCAAAACGCTTTCTATTTGAGAAAAACAGAGGGAAAAGTAAAGGGGACTTTGTCTTACTTTAGGTACCAGCACAACCACAGAGGGTAGAGGAATAAGCAGGCCCTTGGGATCTCTGATTCTAAGAAGTGACACTTGGATGGCATTTCTGGACATGCCCTGGGCCAGAGGGGAGCCCACGACCATGCAGGGGAGTCCCAGGTCCGGCAAAATTCACCACAAGCTGACTTAAGAGACCTTGGACCTTAAGAGAATATCCAGGGTAGTCTGAGAGTACTCCACATGGCCTGAGGTGGAGATGGCTTCAGGGTGAGGCTCCTGTGCCTTTGGAAAGGGAAGAAAAGTGTGGAAGAACTACATCGTATGGTTTGAGTGCTAGCTCATCTGAGATACAATAGAATACCAGGTAGACTCCTAACATTTTTTACTCTAGCCCCTGATGCCAGCCAGGATGGTGATTTTGGACTCACCTGGGGCCTGGGGGACCTCACTTCCCAGAAGGGAGAGACACAGGCTTGGCTGGCTTTGTCACCTGCTGATTATAGAGCCCCAGGGCCTTGAGGAAACATATGCAGTAGCTAGGGAGTGGTTACCACAGGCCTTGGGAGAGACTCAGTGCTGTGCTGGTTTCAGGTCTGACCCAGTACAGTCATAGTGTTGGTGGGCACAAGGGTACATGAGTAAGTGCACCCTCAGCTTTAGGAGGTTCAGAACAAAGAAAGACTATGTTTAGGAGAAAGTAAGGGAAGAGAATAAAATTTCTTAGTGGTAATCCAGAGAATTCTCTTGGATTTTGTCTAAGACCATCAAGAACCACAGCATTAGTGTGCTTGGTGTGCCCCCAAAAGCAGATAAAGCTTAGATCACAACATCCAAGTCTTTTTAAACATCTGAAAATCCCTCCCAAGAAGGAGGAGTACAAACATGTCTAGTAGTGAAGACTACAATAAATACGTATCTCTTCAATGCCCAGATATTGATGAACATCTATCAGCATTATCACCATCCAGGAAAACATGACCTCACCAAATGAACAAAGAAGGAATTCAGAATCCTATAAGACATATTTAACAAAAACATAGAAACAATAAAAAATAACCAAGCAGAAATTCTAGAGCTGAAAAATGCAATTGGCATACTGAAGAATTCTTCGGCATCCTTTAATAGCAGAATTGATCAAGCAGAAGAAAGAATTACTGGGCCTAAAGACAGGCTGTTTGAAAACACACAGTAAGTGGAGATAAAAGAAAAAAATGAAGCATGGCTACAGGATCTGGAAAGTAGCCTTAAAACTGCAAACTTAAGAGCAATTGGCCTTATAGAGGAAGTAGAGAAAGAGATGGGGGAAGAATGTTTGTTCAAAAGGATGATAACAGAGAATTTCCCAAACCTAGAGAAAGATATCCATATCCAAGTAGAAAAACATTATAGAACACCTAGCAGATTTAACACAAAAAGGACTACATTAAGGCATTTGATAAACAAACTCAAATCCTGAGTTAATTTTTGTATAAGGTGTAAGGAAGGGGTCCAGTTTCTGTTTTCTTCAAATGGCTAGCCAGTTTTCCCAACACCATTTATTAAACAGGGAATCCTTTCCCCATTGCTTATTTTTGTCAAGTTTATCAAAGATCAGGTGGTTGTAGATGTGTGGTGTTATTTCTGAGGCCTCTGTTCTATTCCACTGGTCTATATATCTGTTTTGGTACCAGTACCATGCTGTTTTGGTTACTGTAGCCTTGTAGTGTTGTTTGAAGTCATGTAGCTTGATGCCTCCAGCTTTGTTCCTTTTGCTTAGGATTGTCTTAGCTATATGGGCTCTTTTTTGATTCCATATGAAATTTAAAGTAGTTATTTCTAGTTCTGCAAAGAAAGTCAATGGTAGCTTGATGGGAATTGCATTGAACCTATAAATTACTTTGGGCAGTATGGCCATTTTCATGATATTGATTCTTCCTATCCATGAGCATGGATGTTTTTCCATTTTTTTGTGTCTTCTCTTATTTCCTTGAAGAGTGGTTTTGTAGTTCTCCTTGAAGAGGTCCTTCACGTCCCTTGTAAGTTGTATTCATAGGTATTTTATTCTCTTTGTAGCAATTGTGAAGGGGAGTTCACTCATGATTTGGCTCTTTGCTTATGTATTATTGGTGTATAGGAATGCTTATGATCTTTGCACATTGATTTTGTATCCTGAGACTTTGCTGAAGTCGCTTATCAGCTTAAGGAATTTTTGGGCTGAGAAGATGGGGTTTTCTAAATATACAATCATGTCATCTGCAAACAGAGACAATTTGACTTCCTTTCTTCCTATTTGAATACCCTTTATTTCTTTCTCTGGCCTGATTGCCCTGGCCAGAACTTTCAATATTATGTTGAATAGGAGTGGTGAGAGAGGGCATCCTTGTCTTGTGCCAGCTTTCAAAGGGAATGCTTCCAGCTCTTGCCCATTCAGTGTGATATTGGCTATGGGTTTTTCATAAATAGCTCTTATTATTTTGAGATATGTTCCATCAATACCTAGTTTATTGAGAGTTTTTAGCATGAAAGGATGTTGAACTTTATTGGCCTTTTCTGCATCTATTGAGATAATCACGTGTTTTTTATCATTGGTTCTGTTCATGTGATGGATTATGTTTATTGATTTGTGTATGTTGAACCATGCTTGCATCCCAGGGATGAAGTCGACTTGATTGTGGTGGATAAGCTTTTTGATATGCTGCTGGATTTGGTTTCCCAGTATTTTATTGAGAATTTACACATTAATGTTCATTAGGGATATTGGCCTGAATTTTCTTTTTTTGTTGTGTCTCTGCTAGGTTTTGGTATCAGGATGATGTTTCCCAGAACTTAAAGTAAAATAAAAATAAATACATAAAATAAATAAACTCCCAAACATCAAAGATAAATAAAGGATCCTAAAAGCAGCAGGAGAAAAAAAGAACTACCATACAATGGAGCTCCAGTATGACTGTCAGCAGACATTTCAGTGGAAACCTTACAGACCAGAAGACAGTAGCATGACATATTTAAAGTAAAGTACTAAAGAAAAAAAAAAAAAAACTTTTACTCTAGAGTAGTATATCCGGTGTAATTATTCTTCAAACATGAAGGAGAAATAAAGCATTTCCCAGAAAAACAAAAGCTGAGGGATTTCATCAATACCAGACATGTTCTACAAGAAATGCTAAAGGGAATATTTCAATCAGAAATACAAGGACATTAATGAGAAATGAATAATTACCTGATGGTACAAAAAATTACTGGTCATAGTAAGTACACAAAAAAACATAGAATGTTATAACACTGTAACTGTGGTATGTAAACTACTCTTATCCTAAGCAGAAAGAGTAAACAATGAAAAAAATGATAACTAAAAAATATTTCAAGACATAGTACAATGGGATATAAATAGAAACAACAAAAAGTTAAAAAGCGGGAGGGGGGGATGAAATTAAGGCATAGAGTTATTATTAGTTTTTCTTTTGCTTGTTAATTTGTTTGCTTTTGCAAATAGTGCTAAGTTGTTATCAGTTTAAAATACTGGAGTTATAAAATAGCATTTGCAACCCTCGTGGTAATCTCAAAGCAAAAAACAAACAATGGATACAAAAAATAAAAAGCAAGAAACTAAATCAAATTACCAGAGAAAATTACCTACACTAGAGGAAGACAGAAAGGAAAGAAAGAAGAAAGTGAAGACCATAAAAGAACCAGAAAACAAATAACAAAATGGCAGGAGTAAGTGTTCATTCGTCAATAATAACATTGAATGTAAATGGCTAAAACTCTCCAATCAAAAGCCATCAGCTGGCTGGATGGATGAAAAACAAGAAGCATTTATCTGTTGCCTACAATAAACACACTTCACCTATAAAGACACATAGACTGAAAATAAAGGGATAGAAAAAGTTATTCTATACCACCGGAAACCAGAAATGAGCGGGACTCATGGCACTTGTATCAGACAAAATAGATTTCAAAACAAAAACTATAAGAAGGGACAAAAATGGTCACTATATAATAATAAGGAAGTCAATTCAGCAAGAGAATATACAAACTTTAAATTTATATACACCCAACCCTGGAACACCCAGATATGTAAAGTAGATGTTGTTAGAGCTAAGGTGAAAGACAGACCTCAATACAATAATAGATGGAGACTTCAACAATCAACTTTCAGCATTTGACAGATCTTCCAGAGAGAAAATCAACAAACATCAGACTTAATTCATACTATAGACCAAGTGAATCTAATAGATATTTATAGAATATTTCATCCAAGAGCTGCAAAATATACATTCAACATCATTGATTATAAGCTCTCATTATGTCTTCTATAATTTTGGGGTGATAAAATTTACATGTCAATACTTGTTTTGATAACTTGTATAATCCAACAACTATTTATTAAATTTTTAATCTGCCAGGCAATGTGGAAGGTACTGGATTAAATAAGACAATGTCAATAATGCATTTGATACATGGCGGGTCCTCAATATAAGATAGCTATTTAAATGGGCCTCCTGTATTAATACTAAAGTAACAACAATAGTTAAAATGTATTAAATATTTTCTATGTGAGACATGTTATATTACTTTGAATACTTTCAATGGGCCAAAGGATATGGTTAACAGATATATTTGATGTGCTAATCAAGCATTTATCTTTATTATCTGGAAATGTTTCCCACAACTTCCAATAAAGGGACAGATTTATATAGGGTCCTTTGTATGAGGTGACCCTGGTCCGTAGTTACCACTGATTGAACAAGTAACTGATTCTTAACTCAAAATAAGCCAATCAGTTTATCTCTGTCATTAATTGAAACAAAAGTCAAAATTTATAAAAATTTTGGTAATGATTTGGTAAATACTGGAGGTGTAAGCTTATGAAGACTGAACTGTCAGTTATTTTAGCTATATGCATCCACACAAGTCAATTCAGTATACAGTAGCAGGAAAAGCAATAGCTGCAGAGAGGGAATCAGAAAGAACACAATATGTGGCAGCTGGAAGACAGAATAGTGGTGAGGAGAGCTGGGAGAGGTATTCAATGAAATTGGGTTGTGAAAATTCCTTATAGATTCCTATGATAATGTCTTTTCAATTTAAGCTAGTTTGGTACCTGTAACCAAACATGCTCTATTATAGGTAGGTTTACCTTGTTTTTGTAGATAAAGAAAGAGGATAACAAAATTTAAGTCAAATTTCTCTAAGTCACAAAGCTAGCATATGGCATAGATATGACTCAAAGTAAGATTTGCCTGGCACCAAGACTTTTTTTCTTCTAACTCAATTGTACTGTTACCTACCTTTTCTGTATTGTATTTTGCTATAAGCAAAATAGGAATACTTTCTATTTTGCATGTCTCTTTTGAGGATTAGATGACATAATGTTTATAAAATGCATAGAAAAATGCCTGGCATTTAGTAGCTGCTTAATAAATGTTATTTCTCTTCTCACCTTTGAGATGGGTAAAACAGGTATGGATATTCTCCTTATACAAGTAAGCTAACTGAAAGATGTAAGTGTCTCCCTAAAGTAACATAAGGCTCAAACACTTGTTTGTTTCAGTTGAACTGAATGTTTCTCCTAATGAAGCATGCTGCTTTTGATTAATAAAATGTTTAGCCTCTTAATTAAGAACAGAGACACTAGTATAAAGTTTAATCTCACGTTTAGAAGCATAAAACTTGGAATATTGTTTGTTGTAAATGCTTACTTATTTCTCCTTGAATCTATCGTTTAAATGGATGATCTAGAGGAAAAGTAACTGAAAAATAATTTTACCCTATCAAATATTTCACTGTTTTTAGTGATTACTATCTTGTTTAGTGGTTCCTTGCCTTTTTATTTTAAATATTTAATGGATGAATAACGATTGTATTTGTTCAAGGTAAACAACATGATAATTTGATACAAATGCATTTTATGATTACCACACTCAAATTAATTAACACATCTATCATGCTGTACCTTAGACCCTCAGAACTTGTTCATCTTATAACTGAAAGTCTGTACCCTTGGACCAACATCTCACCATTTCCCCTTAATCTCCAGGCCCTGGCAATCACCATTCTTTCTACTTTTGTAAGTTATATTTTTTTAGATTCCACATTTAAATGAGATCATATAGTATTTGCCTTTCTGTGTCTGGCTAATTTCACTTAGAATAATGTCTTCAAGGTTCATCCATGTTGTTGCAATTGGCAGATTTCCTTTGTTTCCATGGCTGAATAATATTCCATTATGTATATGTACCATGATTTCTTCATTGATTCATTTGGCAGTGGATACTTAGGCTGTTTCCACATGTTGGCTGTTGCAAACAATTCTGCAATGAACATGAGGGTGCAGAAATCTCTTTGAGATACTGACTGCTTTTCCTTTGGGTATATGCCCAGAAGTGAAATTGCTATATTATATGGTAGTTCTATTTCTAATTTTTTGAGAAATATCCATACTTTTTCCATGATTGTATCAATTTACATTCCCACCAACAGTACACAAGGGTTCTCTTTCTCCACACCCTTACCAACATGTATCTCTTGTCTTTTTGATAATGGATATAATAATACGTGTGAGGTGATACTGTGGTTTTGATTTGCATTTCCTTTTATAATTTTTTAAAATTTATTGTTTGTTGAGGTAAATATACACACAGATAATTTGCAATGTTTACCAATTTTAAGTGTAAAGTTCAGTGGTGATAAATACATTTATGTTCCTCTGTTTCCCTTCATTCATCCTTCACCTTTTCCCTTCCAACCTCTAGTAACCACCAATCTACTTTATCTTCATGAGATACAGGTTTTTAGATCCCACATGAGTGATAACATGCAATATTTGTTTTCTGTGCTTGGCTTATTTCACTTCCACTTAATAGAATGACCCCAAGTTCCATCCATGTTGCTGCAAATGGCAGGATTTCCTTTATTTTATTACTGAATATTATTTTATTGTGTGTATATATAAGTGTAAATATGTGTGTGTATATATATACACATATGTAACATATATACACATATACACATATGTAATATATACACATATACATATATGTGTATATATTATATATATATGCACACACATATATATACCCTGATTTATTTATTCATTTATTTGTTGGTGGAAACAGGTTGTTTCTGTATCTTCGTTATTGCAAATAGTGCCGCAATGAATGCATTTCCTTTGGGTGCATACCAATCAGTGGGATTGCTGTATAGAATGGTAGCTTTATTTCTCACTTTTGAGAAACTTCCACACTGTTTTCAATGACTGTACTAATTTACATTCCCACCTACAGTGTACAAGGATTCCCTTTTTTCACACCGTCATCAACACATCATCTCTTGTCTTTTTGATAATAGCCATTCTAACAGGCATGTTGTGATATCTCTGTGGTTTTTATTTGAATTTCCCTGATAATTAGTGATAGTGGGCACATTTTCATTTACCTGTTGTCATTTGTATGTCTTCTCAATAAGGTTATTTGATTTTTTTTTTTTTTTTTTTTTTTTTTTTTGCTATTGAGTTACTTGAGTTATGTACTTTGGATATTAAATGCTTATCAGATATACGGTTTGCAAAAGTTTTCTCTCATTCTGTAGGTTTCCTTTTCATTTTGCTGACTGCTTTGCTGTGTAGAAGATTTTTAGTTTATTGTAGGACTACTTGCTTATTTTTGCTTTTGCTTCCTGTGCTTCTGGTGTCATTTTAAAGAAATCCATTGCTGAGGAAAATGTCAAGGAGCTTTTTTCTCTATGCTTTTGAGAGGTGACAGCGTGCTGACAGTCCTCACAGCCCTCTCTCACTCTCAGCACCTCCTCTGCCTGGGCTCCCACTTTGGCGGTACTTGAGGAGCCCTTCAGCCCACGGCTGCACTGTGGGAGCTCCTTTCTGGGCTGGCCAAGGCCAGAGCCGGCTCCCTTAGCTTGCAGGGAGGTGTGGAGGGAGAGGCACGAGCAGGAACCGGGGCTGAGTGCGGCGCTTGCGGGCCAGCTGGAGTTCTGGGTGGGTGTGGGCTTGGCGGGCCCCACACTCGGAGTAGCCTGCCGGCCCTGGGCAATGAGGGGCTTAGCACCCGGGCCAGCAGCTGCGGAGGGTGTACTGGGTCCCCCAGCAGTGCCAGCCCACCGGTGCTGCACTCGATTTCTCACCAGGCCTTAGCTGCCTTCCCACGGGGCAGGGCTTGGGACCTGCAGCCCGCCATGCCTGAGCCTCCCACCCCCTCCATGGGCTCCTGTGCAGCGGTAGCCTTCCCGACGAGCGCCACCCCCTGCTCCACGGCGCTGAGTCCCATCAACCACCCAAGGGCTGAGGAGTGAGAGCACACGGCGTGGGACTGGCAGGCAGCTCCACCTGCAGCCCCGATAGAGGATCCACTGGGTGAAGCCAGCTGGGCTCCTGAGTCTGGTGGAGACGTGGAGAACGTTTATGTCTAGCTCAGGGATTGTAAATACACCAATCAGCACTCTGTATCTAGCTCAAGGTTTGTAAACACACCAATCAGCACCCTGTGTCTAGCTCAGGGTTTGTGAATGCACCAATTGACACTCTGTATCTAGCTGCTCTGGTGGGGCCTTGGAGAACCTTTGTGTTGATACTCTATATCTAACTAATCTGGTGGGGACCTGGAGAACCTTTGTGTCTAGCTCAGTGATTGTAAACACACCAATCAGCGCCCTGTCAAAACAGATCACTTGGCTCTACCAATCAGTAGGACGTGGGTGGAGCCAGATAAGAGAATAAAAGCAGGCTGCCCGAGCCAGCAGTGGCAACTCGCTCGGGTCCCCTTCCACACTGTGGAAGCTTTGTTCTTTCGCTCTTTGCAATAAATCTTGCTACTGCTCACTCTTTGGGTCCACACTGCTTTTATGAGCTGTAACACTCACCGTGAAGGTCTGCAGCTTCACTCCTGAAGCCAGAGAAACCAAGAGCCCACCAGGAGGAACGAACAACTCCAGACGTGCCGCCTTAAGAGCTGTAACACTCACTGCGAAGGTCTGCAGCTTCACTCCTGAGCCAGCGAGACCATGAACCCACCAGAAGGAAGAAACTCCGAACACATCCGAACATCAGAAGGAACAAACTCCAGACGCGCCACCTTAAGAGCTGTAACACTCACCGCGAGGGTCTGCGGCTTCATTCTTGAAGTCAGTGAGACCAAGAACCCACCAATTCTGGACACACTTTCTTCTAGCAGTTTTACAGTTTCTGACATTACATTTAAGCCTTTGATCAATTTCTAGTTAAATTTTGTATATGGTGTAAAAAAATCACCCAATTGAGAAAATAAGTAATTAACTTCTGTTTGCAGATGAATGATGTTCTATATAAAAAACCCTAAATACTCCACCACAGAACTGTCAGAACTAATAAGTGAATTCAGTAGAGTTGAAAAATACAAAACGAACACACAAATATTTGTTATGTGTCTATACACTAACAAGAAACTGTCTGAAAATAAAAACCAAAAAAATCCCATTTATAACAGCATCACCAAAGAGGTGAAAGATCTGTACATTGAAAACTATAAAGCATTGATAAAAGAAATGGAAGAAGGCACGAATAAATGGAAAGATACTCTGCGTTCATGAATTAGAAGAATTAATATTGTTGAAAAGTCTATATTACTAAAAGTGATCTACAGATTCAATACAATCCCTATCAAAAGTTCAATGTCTATTTTTTGCAGAAGTAGAAGAACAATTTTAAATCTTGTATGGAACCACAACAGATCCTGAATAGCCAAAGCAAATTTGAGAGGGAAAAACACAGCTGGAGGCATCATACTTCATTTTTTCAAACTATACTACAAAATAATCAAAAAGTATGGTACAGGCATAAAAACAGACACACAGACCAATGGAACAGAATAAAGAGCCCAGAATTAAACCCAAAAAGCCATGTTTAACTAATCTTTCACAAGGGTGTCAAGGATACACAGTGAGGAAGGGAAATTTTCTTCAATAAATGGTGTTGGAAAATCTCAATATCTACATGCAAAAAGATAAAAGTGAACCCTTGTCTTATGCCATATACAATAATTATATCATTTGCTTTTCCACATACTTTTCAAGTAAGAAATTTAAACCAATTTTCAAACAGAATAGAGGCCATTTAGCATTAGAATTAATTATCTATTTTTGCTGTTTTTAACTTCAAATATATTACTACTAACTTTTTTTTTTTGCATGTAGGCAAATCAAGGCCTTACACAATATGTTCAATCTTAAAAAAATAAAAATGCTATTATTGCAATATATTCACATTGAGTTGTATAAGATAATTTAATTCAATTATAATTTCAAAATAAGCGAAAGAAAACATAAATTTCAAATATTTGCACAAGCAAAATTAAAGACTTCTAGGCTCTCTGAGGATTTCCTTCTTAATATTAAAACACTCTGCTGGAAATACAGTAATATCAAAGACAATTTTATTATGATTCCTCTAAAATCCACTATTGTTGATTGTTATGTTTAAGGAATCAAAATTAAATGGTGATACAAGATTAATTTTAAATCCCAATTATTACAAAAAACAGATATCAGCAATCAACTTCTAGCTTTAAAAATAAAATGTCATCACAAAATATTGTTTATTTGATTAGGAACAGTGAAAACATTCATCATTTAAAGCAGGAGTTGGCAAACATTTTCTGTAAAGGGGATGATAGTAACTGTTTTAAGTTTTATGGACCACACTGTCTCTGTTGCAAACTATTATTCATCTCTGTCATTGTAGTGTGAAAGTAACCAGATACAATGCATAAATGAATGGGCATGGATATGTTCTAATAAAATTAATTTATTGACATAAAATTTGAATTTCATCTAATTTTAATGTGTCAAAAATATTCTTTAAGAGCTTTTTCTTCAACCACTTAAAGATGTAACAGTCATTCTTAGGTTGAAGACTGCAGAAAAATAAGTAGAAGGCCAGATTTATCCTATGGCTGTAGTTTTCTGGCCCTTTATTTAGGTAACTTTTGCTGCCCATAGCTGCATATCCTCTATTAAGTGGAACAGTAGCTGATGGAAATTAATATAATCTCATACAATTAACTATAAAGAATAATTTATAAGGATGCTAACATCTCATTAAGTTATAATAGTAAATTAAGTGGAGATATGACTACAGTCCCGGGGCTAGCAACATCTCCCTAATAAGAACACAAAAAAACCTAATTGTAAACTTCTGTTTTTCTAAGAAACAGCATGGGTAATAGAAATTTCTAGACCTTTTATATTTTTACTACAGCCAAAATTTAAAATCGTTTCCTGAAGACATTTTAGAGAAGCTGCCAACATATAGAAAAATTAACTAATTCAAACACCATTTCTTCTTCCCAACTTTCATGAAAATGCTAATAAGCGATATACCTAATAAATGGGCCGTATAGAGAGAAATTGAATTAAATGTCCAGATATATTTATCATGAGGTCACTCAACTGACCAAAAGAGGGCTATGTATAAATATATCTGTAGCAAAACATTAAACCATTATGCAACATTTTTAGAAGATTTTTTTTATGCTGTGTGCTGACCGGGAATGACTGATTTTTGCTCCAATACCAAGCAATCTTAAAACCTCATTTACTCAAAGCAATAAACGTTTATTTTTTTCCTCGGAGTACATGTGTTTCACAGGTCGGCTAGGAGCTGTGTTACATTTTGTCTACCCTGAGACCAAGGCTTAAAAGAGGAGCTACCATTCAGGATGCTGCAAGCAATTGAGATGAAGGTAAAGAGAACATGGAAAAACGCACTACCTCCCAAAGATTTCACTAAGAGATAAAACGCAGCATGTCTCCTCACATTTCATTGGTTACAGCCAGTCTAGTGGCCATGATGAACTTTGTGGATTGGGGAAGTACAATTTCGTTGTGTGACTGAACCTAATGAGGAAAGCCAAAGGTAAATGGTGAATAACAATAATGACCACCACAGTCTGCCCTTTTGGTCACAGAAAATTCAGTTCACTCCCTTTATTCATACAGCGTTATCATCACTACTTGCCCAGGGAGAGCAACACAGAAATCTCATCTGGTGACTGTGTGGAGCTCAAAATCCAGGATCTCTGAGTCAGGCACAGGATTCCCGATATCAGATCCAGATATGACTCCTCCTTATCTGAAGACCTATGGAATATAAAGAAAAATGATCTACCTCCCACACATATACAATATACAATGTTCAAAGAGGCAAAATAATCCAAATAAATACCTTCATTAGGAAGGGGAAAGGATGGGAAACATACACATACTGGCTGTTTAAGCTTCTACCTATAACTGATAATACGTCGGTTCTGCTCATAGTTCATTGTCCAAGCCAAGTCACATGGCTTTACATAACTTAAAAATATTTGAGAAAATGTATTTCTAACACAACCCTGGAAGTAAAAGAGTATGAAATAGTGTGGAACACTCATGATTACCATAAATGTACACATAGGGTTGTCTGAAACCACAAATATCCATATTAAAAAAAGCGACTATTTTCTTCTATGCTCTGAAATGCAAGGTTTACTTGTCAAACTGTGAGTATATCCAATATTTTGTTCAGGCCACTGGAAGAGGTGACAAGTTTACTTTATTACTTAAGGGCAGACACAAATCAATTTTTACATCTTGTATTAGAGGTAGTATTTACAAAAGATGAAGTGTTGTGGTAATTGCAACAAAGGAAGCATCAAATAAGTTTAAGGTGTATCATAAATTTATTTTTTGTGTTTAGAAGAACATCGTATTATTCTGTATTTGATGCATCTTGTTTCTAACATGTCAGAGTTTTCAAATTTCATGAAGCATACAATTTCGCTGTGAATAAAAATTACCATGAATCTTTAAAATGGAAGGGAGAGGGTAAGAAGGAAAAAAAATTACCATGTATCCTTGTTAAATATTCAGTTAGCCCTGTTCCTTATTAGGTCTGTGGTGGATTTAAAGAAGCTACATGTTTAATAAGCATTTCTGATTCTTCTGAAGTAGGTGGTCTCTGAAAACATTTTAAAATGTATGAAATGGAGTAACAAGAAGAAGGTAATCAGAAATTTCTGAACTACTTTGCAATGAAAATCTATATTAATAATATAATTTATATCTCATATACCTAAATAAATAACTTACAGAACACACTTCATGCTCAAATAGATAAATAAGTTATGAGTAATATTAATTACTTACTGGAAAAAATGAATCACATTTGATTCTGATATTATAGCTATTGAATTAAGTGTATCACTTTCTATATCAGATTCATCATGCACTGAGTAAGATATATCATCTGCTGAATTAAGTCTCCTGCATAAATCTGATACTTCACCTCTTGAACCAAAAATCTAACTCTCTAAGTTAGATACATAACTTGCTGAATCTAATATACCATCAATGAAATCAAAATTACCACCTACTAAGTCATGAGTTTTGAAATAACTATTTTAGATTGCATATATCTATAAAGAAGTAGTACAATGCCCTGCATCACTCTTAGTTTAGATTTTACTTGAGTAAACCCCTAGAGACCTTCATTTTGTTCTATAGAGTTTGATCAACTTTCTTCAGTTACTTAGTGTAAGTAAGGCCACCAGTAACCAGGAGAAAAGTGAAATATATCTCTGCATAAACTATGAAAATATATGTACTATATATAATATACATAATGAAAATATAAGTATATATATTTAGCTAAGTAATCTAAACAAATACAATATTCACTGAGTTGTATTTACTATTGCTACTCCTGTGTTATGCAAAGGCCATGCCTAAAATGAAGAAAAAGTTAGCAACTTGTCAGTTATCTGTTTATCAAGATCCATAGTGACATTCTAGTGGTCTGTAAAGATCTCAGTAAGCTTGTGGTGGGTTTAAAACTCAAATTGAGTGAAACAGTTCTTATTATCTGATGAATGTATTTTAACTTATAAATACAATTTTAATGTGAAAGTCATAAATGTAAAAATAAATATGGTTGTAAACAAAGACCTACAATATAGGGGCAGAATACGATATATGAAATCATACCTCATGGCCTCTGTGTATCACACTTAATTATTTTCCAATTATGTAAACTATTTAGGCTTAGCATGAAGTTCAGTAACATCTTGTTACTCTTATGTGATCTTTGGTTATGTATAAAATTAGTTCATTTAAATAAAGTTATCATTCTAAATATTTTCCCAAATATATCACCTGCTATATAATTATTCTGTTACAGTCAATGTTTCCATGATTTTTTAATTGGTGAACTATTTTCAAATATCATTTTAAATAAGAAACATGATCAACATTTTTGTAAAAAATTAGCTCAAGTGCAGTACTTTAATCGTTACTTACCCCCTTTTATTTTTGAAAAAATTTTTTATAGAAAAATAAAAATACAAGTAAGAAACTTTAAAATTACCAAAATCAAACGACTCTGAGATTACCATTGTCATTACTCAGATATTCCCTATACAAATATATGCATTGAACTCACATTCTTAAAGTCATTTTAACTGACACAGCAGTGTGCGGCTGATTTGAAGCATTAAAACTCAGCATATTTATATTTTGTTTGCTTAATTACTTCTCTTAGCAGTCTTGTAAGATAAGATAGAAAGGTCTCATATTGTCTTTTCCATTTTATAGAAGAAGAAATAGAGACACATTTTCATGTTGGCACATTGACAACATTTTAAATAGGCTGTTTGAGCTGTTAAAATAAACTTTTATACATGATTAAAGTATAAAAAGTCAAAATGAATCATTTATAATTGTATGTCAGGCCCAATATTCTTTGCCCTTCACCAGGTTTTGTGGCTTTAAAAATATTCTGTTTAGCTTCTTTCTTTATGATAAGTGTAAGAATACTGACCTTCATTTCATCTTTCCTGAATTAACTCCATAGGCAAACCTTAATGTTACCATAGCTTTATGTCACTTTGTAGCCATTTTCTTCTAGTCTATGGGTTTTCTGAACCCCTCTTGTATTACTTGAGAAATGTAGCACTGGGTCTATATCACGATTAGTGGAAACCAGTGGCATGAGATATCAAAATCCAAAGCACTAGTGGAAATATTCATCAACTCCTGTATGATTTTTTTTCAGGAATGGCAAGAAAACGTAGTACATAATCTACCTATATAGAAAATAAATTACAGAGAGGGCTGATATAGACAGACATGGATCAAAGTGAAGACAACCAAAGTCAAATCCACACTAGCAATGACCTCTCTCTGTTAACCATTTTCCTGCACAAAAATAACCTGTTTTGATTGAATCGATTTGCTTTCTTATCCCATTTTTTAATCCTCAAGGTTAACATTGAAATTGCACATCAGCTGAGTGTTTGAAATGTCCCTGGATTCCCAGAAGATAAAATACTACAGAATATTTAAACATAATGCTGAGTCAGCTGGGAAGGTCACTAGAATGAGTTAGAATACTTGGTTCCCTTTTTAACATGAAGAGATGTTAAATTTTACTGAAAGCCTTTTCTGCATCTACTGAGATGATCTTTTTGTTGCTCTTATTTTAGGTTTTGTGCGTTTTGCTTTTTGGGTTTTGGTGGGCTTTTTCGAGACAGGGTCTTACTCTGTCACCCAGGCTGGAGTGCTATGGCACAGTCTCAGGTCACTGTAGCCTCAACCTCCTGGGCTCAAGTGATCCTCCCACCTCAGCCTCTGGAGTAGCTGGGATGACAGGCTCACACCACCACACCCAGCTAATTTTTGCATTTTTTGCAGAGACAGAGATTTGTCATGTTGCCCAGGGTGGTCTCTAATTCCTGAGCTCAAGCTATATGCCCACCTTGGCCTCCTAAAGTACTGGGATTACAGGCATGAAGCACCATGGCTGGCCTGAACATGTGGTCTTTGTCTTCAGTTTCGTTTATGTGATGAGTCACATTTATTGATTTGTGTATATTGAATGAGCCTTGCATTCCAAGGATAAAGCCTACTTGATTATGGTGGATTAGCTTTTTAATTTGCTGCTGAATTCCCTTTGCTAGTATTTTGTTAAAGATTTTCACATCAATGTTCATCAAGGATATTGGCCTGAATTTTTCTTTTGTTGTTGTGTTTCTGCCAGATTTTGGTATCAGGATGATGCTGGCCTCATAGAAGGAATTGGAGGAGTCTCTCTCCTCAGTTTTTTTGGAATAGTTTCAGTAGGAATGATACTAGCCCTTCTTTCTATGTCTGGTAGAATTCAGCTGTGAATCTATCTGGTCCTAGGCTTTTTTTTTTTTTTTTTTTTTTTTTTGGTTGGTAGGCTATTTATTGCTGATTCAATTTTAGAGCTTGTTGTTGGTCTGTTCAGAGAATCAATTTCTTTCTGGTTCAGTCTTGGAAGGATGTATGTTTCAATGAATATATCCATTTCTTCTAGATTTTCTAGTTTGTGTGCATAGAGGTGTTCATAGCAGTTTCTGATATTTATTTGTGTTTCTGTGAGGTCAGTAGTAATATTCCCTTTGTCATTTCTAATTGTGTTTATTGGGATCCTCTCTCTTTTCTTCTTTATCAGTAGAGCTAGCAGTCTATCTATCATTAATTTTTTCAAAAAGCCAAATCCTGGATTTGTTGATCTTTGAATGTATTTTGTGTCTCAGTCTCTTTCAGTTGAGCTCTAATTTTGGTTATTGCTTGTCTTCTGTTAGATTTGGGGTTAGTTTGCTGTTGCTTCTCTACTTATTTTAGTTGTGATGTTAGGTGGTTAATTTGATATATTTTTTTAAATTTTGATGTGGGTGCTCAGTGCTGTAAATTTCCCTCGTGAAATTGCCATAGCGGTGTCCCAGAGAATCTGTTATCTTTACCTTGTTCTCATCAGCTTCAAATAACTTCTTGATTTCTGTCTTAATTTCATTAATTATCCAAAAGCCATTCAGGAGCAGTTTGCGTAATTTCCATGTAATTGTACAGTTTTGAGCTATTTTCTTAATGTTAATTGCCAATTTGATTACACTATGGTTCGAGAGAGTGGTTGGTGTGACTTTGGTTCTTTTGCATTTTCTGAGGATTGTTCCATGTCTGAATGTTTGGTTAATTTTAGAGTATGTGCCATATGGTGATGAGAAAAATGTATATTCTGTGTTTTGTTGTGGGGAGTTCTACAGATGTCTATCAGTTCCATTTGTCCAGTGTTGAGTTCAGATCCTTAATATCTACTTTAATTTTATGCCTCAATGATCTGTCTAATACTCAGAAAACTAGGTATTGAAGGAACATACATGAAAATAATAAGAGCCATCTATAACAGATCTACAACTAGCATCATACTGAATGGACAAAAGCTGGAAGCATTTCTCTTGAAAACTAGCACAAGTCAAGGATGCCCTCTCTCACCACTCCTAGTCAATGTAATATTGGAAGACCTGACCAGAGCAATCAGGCAAGAGAAAGAAATAAAGAGTCTCCAAATAGGAAGGGAGGAAGTCAAAATATCCCTGTTTGTGGCTGGTATGAGTCTATGTCTAGAAACCCCATAGTTTCTGTCCAATAGCTCCTTGAGCAGGTAAGCAACATCAGCAAAGTTTTATGATACAGAATCAATGTATGAAAATCACTAGCATTTCTATATACCTACAATCAAACCAAGAGCCAAATCAGGAACATAATCCCATTCACAATTACCAAATAAATAAATAAATAAAATAATTATAAAATGCCTAGGCATACAGCTAACCAGAGAGGTGAAATATCTCTAAAATGAGAATTACAAAACACTGCTGAAATAAATAAAAGATGACACAAACAAATAGAAACATATTCTATGCTTATGGATAGGAAGAATCAATATAATTAAAATGGCCATATTACAGCAATTTACAGGTTCAATGTTATTCCTATCAAACTACCAATAACATTCTTTATAGAAGTAGTAAAAAAAAAACTATTTTTAAATTAACATTGAACCAAAAAGAGCTTGAATAGCCAAGACAATTTTAAGCAGAGAGAACAAAACAGGAAGCACAATGTTACCTGACTTCAAACTATGTGACAGGACTATGGTAACCAAAAGAACATGGGTACTCGTACAGAAACAGACACATAGACCAACGGAACAGAATATAGAGCTTAGAAATAAGGCCGCATACCTACAACCATCTAATCGTCAATAAAATTGACTTTATAAAACAACAATGGAGAAAGGATTCCCTATTCAATAAATAGTGCTGGGATAACTGGCTAACCATATGCAGACGATTGAAACTTGATGCCTTCTTTATACCATATACAAAAATCAACTCAAGATAGATTAAAGACCTACATGTTAAACCCAAAACTATAAATCCCTGAAAGATAACCCAGGCAACACCATTCAGGACATATAAACAAGCAAGGATTTTATGACAAAGATGCCAAAAGTAATTGCAACAAAAGCAGAAATGACAAATAGTTTCTAATTAAAGAACTTCTGTACAGCAAAGAAAAAAAAAGCTATGAGTAGAAGAAACAGATGACCAACAGAATGGGAGAAAATTTTTGTGATCTATACATCTGAAAAATGTCTAATATCCAGCATCTATAAGGAATTTAGACAAATTCACAAGAAAGAAACAACAACCTCATTAAAAAGTGGACAAAGGACTTGAACACTTTTTTAAAGAAGACATACATGTGTCCAAAGAAGTATATGAAAGAAACTCAATATCACTAATCATTAGAGAGTTGCAAATCAAAACCACAATGAGATACCATCTCACACCAGTCAGAATGGCTATTACTAAAATATCAAAAAATAACAGATGCTTGTGAGGTTGCAGAGAAAAGAGAATGCTTATACACCATTGGTGGGAATGTAAATTAGTTCAACCCTTGTGGAAGACAATGTGGTGGTTCCTCAAGGACATAAAGACAGAAATACCATTTGACCCAGCCCATTACTGGATACATATCCAAAGGAATAGAAATTGTTCTATCATTGGGACACATGCACACATATATTGATTGCAGCACTATTCACAAAAGCAAAGAAGTGGATTAAATCTAAATGCTAATCAATGGTAGACTGGATAAAGAAAATGTAGTACTTACATACCCTGGAATACTATGCAGCCATAAAAAAGAGTGAGTTCATGTCCCTTGCAGGAACATGGATGAAGCTGGAGGCCATTGTCCTCAGAAAACTTATGCAGTAACAGAAAACCAAACACTACATGTTCTCCCTTATAAGTGGAAGCTAAATGGTGAGAACACATGGACACAGAGAGAGGAACAACAGACACTGGGGCACACCTGATCGGGGAGGATGGGAGAAGGCAGAGGATGAGATAAAATAACTACTCGGTACTAGTATTAATACCTGGATAACAAAGTAATCTGTACAACCAACATGAGTTTACCTATGTAACAAACCTGTGCATGTACCACTGAACCTAAAATAAAAGTTTTTCTAAGAAAGAATATTTTGTTCCTAATGTGGAACCCGTAACTATATAGTCTTAGGGACATCATATCACTTTCCCTGGCCTCATCTATTAAACACCATTACACATCTATTCATATCAAACATGATAGAAATGAATGTTAATTATTTTCCATTAGGTAAAGATTTTGGAGTTCTTATAAAGAAAGGGAGGAGATATATAAGAACAAAGACTACTTTTATTGTATTTATATTTTTAATTTTGTTTCAAGACAGAGTCTTGCTCTATTATTCACGCTGGAGTTCAATGGTGCATTAGCAGCTCACTGCAATGTCGAGCTCCTGGGCTCTTAGCAGTACTTCCACCTCAGCTCCGCAAGTAGTTAGGACTATACTCATGCACCACCATGCGTGGCTATTCTTTTTTTCCTTTTCGTAGATATAGGGTCTTGCCTTTTGTAGAGGCTTGTCTTAAATATGAGCCTCAAGCAAACCTCCCACCTTGGCCTCCCTAGTGCCGGGATTATAGAAGTGAGGCATCGTGTTTGGCCCCAAGAACAAGGACTACTTTTAAAATAACATGACAGAAAAAATAAAACAGCCTGACAAAGCTTTAGTTGAAAATCGAATTTTTATAAATTCTATTCTTCTATTTTTCTGAACTTATATAAAATTTCTCATCATAATTTGTAATGGGAGGGAGCATTATTGAGAGAATGAAAAAACACCTGTGTGACTAGTGCTCAGAAAAAAAGAAAGTATGTATAAAAGACAAGGCTGGAGAAATAGCGAGGGACAAATCAAACAAGGGGTTGGAAGCCATGCTAAAGATATTGTTCTTTAGCCTAAGACACAATTGGAAGTAATTGAGAAGTTGTTTTTTTTTTTTTTTTTTTTTTTTTTGAGGTGGAGTCTCACTCTGTGGCCAGACTGGAGTGCAGTGACCCGATCTCGGCTCATTGCAACCTCTGCCTCCCAGGTTCAAGCGATTCTCCCACCTCAGCCTCCTGAGTGCCTGGGATTACAGGCGTGTACCACCACACACAGCTTCATTTTTGTAATTTTAGTAGAGACAGGGTTTCACCATCTTAGTCAGGCTGGTCTCAAACTGCTGACCTCAAGTGATCCGCCTGCCTCGGCCTCCCAAAGTGCTGGGATTATAGGCATGAGCCACTGCACTCGGCCATAATTGAGAAGCTTTAACCAGAAAAATAAAATGATCAGACTTGTATTAGGTTGGTCACCATTACTTTTAATGGTGAAAACCGCGATCACTTTTACACCAACCTAATATTTTATGAAGCTCATTCTGTTTGCAGTGTGGAAAGTTGATTTGCAGTGGACAAAAAGCAGATATAGTAAAACTAATGAGAAAATTACAACAGTAGTTCAGGTAGGAGATGATAGGGAATTTGTCTTAGATATTATTAATGGAAATGATACAAAGTGGGCCAAATCGTAGTTTCTTTAAATCCAGGAGTTAGTAATGGGATATAGGAAAAATACAAAGAGATACATGAAATATCAATGTTCCTGGATTAGGGAGGTAGCTGATTTATGTGTATTATTTTATAAATTAGCAAATACATTAAAATAGAACAATACATAGAACAATGGTGACAAGTTGGTTCATGAAGCAAAGATTGTGACTAATCTTGTACTAAGCAACTGACACCCATAAGAAATAAGAAAGGAAACACAAAAAACTTTACTAAATAGAAAACGTGAATTTAATTGACAAATATGTCCTAAAGTAACAGTAATTTCAATGCATGTAAATGGATTATAGTGATTAATGAAGCAAAGAAAATATACAGTTTTGAAAAAAACAGAAAGAGTAACTAGATGTTCTTTCAAAGGACACAGAATAATCGGAAATAGAGGAGAAGAAAAAGAAATACTAGGCAGTATGAATCAAAGAAAGCTAGGAGTGAGGCAGATATAATTTAGGGAAAAATAATGTTATGTTATGGTAAAAGGGACCATTGCACAAGGAGATATATCTATTATAAATATATATTCCTAAGAGTGCCAACTCTAAATGTATTAATCAAAAAGAGACAGAACTTTAAGGAAACATAGATAAACAATTTTGATTAGAGACTTTAACACACTCTTCTAGAGAACCAAAAATAAAGATTTTTTAATATATGCTGTCTGTGTGTGCACACATATAACTCTACAAACAACTGAAAATTATTTTCAAGCACACATAGAACATTTCAATAATAGGCCATATATTTTGTCATTTGGAAAGTCTCTGTAAATTCTAAAAGATCAGTAAAATGAAATAACATTGGACATCAATAGTAATGAAAGAATAGCTTAAAATCAGAAGTTAGAAAATAAAATAACATATTTATAAATAACCCATCATTTTAAAAAAGAATCACAAAAAATTATAATAAAGAAATTTTTAGGTGAGTGATAAGACACTGTCAGAAATTGTGTTTTACAGAGAAGCAGTAATTAGTGGAGAATGTGTACTCTGTGTTTTATAAACAAATAAGGATAATTTTTAAATTACGAAGAATTTAGTTCAATATTTTGGAAAAATTGAAACTAAAACCAATGAAACTAATAGAATAAAAATGATAATGGGCAGAAATAATAGTAATACTAATAATGATAATAAAACTCAGAAATAACTTTCTTCAAATTACAATATTTTCTTAAAAGGAGTAACAAAATTGTTAGACTTCTCAAAAATGTTTAATAAACTAGAAAAAAATACAAAAATAAATACAATCATAATAAAAAAGAAAATAGCTACAGACCCAACAGAATTCTAATAAATAATAAGGAACAAAATTAGTGACTATAACATCAATTTGAAAACCTAGATTAAATGAATACATTTACAAAATAATATAAAACGGCAAAATTGGAAGAAGGAAAAAGGGACTTGAGTATATCTAGAAGCATCAAAAAATAGGAATAGTAGTCAAAACCTTTGTTCCTCAAATCACATGCCCAATGATTTTACAAGTGAGTTCTATCCAACTTTCAAGTAACAGTTAATCTATATTTTAACATATTTTCCTGAAAATACTTTCACGAACTATACTTTCTCAGCTCTTTTCATAATACAAGTGTAGTATTTATTCCTAAAACAGATGTGAACAATTCAAGATTGAAAGCATATCGAACATTTAACTTATGAAAGTAAATGCAATTAGCCAGGCTTCGTGGCAGGTGCCTATAGTCTCAGCTACTCAGGAGGCTGAGGCAGAAGGGTCCTTTGAGCCCAGGAGCTCCAAGCTGCAGTGAGTTATAATCCCACCACTGTACTCCAGTCTGGGTAACAGAGCAAGACCCTCTCTCTAAAAACTAAATAATTAATTAAAAATAAAAAATAAAGTAAATACAAACATTCAAAAACAACCTACTGAATCATAAAATATATTTTAAAAACTTTATGATTAATTATCATAAACGCAAGGATATAGCTACAGTAGAAAATTAATAAATGTTGAGGATGGCAGAATAACAAAATAGGCTACCCTGGGCCTCCAGCAGAATGCAACCACTATTCTGAACTGCTTTTGCTCAGATTGTTATTGGAGAGAAAACAAACTTCTGTCTTGTTAAGCCACTACATTTTTGTTGTTTGTTATGGAATCTAAACCTGTACCCTAACAATAGCACCACTGTCTCCCAAATTCTGTTTAAACTGTCCTCATTGCCAGCTGGCTGAAAAGTGACACACTACCAAAATCCCATTTTAGAGTTTGCTTCCTAGGCTTACACCTGCCACCAATTATGTTAATTATTTTCCCTAGCGAACTGAGATGGGAATTAGCAAGCAGAAAATGTATTGAAAAGTGTTTCACTTGTAGTGAATTGAGATATCCAGGATTGAGTAGTGGGAGAAACTTAAAACAATTCCTCATAACTAAGTTCTCAACTGATATTCAGGTAGTATATTCAACACATAGTAACTCTGGAGGTGGGATGGCCCTTCAGGGTTGCTCCAGTTCAAACAAAGGCCTGGGCTTTTGTGTCCCTGCATTGGCCAGTCGTTTACTGCAGACTGCTTCCTTATAGAAGGTATAATTTTAAATGAAGCAGTTCTCTAAGGGCAATTGCAATTTCCCATGAGAAACGCAGTTGTGGCAAGCAGGTAGGGGATGGATGCAGCAGGCCTGAAGAGGGAATCTGCTCAGGGGATCATAATATTCACTGTAATGCTCTATCATAATACCAGGCTTCCATTTAATTATCTTCTCAACTACAAAATATCTTACTTTGCTGGTGCAGAATTTAAAATAATCTGCAGAATTTAACGGGATCTTTTGCTTTTAAACCTGTAAAAAAAATCAAGTTCACTTATAATAAGATAAACGTAAAAGAAATTACAATGAGATATTTTCAGAACTTTTGATAATCTAAGGCATTGGGTAGTATGTAGAGGTAAATTTACTCTAATATTCTGTGGAGGCTAAAGCAACTCCATCTTGGAAGTAATTTTACCATGTTGGCTTCTGATTAACCTCTGTTCTTGGAAGGGCTCTAAGATTTTCAAGTTATCTATTGTTTCTTGTGTAAGAGTGGAAACTTACCGTAAATCCTGCCCTTAGGCCAAACAACCTTGGTGTTATCACTCTTTAAATTGCCCTACACATGCTTTCTGAACTACCCCTCCCTTATGGTATACAAACCCTGGGTCTTGGGGGTAATGCTGCAGGAATCCATCATCTTGTCTCTCTGTCACCCGAGACACAGACAGAGCTTCTGTTTGTAAGTCCCTATTAAATGTCTCTCTAAGAAATTGCATTTGTCATTCTCTTTCTTCAGCCTCTCAGCTTCCTCAAACTTTGGGGTAGTTTTGCACAGAACTGCCTACCATGAAACATTATTTTGCTGGGGCTATAAAATTTTACAGTTCCCTAGGCAGAATATCTGCATTGCTTTTACTCAGTAATTCATATAAAAATGTATTTAATAAGTAAGTCATGATGGTAGACTCAGCAATGATTTCTTGGATATCACATCAAAACCACAGGCAACAAAAGAAAAACAAAATTAGATTTCATCAAATATAAAAACTTTTGTGCCTCGAAACAATCAACAGGTGGAAAGGCAACTCACAGAATGGGAAAAATATTTTCAAATCATATATTTGATGAGGAATTAATATCTAGAATATGTAAAGAACTCCTATAACTCCACAACAGAAAAACAACCCAATTAAAAATGGTTTGGATAGATATTTCTCCAAAGAATATACACAAGTAGGCATACAGATTGCCATCAAAAACATAAAAGATGTTCAACATCACTAATTATTAGGGAAATGCAGATCAAAGCTACTATGAGATTCCGCTTCACACCCATTAGGTTAACTATTATCCAAAAAACAGCAAATAGCAAGAGTTGTTGAGGATATGGAGAAATTAGAAGTCCTGTACATTTCTGGTGGTAATGTAAAATAATGTGGCTGTTGTGTAAAAGAGTATGGTAGGTCCTCAAAAAGCTAAATTAGAATTACAATAAGATGAAGCAATTTTAATTATAGGTAGGTACCCACAAAATTTGGAAGCAAGGACTAGAACAGATAGTTGTACACCCATGGGCACTATTACCGTTCACATTACAAATTATCCTTAACATATAGTTAATGTATTTTATTTCTTACTATGCCACATAGCATTTATTTTTCTTTTATTCAGTGAATTGTTATTTATATTGATTCACATATTAGCTCTTTTTTCTTAATATTCTTTCTCATATCCTTTCTACTTTCTGAGTTTAACTTCATTCTTTCTGAGGTATATTTATCAGTAGGACTTTAACCAAGGGTCTATCTCAGTTTTTCTTTAGCTGAGTTTATAATTCTAAGTTAAAATAATTTTACCTGGAGATTTTGTGTGTGTGTGTGTTTTGCTTTTGCTATTGAAAATGTTATTTTTATTATAATTCTTCCTGTGTAGGCAATCTTTTATCTATGTTTGCTGTTAAGATTTCCATTCTTTCTTTGATGTTCCACAGTTTCACTTTGCCATAATATTAAATTGTTATGTTAAATTATGTTCTCTTCCACAGAAATTTTTATGCTTTTTTAACCGATTTGTGTCCTTTATCAGATCTTGAAAAAATTTAAAGTCATTATATCTATAAATCTTACTATTGCTCAAAAATCTATTCTAAATGATCCGTTTATTTGATTTCCCTTTGATTAACTGGTCTTTGAATTTCTCTGTCCTGCCTTATGGGTAATTTCCTCAAAACTATATTTCAGTTTACTAATATCTCTTTAAATGTGGCTAATATACTATTTAGATCATCATTAATTTTTCCATTTCAACAACTTTATTTTTTTAAAGTAGGACGGGTTCGCTGGCTCACACCTGTAATCCCAGCACTTTGGGAGGCTGAGGCGGGTGGATCATCTGGGTCAGGAATTCAAGACCGGCCTGGCCAACATGGCGAAACCCTATCTCTACTGAAAATACAAAAACTTAGCCGGGCATGGTAGCATGTGCCTGAAATCCCAACTACTCAGGAGTCTGAGGCAGGAGAATTGCTTGAACCAGGGAGGCAGAGGTTGCAGTGAGCCGAGACCGCTCCATTGCCCTCTAGCCTGGGCAACAGAGTGAGACTCCATCTCAAAAAACAATAATAATTTAAAAAGTAATGTTTCGCTTCAGTCTTTATTTTCTTTTACATACAGTGAAATTCACATTTTATGGCCTATAGTTTTATGAGTTTTAACAATTGCATAGAGTCATTTAACCATCACAATAATCAAGGTACAGATCAGTCCCATAACTCCATGTTTTCATTTCACTGCTTCATTTGCTCGTTAATTTGTTCAAGTTTCCTAAAGATTCTGAATATTAGACTATTGTCAGATACATAGGTTGCAAATACTTTCTCCAATTCTGTAGGTTGTCTGTTTACTCTGTTGATAGTTTCATCTGCTATGCAGAAGCTCTTTAGTTTAATTAGATCTCGTTTGTCAATTTTTGCTTTGGTTGCAATTGCTTCTGGCATCTTTGGCATGAAATCTTTTCTGGTTCCTATGTCCAGAATGGTATTGCCTAAGTTGTCTTCTAGAGTTTTCATAGTTTTGGGTTTACATTTAAGTCTTTCATCCATCCTAAGTTGATTTTTGCAGATGGTGAAAGAAAGTGTTCTAGTTTTATTCTTCTGCATATAGCTAGCCAGTTATCTCAGCACCATTTATTGAATAGGGAGTCCTCTCCTCATTGATTGTTTTTGTCCACTTTGTTGAAGACCAGATGGTTGTAGGTGTGCAGCCTTATTTCTAAGCTCTATATTCTGTTCCATTGGTCTGTGTGTCTGTTTTTGTACCAATATGATGCTGTTTTTGATAACTGTAGCCTTGTAGTATAGCTTGATGTCAGGTAGTATGACGTCTCTGGCTTTCTTCATTTTGCTTAGGATTGCTTGGACTATGAAGCCTCTTTTTGGGTTCCATATGAATTTTAAAATTGTTTTTTTCAAATTCTACGAAATATGTCACTTGTAGTTTGATAGGAATAGGATTGAATCTGTAAATTGTGTTGGACAGGATGGCCATTTTAATAATATTGCTTATTTCTATCCATGAGCATGGAATGTCTTTCCATTTGTTTGTGTTGTCTGATTTATTTGAGCAGTATTTTGTAATTCTTCTAGAGATCTTTCACCTATCTGGTTAGTTGTATTCCTAAGTATTTTATTATTCTTGTGGCTATTGTGAAAGTGATTACATTCTTATTTTGGCTCTCATCTTTGACATTGCTGTTGTATAGAAATGCTACTGATTTTTGTACATTGATTTTGTGTCCTGAAACTTTGCTGGAGTTATTGATCAGACCTAGGGGCTTTTGTACAGGACCTATGGGATTTTCTAGGTATAAAATCACATTGTCTATGAAGAGAGATAGTTTGACTTCCTCTCTTCTCATTTGGATGCCTTTTACTTCTTGCTCTGACCTGATTGCTCTCGCTAAGACTTCCAACACTATGTTGAATAGGAGTGGTGACAGAGGGCATTCTTGTCTTGTTCAGGTTCTCAAAGGGGAATGCTTCTAGATTTTGCTCATTCAGTATGATGTTGGCTTTGAGTTTGTCATAGATGACTGTTAATATTTTGAGTTGTATTGCTTCAGTGCCTAGTTCATTGAGAGTTTTCAACAAAAAGCGATGTTGAATTTTATCAAAAACCTTTTGTGTGTCTATTGAGATGATCATGTGGCTTTTGTTTTTAGTTATATTTATGTGATTAATCAAATTTGATTTGCATGTGTTGAGCCAAACTTGCATCCCAGGAATAAAGCTTGCTTGATGGTGGTGGATTAGCTTTTTGATGTGTTTCTGGATTCAGTTTGCAAGTATTTTGTTAAGAATATTTGCATTTATTTTCATCAGGAACATTGGCCTAATTTTTTTTTCTATATCTGTCAGATTATGGTATCAGAATAATACTGACCTCATAGAATGAGTTAGGTAGGACTCCCTCCTTCTCGAGTTTTTGGAATAGTTTCAGTAGGATTCGTGCCAGTTGTTCTTTTTACGTCTGATAGATTTCAGGTATGAATCTGTCTGGTTGAGTGTTTTTTCTGATTGGTAAGCTTTTTATTACTGATTCCGTTTTGGAGGTTGCTATCGGTCTGTTCAGAGTTTCAATTTATTCCTGGGAGATTGTATGCTTTCAGGCATTAATCCGTTTGTTCTTGGTTTTCTAGTTTCTGTGCCTAGAGGTGTTCATAATAGTCTCTGAGGTTTTTTTATATATATATTTATATGTGGTTGTTGCTAATGTCACCTTTGTAATTTCTGATTGTCTTCATTTGAATCTTCTTACTTTTTTATCAGTCTAGCTGGCAGTCTATCAGTTCTATTAATTATTTCTAAGAACCAACTTTTGCTTTCATTGATCTTCTGTAAAGTTTATCACTTCTCAATTTCATTCAATTCAGCTCCTATTTGTTTTGTTTTTCTTTTTTTCTTCTTCTTTTGCTAGCTTTGCCATTGGTTTTCTGTTATTTCCTTAGTTCCTCTAGGTGTAATATTAGGTTGTTAATTTTAGATCTTTCTAACTTTTTGATGTGGGCATTTAGTGCTGTAAACTCTCCTCTTAACACTGAGCTGTATCCCAGAGATCTAGGTATGTTTTATATTTGTTTTCATTAGTTTCAAAGAGTTTCTTGATTTGTGCATTAATTTCATTGCTTGCCCAAAAGTCATTCATGGGCAAGTTGTTTAATTTCTATGTAGTTGTATGATTTTAAGAGACCTTTTTCATATTTATTTTTATTTTTATTGCATTGTAGTTCGAGTGCTGTTGGTATTTTTTTTAATTTGTTGAAAATTGTTATATGACTGTGCAGTCAATTACAGAGTATGTGCTATTTACAAATTAGAATAATATATATTCTGTAGTTCTTGGGTGGAGTGTTCTGTACTTGACTATTAAGTCCTTTTGGTCATGTGTCGAGTTTAGGTCCCAAATATCTTTGTTAGTTTTCTGCCTTGATCTGTCAAATACCATCAGTGGGGCATTGAAGTCTCCCATTATTATTGTGGGATTATCTAAGTCTCTTTTTAGGACCCCAAAAACTTGCTTTATGAATCTGGCTGCTCTTGTCTGGGGTGCATATATATTTAGGATAATTAAGTCTTCTTGTTGATTTGATCCCTGTGTCATTATGTTATTCCCACTTTTGTATTTTTTGATCATTGTTGATTCAAAGTCTATTTTGTCTGAAATTAGAATTGGAATCTCTGCTTTGTGTTTGTTTGTTTGTTTTCCATTGGCTTGATAGATTTTTGTCCATTTTTTTTAAGTCTATGAGTGTCTTTTCATGTGAGATGAGTCACTTGAAGCATGCAGTCGTGTCTTGCTTCTTTATCTAACTTGCCAGTCTGTGCCTTTTTTGTGGAGCATTTAACCAGTTTATGTTCAGTGTTAATATTGATATGTGTGGATTTGAGCCTTTCATTGTGTTGTTAGCTAGTCATTATGCACATTGTGTCGCTGCTTTATAGTGTCAATGATATATGTACTTAAGTGTGTTTTTTGTGTTGGCCAGTAAAGTTCTTTCATTTACATGTTTAATACTCTTTATTGATCTCTTGTAAGGCAGATCTGGTGGTAATGAATTCCCTTAGCATTTATTTGCCTGAAAAGTATCTTATTTCTCATTCACTTATGAAGCATAGTTTGGCTAGATATAAAATTCTTAGTTGGAATTTCTTTTCTTTAAGAATGTTGAATATAGGCCCTTAGTCTCGTCTGGCTCTTAGAGTTTGTGCTAAGAAAGGTATGCTGTTAGCCTGATAAGGTTCTCTTTGTAGGTGAACTGCCCCTTCTCTCTAGCTGCCTTTAATATCTTTAATTTTATGATGACCTTATGGAATCTGATGACTATGTGTCTTGGGGATGGTCATTTTGTATAGGATCTCACAGGGGTTCTTTGCATATCCTGAATTTGAATGTCAACCTCTTTAGCAAGGTTGAGGAAATTTTCATGGACAATATACTCAAATATGTTCTCCAAGTTGCATGCTCTCTCTCTTTCTTTCAGGGATTCCAATGAGTTATACGTTTGGTCTCTTTACATACTCTCATATTTCTCAAAAGTTTTGTTCTTTCTTTACTTCTTTTTTCTTTACTTTTGTCTGACTGAGTTAACTTGAAGAACCAGTCTTGAAGCTCTCAGATTCTTTCTTCATCTTGGTCTATTATCCTGTTAATATTTTTATTGTATTTAATATTATGAAATTATTGTTGTGAGTTTTTCAGCTCTATCAGACAAGTTTGGTTTTTTCATGCAATGGATAATTTATCTTTCAGCTCTTATATCATTTTTCTGGATTCCTCAGATTCCTAGAATTGGGTTTCAACTTTTTCCTGAATCTCAATGATCTTCGTTCCTATCAAGATTCGTAATTCTACATCTGTCCTTTCAGCCACGTTAGCACGGTTAAGAACCATGGCTGGGGGGTTAGTGTAATCATTTGGAGGTAAGAAGACATTCTGGCGTTTTGAGTTGTCAGAGTTCTTGCGCTGATTCTTTCTCATCTCTGTGGGCTAATATTCCTGTAATCTTTGAAGCTGCTGTCCCTTGGAAGATTTTTTTTTTGTCTGCTTTTATGTTATTTGATGCCCTTGAGGTTTTGATTGTGGTATAAACTGAGTTCAGTCAACTGGCTTTATTTCTGGAAGATTTCAGGGTGCCAAGTCTCATTTCAGCACTCCTGGGCTGCATGCTCTAACCCTGGGGGGCTAATACCAGTCCCATGGCTTTGTTCTCTGACCCCTTGTGGTTAAGCACCTACTACACTGGAGGGCCCAATGTGCTCCCAGTCCACTGATAAAAACACTCCAATGGGAGCTGATGGCCAAAGTGCCTCACTGGGGTAGTGGAAACAGGGTCCATGCTCATGTGCACATGCCAGCGGCAGTGATGCAGTGGTGTCCATACCTGCGTGCATATCAACAGTAGTGGTACAGCAGTGTACCTGGATGTCAGTAGGGTTTGGGTGCCAGCAGCAAGGTTCATTTTCACATGAGCTTGTGGCAATTGTGTGGTGAGGTCCACATCCATGTGTGTACTGACAAAGTGTGGTGGGGGTTGTGTGCAAGTGTTGATGGCAAAGTGGTGGGGAAGAGCTATGGATGGGTGAGTACATGTTGGTGGAGTCCCCACTACTAAGGTTCTCTGATGATTAGGCATGATCTGCTGGTGAAGAAGCTATTGTGGTGGCTTCCATAAAGTGCTCCAGTTGGGCATCCCAGGCTGCACTACAAGCTGGCACAGTAAGGCAAGAACTCCAGGAAAAGCTGGCATCCAGGGGTGTGCTCAGTTCAGACTGTCCCTATCCCATGAGCAAGACTGTCCTGCCCTGTCCAGATCCAACAGTCAACAAAGACCAAAGCCACCTAGAGGATCATAGCAAGCCTTAGGGGATGGGCATTCCTGGCCAAGCTCCACTGCTGCCATTCCCATGCCAAACCTTCTGGGCTGGAATTTCGTCCCTGCCACCTCTCTGAGCAAGTCTCCCTGTAAGCTCAAGTGTCTGTGGGTGTCATGCAGTCTTCTGCAGCTAGGATTCTGTAGGTTCATGATGAGAGTGGGCCACTCCTTGCTTATTTAATTTACTCCTTACCCTGGAGTTACTGGAAGCCAGGAAAAAGTCTTGATGCTCAGCAGCCCTGTGCTTGGTTCCTAGCTTCCTACCCCTTCAGCTCAGGGTCTGCATCCTCCCCCAATCCATTCTCAATGCCTTTCTTCTGAAGATCTGCTCAGAATTTGCCAGTCTTATTGATGGTCTGGTCTCTCAGTGGGAGATGCTCTTCCTGGCTGCATCTAGTTGGTCATCTTGGCTCTCCTCCCAATAAATCTGTCAATATTGTCATCTTAAAAACATTAACTTTCCAATTCAAGAACATGAAATGTCTTTCCATTTATATGTGTTAACGTAAATATTTTTTTCTGGAATATTTTGTAGAATTTAGTGCACAAGTCTTTCACTTCCTTAGTTAAGTTTATTATTTAGTAGTTCATTTTGATGTTATTATAAATGAAATGTTTTCACTGTTTCCTTTATTAATTGTTCATCATTAGTTTATAAAAATGCAGCTGCCTTTTAAGTGTTGATTTTGTATCCTGCAACTTTGCTGAATTTGTTTATTTGCTCTAACCATTTTTTTTTTATTTTTGGTGAAATATTTAGGGTTTTCTACATATAAGATTATATCCTCTGTGGATAGATATAATTTTACTTTTTAATTTCTGACTTCAATTCCTTACTACCTTTTTCTGCCTAATTGACCTGACTAGGATTTTTAGTACTATTTTGAATAGAAGAGATGAAAGTGAGCATCCTTATCTCATTCTTGGTATTAGAGGAAAACATTTCACTCTTTCACAATTGAGTATGATATTGGCTCCGGGATTTCCATATAGGACCTTTATTATATTAAGGTGGTTTTATTTTCCTCCTAGTTTGTTGAGTGTTTTTATCATGAAAGTGAGTTGAATTTTGTCAACAGATCTCATTGAATCAAATGAAATGATAATGGGCTTTATTCCCTTCATTCTGTTTATGTGGTGTATTGCAGTGATTGACTTTTGAATGTTGAATCATCCTTGCACAGCTGGAATTAATTTCACCTGATCGTGATGTATAAATATTTTAATGTGCTGTTGAATTCACTTTGCTTGCATTTTATTCAAAAGTTTTGCTTCAATACTAATCAGTGACATTGGTCTGTAGTTTGTTTTTTCCTTGTAATGTCTTTGGCTATGGTATGCTAACTTCATAGAATAAGATTGTAAATTGCTATAGACTGAATGTTTATGTCTCCAAAATTTATATCTTAAATCCTAATCCACAATGGGATGATAATTGGAATGGAGACTTCTGAAAAGTGATTAGGTCATGAGGTCAGAATCTTCATGAATGAGATAAATACCTTTATAAAAGAGGCTTCAGAAACACTAGATAGACTAATAAAGAAAAAAAGAGAGAAGAATCAAATAGACACAATAAAAAATGATAAAGGGGGCATCACCATCTATTCCACAGAAATACAAACAACCATCAGAGAATACTATAAACACCTCTATGCAAGATAAAATAGAAAATTTAGAAGAAATGAATAAATTCCTGGACACATGCATCCTCCCAAGACTGATCCAGGAAGAAGCTGAATCCCTGAATAGACCAATAACAAGTTCTGAAATTGAGGCAGTACTAAATAGCCTACTGACCTAAAAAAGCCCAGAACCAGATGGATTTACAGCTGAATTCTACCAGAGCTACAATGAGGAGCTGGTACCATTTCTTGTGTAATAATTCCAAACAATTGAAAAGGAGGGACTCCTCCCTAACTAATTCTGTGAGGCCAGCATCATCCTGATACCAAAACCTGTCAGAGATACAACAAAAAAAGAAAACTTCAGGCCAATAGCCCTTATGAACATTGATGCAAAAATCTTCAATAAAATACTGGCAAACTGAATCCAGCAGCGTAACAAAAAGCTTATCCACCAAGATCAAGTCAACTTCATCCATGGAATGCAAGGCTGGTTCAACATACACAAATCAATAAACATAATTCATCACATAAACAGAACTAAAGACAAAAACCACGATTATCTCAATAGATGTAGAAAAAGCATTTGATAAAATTCAACACCCCTTCATGTCAAAAACTCTCAATAAGCTAGGTATTGAAGGAACATAACTCAAAATAATAAGAACCATTTATGAGAAATCCATAGCCAATTCCATGCTGAAGGGGCAAAAGCTGGAAACATTCCCCTTGAAAACCAGCACAAGACAAGAATGCCCTCTCTCACCACTCCTACTCAACATAATATTGGGAATTCTGGCCAGATTAATCAGGCAAGAGAAAGAAATAAAACATATTCAAATAGGAAGAGAGGAAGTCAAATTCTCTCTGTTTGCAGATTACATGATCCTATATCTAAAAATCCCCATTGTCTCAGCCCAAAAGCTTCTTAAGCTGATAAGCAACTTCAGCAAAGTCTCAGGATTTAAAATCAATGTGCAAAAATCACAAGAATTCCTATACATGAATAACAGACAAGCAGAGAGCCAAATCGTGAATGAATTCCCATTCACAATTGCTACAAAGAGAATAAAATACATAGGAATACAACTAACAAGGGAAGTAAAGGACCTCTTCAAGGAGAACTGCAAACCACTGCTCAAAGAAATCAGAGAGGACACAAACAAATGAATATACGTTCCATATTCATGGATAGGAAGAATCAATATCGTCAAAATGGCCATACTGCCCGAAGTAATTTATAGAGTCAATGCTATTCCCATTAAACTACCATTGACATTCTTCACAGAATTAGAAAAAACTACTTTAAAATTAATATGGAACCAAAAAAAGAGCCCTATAGCCTAGACAATCCTAAGCAAAAAGAACAAAGCTGGAGGCATCATGCTAGCTGACTTCAAACTATACTACAAAGCTACGGTAACCAAAACAGTGTAGTACTGATACAAAGACAGACACATAGACCAATGGAACTTTATTCTCCATTCTAAGAATAGAGAACTTAGAAATAAGACCACAAATGAAGAACCATCTGATCTTCAACAAACCAGACAAAAAAAGAAATGGGAAAAGGATTCCCTACTTAATAAATGCTGCTGGGAGAATGGCTAGTCATATGCAGAAAACTGAAACTGGACCCCTTCCTTACACCTTATACAAAAATTAACTCAAGGTGGATTAAAGACTTAAATGTAAAACCCAAAACTAGAAAAACCTTAGAAGAAAATCTAGGCAATACTATTCAGGACATAGGCACAGGCAAAGATTTCATGATAAAAATATCGAAAGCACTTGCAACAGAAGCAAAAGTTGACAAATGGGATCTACTTAAACTAAAGAGTTTCTGCAAAGCAAAAGAAACCATCATATTATCAGAGTGAACAAACAACCTACAGAATGGGAGAAAATATTTGCAACCTCTCCATTTGATAAATGTCTAATACTCAGAATCTGCCTTAATTTCAGAATTAAGTTCCTGTGTCCAGGAACTTATCCATTTCTTCTAGATTTTCTAGTTTATTTGCACAGAGGTGTTTATAGTATTCTCTGATGGTAGTTTGTATTCTGTGGGATCAGTGGTGATATCCTTTTTATCATTTTTTATTGTGTCTATTTGATTCTTCCCTCTTTTTTTTTTTTTTTTTTTTGAGACGGAGTCTCGCTCTGTCACCCAGGCTGGAGTGCAGTGGCGCCATCTCGGCTCACTGCAAGCTCCGCCTCCCGGGTTCACGCCATTCTCCTGCCTCAGCCTCTCCAAGTAGCTGGGACTACAGGCATCTGCCACCACACCCAGCTAATTTTTTATATTTTTAGTAGAGATGGGGTTTCACCATGGTCTCGATCTCCTGACCTCGTGATCCGCCCACCTCAGCCTCCGAAAGTGCTGTGATTACAAGTGTGTGCCACCGTGCCTGGCCCCCTCTTTTTTTTTTTATTAGTCTGGCTAGCAGTCTATATATTTAAAAAAAAAAAAAAAAAAAACAGCTCCTGGATTCATTGATTTTTTTGAAGGGTTTTTCATGTCTCCATCTCCTTCAGTTCTGCTCTGATCTTAGTTATTTCTTTTCTTCTGCTAGCTTTTGCATTTGTTTGCTGTTGCTTCTCTAGTTATTTTAATTGTGATGTTAGGGTGTCGATTTTAGATCTTTCCTGCTTTTTCCCGTGGGCATTTAATGCTATAAATTTCCCTCTAAACACTGCTTTAGCTATGTCCCAGAGATTCAGGTACTTTGTGTCTTTGTTCTTATTGGTTTTAAATAACTTATTTATTTCTGCCTTAAGTTCATTATCTATCCAGTAGTCCAGGAGCAGGTTGTTCCGCTTCCATGTAGTTGTGTGGTTTTGAGTGAATTTCTTAATCTTGAGTTCTAATTTGATTGCACTGTGGTATGAGAGACTGTTTGTTATGATTTCCACTGTTTTGCATTTGCTGAGGAGTGTTTTACTTTCAACTATGTGGTCACTTTTAGAATAAGTGTGATGTGGTGCTGGGAAGAATGTATATTCTATTGATTTAGGGTGGAGAGTTCTGTAGATGTCTATTAAGTCCACTTGGTCCAGAATTGAGTTCAAGTCCTGAATATCCTTCTTAATTTTCTGTCTCCTTGATCTGTCTAATATTGACAGTGGGGTGTTAAAGTCTCCCACTGTTATTGTGTGGGAGTCTAAGTCTCTTTGTAGGTCTCTAAGAGCTTGCTTTATGAATCTGGGTGCTCCTGTATTGGGTGCATATATATTTAGGATAGTTAGCTCTTCTTGTTGCATTGATCCCTTTACCATTATGTAATGGCCTTCTTTGTCTTTTATAATCTTTGTTGGTTTAAAGTCTGTTAATCAGAGACTAGGATTGCAACCTCTGCTTTTTAAATTTTATTTATTTATTTATTTATTTATTTTTTGCTTTCGCTTGCTTGGTAAATCTTTCTCCATCCCTTTATTTTGAGTCTATATGTGTCTTTGCATGTGAGATGGGTCTCCTGAATACAGCATACCAATGGGTCTTGACTCTTTTTTTTTTTTTTCTTGGGATGGAGTCTCACTCTGCTGCCCAGACTGGAGTGCACTGGCATGATCTTGGCTCCCTGCAAGCTCTGCCTCCTGGCTTCACACCATTCTTGTGCCTCAGCCTCCCAAGTAGCTGGGACTACAGGTGCCCACCACCATGCCTGGCTAATTTTTTGTATTTTTAGTAGAGATGGGGTTTCACCATGTTAGCCAGGGTGGTTTCGATCTCCTGACCTCATGATCCGCCCACCTCGGCCTCCCAAAGTTCTGGGATTACAGGCATAAGCCACTGCGCCCAGCCAAGGATCTTGACTCTTTATCCAATTTGCCAGTCTGTGTCTTTTAATTGGGGCATTTAGCCAATTTACATTTAAGATTAATATTGTTATGTGTGAATTTGATCCTGTCTTTATGATGCTAGCTGGCTATTTTGCTCATTAGTTGATACAGTTTCTTCATAGTGTTGATGGTCTTTATAATTTGGTATGTTTTTGCAGTGATGGGTACTGGTTTTTCCTTTCCATATTTAGTACTTTCTTCAGGAGCTCCTGTAAGGCAGGCCTGGTGGTAAGAAAATCTCTCAGCTTTTGCTTGTCTTTAAAGGATTTTATTTATCCTGTTTTCCTGGATCACCAGTGGAGGCTGCAAAACAGCAAAGATCAGTCTGTTCCTTCCTCTGGAAGTTTCATCCCAGAGGGGCTCCCGCCAGTTGCCTGCCAGAGCTCTCCTGTATGAGATGTCTGTTGACTCCTGCTTGGAGGTGTCTCCCAGTCAGGAGGCATGGGAGTCAGGGACCCACTTGAGGAGGCAGTCTGTCCCTTAGCAGAGCTCGAGTGCTTTGCTTGGAGATCCTCTGCTGTCTTCAGAGCCAACAGGCAGAAACTTTAAGTCTGCTGAAGCTGTGCCCACAGCTGCCCCTTCCCCCAGGTGCTCTGTCCCAGGGAGTTGGGAGTTTTATCTATAAGCCCCTGACTGGGGCTGCTGCCTTTCTTTCATAGATGCCCTGCCCAGAGAGGAAGAATCTAGAGAGGCAGTCTGGCTACAGTGGCTTTGCCAAGCTGTGGTGGGCTCCACCCAGTTTGATATTCCCAGTGGCTTTGTTTACACTGTGAGGGGAAAACCGCCTACTCAAGCCTCAGTAGTGGCATATGCCCCTCCCTCCACTAAGCTCGAGTGTCCCAGGTGGACTTCAGACTGCTGTGCTGGCAGCAAGAATTTCAACCCAGTGGATCTTAGCTTGCTGGGCTCCACAGCGGTGGGATCTGCTGAGCTAGACCGCTTCGCTTCCTGGCTTCAGGCCCCTTTCCAGGGGAGTGAATGGTTCTGTCTAGCTGGCGTTCCAGGCACCACTGGGCTATGAAGGAAAAAACAACTCCTGCAGCTAGATCGGTTTCTGCCCAAGCGGCCGCCCAGTTTTGTGCTTGAAACCCAGGGCCCTGGTGGCATAAGCACCAGAGGGAATCTCCTGGTCTGCAGGTTGCGAAGACCGTGGGAAAAGCATAGTATCTGGGCTGGAGTGCACTGCTTCTCATGGCACAGTCCCTCACAGCTTTCCTTGGTTAGAGGAGGGAGTTCCCTGACCCCTTGCACTTTCTGGGTGAGGTAATGCCCCACCCTGCTTCGGCTCACCCTCTGCAGGCTGCACTCACTGTCTAACCAGTCCCAGTGAGATGAACCTGCTACCTCAGTTGGAAATGCAGAAATTACCCACCTTCTGCGTTGATCTTATTGGGAGCTGCAGACCAGAGCTGTTACTATTTGGCCATCTTGCCAGCCACCTAGAGGTTTCCATATATATCTTTTTCATCCAATTGTAGTGATATTTAAGTCCTCCCTTTTCTTATTGATCTTCTGTCTCATTTTCTATTATTGAAAGTGAAGTATTGAAGTCTCCTTCTATTCCTATTTCTCTGTTTGATTCTGTCAATATTTGCATCACATATTTTGGAGTTACGATATTTGGTGCATATGATAATAACTGTTATATTTTCTAGGTGGATTGATTCATTTATCATGATTTAATGTCCTTCTTTGTCTCTTATAACAGTTTGTGACTTAAAGCCTATTTTGTCTGCTATTATTATAGCCACCCTGGTTTTCTTTCTCCACTATTTATTCACATGGAATATATTTTTCTCTCTCTCTTTTTTTTTTTTTTCAGAAACATGGTCTCACCCAAGCTATAGTGTAGTGCCATGATCGTAACTCCCTGTAACTTCGAACTCCAAGGCTCAAGCAATCTCCATATCTCAGCCTCATATGTAGCTGGGATTATAGGCATTTTCCACCATGTCTGGCTTTTTGTTGCTGTTGTTTGTTTTTTAGAGACAGCGTCTCACTGTGTTGCTCAGGCTGCTCTCTAACTCCTGTCCTGGCCTCAAGTGATCCTCTTGCCTTGGCCTTGCAAAGTGCTGGAATTACAGGCATAAGCCACAGTACATTGTCTGGAATATATTTTTCTATCTTTTCACATGTCCTAATGTAAGTCCTTAGACCTAAAGTGAATCTCCTGTAGACAGCATAGTGGAATGGATTCCAGGTTTTTGTTTATTATCCATTCTGGCAAACTGTCTTTTGATTGGCATTGAAAGTAATTTACATTCATGTTTAATGTACATGTAATATAATTACTAATAGGAAAGTACTGACATGTAAAATAATTACTAATAGAAAAAGACTACTAATGCCATTTGGTAATGGTTTTCTGTATGTCTTATGGTTTTTTTGTCCTTCACTTCCTCCCTTACTGTTTTTCTGAGTGTTTAGTTCATTTTTGTAATGCCACATTTTGATTCCCTTCTAATTTCCCTTTGTGTATATTTTCTTTGTAGAAAATTTTCTATTCTTTGTTTTTAATATAGATATTACATAAAATATTTAAGTTATAACAGTCAATTTTAAACATAACAACTTAACTTTAATTTCATACAGAATCTCTACTTGTTTACCACTCCACTTTCCATTTTGTTATTGATGTCTCAAATTACATCTTTATAGAATGTATACCAATTAACATAGATTCATAAATGTTTCTGAGCTTGTGTTTTAAATTCTATTAAAAAAATAAAAGTGAAGTTATAAACCAAAATCTTAATAATATAAGTTTTAATATTATTCATCTATTTATGTTTAGTGGGTTACTTTATATTTTTGTATTGCTTCAAGTTATCCTCTAGTGTCCTTTCATTCCAACTTGAAGGATTCCCTTTAGCATTCATTGTAGAGTAGGTCTAATGATAATGAATGAATGAATGCTATTCTTTGTTTATCTAGGAATGTCTTAATTTCTCCCTCAATTATGATGGACAGTTTTTCGAGATACAGAATTCTCCTTTGACTTTTTTTGTTCTTAATGTCAGTACTTTAAAAATATAATCCAATTTCCTCCTAGCCTAAAAGATTTCTGCTGAGAAATCTACTGATAATCCTACTGAGGAAAACTTTTCTCTGTTTGCTTTAAAGATTCTCTCCTCTTCTTTGACATTCAACTCTTTTATTATTATCTCTCTTAGTGTAGGTGTCTTTGAACTTTTCATATTTTCAGTTTTTTAGCCTCTTGAATTTGTATGTCTTTCTTCAAATTTGGGAGATTGTGGTAATTATTCCATCAAATAACCTCTCTTTCCCTCTCTTTGTATCTTCTTCTGAGACTTTCATAATGCATGTGTTAGTCTACTTGATGATATCCCATAAGTCCCTTACTCTGTTTACTTTCTTATTTTTTCTTTCTTCTCCTCAGACTCCATACTTTTAAATCATCCGTCTTCATGTGTGCTGATTATTTATTTTACCTGCTCAGGTATGCTGTTGAGCTTCTCTAGTGTATTTTTCAATTCAGTTATTAAATTTTACAGCTCCAGAATATTCATTTGATTCTTTTTATTAATTTATATATTTTTATTAATATTTTTATTATGTTAAGATATTATTTTTCTAAGTTCCTTAATGCTTTGTCTGTGTTCTCCTTTAGCTTTTTGGGCATATTTAAGACATTTGTTTTAAAAACTTTATCAAGTAACTTCTAAGACTGTTTACTTATGGATGGTTTCTGAAGATTTAACTTGTTATTTGAAATGGGACATCATTTCCTGTGTCTTTTATGCGTTGTGATCTTTTGTTGAAAATTGGATTTGAAAAAACAATCACTTCCTATAGTGCTTGTAGATTAACTCTATAGAGAAGACACCTTCACTAACCACTCCTGCATGAAAACTCAAGATCTTCTCCGGCCTTTTCTGAGGATACATGTTCATGAGGCCTGTGCATGTGCTCTATTACCCAATTCTCCATGTACATGGCTGATTTTAAATATCTTCATTCCTTTAAAAGCCTCATCTCTGTTTCTTCTCCGGTCCTTAGATGTTCTATTATTCTGTTTGTAATCTCTTGCCCTCAGGCATCCACAAGTCTGCAGTTTACCTGTAGTTTTCACACACCACTGTGCCCACTATTGTTTTCAGTACCTTACAATCCGATATTACATCTATGCCACTGTCCCCATCAGCACTCCAGTTAAGACAAGACAGAAACCATTACCTTGGGCAGGCCCAAGACAAGCCACGTTATTGTGAACAAGTTTTACTGTTTTTCTTCTGTATTGAGAAACTAGGAATTAAGGAGGCTTCCTCCCAACTATGCCACACCACAACAGGGAGGGGGTAGGGACATGGGCAAGAAAAAATGCCACAAAACTTATTACCATTTTGAGTGTGGCTTTTTCTTGGCTGAGGGTTCTCTTAGATGCTGCAGCTTCTTAACTGATTTCCAGAGTTGTCATAAAGCTACTTTGGTCCATATGTTGTGTACTTGGTGTTTCCACAGGGTAGTGAGCACTTGGCTCTTCCTAATTCACCATCTTGCTGACATCGCTCACTTATGCTTGTTTTGAGTTATAAACATTGCATGATAGAAGTTGTCTTCTGTGTTTTGCTTTTCGAAGCAGAAATTGTGTCTTTAATATTTATCATAGTTGTAAAATATAGTTGTAGTTCCTCAAGTATCACAGTTGGATAATATTATGTAGGGTGAATATGCCAATGCATATATATCTATTATACTACTACAACATTTATATTAGTCTATGTTTTTGCTATTACAAAATTTTTGCCATATACATTGTATTCTAGAAATATTGAAGAAATATCTCCCAGTGTAATCTTTTTAAATTTTTATTTAAATAGGTTTTGGGGGAACAGGTGTTGTTGAGTCTCATGGACAAGTTATTTAGTGGTGATTTCTGAGATATTGATGTACCCATCACTGGAACAGGCTACACTGTACCCAATGTGTAGTCTTTTATGTTATGAATACCTTATAGTAGAATTGCTAGATCAAAAACAATATCAATATTCAACTTAAAAAAATACCAATTGTTTTCCAAAGTAAATTTGCTTGTTTAAACTATTATGAGCACAATATAACATTGGAGTTCTCACTGATCCACATTCTTGCTAACATTTCTTTAATTTTTGCCAAATTAATGAATGTAAAATGGTATAACTTCCTAGATTTAATATACATTTTTCTGATTAATAATGAAATCTAGCACATTTTTCTAATCACATTTATTCCTGTGGTGTTCAGGCTGGTCCATTGTTTTATCCTGTCTATGTGTCATTGATTTAGTTTGCAAAAACAAGCATCTCTTTCTTAACGTCAGTAATTTGATCCTGCATATCAGATGTTCTATGTAAAAATGCTAATTGAAAACCATTCTTTAAAATCAGAAATTTTACAGTTTGTTACAAATCAATCTCAAAACCTAAATTTAAAACAGTGAAATCTCTATTTATGGGTAGAAATCTTTCTTCTTAAGACGTAAAATGCTTTAGATATTATATCTCTTTTACCAACCAATTAATATAGCTTTTAGAAACAGTTGCTAAATATTGTCTCTCTTAGTTCTAAAAACAACCTCATGTATATATATATATATGTGTTCAAAAAATTTTAATATTGATAAAACCAAGCTACCTTCTCTTAGTGTTAACCAAAGAAGAACATTCTGCAGGCTATATTTTAGTATTTTTGAAATCTTTCTGTAGATTTTTATAGGAATATAGTATAATCGTATTTTAATTTTATTTAATTTATTTTTTATTGTAGCTACTTTCAAAATCTTATCTTTATCTTAGAACTTCAATAGCTTTACTACGATGAGCTTATAAGTGAATTTATTTTTTGTGTGTGTTTACATTTCCTCTTATTTCTGAGGCTTTAGTCATTTATTCTGCAAATATTTATTAATATATATTACATATCTAATTTATGCCTGGAAGGGTTCTACATACTGACAGTAATGTAATAAATTAATAGACAAAAATCCTTTTTCTTTTGAAATTTAAGTTTTTCATCTCTCTCATAATTTCTGAAAAATCCTCAACCATAGTATTTTTATAGACTGGTTCTCATTCATCCTCTCAGTTTTTTCATTTTGAGACTCTGATTAGATATATTTTAGACCTTTTCATTCTATCTTCCACTTGTATTATCCTCTCATATTTTCTAATTCTTTGACTTTCTGTACTACATTCTGACTATTTATACAGATTTGTCTTTAGGTTTACAGATTTCTATTCAACTGTGTTTAATCCAACTTTCATTAGTTCCTTAGAATTTGATATATTTAAAAGCATGTTACTGAGATAAAATTTACCTAAAATAAAATGTATAAAGGTTTATTTGTTTATTCAGATAAATTTTGACAATTGTTTATATTTGTGTAACCCCCTCTCAAGGTCAGTTATAAAACATTCCCATACCTCAGGAAGTTTCTTTACACATCTTTCCAGTCAAGTTCTCCCTGAGAAGCATTATCATAAATTAGTCTCACCTATTCTTATATTTTACATAAATAGAATAATACAGTGTGTATTTGAGGGAAGGGAGTTTGGGAGTGGTGAGTATACATTGGATGTGGTGGGATATAAATAATTTATAATCAAAGAGCAGAATATGGCAAATTAAAAATGGCTACTGATACATTTTCACAACTTTCATCATGATATAAAGCCTAGTATAGCTCCATTGTAATACAGTCTGGTCCTGCCACTTATTGACCAATAAATTGCAGCAAAAAAGACATGGCATATCTTCAGAGACCAATGGTTAAGTAGCTTTTCTGACTTTTTGATGTATCAGCTTGGCTAAGCTGAACTACAATTTCAATAATTTCCATTCTAGTTTGATTTTGTTTAGGGAAGATGACAAGGGATTTTTCTTTAGGAGATTTGGAGAACTAAGGGAAGGCAATGGCCATTTCTTAGCAAACACATAACTTCAGTTCTTCCATCAAACATTAATCTAGCTGTTGCTAGGTATGGATTTTTCAATCACAAATTTTTTGTAGGGTGATTAATATTCCTAATATTTTGACTTTAATCTGTTGACTTGAAATTCATCAAGAGAGAGATTATCCAGGGTAGAATTTACTTAATCAGTCCGAAATATTTAAAGGTTTTCATAGACCTCCTGTATGAGTGAGATTTTAGACACTAAGTCTAGAATTTCTCCCTTACTCTAGAACTTTCTTTCCAACTGCCATCTATGGACCAAAAACTTCAACCCATGCCTATGGAATTTCATCCTGAGTTTGATCTTCCCTTCTTGACTGCTTGTTCAATGGACTTCAGACATGCTTAGTCAATTCCCTCAATTGAATAAGATTCCTTGTAAGAAATACATATAAATGCATATGTAATCTACCAGTTCAGCTTCTCTGGTAACCTGAATAATACAGAATTTAAGTAGCAATAGACAGCTAATACAAATTTTGTTGTCTTTATTGCAGTGCTGTTTATGAAAAAAAGCAATGGGCAGAATTTGGAAGACTTTTTAAGGGCATGACACGGAACAATTAAATCACTCTTAATAGTTAGAAACTTGGACTTGGAGGACACTAAGGGTGAGAGCTCAAAAAGTAGGGAAGGATATATTAATGGAAATTGGAGGAAGAAGGACCATTGTTTTATAGTGTTGGTGAACTTAGCAGACATGTGACTTTCAGTTATGTGGAATAAAATTTAAATGATCACCTTAGATATTTAGATATCTCCAAACAAAGTGTTGAATGCATGGCATAGTTTCGTTGCTTATTAGTAAAATGTGAGAGAAAAGATATAAATTGAAGGAAGCAGTGTTATATGAAAAGGAAGCAAGACTTGATAATTTTGGAAATTTTCAGCTTATCAAGATGCGCAAAGAAACTAAATTAGGAGATTCACTGTTAGAAAATTGTGTTGTAGAGAAACGGCTGTGGGTGAGTCTACAACTATTGGGAACAGGCCCCCAAAATCTGGTCATAAACTGGCCCCAAAACTGGCCATAAACAAAATCTCTGCAGCACTGTGACATGTTTGTGATGGCCCTGACACCCATGCTGAAGGTTGTGGGTTTGCCAGAATGTGGGGAAGGAACACCTGGCCCACCCAGGGTGGAAAACCACTTAAGGCATTCTTAAACCACAAACAATAGCATGAGTGATCTGCCCCTTAAGACATGTTCCTGCTGCAGATATCTAGCCAGACCCATCCCTTTATTTCGGCCCATCCCTTTGTTTCCCTGTAAGGAATACTTTTAGTTAATCTATAATCTATAGAAACAATGTTTATCACTGGCTTTCTGTCAATAAATATGTGGATAAACCTCTGTTCGAGGCTCTCAGCTCTGAAGGTTGTGAGACCCCTGATTTCCCACTCCACACGCTATATTTCTGTGTGTGTGTCTTTGATTCCTCTAGCGCTGCTGGGTTAGGGTCGTGGGGGTTAGGGTCTCCACCACCGAGCTGGTCTTGGCATACAACCCTTTCCTGAAACCTCAGAAAGATAAAAACATTACAGTATCAGTCTCACAAAAGTTTATTTGAAAAGGTTTTTTACCTCACTGATCCTCTTAACCAAATCAGAAAATTACTTGGAACTGTAAGGGCATTTTCCCTCATCCAACTTAGCAGGAGCCAGAAAGAATTAGAGAAGCAGTTATCTTGAAAAGATCAGTGGGTTTGTCTTTTGTCTAATGAAATGAATCCCTATGAAATACATGAAGGCTCACTATCTCCTTGAGAAATGTATTTTAGCAGAAATGCTGTCAGCTTGGACTAAAAAAAAGACACAGAACTGAAAACAAAACATGTTTCTTAGATTTCCAAAATTCTACTGGCAGGAAGCAGACTGAGCTGCAAACACAAGCTACTTTCCGTGAAAAAGGAAGAATGATTTGAAGGGCAGAAACAAAAAAAACTCATAGGGCAGAGCTAAATGTTCCAAAGATTATTCCTTATCATTGAAACCCGATCAAGGAGCTTTGGTTAGAGTTTGCCTGTCTAGATTTCATAATTTCCATGAACCAGTGACTAAATTTCACATTTCATTTTCTCCCTCATTCAAACTGAGATGTCTATAGCTATTATCTTGTATCTGTCGTACTATAGTATGTTGAGCGTTGTATTAGTCTGGGTTGGCTCATGTGATTACGGAGGCTGAGAAATTCAAGATATGCAGCTGGCAAGCTAGAGATCCAGGAGAATTGATGGAGTTGTTGTCTGAGTCCAAAGGCCTGAGAACCAGGAGAATAGATTGTGTAACTTCCAGTCTGAGTTTGAGTCTGAAGGTAAGATAAGACCAATGCCCCAGTTTAAAGTCAATCAGGCAGAGAGAAAGAATTCTTTTTTACTCATATTTTTTTCTATCCAGGCCTTCAATGGATTGGATAGAGCCCACTCACATCAGGAGGGTAATCTGCTTTACTCAGTCTACTGATTCAAATGTTAATCTCATCCAGAAACACCCTCACAGACACACCCAGAAATAATATTTAACCAAATTCCTGATTACCACGTGACCCAGTCAAGTCAGTACATACAATTAACCATCATAGTACACTTTGTGTACTATGCAGATAACTTGTCTCTTTACTTTCACAAATCCATAATACAAAGAAATATTTTGCCTCACAAGAAAAATTGATTAAATCTATAAGTGTCACTTGCACCTGGTCCATATATAGTTGATGAGATTTTGAAATTTGAGCTGACGCTGTAATGGAATATGAGATTTGAGTGGTATTGGGGTGGGATGAGTATATATTGCATATAAAAGAGACATAGATCACTGGGGAATCAGAGGGTAGCCTTTTGTGAGAACTTCCTAAGGTGACTCTCCCCACCAATGATTTATGCCTTGTATAATCCCTTCCCATGAAGTGTGGCCAAACCTGACTTGCTTCTAGCCAATAGCATACAGCATAGCTGATGTGGCAGCCACTCTCATGATTATGCTATATAAGACTATCTTAGCTGAGCAGAAAGAAATATTCTCCTGCTGCCTTTTTAGTATAAGAGTTTGGTATATAGCAACATATTACTGATATTCAGATATACATAGATAAACATGTACTTTTTAAAAAGTATTTTGCATTTATCCAGATAGTTAATCTTTCCACATTTCTTCTTGAAGATCTGGAATTCCATATGTTCCCATCTGGTAGCTTTAGCCTGACAAATCTCTTAGAATTTCCTATAGGGAAGATCAGCTGGAGACAAATTGTCTTACATTTTATCTGTCTGAAAATGTCTTTATTTTTTCATTTTATAAAAATAAACTACATTAAAGTATAATTTTATTTTATAAAATGCACATATTTAGTTTATGGTTTGGTGATTTTAACATATGTATACAACCATGTAATGTATGACTGTAATCAAGATATATTTTTTAATCATCTCAAAAGTTGCCCATATGACCCTTCCCAGCATATCCCTGCTCCCTCTCCCAGGACGTAGGCAACATTGATTTGTTTTCTATCATTGGATTACAGTCATATTTCCTGGAGTTTTATATAAATGAAATCTCATGGCATATTCTCTTTCGTGACTGGTCCATAGTGATCCTGAGTTTCATACATGTTGTTGTGCATATCAGAGGTTTGCTGACTTTTATTACTGTGTAGTGTTCCTTTGTGTGGACATCTCACAATTTGTTTATTCTCTTATTGATGGATGTTTAGGTAGTTTCTAGCTTTTACGTATTATCAATAAAACTACTACTGCCATTTGTGAACAAGTCCATTGTGGACGTATGTTCTCTATATCTTGGGTAAGCATGTAAGAATAACATTTCTGGGTCACTGGTAAGCGTTTATTTGAACTAAGAAGTCAGTAAACCATTTTTCAAAATAGTTGTATTATTTTCTGTTCTCCCCAGCATTATTGTAAGGCCCAGTTCCTATATATCCTTGTTAACATACGGTGCAGTACAGTATTTACAATTTTAGCTCTTCTAGCGGGTGCATAGTGTCATCTCATTTTTATTTTATTTTTTGATAACTAATAATGCTGAGCATTGTGATAGGCAGAATAATGATCTTCCAAAGATGTCCACATTTTAATACCTAGAACCTATGAATATGTTACCTTACTTAGCAAAAGGGACTGTAGAAATGTGATTAAACTTTAAGGACTTTCAGATGAGTTTATCCTGGATTAGCTATGTGGATCCAACCTAATCTCATGAGTCTTTAAGAATGTCAAATCTTTCCCAGATAAGCCAAGGGTCAAGGGAGATGTGGCTATGGAAGAATGGTCAGAGAGAGGCAACGGTGCTAGCATTGAAGATGGATGAAGGGGGTCATGATCCAAGGAATGTGGGAGTTCCTTAGAACCTGAAAAAAGAACGATAAATGACTCTTTTCTAGAATCTCCAGAAAGAAATGCACTCCTGCACACAATTTAATTTTAGCCCAGGTAGAGCCATGTAATTTCTGTCCTAAAGAACTGTAAGATGATAAATTTTGTTGCTTTAAACCACTAGATTGTTGGTAATTTGATATAACAGCAAGAGAAAATTATTGTAAACATATTTTATTGTGCTCACCATCAATATATCATTTTTGGTCAAGTGTCTGTTCAAATATTTCATCCAGATCTTTGATTGCTTGAGTTTGTATAGTTGAATTGTAGAAACTGTTTATAATTTCCGAGTCTAAGTCTTTTGTCAAAAATATTGTATTCATTTTCTATTCCTGCATAATGATGTATCACAAAGCTAGCAACTTAATACAAATTTGTTATCTTACAACACAAACTTTCTCTTCTACAATGGGCCAGGAATCTGTGGATGGCTTTTAAATAAATCCACTGATCACACTATAATGAAGATTATATAATAGCACTGTGATTTGCATCTGAGGCTGAGTGTTCTCTTCCAAGCTCATTGATTATTGGTATAACTCATTTCCTTGTGGCTGTATGACTGAAGTCCCTGTTTTCCTGCTAACCATTTGCTGAGGAATACTCTCTGAGCCTAGAGACCACCCATATTTCCTTGCTGTATGGCATTCATAGGCAGTTGTAAACATATATGGTTGTTTTCTTTGAGGCCAGGAGTAGCATATTTGGTGCTGCTTTTTGTTTCTTGTTAGGCTAGACCCACCCAGTATAGTCTCCCTTTTGTTTAACTCAAAATTCACTGATTAGTAATCTAATCAAAGGGATAATATCATATCCTATTTGCTTGTCTTTCCCACACTTAAGGGAAGGAGATAATACAAAGTGTGTACACCAGAGAGCAGAAATCTTGGGGGAGGCATCTTAGAATTCTACCTATTACTCATATGTATTGCAAAAACTTTCCCCCCAATCTATGGCTTCTCTTTTCATTTTAAATTGGTATTTTTCTAAGAGAAGACACTTCTAATTTTCTAGAGTACATCTTTTTTTTTCATTTATGGTTTATGTTATGTGTCCAATCTATAAAATCTTTACATATCTTTTGTCATAAATATTTTTTGTTTTCTTTTAGAAATCTTAGAATGTTAACAGTTTAGATCTATGAATCATTTCAATTTGGCTTTTTCTGTATGGTGTGAGGTAAGGATTGAGTTATATTCTTAAAAATATGAATAATCAGTTATCCAGGACTAGTTATTGAAGAGACAATAATTTTCTCATTGAATTATCTATACTTCTTTGTGCAAAATTAATTAATTTTTTTTGAGATGGAGTCTTGCTCTGTCACCCAGGCTAGAGTGCAGTGGCATGATCTTGGCTCACTGCAAGCTCTACCTCCCGGGTTCACGCCATTCTCCTCCCTCACCTCCCAAGTAGCTGGGACTACAGGTGCCTGCCACCACGTGCAGCTAATTTTTTGTATTTTTTAGTAGAGATGGGGTTTCGCCATGTTAGCCAGGATGGTCTCAATCTCCTGACCTCATGATCCACCTGCTTCAGCCTCCCAAAGTTCTGGGATTACAGGCATGTGCCACTGCACCTGGCCAATTGATTTTTTTAATAAATGCTAAGCAAAAAACAGCCAATCTGAAAAGGCTACATATATTTCTACTATATGACATTCAATAAAAGGCAAAGATAGAGAGACAAAAAGAAAAACAAAAACAAATGCCAGCGTTTAGGAAGAGGACAGAGTGAGAAATTAATAGATTTAGGACATTAAAACTATTTTGTATAACACTATAATGGTGAATACATGTGTATTAACCACGTGTTTCTGATGCTTTGACATGTGGGGCCTTACTAACACTGGAGAGATTGCCCTTCCAGAGCCAGCCAATTCCTAGAGAGAGTAAATATCTCACTTATAAGCACACTTTCCATATGCCAACTAATTAATCCAGAGCTCATACCCTAACACCACCTTTGTCAGTCTTTCACAAGATTCTCACACTCCAGACAATTGTTTATCTGCCCTAATCACACCAAAGCCAGGTACCAGACAACTAGGGATAGCCACTATGCCTCAGAGCTGTCTGAAGTTATTCAAATTAGTCAATCCTAAATCTGCTTACCCTGCCTCATGTGTTTCTTCTCATGGAAACCACAATAAAGGCTCTTTTCTATGTTTTCCTCCACTCTCTCTGCCTCCTGACTGAATCTGGTGATTTTTTTTTTTTTTTTTTTTTTGAGACGGAGTCTTGCCCTGTCACCCAGGCTGGAGTGCAGTGGCACCATCTCTGCTCACTGCAAGCTCCGCCTCCTGGGTTCACACCATTCTCCTGCTTCAGCCTCCAGAGTAGCTGGGACTACAGGTGCCCACCAGCACACTCAGCTAATCTTTTGTATTTTTTAGTAGGGATGAGGTTTCACCATGTTAACCAGGATGGTCTCGATCTCCTGACCTTGTGATCTTTCTACCTCAGCCTGCCAAAGTGCTGGGATTACAGGCATGAGCCACCACACCCAGCCGAATCTGGAGCTTTTTAGTGTAGCTCCCCTGTGTACCCTCCTCTTGAAAACTCCTCTTTAGTGTACCCTCCTCTTTAGTGTACTCTCCTCTTGAAAACTGTGAGTTACAAACTACCTTTTCAATGGCAGATAGTAACCTCAGGAGACCTGTTGACCTCACCATACCTGCATAATAATTAAAAACTACATTTTGAAATCTGTCATAATACATGTCATAATACATTTGTCAAAGCCAAATGTCAACACAGAGTGAACTCTAAGGTAGAGACTTTAGTTAATAATATTGTGTCAATATTGGCTCATCAATTGTAGTAAACATATTATACTAATGCAACATGTAAATAACAGGAAAAAAACTAAAACTGCTCTAGAAACAAACTCTATTAATATTTAAAAATAGGTTTATTTCAGCATCTTTCATCTGTTTCATGGCTATATATGTCTTTCCTTAAGCTAATACCACATGATATTGGTTAAAATAGTTATTTAGTAATTTATGTAATTAGTTATTCCAAGTATTCTAACTTTGTTCTTCCTTTTCAAAATTGCTTTTGCTTTGTTGCTTCTTGTATCAAATTTTAGAATCAGCTTGATTATTTAAAAAAATGAAATATAAAATATTGAATGCAGTTGTGTCATATAAGTTGTACAATATGGAAATAATTGGTATCATAAAAACCATTGCAACTTCCAATCAATTAATATGGCATACCTGACCATACATATAGGCCCCCGCACTTCCTGGATTGTTTTTTAGATTTCTTTGTGTCCTCAGCAATCTGATGGGTGGAAAAAGTAAAACTTTCATTTTGTAGCTTATTTGGATTTTTCTCATTGTTTTTTGAAAGCAATAATTTCTCAACTTTTTACATAGTACCAGAAGTAGAAGAACCTATTGAGTTCAAAATTTCAACAAATACATATAGGTGCTTATGTGTATATACACACTTTTCTAAACTTTTTATTTGGCTGTTTTTAAAATATCACTCTATTTTTCATAGACTTGTATTGCTTGTTCCTTTTTCAAAGTCCATATTTTATTTTGTTTAACATTTAACAAATAATTTACAGTCTGTTTTTAATAATTCCAATTTAGGTATTAGGTATATAAATCCCTTGCTGTTGTTGTTTATTGCCTGCAGAGTCTCACTTCTGTCAATTCATTTGCTTCACTGTTCAGTAAATTTATATCTCTGATTTTTGTCTGTGATAATATAAAGGCCTATATAGGACATGTTTTGAATGCAGCTGTCTCAATATCCTTGATGAAATGGTCTCAGGTTTATCTCCCTTCTTTGAGACTTTTTCATGTTTTAATCCATAGACTGGAATGCTGAATTTGGCAGTTGTTTCTAGAGTAACTACATTTCTTTTTCTTTCAATGGCTGCTCAGAGCTCACTTTTCTGGTTTCACTTCAAACTCAGTACTTTGTTATTTTTGGTGACAGTGGTCGTGCTTAGAGGTTTCTTTTTTCTTTGCTAGTCTAGAAATGCACTAAAATGTGTATTTTATGAAATTTTCTTCAGTTTTATAGAGAGAGGTGTTTTGAAGTGTCTATTCTATCTTACTGCTCAACAATACATTATTTTACCACCTCTCCAAAAGGCTGCAGAAGCCTTATGCCAATAGGATAAGGCCCTTGGTGACCTATCCCAATGTCTTAGTACTTTCTGTTGTGTATAACAGAATACCAAAAGTGAGAAATTTATATAGAAAAGATCATTTTTTTATTGTAGTTATGGAGGTGGAGAAGTCCAAGGTTAAGGAGTTGCATCTGGTGAGAGTTTTCTTGCTAGTGGAGATTCTCATGAAAGTTCTAAGGGATTACTTCTCTACGCAAGTTCACAGAAAGAAAGAAAGAAACAAAGTGAGTCCCACAGCAGTGCATGATATCATGGTAAGGGGGCTGTGAATGCATACTTGCTCAAGTCTTTCTTCTTCTTCTTTTAAAGCCACTAGCCCCCCCTTCGATGAAAACCCAGTAATCCATTAACCCATTAATTTTTGAATGGATTAATATGTTCATGAGGACAGAACATTCATGAACCAATTACCTCTTTCAGGCCCTACCTCTCAATATTGTCACAGTGGGGATTACATTTCAACATGAGTTTTGGAGGGTACAAATATTCAAACCATACTGCCCAATTGTATTAATCCATTCTCATGCTTCTGTAAAGAACTTCCTGAGACTGGGTAATTTACAAAGAAAATAGGTTTAATTGACTCACCGTTCTGCATTACTGGGGAGGCCTCAAGAAACATGATCGTGGTGGAAGGCAAAGGAGAGCAGGCACCTTCTTCACTGGGTGGCAGAGTGGAATGAGTGAAAGCAGGGGAAATGCCAGGCTCTCGTAAAACCATTAGATCTTGTGAGACTCACTCGCTATCATGAGAACAGCATGGGGAAAACTGCCTCCATAATCCAATTACCTCCACCTGGTCCTGCCCTTGACATGTGGGGATTATGGGGATTACACTTCAAAATGAGATTTCGAGTGGGGACACAGCCAAACCGTATCACCAATACTCCATGGGTTTTTTTGGGTATATGCATATATTAGATGCTCATCATGATCCCTGTTTATGTATATAAATGACAATGAATTTTATTAGATTTGAATTTTAAGTCATCATATTACATGTTATCATTACCAACTTCCAGAAATGAAATGCTGCAGGAATAGTTTGCTTATAGTTTTTGCCTCAATTTTTTAGCAATATAAACTAAACAATAAAAGTATGGAATACTCATATTTCAATTGTGTGTATATAATGTAATTTAAGTGTGCTAAATTTAGCCCAAATATTTTTGAGAAACAAAACAGAATATAGTTCTTGGAGGGCTCGCCACACTGTTTTTCACAATGGCTGAACTAATTGACACTTGCCAGCAGTGTATAAGTGTTCTTTTTTCTCCGCAGCCTTGTCAGCATCAGTAATTTTTTGATTTTTTAGTAATAGCCATTCTGACTGTTGTGAGATAGTATCTTATGCGTTTTCCTGGTTTCCTATGTATTACTAGTTGACTGTATTATTAGTTATTTATGCTTTTTATGACAGTTTCTTCTAAATCTCATTTATTTAGGCATGCTGTTCTTCACTGCTAAATCAAACACTGTATTAGGTTCCTAAATAAAATGATAAATGAATTAATAAATGATTATCCTGTAAAAAAAGAATATAAATACAGAAAATTTAATATAACTGTTATAATGGATGGAAAATTGAAAAATTCTCCCTACATATTTGTGTATCCTATTGAAAAAATGAAATGTAAATATATTAGTCTGTATGTCTCTGTAGTGCTCAATGAGTAACATCAGAAATAGCTCTACTGGCTCTTGTATCTAATGCAAAGATATGGAGAGCCTGAATAAACTGGGCTTCAAAAGTTATCAACACCAAAAGTAATATATTTCCTCACCTGTACACTCTGTTGATTTTTGTTTTCTGTTTAGTTACTTTCTATACCCTTCTTTCACAAGAACTGTCACTGTTAACTTAAGGGTGAATTCATATTAGAATTTTTAGAAACCAATGATTTCTGCCACTGTTCTTCTACTCATTTCACATTTCCAATAAATTGAAGTTCAGAAAGAATTTAAAGAGAAAGAAACTCGTTTATTGCCATTTCCAACCTTATACGTCTCCTTTTCCCAGCAGTATAAATTTATATTGAAGTAATTTTCCATTAGGTGAGATTGCACTTTGCAAAGTCTCCATGGAAGTTCTAAGATACTATAAATTTTGTGTACAAGGCATAAATTGTAGAAAAATGCTAACTAAATTTTTACAAATATGGAGTGTTCAGTGAAACTGAATATATAGAAATCAATTATTAGGAATGGTTGAGACATAGTTCTAGTACAATGAGGATAAAGAAATATAATATCCATGCAAATATTTCATCACCATGAAGTGATACACCTTATAAAACTAGACAGAAGGGTATTCTTTGCATAATTGGCCTTGGGAATAAATATTAATTATTGGTAAATTAAATTGCATTTTCTAGAAAAATGTAAATAAGCATGCTTAGTGAAGTACTGAAACAAATAAAGTTATTGTATTACATTTGTTTAAGCCTGTTTTAAGGACATAAAGTGCTATGTCAAATATATATTTATTGATAAATTGAAATATGAGAACAATTTTTAGGTATGTGGACAGTTTGGAAATAAGATATAATAAACCTGGTTTTCCACAGATTTCCTAACATGGAAATAGTACTAAGTGAATAGGAGTCTTCTCTTTACACACCCAGATCCTGTCCTCGTTCAGAACTGAAGTTTGGGACAGAAATGTCGATCTGAGAGCCAGCAATCTATTTGTTTCAAAGACACACTAGAAAAACACACTGTAACTTGTCATTAGGGACAATTATTTTGTCCTGAAAGGGAAATACTAATTATAATTAATTATAGGAAATGAGGCTGGAGAAGGTATAAGGAGCAGACAAATTTAACCCCTGTATTAGATCCATAGAGTAGTCTCTCTACACTTCTCTCAGTCTAATCTGATTCATTTTAAAGACTAAATTTCTCCAAGGTGTAAAATGTGATGATTTGATATACATATACATTGTGTAATAATTATTAAGAAGGGAAAATTCTTTGAGGTGAGATGATAATAGAAAAAGTTTCTAAAGGAAGACACATTAGACTGAGCCTTGTATAATGAGTAGGTATCTAAAAGATATCTAAGTGATTGATGAAAATAAAAAGAAGACTGAGCAATAGTATGGATGTAACGTATCAGTTAACTATTAACATAAAAATATGATGTGTAACAAAGCACCCCAAAACTCAGTGGCTTAAAACAGCAACAATAATTTATTCTCACTCAAGGATCCAGGGGTCAGCTGGGGGTTGGCTGATTTTAGCTGAGCTCAACTGGACTTGGTTTGGCTTTACTTGCCTTGGTCATAAGCTGCATCTGCCTTATACCAGCAGGAAAATTAAATTATCATGGTATTGGTTGAAGCACAAGAGGAAATTCTCAATCTTGCAAGAACATTTGAAGTCTCTGCTGGTGTCAAGTCTGCTTAAGTCACATCTAACATCTCTTAGCCAAAGCAAGTTATATGACCAAGTCCAAAGTCAAGTGGTAAGCACGTATACGCTGAATGTAATGTGAGGAACTGCAAAAGTTACACGTTAAAGACATGGATTCAGGGTGGGTAAAAAGTAGAGCCACTTAGTCAATCTACTACAGGTAAGAATGCATAACTTATTTGGAGGCTTGTGATTTTTTAGAACATTTTGTATGATGCCAAAGATTCTTATAAGGAAGTATTTGGAAAACCATTTTGAATGATAAGTTGAGGCTGCAAGGTGAAAATCTATAGATAGAAGGCTAAGGAATTGATGTCTTTTAAATAATAGAGAACTAATGAAGATTTATGAGCATTGTAAGGGCTCTGCGAAGGTGATGTTTTGTGAAGATTACCCCAGATGTGTTATTTAGACATGTTTAGAATGGAAAGAGACAATGACATTGGACATGAGATACGAATCAGCAAACCTAATTGTTAGAAATCTCGAGTGGATATATTGATATCTGAGAAAGTAGAGTTCAGGACAATACACATGAAAATAAAGAAAGAGAAATATTTGACAATGATAAAACCATAAATCATCAATAAAACAAACATCCTAAAAGTGTATTTAACCAAAGAGTTTCAAAACACATGAAACAAAATATAATTTAAGGCGAGACATAAACAAATCTGCAAGTAAATTTCAAAATTCCCACATTCTTGTCTCAGAAATTGATAGAGCAAGTAGACAGAAAATCATAAACATACAGAGGATTTGAGCAACACTATCATCCACATCCAACTAATTTTCATTTATAGAACAATAATCCCAATGAAAGAAAATATGCATTCTTTTCAAGGAAACATGGAATATTCATCAAGATAGACCATGTAATTCACCATAAACTAGGTTAATTTTAAAGGATTGCAATCGTGAAGACTATGTTCGCTGAACAAAATTTAACTAAATTAGAAATCAAATCACAACAAAATGTCAGTAGAAAACATGAATATTTTGAAATTAAGTAACATACTTTCAAATAACCCATGTATCAAATAAGAAATTAAAAGATACATTAGAGAAAAAGCTGAATTGAGTGATTATGAAAACACCGCATATCAAAATGTATACAGTGCAACTGGAGCAATAATTAGAGTTCTTCATGCTTACATTAGAAAAAAATGTTTTTTATTTCAATTGTTTTCGGGGTACAAGTGATTTTTGATTGTATCGATAAGTTCTTCAGTGGTTACTTCTGAGATTTTGGTGCACCCGTCACCAGAGCAGTCTACACCATACCGAATATCTAGAATTTTACAACTCATTCCCTCCCATCCTTACCCCCCTGAGTCCCCAAAGTTTACTGTATCATTCTTATGCATTTTCATCCCCATAGCTTAGTTCCCACTTATAAGTGAGAACATACTATATTTGTTTTTCCATTCCTGGCTTCACTTAGAATAATGACCTCCAGCTCCATCCAAGTTGGTGCAAAATACATTATTTTATTCATTTTTATGGCGGAGTAGTATTCCATAGTGTATATATACCACATTTTCTTTATCCACTCATTGGTTGCTGGGCACTTAGCTTGGTTCTATATTTTTTCAATTGAAAATTGTGCTGCTATAAACATGCTTGTGCATGTATCTTTTTCATATAATTACTTATTTTTATTTGTGTAGATATCCAGTAGTGGGATTTCTTAATCGAATACTGGTTCTACTTTTAGTACTTTAAGAAATATCCATACTGTTTTCCCTAATGGTTGTACTAGTTTATCTTCCCATCAGCAGTGCAAAATGTTCCCTTTTCACTACAGCCATGCCAATATCTACTATTTTTTGAGTTTTAAAGTATAGCCATTCTCGCAGGAGTAAGGTGGTATCTCATTGTGGTTTTAATTTGCATTTCCCTGATAATTAGTGATATTGAGCATTTTTTCATAAATTTATTGGCCATTTGTATATTCTCTTTTGAGAATTGTCTAGTCATGTGATTGCTCACTTTTTGATGGGATTATTTGTTTTCTTCTTGCTGATTTGTTTGAGTTCCTTGTAGATTCTGGATATTAGTCCTTTGTCAGATGCATAGTTTGTGAATATTTTCTCCCACTTTGTTGGTTGCCTGTTTCCTCTGCTGATTATTTCTATTGTTATGTGTAAGCTTTTTAATTTAATTAGGTCCTAACAATTTATTTTTGTTTTTGTTGCATTTGCTTTTGGCTCTAGGACATGAAGTCTTTGCCTAAGCCAATGTCTAAAAGAGTTTTTCTGATGTTATCTTCTAGAACTTTTTTGGTTTCAGGTCTTAAATTTAAGCCTTTGATTCATCTTTAGTGGATTTTTGTATAAGGTGGGAGATGAGGATCCATTTTCATTCTTCTACATTTAGTTTGCAAATTTTCCCACCACCATTCATTGAATAGGGTGTTCTTTCCTCACTTTAGGTTTTCATTTGTTTTGTCAAAGATCAATTGGCTGTAAGTATTTGGCTTTCTTTCTGGGTTATCTATTCAGTTCCATTGGTCTATGTGCCTATTTTTTATACCAGCACCATGTTGTTTTGGTAACTATAGCCTTGTAGTATAATTTGAAATTAGGTAAGGTGTTGTCTCCAGTTTTGTTCTTTTTGCTTAGTTGCTTTGCCTATGTGGGCTCTTTTTTTGTTCCATATGAATTTTAGGATTGTTTTTTCTAGTTCTGTGAAGAATGATGATGGTATTTTGATAAAAATTACCTTCAATCTGTACGTTGCTTTGGGCAATGTAGTCATTTTTATGATATTGATTCTATCGATTCATGAGCATGGGATGTGTTTCCATTTGTTTGTGTCATCTATGATTTCTTTCAGCAGTGTTTTGTTGTTTTCCTTGTAGAGATCTTTCACCTCCTTGGTTAAATACATTCCTAGTTTTTTTTTTTTTTTCAGCTGTTGTAAAAAGAATTGAATTCTTGATTTGATTTTCAGCTTAGTTGTTGTTGGTGTATAGCAGTGCTACTGATTTGTGTAGGTTGATTTTGTAACCTGAGACTTTACTGAATTCATTTTTCAGATCTAGGAGCTTTTTGAATAAGTCTTTAGGGTTTTCTAAGTATACAATCATATTATTGGTGAACAGTGACAGTTCAACTTTTTCTTTTGCAATTTGGATGCCTTTATTTCTTTCTCTTCTCTGATAGCTCTGGCTAGGATTTCCAGTACTATATTGAATAGAAGTGGTGAAAATGAGCATCCTTGTCTTATTCCAATTCTCAGGGGAGGATGCATTCAACTTTCCCCCCTTCAATATGATGTTGGCTATGAGTTTGTCATGTATGGCTCTTATTACTTTGAGGTAAATCTCTTCTATACCTATTTTTTGAGGGTTTTTATAATAAAGGGATGATGGATTTTATCAAATGTTTTTTCTGCATCTATTAAGATGATCATGTAGTTTTTGTTTTTAATTCTATTTATGTGATGTATCACATTTATTGACTTGTGTATGTTAAATCATCACCATATCCCAGGGATGAAACCCACTTAATCATGCTGTATTATATTTTTGATATGCTTTTATATTCTGTTAGCTAGTATATTTTTGAGGGTTTTTTTATTATTATACTTTAAGTTCTGGGATACATGTGCACAACATGCAGGTTTGTTACATAGGTATACATGTATCATGGTGGTTCTGCTGCACCTATCAACCCATCATCTACATTAGGTATTTATCGTAATGCTATCCCTCCCCTAGCCCCCCACTCCCCGACAGGCCGTGGTGTGTGATGTTCCCCTCCCTGTGTCCATGTGTTCTCATTGTTCAACTCCCACTTATGAGTGAGAACATACAGTAATTAATTTTCTGTTCCTATGTTAGTTTGCTGAGAATGAAGGTTTCCAGCTTCATTCATATCCCTGCAAAGGACATGAACTCATCATTTTTTATGGCTGCATAGTATTCCATGGTACATATGTGCAACATTTTCTTTATCCAGTCTATCATTGATGAGCATTTGGGTTGGTTCCAAGTCTTTGCTATTGTGAATAGAGCTACAGTGAACATATGTGTGCATGCATCTTTATAGTAGAATGATGTATAATCCTTTGGGTATATATCCAGTAATGGGATTTCTGGGTCAATATTGGTCTGTAGTTTCCCTTTTTTATTAAGTCCTTTGCTGGTTTTGGTATTAAGGTGATACTGGCTTCATAGAATGATCTAGGGAGGATTCCCTTTTTCTATATCTTTTAAAATAGTTTCAGTAGGATTGGCACCAATTCTTTGAATATCTGATAGAATTCACTGTAACTCCATCTGGTCTTGAGCTTTTTTCTAGGCAATGCTATTATTACTGATTCAATCTTGCTGCTTGTTATTAGTCTTTTCAGGGTTTCTATTTCTTCCTGATTTAACCTAAAAGTGTTGTATATTTCCGGGAATTTATCTATCTCTTCTAGATTTTCTAGATTGTGTGCATATAAGTATTCAAAGTAGCCATAAATTATCTTTTACTTATATGGTATTGGCTGTGGTATCTCCAGTTTTGTTTCTATGTGAGTTTATTTGGATCTTCTATCTTCTTTTTTTTTGGTTAATCTCAATAATGGTCTATCAATTTTGTTTATATTTTCAAAGAATTACCTTTTGATTTCATTTATCTTTCATACTGTCTTCTTTGTTTCCATTTCATTTAGTTCTGCTTAGATCTTTCTTATTTTTCTAATAGGTTTGGGTTTCATTTGTTCTTGTTTCTCTAGTTCATTGAGGTGTGACATTAGGTTGTCTATTTTTGCTCTTTCAGACTTTTTGATGAAGGCATTTAATGCTATGAACTTTTCTCTTAGCATCACTTTTGCTGTATCCCAGAGCTCTTGATAACTTACATCACTATTATTCATTTCAAAGATTTTTCAGATTTCCATGTTGATTTCATTGTTAAACCCCAAATTATTCAAGAGTAGATTATTTCATTTCCATCTATTTGTATAGTTTTCAGAGTTCTTTTGTAATTGATTTCCATTTATATTCCACTGTGGTGTGAGAAGATACTTGCTATGATTTTGATGTTTTAAAATTTCTTGAGAAGTGTTTTGTGACCTATCATATGGTCTACCTTGGAGACTATACCATGTGCTGATGACAAGAATGTATATTCTGCAGTTGTTGGGAAGAATGTTCTGTGAATATTTCTTAAGTCCATTTGTTCTAGGGTATAATTTAAGTCCATTGTTTATTTGTTGACTTTCTCTCTTGATGATCTGTCTAGTACTGTCAGCAGAGTATTAAAGTCCCCCAGAATTATTGTGTTGCCATCTGTCTCATTTCTTAGGTGTAATAGTAACTGTTTTATAAACTTGGGAGCTCCAGTGTTAGATGCATATAAATTTAGGATTATAATATCTTTTTTTTGAACTGATCCTTTTATCATGATATAATGGCCTTCTTTGTTTTTGTTTTTGTTTTTTTTTCTGCTGTTGCTTTAATGTCTCTTTTGTCTGAAATAAGAAATAGCTACCCTTGCTCAATTTTGGTTTCCATTTGCATGAAATATGTTTTTCCACCCCTTTACCTTAAGTTCATATGAGCTCTTATGTGTTAAGTGAGTCTCTTGAAGACAGCAGATATTTTGTTGGTGGTTCTTTATCCATTCTGCCATTCTGTATCTTTTAAGTAAAGCATTTAGGCCACTGACATTCAACATTAATATTGAGATGCAAAATACTGTTCTATTCATCATGTTAGTTGTTGCCTAGATACTTTATTTTTTCCTTGTGTTATTGTTTTATAGGTCCTGTGAGATTTATGCTTTAAGAAAGTTCTATTTTGGTGCATATTGAGCTTTTGTGTCAAGATTTAGAACTCCTTTCAGCATTTCTTGTAGGGCTGGTTTGGTAGTAGCTAGTTCACTCAGCATTTGCTTGCCTCAGCATTTGTTTGTGCTTCATTTATGAAGCTTAGTTTTACGGGATACCAAATTATTTGGTGACAGTTATTGTTTATGGAGGCTAAAGATAGAACCCCAATCCCTTCTGGCTTGTGAGGTTTCTGCTGAGAAATCTGATGTTAACCTGACTGGTTTTCTTTTATAGTTTACCTGATGCTTTTGTCTCACAGCTGTTAAGATTCTTTCCTTCACCTTGACTTCAGATAGCCTAATGACTATGTGTCTTTGTGATGATCTTTTTGTGATGAATTTCTCAGAAATTTTTTAAGCTTCTTGTATTTGGGTGTCTAGGTCTCTGGCAAGGCCAGGAAAGTTTTCCTTAATTATTCTCTCAAATAAGTTTTCTCAACATTTATACTTGACTTCTCCCTCAGGAACACCAATTATTCTTAGGGTTGGCTGTTTTACATAATCCCACATTTCTTAGAGACTCTGTTCATTTTTTAAAATTCTCTTTTTAAAATTTTTGTCTGATTGGGTTCATTCAAAAGCCTTGTCTTCAAGCTCTGAAATTCTTTCTTCTACTTCTTCTAGTCTATTGGTGAAACTTTCCACTGCATTTTGTATTCCCCTAATTGTGTCTTTCATTTTCAGAAGTTCTGATTGTTTTTCTTTGTAATGTCTGTTTGTCTGGAAAATATTTTATGCACATCCTTGATTTAATTTAAGTTGGTTCTCACCTTTCTCTGGTATCCCTTTGAGTAGCTTAAAAATCAGTCTTGTGAATTTTTCATCTGGCAATTCAGAGATTTCTTCTTGGTGTGGATTTATTTCTGGAGAGCTAGTGTGAACTTTTTTGGGTGTTATAGAACCCTGTTTTGTCTTATTACCAGAATTACTTTTCTGGTTTCTTCTCATTTGGGTGGACCATTTCTTCAAATTGTTATTGAATTCATTTTTTTATTGAACTGTGTCTTATATTTCTTTTTTTTTTTCCTCTTAAGAACCAGTCTTTAATGTTCATATTTTATTTTAGCCTAATTTGATTTTTGGTGCTTTTAGTGGTGAAAGTGAAGACTCCGTATGAGTTCCTCAGTTATACAAAATATTTGTGCACCAGCTTTCCCAGATGCTGGTTGTAGTATTTATGTACTCGGTGTGTGGGCAAGTTCACTATCTCTTATGGGGCTGGAATGCCAGGGATCTCTTGAAGCTTATCTCATTCTCTTGTGGTGTATACTTTATTTATTTATTTTCCCCCCAGTTATTTTATTTACTAGGTTGATGATTTAAGTTTCAGGCCAATATGGGAGGTATCCTTGAGTAGGCACTCGCTATAGCTAAGGCAGGTAGGTAGATGTAATACCTAATGGTGGGCAGAGGTCCCAGGCTTGATAAAGTTTCCTGGAGGAGCTCTCAATTAGAATTGTTGAGCTTTTATTGGGGTAAATAGTGGGAGCTACCACAGCTCCCCTGCAAGGCCAGCAGAAAAGCTGTCCACCTCACAGCCTCATTCCTGTCCAGGTATTCTTACTACTAGATGAGACAGGCAACTTTTTTCATCTGTAAGAAATGATGTTCTAAGAAAGGAGGAAATATGACTCTGCCTTTTATGCAGGCCTGAATCTGTGGCAGGCTCCTCTTGTGGGGCTGCAATCACCCTGGATTGTTCCAGGAGGGCTGTCTATAGGTGCAACAGTGCTGCATTCCCAGAGGAGAAGCCCTAGCTGCCTCTGCAGTGGTGTGCCAAGGGGAATAAGGACCACTTCTCGAAGGCCTTTCGTAATCACAGAGGCTGCCTGCCTGTTGGAGTAGAGGTGCAAAGTTTCCCTACTGTTTCCAGCACTACAGTTGTGTCTGTGCTATAAGAATCTACCCACAAGTGGAAAGATCTGGGACTCAGGTCTTACTCTTCAGATTATCATGTCCCATGGGGTGATGCCTTGATGTTGTGCTCTCCCCCTTCCCCTGGAATGGGGCATCCTGAGAGCCAGACTGCAGTGATTGTTATTGCTCTTTGGGGTATGCCCACCCAGTGGGGTACCAGACTCTGAGCTGGTATTGGGGAATGTATGCAAAGGATCCAGTGATGTGACCTCTCTTCAGGTCTCCCAGCAGTGGATACAACCACCTGCTCTGATGGAGGTGGCAGGGGAGTAATGTAGACTATGTTAGGTTCCTTTGCTGTAGATAAGCTTAGTGTGCTGGCTTTCTTGAATGCTTGTTATGCTAGCAGTGAAGTTCTCATGTGGACAGACTCAGGACCTCTGGTTAGCCAGGGTGTTGCGGGCAGTGGCGTTAGCAGCCATTTTCTTTCTCTTGGGTGCAGTGTTATTCTACCAAGAGGTGCTGTAATGGCCTGAGTTGGTTGGCCTCCAGCCAGGAGGTGGCACTTGCAAGAGAGCACCAGCTGCAGTAGTAGCAGTAGAATTTTTGCTTGCTCTAAGTTGTTCAGGGGAATTATTCTGTTTTCTTAGCTGATGGCCGAGGCCATAAAGCTCCCAAGAGTTTATGTCCTTTTTGTTAATCTATTAGGGCAGGTAAAGATATACCATCAGGTTTGGAGAGGGTCAGGTCTGAACTCAGACTCTCTTTGGGCAGGGCCTGCTGCAGTCACTGTGGGGGACGAGGGATGAATCTCAGGCCACTAGGTTAATGTTCCAGAGGGGAGAATAACTGCCTCTGCTGTGAAGAAGACTTTTCAAAGGGAGTGAAGAATAGCTAGCAATGGTAGGCCTCACCTAGCTCACACACAGTTGGCAAAGCGAGTCTCACTCCTGCAGTGCCCTGCTAAGAGTGCCGGGTTTAGATCTAGGTAGCCTGAGTACAGAACTGAAACTGCCCCAGGCTATAAGCTTCCCTGCAGAGATATTGCTAATCATGCTTGCCATGATTTTCAGGACATGCCCCTCCCCGTCTGTCTGCAAGGCTGGATGCCCAGCTTCTGCTCGCATATCTGCAGCATACTTCCTGCTCATCCCCAGATTCTGTTCAAGCGAGCTTTTCCCCAGTCGAAATTGTATCACAAAATTAAATTGGGAACTTCTTTCACCCTGCAACCTCTCTCTGAATTCATTGTCTGACTTACCTGAGGGTTCCTGTGAGATATAGTCACAAATAGCTTCCCTGGGCTTATGCTAGAGACTGGGAATGCTTACAAGGCACTATCCGCTGCTGCTTCTACTTTTATGTTTCACACTACTCCATAAATCTGTTCCAGCTCTGAGTAGGGTAAAGGGCTTCTTCCATGATCTGAATTTTCACATTCCTCAGTGGGGATGTGTGTTTGGAGGCACGTGGTCTACTTCTCACAGTCTGGAAACTGATAGTTTTTTGCTTGTCTCATGGAGTAAGTTGCAGCCTGCCATTTCTTTCACAGGATCAGTGAATTATTTTGGTTTTCCTGGTAAGTTTCTGTGGTGGTTCTTCAAGAACACATTCACAGTGTGAATCTCTGCCCAGTATTCTGTCCTTCCAAGTGGGAGAGACACACCAACACTGCCTCCTATCCACCATCATTTCTCAGCTTATATTAGAAAAATATTAAAACTATATGATCAATAGACTTCTGCTTATGAACCAGACATAGTAATAGGTACCAGATTTATCCTCTGAATACAACTGAAAGAACAAGAACAGAAAAAAAACAAAAACAGCCAAAAACATATGAATGGTACTTCTTCCCATCTGCCAGATTGAAAAACCTTCAAATTCACAAGTAATTCGGTAGTGTCTTGCCTCAGTACTGGGAAATAACTCATCCAACACTGAACACTGCTCTAGTCAGGCCTACCTGGATATTAATAGCAAATATGCATAGGAAAAAATCTCATGGTGAGATTTTATGATGCTTAGAATTAAAAAATAATAAAAACACTAAATGTTGACAAATGTTATGGTCTGGATATTTATGTCTACTCAAAATCCTCACCCTCAAGGTGATGATATTAAAAGTTGGGGCTATTGGGAGGTGAATATGTCATGGGGGCAGAGCCCTCTTAAAGATTAGTACCCTTATAAAAGAGGCCTGAGAAAAACTTCTTGCTCATTCTACTCTGTAAGGTTAGTGTGAAAAGAAGGCTATCTATGAGGAAGTGGGCCTTTGCCAGACAGTGAATCTGCTAGCTCCTTGATCTTTGACTTCCTTGCCTCCATATCTCACTGACATATGAGAAACACATTTCAGTGGTTTATATGCTATCAGGTCTATGGTATTTTATTATAGCAGTCCTAATGAAATTAACAAGCTTGTGGAACAACTAGAACTATCATACTTTGACCCTGGGAGTTAAAATTGTTTAATCACTTTGGAAACTCAGCTGTCAACTTCTCCTAAAATTAAACATATTCCCACCTCATGACTCAGCAATTTTTCTTGATATTTACCTGACAGAAATAAAATAATGTACAAAAAAAGATTTGTACAAGAATTTATAAAAAAAGCTTTATTCTTAATTGTCTCAAACATTATTATTCATAGTAGCCCTAAAGAAACAACTCAAATGTTCATCACCAGGGGAATAGATGAAAAAATTGTGGAATATTCATACAATGAAATGCTACCAAGTAATGAAAAGGAACAATGTATTATTACATGCAGCAATCGGGCTGAATGAAAAAGCCTGAACCAAACAAGTACAGACTTTGTGATACCATTTATCTAAACTCTTACAACAGGCAAAACTTATCTCTGATGAAAAAAATAAAAATTAAAACAGTGGTTGCCTGGAAGTGAGAGTAGAATCAAATGAGAGGGGGCAGAAGGGATCTTTCTTAAGTGATAGGAATGTTTAATAACTTAATTGGGATGATTATGCAGTTGTAAGATCTCATCAAACTACATGTGTAAGATCTCTCCTTTTGTTACACATGTAAATTATAGCTAAATCTTAAAAATACTTTAAAAATAGTTGACAGAATCTCTTTTAGATATGTGATAATTGAAAATATGACAATGAGTCACAGAAATAAAGTCAAGAGTCAGTATAACAAAGTTGAGGTATCCATCGGGATCAAATACCTCACCATTACCATCATGAAATGCACACACAAGAATAACAGCTCTATGAGGGAAAGATTTATTATTAGCTTTGTTATTTGATTCAACTCTGATGTGGGATTGACATATAGTTATTTCTCAATAAATATCTGTTGAGTAAATCAATATCAAAGTTGAAAGAGACAGAATATGAGGAAGGTCACCGGATTTTCTAGTTTGGTTACCAATGAATTTGAAAGAGTAGTTTAAATAGAATAATGTGTTTGAAATAAATCTCTTCTTTAGTAAACAATCCTTGGATATTGAATCTACATGGAGGAGAAAGAGATGCAAAACATGGATTCCAGTAGCATTGAGAAAAATGTTTCATGTTTTAAGGTATTTAATTGGTAAAACAAATTAACTTCAAGTGTTGAGTAAGAGAATAATGATTTTTGTCTCCCATGTGAAGTTACAGAATGAAAGAAGAAGATTATATATTCACACATATAATTACTGTGGTAGATTGTAAATGTGGTTTGGACTGCAATTATGACAGCTGCACACCTATGGTTACAAATTTGGTCCAACTGAAGAGACTTTGTAGAGATTCTTTTGTTTAATACTAAACTGCTTCTAAAACAAGAATATGTGGTACCAAATTTCATGACAGTATTATCCAAAGGAAGAAGCAGTTGTGAATTTTCTTGATGTCCATAAGTATAGAGATGTTACTTAAACAAAACCATGTATTTTGTAAGATTTTATAATTCCAAATATGTTCCATGTGCAAATAAAGAAAAAGATGAATTGTAAATAACAAATAAAGTACTTCAACTAATTGGTACTTGCAGGCCTAAAAGGAAAAAAAAGAAAAAAAGAATGATGGTGGTGTTTTGATGGGGATTGTGTTGAATTTGTAGATTGCTCTTGGTAGTCCTTCTAGACATTGGCTTAGGCAAGGGTTTCATGACCAAGAACCCAAAAGCAAATGCAATAAAAACAAAGATAAATAGCTAGGACTTAATTAAACAAAAGAGCTTTTGCATGGCAAAAGGAACAGTCAGCAGAGTAAACAGACAACCCATAGAGTGAAAGAAAATCTTAACAATTTATGTAACTGACAAAGGACTAATATCCAGAATCTACGATGAACTCAAACAAATCAGTAGGAAAAAATACAAACAATCCCATCAAAAAGTCGAGGACATCAATAGACAGTTCTCAAAAGAAGATATACAAATGGCCAACAAACATATGAAAAAATGCTCAACATCATTAATGATCAGGAAAATACAAATCAAATCCACAATGCGATACCACCTTACTCCTGCAAGAATGGCCATAATCAAAAAATCAAAAAACAGTAGATGTTGGCATGGATGTGGTGATCAGGGAACACTTCTACACTGCTGGTGGGAATGTAAACTAGTACAAACATTGTGGAAAACAGTTTGGAGATTCCTTAAAGAACTAAAAGTAGAACTACCATTTGATCCATCAATCCCACTACTGGGTATCTATCCAGAGGAAAAGAAGTCATCCAAAAAAGATACTTACACATGCATGTTTATAGCAGCACAATTCGCAATTGCAAAATCATGGAACCAACCCAAATGCCTGTCAATCAACGAGTAGATAAAGAAACTGTGGTATATTTATATGATGGAATACTACTCAGCCATAAAAAGGAATGAATTAACAGCATTTGAACAACCTGGATGAGACTGGAGAACATTATTCTAAGTGAAGTAATTCAGAAATGGAAAACTAAATATTATATGTTATCAGTGATATGTGGGTGCTAAGCTATGAGGACACAAAGACATAAGAATGATATGATGGACTTCAGGGAGTTAGGGGGAAGGGTGGGAGGGGGTCTAGGGACAAAAGACTACAAATATGGTGCAATGTATACTGCTCGGGTGATAGGTGTACTAAAATCTCACAAATCACCGCTAAATAATTTACTCATGTAACCAAATACCACCTGTATCCTAATAACTTATGGAAAAATGAAACAATAAAAATAAAAATAAACAAAAGGTTTATCAGGAGAGGTGGTTAAAATCAAGGTTTTGAATTGACTGAAGATTTTAGTTGCCTATGATATAATTGGAACACAGTGAGTTATTAATGATTCTTTAAATAAACAATGAAAGACTCAATCTCCTTGCTCTATCACAAGGGGAAAACAGAACTGGCTGTTGTGAAACAGGAAGGAATGCTCTTGTCATCATTGATTTGTAATCAACCCTTCCCCCCCAACAAAAAAAGTGATGGCCCTGGAAAATTATCAATGGTTTAAACTGCAGCCTCAAGAAAAATGATCATAAGTCATCAGATAGCCTTCATTTGTTAGTCTGAGTTCCACTGAGAATAGCGAAAGGGATGATAGGGTTATAGAGATTAAGCAAATTTTTTTCTCAAAATTGAATTCAGTTTTGTGAATCTGAATTGACAAATCATTAAAAAGTGAATATTTCTCCTTACCAGAAAGAAAGGGGAAATAGGACTAGTATACTATGTACAAAGCACACTAAAATTTATTTATATTTGAACATACTATTGACAAAATTATTAAGATAGAAATATATTGATTTCTTACAAGAAATCCTAGATGGATATGATCTATAATTTAAAAAAAATATATAATAAAAAACTCCCTGTCTGCAAAAGGCCCTTTTCTTGGTTTGAAAAACAACCTGATGGTTATTATTGCATTTTATGAGCATTAGGCATAACTAGTAAGATGGTACTCTGTATGCACAAAGCTCTAGACATACCCTTTTGTATTCTAGGTTAGTGTTTCTTCACATACATTGGAAATCCATGATAAAGGTTGTATTTGCTGGGATGGAATAAAACTTCAAATAGTTGCTTTCATTTCTTTCACAAATTGCTGGGAAATTTCCAGGTTCATATCAGTATTTACTATTTTAAAGCAGTGACAAGATAAATGATACATTCCTGGAGAGAAGTATGTCATTAGTGATAAACAGTCACAAACTCAGTCAAGCAAGTAATGCATTGCAGGTCAAAAACTACACCCTTGACAATACTGCACATCCAGGTAATACAACACATGTCATATTTGAAGGAGAAAATGCTTTTTCTACTGCTACAGCCTCAACAATTTATACTGTTTGCTAACGTAGAGATAAGAAGGATTTGCAGAAGTAGAGGGATGCATTTACAAATTTTATGAACTGTAGGGATGCAATTAACAACTGAAACTCATCAAGAATATTAGCCAAGTAATAAATCATGGTAGAATTTAATGACTAACAAGATTAAATGTTCATTGTAACTGAAGATTAGGTCCTATGGACAGACAAGACCCAAATTCAATGTTGATAAAATTACACTTGATATTGGTTGAAACAGCAGGGAGAGGGGATTCTTCATTCTTGAGTTAAGCCCATTTCATATTCCCTCTGTCTACTCAACTGTAGATGAATTAATTATGAATATAATAATAGACTCCTAGTCTCTCCCTAGTCAACCAATACAGCTGCAGAAGCAGTAGGGAGGAGATTACTTTCAGTGTTTAAGTAGTTAAATAAATAGAGCTATATTACTTGAATTTAAAAATCTAGATATAAAATTACCTATAGCTATTCTTCTTTTTCTTTCAAGCAAAAGCTCACAGTATTTTACTGAATATATTGGTAAGTGAGATAATTCTATTTTTTTTTCATGCAAAGGCTAGGATTCAGCCATATGGAATAATTTCACAGGTTTGGGGCACACCAGATGTTTTCGCTTAGCCTATTTTGGCAGAATCACATTGTAAATAATCAATCATAATTCTGTGTTTTTAGAAGCCATACTATTAGTAGGTCTTATCATCCAAAATCTATAAATAAATGAGAACAAGGGTTTCTGTAGAGTCTATGCACATTTCCTCCAGGAAATTCCTAGAGCTACCTTACAGGGCCAAAAGGAGCTTAGAATTAAAACTTACATTGTTTACATTTTATTGCTTGAAAAAACATTAGAAGCAACCACAGATCAGAATTGCTATAATAACTAACCCTATATACAGTATTTACTTCATTCCAGATACTGTTTTAAATGTGCTACATAACTAATTTCATCCTTAAAGCAAGACTATGAAATAAAATCTAAGACTATCCCCAGTTTACACTTGAGAGATCTAAAGCATTCAAAGGATAAATATATTGTTCAAGATCAAAAACCCAATTAATGATTAGAGTCATTATTAGAAGCCAGAAAATCTGCTTTGAGAGCCTGCATTGTTTACCTTTATGCTGCAATGTTGGAAATTAAAATACTGAGGAATGATAGTAAACAGAAACAGAAAAGTATCAGCAACAAGACTTACCACTCTAGGAGCAGTTTACACAGTGCAAAAAACCTCTAAGGGTTGCATTGTGTTAGCACACGGGAATAATAATAACATGGAAATGATAATAGAGGTAACAGTAACAGTGGTTTCTTGAGCAACAACTACACATCAGATGCTTTCACAGTGCTTTTTATCTGATTAATCCTCCTAATTCCCAACTCAGGTTAATATCCTGCTTTTGAACCTAGGACTGTCTGACTTCCAAAGACAATATGACTTCTAATAGATAATACTCACCAGTGAAACAATTGCTTTACATTAGGGTGGCTATGGATTTCCAAGAAAAAAGAAAAAAAAGTTATTTCATACTGTTAACAAAGACAGGATATCCGTAAATGCAGTTTACATATTGTTTTTCTAAAATACTGAAAACCTAATTTAATCTAATTTAATTGAACAAGTATTTGCTTGTTGAATTAAGCAACATATACAGATGGTCCCTGACTTATGACGGTTCAAGCTGAGATTTTTTTACTTTATAATAGTGTGAAAACAATACACATTTAGTAGAAACTGTACTTCAAATTTTGAATTTTTTTTTTCTGGGCTAACAATATGTGGTATGAAACTCTCTCTCAATCTCCTAGGCAGCCATGCAATCTTAAGGGTGAACAACCAATGCTCTACAGTAAGCTGTGTTGCCAGATTATTTTGCCAAACTGCAGTCTAATATAAGTGTTCTGAGCATGTTTAAAGCAAACTGGGCTAAACTATGATGTTCAGCAGGTTAAGTGTATTAAATGCATTTGTAACTCAGGATATTTTCAATTTACAACAGATTTATAGGGACAAAACCCAATAGTAAACTGAGGATCATCTGTAGTTAAGGCACCAAATTAGATAGTTTAGGGGAAACAAAAATGAGTAAGCAAAGAGACAGACTGTTTCCACAGATCTTATAGTCTACTGAAGGAGCTAATTGCACAAAAAAAAAATGCTGCATGCAAGAAGAGCATACACATTTTTGAAAGAGGTACAAAATGTCATGAAAGTACATCTAGATTTAGGATGACAGAATAAAGAGATTTCTGCATATTTATTTTCTGAGAATCACTCCTACATAAGAGGAAAAAAAATAGAAAATGAAAACACAAACCCCATAATTGATGAAACCAGGATGTTGCTGAAACAACATTTTTATTATATGAAGGTGGAAAGTAGATGGAAGGATTGCAATAGACTCAGCAGTGATAATAAAATCCACACATTTGTTTCCTGGGTAGAAAACAGTTCCAGAGGTCAGAAGAGAAATTGAGTAGGCTATGGATTAGAAGCTTTTATTTGTACTTTTTCCTTTGTCCTGCAAATTCTAGGGATGAGCCTGAGCTCAAGCATATGGAATATTGTATTTTAGACATATTAAAACGTGTGGAATGACTTAATATTAAGTAAAAAGAAAACTAATTAAGTGAAATGCCATTATATACTCTTTGAGTCAGCAGTAAATATTTCTTAGTTGTAAATATATATATATATATATATATGACTTTCGTATTGAACTCAATCCACACATTTTGTGACTTTCTTGTGTAGCCAAGGAGTAAGAAGAGAAACAAACAGAAATTGAGGATTAGCCAAAATGTGGTCTAAAATTGTGTGGCTTCAATGACTCATTTAATGTGCAAACTTTTGCTGTTGTGCATAATTTTTAAATTATTATCCTTATTTTTTACAGTTTGGATGCAGTATATAAACTGAATATGATTATTTTTTATTAACATTCTCTTGTTATATTCTTTAATGTATTTTGAATATTTTCTTATATGATTAAATGCTATTGTTATATATTAAAGTATAATTTACATACAAAGATACACAGATCTTACATGTTTTGAATACTGGCAATTGTATATACACCATGTAACCATCTTCCACAAGAAGTTACAGAATAGTTGCATTGCCCCAGAAAGTTCACTCTTGTCCCTTTTCACATCTACCACCTCATCTCCAACTGGGTCACTATTTTTTTATCTTTGTGACCATAGGTCAGCTATGCTTGTTCTTGTATTTCACATTAGTGGAATCAGACAATGCAAACTCTTGAGGCTGGCATCTTTTACTCAGCATCAGGTTTCTAGCTGTCAATATATAGTGAGTTTCTGTAGGTTGTTCCTTTCAGTTGATGAGTGGTATACTTTTATATGAATATGCCCCAGTCTGTTTATCCACATCTTTTTTGGACTTATGCACATAATTCATTTTTATATATTATTTTATTTCCCTTTAAGAGCAGAGCGCATTAGCATTATTGTGTATCCCAGCACCTAACCCTTCATGTTTACTTCCATATTAATGGCTACTGTATTTTCTTTTACTTTTTCTAGAGTATAAAAATATGACTAAATAGGAAGTTTCTGAATTTGTTGTTAAAAATATCAAAATAAAATCTGTGCTATGCATTTAGTTAAATCAACAAATAAAATCCAATCTCTGCTAGAAATATCTATAAACCAAACATTACATTATAATCTCCTGTATTAAAATGCATTTTGTTTTGTTTGGAAACTTGACTTTAAAATACATACCAAAATAAGCCAGTGTATTTTTTTTTTACTTAAAAAATTTTTAAATTATTATCCAATAAAATTTATTTTATTTTTCTTTTAGTGCACATTTCTATAAATTTTAAGACATATATAGATCTATGGAACTGCCACCACCATCAGAATATGGACACTTCCATCCTTCAAAAAACAAAACTACCTTATGCTCTTACTTTATGGTCACACTCTATCGCCAACTCTAACCAATGGACACCACTGATCTGTTCTTCAGCACTTTAATTTTGTCATTTCAAATCTGTCATATAGATGGAGTCATGCAATATGTAACCTTTGAAGACTGGTTTCTTTTATTCAGCCCCTTTGATATTCATCCAAATTGTTCTGTGTATCAGTGGTTAACTACTTTTTATTGCTGTGTAGTATTCCATTGTGTGAATATAATCCAGCTTATCCATTAAGTGGTTATAGGACATTTCAGTTGTTTCAGATTTTGGCTACTATCAATAATGTTTCTATAAAATGTGCTAGGAAATTGGAATGGTTATTTAAATTTTCTGATTTTCAGGTTCTTCTATAAAACAGAAAATATGCTAGTAATCACCTCCTAAGACTGAGATAATCATTAGAATGTATGTAAAACATAGTATGTATTCAAAAAATTTTAATAATTACTAATGTAGGAAAAATAAAATGACAACGCAAAATTGCACTGCAAATAAGGTTTTCCTCATATTCTACTTTTGCAGCTGATTAAAAAAATGACAGCTGTAGAACATTCCATTTACTTCTACTCTATATCATTTTATTAATGTTTCTACCAGTCAAAGAATATCAGTTTCCTTATGCTGCAGCATTAATTGCCCTTTCATAAGATGAATCATGTAAAAATTTGAAAAGTATGTTTTTCACACTTTTAATAATATGCTACACAAGGCACAATAGTAGTGAGAAATGTGGGATTGGATGGATTAATTCAAGATAAATTATGAAGAATTAAAATGACTTTGCAAGTTTTTGCATGTAAGAGATGACAGTAAAGAAGAAATAAGATGAAGCTTTGGGCTTGAGTCCTGAAGTCAGAAATGAAGGAGGAAGCATATTCAGTTTTAGACATGAAATTATCAATGGTAAAATAAGTATAAAGTAATATTTTTAAAACATATATTATCAACTATGAAATAATATTAAAATACTTTGGGGAAAAGTAAAGAATAAATGTACATAATAGTATTTAACCACATAAGAAAAAATGTTCTAATGAGGGGTCGAGGGTCTCTAGATTTAGCAATAAAAATATATGATACCAAATAGAATTACAGATTTAGATAAATAATATTTTATTTACTATATAAAATACTTTTACTGATATCATATGGGACACACTTATACTACAAATTATTTATTGTTTGTTAAAATCAAATTTAACAAAGTCTTATATTTAATCTAGAAACCTTTGACGGTTAAAAAATTTGTTGAACTCTGAGTGTCTGCAAAAATTTAAGCAATATCACTAACAAGTCTAAGATAAAGTAAGAATCAGAAAATAAAGAGAGCAGAAGGGGAAAGAAAAGGCAATAAATTTGTAAAAATAGAAAAGGAAAAAAGACTGAGATTAAAAAAGTGATACGTTCATTGTAAAGATGCTAGAACATCATTAACCTGGGACAGGCCTGTATAGGTTCCATTCAATGAATGTTAAGTAGCCATAAGATGGCTAGTATTTGGCTAGTTCTCAGCTAGACTTCATAGAACTGAGGTCCTTGTAGAGAATTGCTTATGATTCAGAGAATTCATATAACAAACTAAATAAATAAATATATACTGTAATTGTCTCAGTTTACCCATGCAGTAAATGTTTTGAGAGGTCGATGAGGAAGATGAAGAAAATGAGCAGCTGAGATGTACCTAAACTCGTACAGTGTATTAGAAAGTGAACTACAAATACAGCCTAGGTTCCTGATTGCTACTTTCATTTTTTTTATAACTTAGACCTTGGTATTTCAGTAATTTACGGAGGTAAAATTCAAAACGGTGTCAAACAAACAAAAAACACAAGGAGAAAGTTTGATATCTCCATCATGTAGACAAGATATAAAAGGAGCCTCAGAATATAATTTGTAGTGGCAGCATACAAATAGTGTGAGGAAAACCACTGAGCCAGGATAATGACTAACTACAAAGCTATGGCAGAGTATGAATCATTGTTCAATTTAATTTTGTACCAACAGAACTGAGCACATAATCTTCCACTTACTGGGTGTTCAATAACCACTCATTGAAAATAAAAATGAGATTTTTTTTATGATTGATATCAAACTTCTCATCAGCTTCACCAAATGTTTTACAATACTGTAAATACAATAGCTCAATAGGAACCACATAAAAGCTCTGAAAAACAAATTGAAATATATATTTATTTATTTATTACACATATATATGCTGTGTCTGTGTGTGTGTGTGTGTGTGTAAGACATGAAGGACATGAAAGCATCATGATCCTCAGAACATGAGGCTGGACTTTGCCAATTAAACAGGACCCCTGAAGCTATAATGAGAAAACATATCATTTTGAAAGTAAACATATCTAAAACATTTTTTAAACATTTCAATTACAAAATAAGGTGTGCAGATTTTTGAGTCATCAATACATACATTCTTTATCACCTGTTATCTCTTGTTTTATCCCAGAGATACACACAGGCTTCTCCAAAATTAGAAGGGTAAAGTATATTTTGACTGGAAAGGATGGAAGATCCATTTAAAATAATGAGCTACTTAAAATTTTAAGTATGTTTTTATAATGTCTGAAGACAAAGAACGACCTGGAGGCATTTTGAAATCTCATTTGTGTTGGGAGGTAATTCTACTAATGACTTTTAAGTCCAAGCTTTATGCAGTGTGTTTTATGTGTGCTTAAGAATCACTTGACCCGACAATTTCCTTAGGACAACAGAGAAAAGACATGGCTGATTGCAACTCAAAAGGACATTTAATTATCACCCCTTCCCCTCCACAGTGGACCTGGCAGTATCTTTTCCTGGTTGACTATTTGTTTTGTGAGCATAGAGTGACTAGATGCTATCTCAAAAAAATAGCTTTGCTTGGTTAGCACTGAATTCTAGTCTATAAGAGGAAAAAAGACTAAAGGTGCCAATTGGAAAATTTCTTGCTTACTGCTTTTGTAATGTTGTATTTGGTTTACTTCAGCAACTAATCCGAAAGAATTTTATTACATAGGAAGTATAAAAAACTTGGATCATTTTTTAAAGGCCTGTAGCTATGGAAAAAACCCAGAAGAATCTTAAGCAAGACTGAGGCAGATGTTGCCTTTATAAAAGCTATGAAACTCCCATTTATACAAAAAACATAATGATAATTCCAAAGATCAAATACTGATTGTTTTATTTAACAGACGTAATATATATTTGGTAGTGAAGGCACAGTTTTATCCAGTTACTAAAATGTCTCCTGCTTTGCACACAGGATAAGAAACTACACGTTTTTGGGAATATCATTTGCTATTAGTGTTATTGATACAGGACAGGTTAGTCAACAAATAACTATCAAGAAACACCACACCTAGCAGAGAACTAATTAATAGCGTGATGCTTTAATACTGGGCAAAGCTATTTGTTAGAAAGAGGTACTGAGTATAGCATTTCTCATGTGGCAGTAAGGGCAATACTACACTGTCAACAGATTCAGCAATTAAGAGTTCTTCAATGCCACATAAAATGAGGAACAAAATTAGAATACAATCTTTATTTCTTTTCTTTTTCAACTTTTATTTTGGATTCAGAGAGTATATGTGCATATTCTTTTTTAATTTTTGTGTATACAGAGTAGATGTATATACTTATGGGAAACATGAGATGTTCTGTTATAGGCATAAAATTTGAGATAAGCATGTCATGAAAAATGGGATATTCATCCCCTCAAGAATTTATCCTTTGAGTTATAAACAATCCAATTACACTCTTTGTTTCAAAATGTAAAATTAAGTTATTATTGACTATATCACCCTGTTGTGTTATCAAGTAGTAAGTCTTATTTCTTCTATTTTATTTTGTACCCTTAACCATCCCCACCTTTCCGCCAGTGCCCCACTACCCCTCTCAGCCTCGAGTAACCATCTTTCTACTCTCTCTGTTTATGAGTTCAATTGGTTTGATTTTCATATATCACAAATAAATGAGAACATGTGATGTTTGCCTTTCTGTGCCTGGCTTATTTCATTAGCATAATGATCTCCAGTTTCATCCATATTGTTGCAAATGACTAGATCTCTTCTTTTCAATGAATTAATAGTACACCATTGTGTATATGTACAACATTTTCTTTATTCATCTGTTGATGGACACTTACTTAGGTTGCTTCCAAATCTTAGCTATTGTAAACAGTTCTGCAACAAATATAGAAGTGCAGATATCCCTTTGATATACTGATTTCCTTTTTGGGGGGATATACTCAGCCATGGGATTACTGGATCATATGGTAGCTCTATTTTTAGGTTTTTGAGAAACTTCCAAAATATTTTCTATAGTGGTTGTACTAATTTACGTTTCCACCAACAGTGTATGAGGGTCCCTTTTCTCCATATCTTTGCCACCATTTGTTATTTACTGACTTTTGGATAAAAGCCATTTTAACTGAGGTGAGATGATATCTCATTGTAATTTTGATTTGCATCTCACTGATGATCCATGATATTGAACACCTTTCCGTATACCTGTTTACCATTTGTATGTCTCCTTTTGAGAAATGTCTATTTAAATCTTTTGCCCATTTTTGATGAGCTTATTAGATTTTTTTTCCCATAAAGTTGTATAAGCTCATTATGTATTCTGGTTATTAATCCCCTGTTGGATGGTGATATGGTTTGGATTTGTGACCCCACCAAAATCTCATGTCAAATTGGAGGAAGAACCTGGTGGGAGGTAATTGGATCATGGTGGCAGATTGTGATAATGAGCGAGTTCCCACAAGATCTGATGGTTTAAAAGTGTATGGCACCTCCACTTTCATTCTCTCTCTTTCTCCTGCCTCCATGTGAAGAAGCTGCTTGCTTCTTCTTTACCTTCCTTCATGATTGTAGGTTTCTGGAGGCTTCCCACTCATGCATCCTGTTAAGCCTGCAGAACTGTGAGTCATCTAAACCTCTTTTTTTCATATATTACCTAGTCCAAGTTTGTTCTTTATAGCACTATGAAAATGGACTATGACAGAAAATTGGTACCAGGAGAGTAGGGCATTGCTATATACATGCCTGAAAATGTGGAAGTAACTTTGGAACTGGGTAACAGGCAGAGGTTGGAACAGTTTGGAGGGTTCAGAAGAAGACAGAAAGATGTGGGAAAGTTTGGAACTTGTTAGAGATTTGCTAAATGGTTTTTACCAAAATGCTGATAGTGATATGGACAATGAAGTACAGGCTGAATTGGTCTCAGATGGAGATGAGAAACTTATTGGGAACTGGAGTAAAAGTGACTCTTGCTATACTTTAGAAAAGAGACTGGTAGAATTTTGTCCCTGCCCTAGAGATCTGTGGAACTTTGAACTTGATAGAGATGATTTTGGGTATCTGGTGGGAGACATTTCTAAGCAGCAAAGCATTCAAGACATGACCTGGCTGTTTCTAAAAGTGTACACTCCTATGCATAAACAGAGATTATCTGAAACTGGAATTTATGTTTAAAAGGGAAGCAGAACCTTAAAGCTTGGAAAATTTGCAGCTCAGCCATGTGGTAGAAAAGAAAACCCATTTTCTGGGGAGAAATTCAAGCCTGTTGCAGAGATTTGCAAAAGCAAGTGGGAACTGAATATTAATAGCCAGGGCATTTCAGAAACCTTCACAGCATGCCCTCTCATCATAGGCCTGGAGGCCTAGGAGGAAAAAAGGGATTAATGGGCCTGGCACAGGGCCCAGCCTCTCTCTGCAGCCTTGAGACATGGCATCCTGTGTCCAAGCTACTCCAGCTCCAGCAGCAGCTAAAAGGGGCCAAGGTACATCTCAGGCCATGGCTTCAGAGGGTTCAGGCTTCAAGTCTTGGAGGCTTCCACGTGGTATTGGCCCTACAGGTGTGCAGAAGGCAAGAGTTGGGGTTTGGGAACCTCCACCTAGATTTCAGAGGATATATGGAGACACCTGAATGTCCAGGCAGAAGTCTGCTGCAGGGGCAGATTCCTCATGGAGAACCTCTACTAGGGCAGTGTGGAGGAGAAATGTGGGATTGGAACCTACACACAGAGTCCCAATTGAGACACTATCTAGTGGAGCTGTGAGAAGAGGGACACCATCCTCTAGATCCCCGAACGGTAGACACACCAAGAGCTGGTACCATGTCCTCAAAAAGTCACAGGAACTCAACACCAGCCTGTGAAAGCAGCCACAGGGGCTGTACCCTGCAGAGCTACAGGGCCAGAGCTGCCCAAGGTCTTGGGAGCCCACCCCTTGCATCAGTGTGGCCTGAATGTGAGACATGGAATCAAAGGAGATCATTTTGGAGCTTTAAGATTTAATAACTGCCCTGCTGGGTTTCAGACTTCCATGGGGCCTGTATCTCCATTGTTTTGGTGAATTTCTTTCATTCGGAATAAAAGTATTTGCCTAATGCCTGAACCCCCATTGTATCTTGGAAGAAAATAACTTGTTTTTGATTTTACAGGCTCATAGGCAGAGGGGAATCACCTTGTCTCAGATAAGACTTTGGACTGTGGACTTTTGATTTAATGCTTAAATGAGTTAAAACTGGGGTACTGTTAAGAAGGAATAATTGTATTTTGCAACCAGAGAAGGATATGAAATTTGGGAGGGGCTGGGGCAGAATGATGTGGTTTTAATTTGTGTCCCCACCTAAATCTCATGTTAAATTGGAGAAGGGGTCTGATGGGAGTTAATTGGATCATGGAGATGGATTTTCCCTTTGCTGTTCTCATGATAGTGAGTGAATTCTTATGACATCTGATTGTTCAAAAGTGTGTGGCACTTCCTGCTTCTCTCTCTCTCTCTCTCTCTCCCCTGGGGCCATGTGAAGAAGCTGTTTGCTTCCCCTTCACCTTCTGCCATAATTGTCAATTTCCTGAGGCCTCCCAGTCACGCTTCCTGTTAAGCCTGCAGTTCTGTGAGTAAATTAAACCTCTTTTCTTGATAAATTACCCAGTCTCAGATAGTTCTTTATAGCAGTGTGAAAACGGATTAATACAGATGGGTAGTTTTCAAATGTTTTCTCCCATTATCTGGGTTGTCTCTTTACTTTGTTATTGTTTCTTTTGCTTGCAGAAGTTTCTTAGCTTGATGTGATGCCATTTGTCTATTTTTGCTTTGGTTGCTTGTGCTTGTGGGGTATTGCTCAATAAATTATTTGCTCACACCAATGTCATAGAAAGTTTCTCCAATGTTTTCTTTTAGCAGTTACATAGCTCAAGGTCATAGATTTAAGTAATTAATCCGTTTTGATTTGATTTTTGTTTATGGCAAGAGATAGGGGTCTAGTTTTATTCTTCTTCATATGGATATGCAGTTTTCCTGGCACCATTTGTTGAAGAGACTGTCTTTTCACCAGTGTATGTGCTTGGCACCTTTGTTTAAAATGAGTTCAGTGAAGATGTACATATTTGTTCCTGGGTTCCCCACTCTGTTTCATGGGTCTGTGAGTCTTTTTTTATGCCAATATCATGATATTTGGTAGTTCTATAATATAATTTGAAGTCAAATAATGTGATTCCTGCAGTTTTCGTTTTGTTTTGTTTACATAGAACTCTTTTGGCTATTCTGAGTCTTTTGTGGTCTCACATGAATTTTAAGATTTTTTTTCTATTTCTGTGAAGAATGTCATTGGTATTTTGATAGAGATTGCATTGAATCTGTATATTACTTTTGGTAGTATAGACGTTTTAACAATATTGATTCTATCAATCCATGAACATGGAATATTTTTCCAATTTCTGATGTCTTTTTCAACTTTTTTCATCTGTGTTTTATAGTTTTTATTACAGAGATCTTTCACTTCTTAGATTCAGTTCATTCCTATGTATTTAATTTTATGTGTGGCTATTGTAAATGGGATTACTTTTTATTTCTTTTTTACTTTTCACTGTTGGCATATAGAAATGCTAGTGATTTTTGTACATTGATTTTATATCTTACAAATTTACTGAATGTATCAGTTCTAATAGTTTTTTTCTGTAGTCTTTAGATTTTTCCAAACATACAATCATCATCTGCAAACAAGAATAATATGACTTCTTCCTTTCTAATTTGGAAGACTTTTATATCTTTCTTTTTCTGATGGTTCTAGCTAGGACTTCCAGCACTGTGTTGAGTAACAATTGTGAAACTGCTCATCCTTGTTGTGGTCCATATCTTAGAGGAAAGGCTTTCATTTTTCCCCATTTTGTATAATACTACCTATGGATCCCACATAAATGGCTTTTAATATGTTGAGGTATGTTCCATCTGTAACCAGTTTTCTTAGAATTTTTATGATGAAAAGATGTTGAATTTTATTAAATGCTTTTTCAGCATCAATTGAAAGAATCATATGGCTTTTGTCTTTCATTCTGTTGATATAATGTATCACATTGATTGATTTGCCTATGTTGAACCACCATTGTATCCCAGGAGTAAATCTCACTTGGTCATGATGAATGATCTTTCTGAATTCTTCATAAATTTTGTTTGTCAGTATTTTTTGAAGATTTTTGCATCAATATCTATCAGAGATATTGGCTTGTAGTTTCTTTTTTGAATGTGTCTTTGTCTGGTTTTGTTATCAGGGTAATACTGACCCCTTATAATGAGTTTAGAAGTATTCCCTCCTTCCATATTTTCCAAAATAGTTTGAGTAGGATTGGTATAAGTACTTATTTATATGTTTGGTAGAATACAGCAGTGACACCATAAGGTCCCAGGCTTTTCTTTACTGAAAGAGTTTTTATTATGGCTTTGATCTTGTTACTTGTTATTAGTCTGTTCTGGTTTTGGATTTTTCCTGTTTCAATCTTAGTAGGTTGTATGTGTCTAGGAATTTGTTCATTTCTTTTAGATTTTCCAATTTATTGGCATATAGTTGCTCATAGTACCCACTAATAATCCTTTGAATTTCTGCATTATCAGTTATAATTTCCCCTTTTTCATTTCTTATTTTATTTGGATTCTCCCTTTTTTTTCTTAGTATGGCTAGAGATTTGTCTTTTTGTTTAACTTTTTAATAAACCACCTTTTTGTTTCATTATCTCTTGTATTGTTTTCTTCATTCCAGTTTCCTTTACTTCTGTTCTGATCTTTATTTTTTTTCTTCTACTAATTTTAGGTTTGTTTTGCTGTTGCTTTTCTAGTTCTTTAAGATGCGTCATTAGATTGTGTATTTGAAGTCTTTCCTCCTTTTTGATGTAGGCATTTATGGCTAAGAAGTTTTCTCTTATTGCTACTTTCACTGTATCCCATAGGTCTTTGTATGTTGTGTCTCCATTGCCATTGGTTTCAAGACATTTATTGCTCATTAATGTACTTTTCTTTCTGATTGAAGTACTCCCTTTAGCATTTCTTGTAGTACAAGTCTGGTGTTGGTGAAATCTCTCAGCTTTTGTTTGTCTGGGAAAGTATTTCTCCTCCATGTTTGAAGGATATTTTTGCTGGGTACATTATTCTAGGGTAAGAGGTTTTTTTATTTTTAGCACTTTAAATTTGTCATGCCACACTCTCCTTGCCTGTAAGTTTTTCAGTGAAAAGTCTGATGCCAGAATTATTAAAGTTTCATTGTATGTTATTTGCTTCTTTTCTCTTGCTGTTTTTAGAATCCTTTTATTTTATCTTTAATCTTTGGAAGTTAGATTATTAAATACCTTTATGTAGTCCTCTTTTGGTTAAATTTGCTTGGTGTTTTATAAACTTCTTGTACTTAGATTTTCACATCTTTTCTTGCTGTGGGAAGTTCTATGTTATTGTTCTCTTGAATAAACATTTTACCCATCTCTTTCTCTACCTCTTCTTTAAACCCAATAACTCTTAAATTTACCCATTTGAGGCCATTTTCTAGATTCTGAATAGCATACTTCATAGTTTTTTATTATTTTCTCTTTTTTCTCCTCAGGTCATGTGTTCTCAAATTGCTTGTCTTCAAGCTCACTAATTCTTTCTTCGGCTTGATCAATTCTACTATTAAAAAGTTCTGATGCATTCCTCAGTATGCCAACTGTATTTTTCAGTTTCAGAATTTGTGTTTCATTTTAATTATTCTTCTTTTTGTTAAATGTATCTTATAGAATTCTGAATTTCTTCTCTGCGATATTTTGAATTTATTTCAGTTTCCTCAACACAGCTATTTTGAATTCTCTGTCTGAAAAGTCACATATCTCCTTTTCTACAGGATTGGTTCCTAGTGCCTTATTTAGTTAATTAGTTGAGGTCATACTTTCCTGGATGCTGTTGACGCTAGCAGATACTTTTTGGTGTCTGGTTTTTGAAGAGTTAGGTATTTATTTAGTCTTTACTCTCTGGGCTTGTTTGTGCTCCTCCTGGGGAAGGCTTTCCAGATACTTGGTAGGACTCGTGTGCTGTGATCCAAGCTTTATCAACTTTAGAGGACACCCTAAGCCCAGTAACACTGTGGTTTTTGCAGATTTGTAGAGGTACTGCCTTGATGGTCTTGGGGAAGATCTGGGAGAATTCTCTGGTTTACAAGAAAGAGACTCTTGCTTCCTTCCCTTACTTTCTCTCAAACAGAGTCTCTATCTTTGTTCTGATCCACATAAAGCTGGTGGAAGAGTGACACAAGTGCACCTGTGGCCACAACTACTATGACTACTCTGAGTTAAAATTGAAGCCAGTACAGCAGTGAGTTTCTCCCAAGGCTTGCAGTAACTACTCCCTAGCTACTGTCTATATGCCCTCAAGTCCCAGGGGCCCTACAATCAGCCAATGGCAAAGCTAGCTAGGCCTGTATCATTCCTTTCAGTGTATTGAGTTTCCCCAGCTCTGTGTGGATTCACAGGTGACAATGGGGAGTCAGGGACTAGAACCAAAAACATTAGAAGTCTGCCTGGTATTCTATTGTACTGCAGCTGAGCTGGCACTCAAAAGACAAAACATAGTTCTTCTCACTCTTCCATCACCTTTTCAGAGGCAGAGGAGTCTCACTCCATAGCCACTGCCACTCTAAACCAATGAGGGATATTGCCAGACTACCGCTAATGTTCTCTTAAGGCCTAAGGTATCTTAAGTCGACTAGTAGTGAATGCTGCCTAGCCTGGGAGTCACCATTCAGGGGAGTGGCCACCTCTCTGGCCCAGAGCATGTGCAGAAAAGCCATCTAAGAGTCAAATTCTGGAATTGGGACTCCAAGAGCCTAATTAGTGCTCTGCTCCCCTGTGGCCGCACTAGCACTTAAGGTGCAAGAAAGTGTCATCTTTACTTTTCTCTCAGCTTTTTCCAAGCAGAAGGAGTTTTGCCATCTAGCCACCACACTTGGTAATGTGCTGAGTCTAACATGATGCCAGCAAATCTCAGAGGTTCACCCAACGCCCAAGATTTAATATCGCTGCTGGTTATTCAGAGCCCAAGGGCTCTTCAGTTAACAGGCGTTGAATGCTGCCAGGGCTGGGCCCTTTCTTTAAAGGCAGCAGGTTTCCTTCTGTTCCAGGGTGTATCTTAAAATGTCTGGGAACAAGGGCCCAGAATGGAGGCCTCTTGATTCTGACCAATGCCCTGTTCTGCTGTGGCTGAGCTGGTATCCTAGATCCTCCCCCCAAAAATAAAAAAAGTCTTTCCCATTTTTCCCTTTCCTCTATTCGAGCTGAAAGAAGGGATCTTTTTTGGAGCTGCAAGCTGTGTAGCCTGGGTTCAGGGAAAGGGCTAATACCAGCATTCCCTCAGCTGCCCCAGCTGGTGCCTCAGTATGTCACATGTTCCTCCAATTCCACTGTCTCTGGACCTAGGTCAGCACAAGGACTCGCCATAGTTGCAGTCCTTATGGCTCAGACTGCCTTTCAAGTTCACTTGGAGACACAGAACACTGTAGCCCTTGGTGGCAGGGTTGGCCAAGTTTTGACTGTTGGCATCTGCAATTTCCCTTTAGCTAGGTTTGGTTTAAATGCTTCCTCAGTGGGCAGCTGTCAGCTGACTTTGGTCTAGTTTTCCTTTCTGCTCTAACAGAAAAGCACTAAGTTCTATGTCTCACAATTGTTGTGCTCTCCCTCCTCCAGCACCCAGAGAAGTTCTGAACACCACACCACTGCTCCATGGGGTTGGGGGAGGAGTAGTGTCAGTCATTCAGGACTGTATTTTCTATCTCTTTATTGCCTCTTTCAGTGATAGGAAGTTAAAACCAGGTATCATGAGGGCTCACATGAAATTTGGTTCTTTTGAAGGTGTTTCTCCTATGTAGATAGTTGTTAAATTGGTGTCCTTGTGGGAGACTATAGATGGAGCCTTCGATTTTGCCATCTTGCTCCACCTACCCTTGAGAATGCAATGTTTAAATGTGTGTATTTGAAGATTGCCAGGTGTCAAATCCCAGCCTCTCTACTTACCAGCTGCATTAGCTTGGGCTTCTCATTCTCTGGACTTTTTTTTAACCTATAAAATGGAGATAATTGGAATCTACTCCACAGATCCACAGTGAGGACTAAGTGAAATAATGCATGTGAAGTGCTCAGTACTGTCAGCTTCAATTCTTGTTAACTATTATAAATATTAATGCTATTATTATTAGACACTTTTTAGACATATGCCATGCCAGGTGTTTTACATTCCTTATCTTGTTTTAACACTGACAAGGACCTTGCCAGGGCAATATGATAATTCATTTTGACAATTAGTCCCTTTGTTTGCAAGCAAAAAGAAATTGACTTTGAATAACTCAAGCAATAGAAAAATCTATCATCTATCTATCTATCTATCATCTATCTATCTATCTATCTATCTATCTTCCTATGTGAATGATGTATAGTCCTCAGACTCAAAAGAAGAGCTGAATTACAAGACACTAAAAGGGCAATTCTAGTGATCTACGTAGCAGGTATATTATGCTGCTTCTGCTGGGATGAATTAAATCTAACTATTTTTATTATTCCTTTTTCACTCTGTTCAAGAGAGGCTCTAATTGTTTAAGCTTGGATTTTTTTGTTTGTTTGTTTCTGAGATAAGAGTCTCACTCTGTCACCCAGGCTGGAGTGCAGTGGTGCTGTCATGGCTCATTGTAGCTTTGACCTTCTGGGCTCAGGTGATAATCCTGCCTCAGCCTCCAGTGTAGCTGGGACCACAGGCATGTGACACCACACCCAACTAATTTTCTTCTTGTAGAGATGGTGGTCTCACTTTGTTGCCAAGGCTGCTCTTAAACTCCTAGATTCAGCCTCAGAAAGTGTTGATATTATAGGCGTAAGCCACCATGCCCGGCCAAGCTTGGAATGTTTTTACCACAAAGTAGCTAAAAAAAGAATGGAAAATCTGACTCACTATCCCTTAAAGACTGAGAGGAAAAAGTAATCCTATAAAAGGAAATAAAGATACTATTACTTGAAGAAGACAAAGAATGATGGATAGCCAAAACCAGAAATACTCTCAGTATAACACATCTTTATTCTGGAATTCAAAGGAGTGCTTTTGTGATTTCAGTTTTCAAGGAGTGGGAAAAGGAATGAAGAAAGATGACCCAATGATTATGTGGAAGTCCAGGCTAGTCAGTATTTCTGGTGATATGTAAAAAGCATTGTGAGAAACTTCTCTTGGGAATTCATTTTCTGAAATTCCTTATGAATTTCTGTAACATTTTCTCTGGAAGATAAAGAACTATCATCACTAGCAAAGACTTTATAAATTTGCCATTATGTTGCATACATAGAAATACTGGTGCTATAGTCTCCTCACAACATCTTAGTCTGTGCAGCCAGTAATCTTGATAAGATTTATTTCATATAAAAATTATAGATGAAGTTTCTTGTCCATTGGAGCATTAATTTCTCTACTGATCTCAAACAGAATATAATTGTTCTTGTAACTAATCATGAACCTAACACACTTATCAAATTACTGTAAATCTGAAATACCTCCCAAAATCACTAGTGATAGCAATAGTAATAGAAATTGTCCAATGACACAAACACTTTATAAGATGTTTTTAAAACTGTTGAAGGTATTAATTTATAAATATTAGAATATTATAGATAGAATGATACATATGGAAACTTGGGAAGTAAAATTCTTTTACAGAAATTATTTTAGTTATTTCTCTTTTCTCTAGCAAGCAAAATTTTTCTCACTGAACAACTGTTTTCAAGTTTAGTCATTTGCTTGAAATACCACACACTCATTTTGACAGTAAAAAAACGATGAGAAACTGCTTTTAAATACTTATCTCCTTTTTTTCTTTTTTGGTGTAATAATTGAAGGATGTTTTCTTCCTAAGCTATACTCTTTGACTGTTGAAACATTTTGAAGTATCAATTTTGATTCTTGGGTTTACTTATTGCTTGGCATTTCATTGCAGTCTTTTAGAATGTGTTGCCGTCAATTACAAGAGTCAAACTAAAATAATTTGAAGAGATTTATTCTGAGCCAAATATGAGTGACCATGGCCCATGATACAGCCCTCAGGAGGTCCTGAGAATATGTGCCCAAGGTGGTTGAGGCACAGCTTGGTTTTATACATTTTAGGGAGGCATGAGCCATCAATCAAATACATTTGAAAAATACATTGCTTTGGTCCAGAAAGGTGGGACAATTCAAAGCAGGGGGCTTCCAGGCTATAGGTAAATTTAAAAATTTTTTGTTGACAATTGGTTGGGTTTGTTTAAAGACCTGGGATTAATAGAAAGGAAATGTTAAGGTTAAGATAAAAGATTGTGTAGACCAAGGTTCTTTTGAAGTCTCAGAGTGGCTGCTCTTAGAGACAATAGATGACAAATGTTTCTTATTCAGACCTTTAAAAGGTGCTAGACTCTCAGCTAATCTCTTCAGGTTTGGGAGGGCCTGGAATAAAAAGTTCTAACTATGTTAATAGAGATTCTTTACAGGTGTAAATTTTCCCCCACAAAGGACTGCTTTGCAGGGCCATTTCAAAATATGGCAAAGAAACATGTTTTGGGGTAAAATATTTTTATTTCCTTTTTTGTCATATAATGTTATGCCAATCAGATTGGAAACTAAGTCACGACATATAGGGTTAAATAAAACCCATATCCTGAGAGTTTATCGTTTGTACAGCATGGCTCCCAGGTGCTTTAGATGGGAATTTGGGCAAGATAAAAAAAAAAAAGCAGAGCTTAGTCCTCAGTGGTACCCATTTCACATTTATGACACCAGTACAGTATAAAGTTCTGTGACACAATTTAGTTCTAACACACTCTAACACTACTGTAACTGTGTATGTTGCATCTGCTTGGAAAGAAATGGAAGAAATCGTTATTCATCTTTGAGGAGGGGAGAAGTTACTCTAAAGGAAAGTTTCATTTTTTTTTTTTTTTTTGAGACGGAGTCTTGCTGTCGCCCAGGCTGGAGTGCAGTGGCGCGATCTCGGCTCACTGCAGGCTCCGCCTCCCGGGTTCAAGCCATTCTCCTGCCTCAGCCTCCCCAGTAGCTGGGACTACAGGCGCCCGCCACCACGCCCGGCTAATTTTTTGTATTTTTAGTAGAGATGGGGTTTCACCGTGTTAGCCAGGATGGTCTCGATCTCCTGACCTCGTGATCCGCCCGCCTCGGCCTCCCAAAGTGCTGGGATTACAGGCGTGAGCCACTGCGCTCGGCCAAAAGTTTCATTATTTTGATAGTACTTACCCAAAATTGTCATAAAGGAGGAATGATGTTTTACAGCTTTAAATCAGATATAGATATTTCACTTTAATGTGCTCTATTTATAGAAGCACTAGACCAAAGAAATATATTTTAAATGGTAGGATGATAGATGGCCTACTTGTCAATGTGCCTGCTGCTAAAGTCCTAGTGAGGCAGGGAACATAAGGCCAATTCACTTTTCAACTATGACAGGAAATAACCTCCTCATAGGCATAGGCCAAGTAAGTGACTTTGTAACTTTGCTTCATCCGCTCCATTTACATAGGGCATACTCGAAGTAACCAATGGAATCTGCTAGAGGGTATTTCAACTCCCAAAAATTCTGTAATGAGGCTCTTGAGCCCCTATGCGCCGTTCTGCTCCCACACCGTGGAGTGTACTTTCATTTTCAATAAATCCCTTCATTCTTCCTTGCTTTGTTTGTGTGTTTTGTCCAATTCTTTGTTCAATATGCCAAGAACCTGGACACTCTCCACCAGTGGAATATTTTGGCAAGCTAGCCAGGAGGAAAAGGTAAGCCCAAAGTTTGGGATTCATTTTTCTCCCTTTCCTTTCTGCTTCATACAGAGGAATCTGTCACTACTTTCCTTTCTAACTGGGGATCGTTGGTGGGCAGCGCCTAAACTCAGCAGCAACTGCAGGTTTCTGTCCATGGCCAGTGAAACTAAGTGGTTTCCATGTGGAAGAAGCTAACTGCCACCACTCAATTCAGTTAAAGGAGCTGGGACTTTTTCAATTTTTTTTTTTTCCTTTCTTTTTCAGTCTTTCAGTGGCTGTTTCTTAGTGGCTCCTTGGAAATTGAGGGCAACTGGCTGGGGTCACTCCCTGGTATTGCCTGAAGGCCTGTAAATGAATAGGAATAATTGCCCTAGACTGTTTTTAAAATTCTTTTCTGGGTGTGGTCCCTGATCTCTGTGTGCTGTGCACCTCGGAGCAAACTTGCATATGTTTCAGGTGACTTAAACCTTCTTTATTTATGTTAAATTCTTCCCTTCCCCTATTCAACTGAGTAAGGGCAAACGAAACCCACCCAGTCCCCAGTTCCTATCATTAAAGTTCATGGAACTGGAGGCCTGGGAAAGCATGGCCTTATCAAATTATAAGGATGCTAAAACTTGGGGATTACACCCAGGTACCAAAGGAAAGCTCATAGTAGGCTCTGGAGGGAACACATGCAAAGTGGCACCGGTGCCCACCTAAGGGCAGAGACATCTGGAGAATGCTCCAGGTAATCCTGCAGACCTCAACCTGCCCAAAGGGATACTCTGCAGAGGTTCTGAGGTCTAGTATTAAGCCCTCTTTCGAATTTTCTCTCTGACTTGCAATGATGCTTGGCCTCAAAATTGTTTAGAATCTGAAGTTTACTGTCTAATCAGAAAGTGGGATGGTGTTGCATGTATCCAGGCTTTTGTGCTGCTGTTCTAAGCAGGAGGCCTGGTTAATGTGTGATGCCCTCCTTTGGTACCGTTTGGCCCCAGTGCTTTTTGGAGTCTGGGGAGGTTTGGCCTTTAAAAATCAAACTACCTGCCGGGAGTGGCGTCCGCACCTGTAATCCCAGCACTTTGGGAGGCTGAGGCAGGCAGATCACAAGGTCAGGAGTTCGAGACCAGCCTGACCAACATAGTGAAACCCCGTCTCTACTAAAAAAAATACAAAAATTACCGGGGCAGGGTGGCGCACGCCTGTAATCCAGCTACTCAGGAGGCAGAGGCAGGAGAATCACTTGAACTCGGAGGCGGAGGTTGCAGTGAGCAGAGATCGCGCTACTACACTCCATTCTGGGCAACAGAGCGAGACTCTGTCTCCAAAAAAAAAAAAAAAGAAAGAAAAGAAAAATCAAACTGCCATGGAGACTGCTTTATCTGAAATTTTGGTTCACAGCCTTCAGTGGATTATCTATTGGGGCAAAGTAAAACCGGCAAAGTATTGTGTTGCTATCTCATGGCTAAGGTCCCAAGCTATTAGATCTTTGTTTATGTGTGTGTATACATGTTTAGATGTGTTTATTTGTATGTACACTGATTGTTATATGTTGTGTCTACCAAATTGGCTTGTAAGTAAATGAGCGCTCATAAATTAAGTAAGTCTAAGCTATTTTCAAGTTCACATGACTTAAAGTATAACTTCACTAAACAAGATAGCTTTAAAATTATTGGTTGAATAAAAATAGAAATGCCTTTAGAATTGTCAGCATACATTTTGTCTGAATTTTATGTTTGTCTTCGCTAGATATTTTAAAATGTCATTGTTAATTCAAGCTGGGAGCTGCTTGGGGCAAGCCTGCCTCCCATTCTATTCAAAGTCTCACTGAGATGAGTGCAGACCTGATTGCTTCCTTTGGAAAAGCTAATCAGAAACTCAAAAGAATGCAACTTTTTGTCTTCCAACTGCCTGAATCTGAAAGCCCCCAATCCCTCAACCTGCCTCAAGTTCTGCCTTTCCGGACCAATGTGATGTTCATTTTACATATAACGATTGATGTCTCGTGTCTCCCTCCTTAAAAGTAAAAATTAAGTACAGTGAATGGGATAAATGTTTTAGATAAACTTTTTTTGTAAATTAAAATCTTAAACTTATTTTAATGCTCACTTAATATTTGGGTCATTTCCAATTAAGAAAGGATTGTGATATTGGGAAATATGTTTCTAAAATTGTGGAATTGTTTTTATCTATAAATGCCCATATCTGATAGTTCAGGATTTCTTGCTTTTTAGGGTTTCACTAAAGCTTTAGGTTACCAAGGATAAAAAATTTAGTTAACTAGTAATTCTGTCTACAAAATGTGCCAGAAAGGTTATGTTATTAGTGGAAAAAAGAATAATTTTGTCTAATTCAGAAGTTATCTAAAAGTTAGTTTAAATTACAGATTTGAAAAGGTTATTTATAAAACAATGTAATAAGGAATCATTAAGTAGGGGAGAAAGATGTGAAAAAAGTTTCAATAATCAAATATTTCTTAAAACCTGATAATTGAAGACATTTGGCTAATTAACATTTTCATAGTTAAAGCTCTTAGTCTTTATTAAAGTTACATAAGAAGAATTGTAAAGAAATGCATCGGCAGTTTGGCTATTCCTTTTTTATACAGTTAAGCATGAAGCTGGATTTAATGTGGAGTCAAATTTCACATACATGCTTGCATTGCTTCACACTATGTTTATTGTGTTGCATGGATAGCGCTGGCACTGGAGTACTGATCAGTCATGTGCCTAGAGTAAATTTTTTGATTGCAAAAGACGTATGATAATATTAGTGAGTTTAAGGATATTGAATTGTGTTTCAGGAATAAAACATTCATTACGTGGGGTTTTTTTGGCCCTAGGTAACACTGTAGCCTCCAGGGTAAATTAAGTGGGAAAATTTAGGGTTGGTTTTCTGTTTGTTTTGCTTCTAGTTGTCTGTCTTTCTCTTTTTAATTTAAAAGTAAACTTTAATGTCAAAAATGCAAACTTGGGGAGGGCATAAAGATCACATACATGGCTGCCACTTCATACTTGGAGGGTTGCACAGCGGCGGCCAGGGAGAGGCGCTCCTCACTTCACAGACGGTGGCGCGGTGGTGCAGAGGTATTAGTCAAGTGCCGCCGCCAAGCGGAGGCGCACCTCACTTCCCAGGAAGGACGGCCACAGGGCAGAGGCGCTCCTCACTTCCCAGAAGGTGTGGCAGCCAGGAAGAGGCGCTCCTCACTTCACAGACGGTTAGGCAGCCGGACAGGCGCTCCTCACTTCCCAGACGGTAGGGCATCCAGGCAGAGGCGCTCCTCATGTCCCAGACGGGGCGGCAGCCTGGCCGAGGCGCACCTCACTTCCCAGATGGTGGGGCGGCCGGGCAGATGCGCTCCCCACTTCCCAGACAGTGGGGCAGCCGGGCAGAGGCGCTCCTCACTTTCCAGACGATGGGGCGGAGGGGCAGAGAGCCTAACTTCTCAGTTGGTGAGGCCGCTGGGCAGAGGCGCTCCTAGCTTCCCAGACATTGCGGTCCGGGCAGAGGCCTCCTCACTTCCTACACGGTGTGGGTGCCGGGCAGAGGCGCTCCTCACTTCCCAGACGGTTTACTTCTAGTTTTCATTCGTTCACTGTTTATTCTTCTCTGGCTTTGCTTGTGTTTGCATATATAAAAAAAAACCATTATTATTATTTTTTTTTACTTTCTAGTGGAAGGCTTTTGTTTCTGTGAATAGTTATTTTGTTTCCTGTGCATTTCTAGCAAGTCATCATTTGTTCCATTTATTTGGAATTCCTGGGCTTCCTTTGATGGGCCGACAGGAATTGATAGAGCACACCAGCCTTTTAACCTTAAACTAACTTTTTGGATTTTAGGCTTCCTGATACTTTAAATGTGTTGAGTATACACTCCTAAATAGAATTTAAGTCATACTTCTCTCTTTGCCTAACATAAAGTAAAAGTCACTGTTTATTTCCTCTGTAAAGTTTTAAATTAATTGGCTTAATAATAAGATCTTAAATATTTTGACAGAAAAGTGAAAAATGTAATGCCTTTTATTTAGTTCATGTAACTTGAGTGATCTTTGGGAAATAAAGATAGTTTTATAGATTATTGGTAAAATACAAATGTCTTCATAATGTAAACATGTGGTCTAAATTATGTTTAAATGTTAGGTTTGCTAAATGCGTTAAGGTCATAAGTTGCTTGTTTGGCTTTTGAAAATTGTTTAACTTGTCTGCTTTCCCAGCTAGGTAAGGCCTGGGGACATGTGGAGTTGGCCACATTCCTAGCTGTGCTGGAAATAGTCAAACCTTATCAGAACACAACTTACCAGGATTTACATTAAAATTTGCCATTGTAACATGCAATTAACACTACTAGACACAGCTTTACATGCAAAATGTGTAAAAACAGTAGAATTCGGATTTTTTTTTGGGGGGGTAAAAGATTATAAAAAAGTTTTTACTTATTTAAATTCCTAAGTCGTCATTTTGGCAAAATAAATAATTTATGGTAATCTGAAATTCCAAAATCAAACTTCAGTTCCAAAATTGTCTTTCTTAGTGGCTGGCTTTTAGGATGAATCAGAGGGCCCCTTAAAACATCCAGAAAGGAGATAAACAGGATGATTTAACATGTTTAGTTACATGAGATTGTCAAAATGATGCTCAATATTGTTTAGGTTATATTTTTGTGAACAATACTAATATATGTTCCAAAATTGTATGAGATTGCTAAAATTCTAATATCTAAATATATACTGTCAATTATAATTATGGTTATTATGTTGTTATTGTAAATCACAGAAATAACCGAATTTCCTTGTCAGTGCTGTGTACCAAATTTGGAAATACAGCTGGTATTCAAGAGGATATAAGTCTAATGTTAACTAAGCATGTGTTTGTGGAGAACCAGGATGGCCTCCTTGTCCTTCCTGAGCCCTTAAAGCTTTTATTATTAAAAGTTCTGCATTCCATAATTCATCATGAAAAATATAAAGTAATCCAAATTGAATACATAGGTGTGGTATCTTACAAATTACTAGAATAGTTTATAACCAATGTTTGACCCCATATTTCTGGAAAAACAATTAAAGCTTCAGGTACATTTGGTTACTGGTAGGCCACTTAAACATTTTATAAAGGGATTTCATTCAATTGTTATTTTCAATGCATGTTTTCTGGTTGTGCAAAAGCTTTCCCATGCAAGAGGGCTGATGTTATAAGAGAAGATTATTATGCTACAGTGTATTTTCATCAGGTAAAGAAAGCTTTTATGGTTTGGATATTCTGGAAACATCGGGAAAAAACTGTCCTTGCTATGCACACTACAACAAAACTTTGGGACCCTGGGCTTTGGGTTCATGGTCTTGCAACTGAGAAGGGTCCCTCCACACTCCTGGAGCTTTACACCCTTTGGAACTCTTAAGGTAAAACTAACCAGGGAAATTAGCCTTAAACATGGATAAACTTATACTATGATAAATCATAGATAAAGACCCAATGTAGGTAGGAAACTTTAATGGTACATGTGTTGCCTCATAATCAGTCAAAAATAAAACATTGGTTCATCCCTGTTGACCCACATCAGGGGTTAAAAAGAGCATTGCAGGAGGGCTTCATTATTCTAGAAGGGCATCATTTGTTAGTTCCTTTTTCCACAGTTTAAAGTAAAAGAGGCAATAATTAGAAATATATCCCAGATGATAGGATCTATAGCAAATAATACTGTAAAGACTACAATTTCACAACAGACTTTAAATTCTATTGTGAAAGTTATAATGGGATTGGCTGAACAGAAAAGTATCTGTACAGCTTCTGTCACTTGTGACCTATAAAGGGATACATCAAATGAAAATCATAGAAATTCAGTGGTAGTGGATTAATGAAGGAACTGCTTAGTTAAGTCAGTCTTTGATCTATTTGATTTTAGGAAGTTTTGGTTTATGGGGACATTGGGTAAGGAGCATACTCTGGTATTATACTCTCAATAGTCATAATAATAGTCTCCCTGGTGCGCTGCATTATCTTAAAGGTTTTAAATGCTTGCATGCAGCCATCTCTAGAATGTCATATGGTCTCTCTTCAACTGGAATAACAGGAACTGAAAGAAATGTGCAACCATGGGGACACCATAACCTAATGTGCTGAAACCGGAAACCCAAAATGATGGTAACTAAGTGGTGCTAAGGCCCTAAGTTTTGGTTACACTCTCACCTAAGTGAGAACCTAACCAAAAAGGAGGAATTTTTTAAACAAAATTCTGGGAGGCCATTGTTTTGAAGTAAGCTCATGCACTAGGCCCCAACAGTCCAAACCAAACCAAACCAAATGGAGTGACTTGTGCTAAGACTTTAAGGAAACACATAGATTCTAGAACAAACCAGGTTTTGTTTTTTCTCTTGCAATTCTCTATAACAAACATTCCTGACAGCAGAAGCACCCACCCCATGAAGTTCCCATTAAATCTTTTAACCAAATTAATTTCCTCTCGCCTAGAGAGCATCAAGCTTTAGATGATCATGCAACAAAGGCTCCAGCCAGTTACAAGTGAAGACACCACCCCTGGCCATCAAGGAGCTACCTTGCCTCCACTAGACACAGCAGAATGACAGTTTTGTGATCCCCAGTAGGTAGGGACTATGCTTCAAGCTAGCATAAAACAGTTATAGAAAAAAGACCATTGGTCCCTCTGCCTTCCATAAAAATATATGAGGATCACATCTCTCGGGGCAGATGAGGCAGGAAAATAGGGTCTGGAGGCAGGGAACATAAGGCTGATTCACACTTCAGCTATGACAGGAAATATCCTCTCCATAGGGCCTAGGCCAAGTAAATGACTTTGTAACTTTACTTCATCCTCTCCATTTACAAAGGGCATACCCGAAGTAACCAATGGAATTCTCTAGAGGGTGTTGCAACTCCCCAAAATACTGTAATGGGGCCCTTGATCCCCTTTGCTCAAGCCCGCTCCCACACTGTGGAGTGTATATTTATTTTCAGTAAACCCCTTCATTCCTTCCTTGCTTTTTGTGGTTTGTCCAATTCTTTGTTCAAGGTGCCAAGAACCTGGACAGTCTCCACTGGTGACACTAGGTGCTCTCCTACTGCAAAAGACAAACCATTTAAAAATATATATACATAATAATATTTCTAAAGACATGGGATTCAAAAGTACTAGCACTTAAGACCACATGCTTTCAGAAATAAAGCCCTAATTGTTCAATAAGCCTCATCTGAGCACTACATTTTAACTATATATATAATTAGGATTTTAAAATTTGAATCACAAAAATGCAGAAATCATGAAGTAGCACCATTACCAATGTACAAAAATTGTTCTGTAAGGAAAAACACATTTACACTTGTATTAATTGAGGAGGTTTGACTACCTCCATAACTCATAATATTTATCTAACTTGCCCTGCCAGAAATGTTCACCATTAACCAATTCTTTGTGTTAAAGCATTATTACCTCCTTCTATCAGATTGCATATATTATCCAACAGGGAGTAGAACATTAAGCCATTAAATGTAAACTTCAGATTAGTTAGATTTTAAAAAATGAGACACAGCCAGTTATTTTCAATTGAGGCAAATTTCTCATACAATAAAATTAGCTATTTAAAAATAATTCAGTATCATTAATTATATTAACAATGTTGTGCAATCACCTCCATCTAGTTCTAAACATTTCTGTCACCCCAAAATAATATCACATACTCAGTAAGCAGTTATTCTCCACTCTCACTTTCCCCCAGCCTTTGAAAACCATCAATCTACTTTTCATTTCTGTGAATTTGCCTATTCATAAACTATATATAAATTGGATCATACAATATATGACCTTTTGTGTCTTAACAAAACATTTTTCAGGTTATAGCATGTATAGGTACTTTATTCCTTTTTATGGCTATTTTCCATTTTATGTATATAACACCATTTATTTGTCCATTAAGCTATTTATAGACATTTGGGTGTGTCCAGCTTTTGTCAATTGTGACTACTGCTACTATGAATATTTGTGTGCAAGTATTTCTTTTAGTACTAGTATTCTATTCTTTTGAGTGTATACCTTGAAGTGGAATTGCTGGATTATATGGTAATTCTACATTTAACTTTTTAAAGAACTGCTCCTATACTCTTTCTTTTTATGAATCTACCTTGGATCTCAGGTGATCCCCCATAATGAAGTGGCCTTGTTGTCTGGGGTGACACCCGAGGTTTCTTGTCTCAGCCACAGAGATCAAGGATGTGGACACACAAATAGTGAAGTTAAAGGGGAAATTGGATAGGTGAAAGAAAGATAATAGCTTTCTGTTATAGAGAGGGGTCCCGGAAAAATGGGTTGCTGACCTGCAGTGAAATGAAGGAGCTTTTATAGATGAGCTGGTGGGGAGATGGTGTCTGATCTACACAGAGCACGAAAAAACAGAACCAGGTTTGCCATCTGCATATGGCATGAATCTCTGTATTATTCAGGTGGGTTCTCTGCCTGAGCTGCTCCATGTTGCCCATTTCTTTCTTACTGTACAAGTGCTAACAACAAAAAAAAAAGAAAACGGAGCTTCCAGGGTGGACATGCCTGGCCCCCAGGTAGCCCTTTTCTATTGGTGTAGCTGCTGGCATTTCCCCGTGCAAACTACCAGCGTCCTTATCCATATTTGCAGTTCAATATTTCAGGCTGCTCTTTGTTAGAAATAAAATCATTTCTTGGGTTGCTTTTTGTTAGAAGGGAAGTTCTGCCAAAGACTCTTTTGCTCTCACTATCTGCCTAAATAATTTCTATCTCCTGTATCAGAACTGTCAACATTTTCCACAGCAACTGACCAATTTTACATTCTCATAAGTAACGTAAAAGGCTTGCAATTGTAAAAGGCTTGCAATTTCTCCGTATCTTGACAATGCTAGTTATTTTTCTGATTTTTAAAAATTGCCATGTAAATGGGAGTGAAGTGGTATCTCATTGTGATTTTGATTTGCATTGACCTAATGACTAATAATGTTTAGCATCTTTTCAAGTGTCATTTGCACATCTTTAGAGGAACATCAATTCAAGTCCGTGGGCTGGTTGTATGAGATTGTTTTCCATGTTGTTGTTGTTAAAGACTTCTAAGAGTTGAATGGGAGTGTTTTTCATTTCGTTATTGAGTAGAAGGCATTCTTTATAAAATCTGGATACTAGATTCTTATCAGATATATGATTTGCAAATGTTTTCTCCCATTCCGTAAGTTGTCTTTCTCTTCTTGGATAATGTCCTTTAACATGAAAAACGTTTTAATTTTAACAAACTCCAATTTATCTATTTTTTTCTTTTGTTGGTTGTACTCTTGATGCCAGATCTCAGAATCCATTGCCAAATCCAAGGTCGTGAAGGTCACGAAAACTCTTTCTTTCCTAAGAGTTTCAGAGTTTAGCTCTTATAATTAAGTCTTTGATAAAATTTTAAGTACATTTTTGTATATGTATATATACATAATTTATATATTTTGTATAATTTTGTATAAAGCTGAAACTTTATTATTTTGTATGTGAATATCAATTTGTCAGAGCACCATTTTTTTGAGGAAACTATTCTTTACCTAGTGAATGATCTTGGCATCCTTGTTGAAAATCAATTGACCATACATATATGTGATTATTCCTGGACTCTCAATCCTGTTCCATCAGTGCATATGTCTGTTCTTATGCTAGGACCATACTGTTTAATTACTGTAGTTTTGTAGTAAGTCATAAAATGTGAAAATGATAGTCCTTCAACTTTGTTCCTCTACTTTGTGAGTGTTTTAATATTCAAGGTTCTTTGCAATTTCATATGAATTCAAGAATTGGGTTTTCTGTTTCTGCAGAAAGGCTCTTAGAATTTTTATGATTGCATTGAGTCTATAGATTGCTTGAAGTTAGCATTGCCATTTTAACAAAAGTAAGTCTTCTAATCCATAAACATGAAATGTCTTTCCATTTATTTATGTATTCTTTAGTTTATTAAAGTGATGTTTTGTAGTTTTCAGTGTATGCGCTATTCACATATTTGGTTGAATTTATTCCTAAATACTTAACTTTTTTGGACACTATTATAGATGGAATTATTTCCATTATTTCCTTTTCAGATTGTTTATTATTAGTGTATAAAAAGACAGCTGATTTTTATATGTTGGTTTTTACCCAGAAGTTTTGCTAAATTCATTATTAGGTCTATTAGGTTTTGGTGGATCCTGTGGGATTTTCCGTACCTAGAATCATATCATCTGTGAATCAGTTTTGATGGGGGTGTGAAGAAGTAAATAAAATCATACAGTATGTGATCTATTCTGTCTGGCGTATTTCACTTAGCATAAATGTTTTTCAGGTTATATAATGTATCACTGTTTCATTCCTTTTTATGGTTGGATATTTTCATATATATCACAATTTGTTTATTTGTTAACTGCCCATGGACATTTGGGTTGTTTTTACCTTTTGTCTATTTTGAATAATGCTACTATGAATATTTGTGTACAAGTAATTTTTTGAGTACCAGTATGTAAACCTTTTGAGCATATACCTAGAAGTAGAATTGCTTGGTTATATCATCTTTGGTTCATATAGAAAAGAAAATATTCATAACATAGGAGTGCAGAGGATGTAAGTCTTGCATAGGATGCCACAATTGCTATAGAGGAAGAAGAGCCAGAGGGATACATAGAATATTAAATTCCCAGGAAATGTGTAGAAAGAAAGAAGTTAAATGGATTAGAGAAATTTGTAAGGTGAGGTTTTGGTACTTCACAATTTATTCAGTAGCCAGCTTTATTCACAGCAGAAAGGAAATGCCACAGTTAATCAAAATTTTTGTAAAAGATGGTTCTTTTGTATTGTAAAGATGGTTCTTAGAGACATGTTCTTGTTGTAACAAAAACGTGCCCCTCTGGGGAAAAACTAGGTCAAATCCTTAAATTCTGTACATATATATAGTAATTATATATATATAAAATATACCGTATAATATATATACTGTATAATATACTGTATAATATATACATATTACATATATGTATATTACATATACATATACATATTATATATGCACGGAATTTAAATCCTTAAATATAGTATACTGTATCCCCTATTATATATAATATATACAGTATATATTATATATAATATATACAGTATATATGATATATATAATATGTACATTATTATATTATATTATATATATAATATAATATATTATATATAATATATATAATATATATTATATTATAAATTATATAATATATTATATATAATATATATAATATATATTATATTATAATATAATATATATTATATTATATATTATATTTTATATTATATATTTTATATTGTATATAATATATATTATATTATATTATATATAATATATAATATATATATTATATATTATATACAGTATATATAATATATAATATATACAGTATGAATATAATATATACTGTATATATTATATATATACTGTGTATATATTATATATACTGTGTGATATATAATATACTGTATATATATATATATACTGTATATATGTATAATATATAATATATAATATACTGTATATAGTATATATGATATACTGTGTGATATATAATATACTGTATATATTATATACTGTGTGATATATAATATACTGTATATATTATATACTGTGTGATATATAATATACTGTATATATTATATATGCTGTGTGATATATATAATATACTGTATATATTATATATGCTGTGTGATATATAATATACTGTATATATTATATATGCTGTGTGATATATATAATATACTGTATATATTATATATGCTGTGTGATATATATAATATACTGTATATATTATATATGCTGTGTGATATATATAATATACTGTGTAATATATATAATATACTGTATAATATACTGTACATATATAGTAATTTAACATATAAAGTAATATGTTTTATTTTAATTGATGCTTCCGATTAAATTTAGTCTTTCCAAACAATCTTATGGCAGGCAACATGGTGTTTAAAGCCATTTAATAAAGTAGGTTTGCATTTTAAGAATTTCTATAGTAGATAGTATTTTAAAATTTGCCTACCTACTTCAACACAATTGAGTTTCAACAGTTTCAGTTTTGATTCATGACAAAAATCCAAAACTAGACTCCTCTATTTTATATGCATTATTTTGTAGTTATGTTTGAATGATGATAAACAGAAAACAACCCAAGCATAGGTCATTCTAACCTACTACTCAATTTTAACCTCATCATATATCAGTAGATTAAATAAATTGTCATTTCTGTCACTTGATTCCCATCTGCCACATTGATTACGTTGGTTTTCCTTTTTAACCCTATTATTTAACATAATCAAGACATCAAGTAAATGCCTGAATTAGAAATCTAATTTCTTTCTGGACACCTTTCTTCCAGTCTTCACACACATCTAATCCATCAAAGTTTTGAAATTTCTACTTACAAAGAATATCCCACTTCTCCATTTCTCTTTCTCCCCACCATCACCAGCCTAGGATAGGCCACCCCCATCTCTTGGCTGAATATTAAAATAGCCTTTTTATTTTTTATTTTTTATTTTATTTTATTTTTTTTTTGGAGACGGAGTCTCGCGCTCTCACCCAGGCTGGAGTGCAGTGGCGCGATCTCGGCTCGCTGCAAGCTCCGCCTCCCGGGTTCACGCCATTCTCCTGCCTCAGCCTCTCCGAGTAGCTGGGACTACAGGCGCCTGCCACCACGCCCGGCTAATTTTTTGTATTTTTAGTAGAGACGGGGTTTCACCGTGGTCTCGATCTCCTGATCTCGTTATCCGCCCGCCTTGGCCTCCCAAAGTGCTGAGATTACAAGCATGAGCCACCGTGCCCGGCCTGTTTTTTTTTTTTTTTTTTTTTGCACCCAGTTCCCCCCTCCACCTAATTATGCTGTTCATACAGAAATGAGAATAATCTTTTAAAAATGTAAATTAGAAAATTTCACTGTCTCATTCAAATCCTCCAATGTCTTCTCCCTTTACACTTAGAATTTAATATTCAAACTCTTTATTAAAACCTGTAAAACCCTGCATGATCTGAACCTTTACTGATTCCCCCGTACTTTCTGCTACTTTCTCCCTCACATGATATGCTCCAGCCACTTTATGACCCTCCATATGCTAAATTTCTTACCTCTTCTGAGCATTTTATTTTCCTGTTATTTCTACTTGAAAGGCTTTTCCAGCTGGTCAGCACCTTGTTCAGCCAACTTATTAAGATCTTAGCTCCAGTGAAACCTCTTAAAGCTGGTCTTCCTTTGCAACCTGATCTAAATTGGCTGTCTAATCTCTCCCCTTTTCCATATTCTTTTTCACAATATTCATTTCTTTTCTACAGAAGTCTTATCACCATATATATATATCTCACCATCTATATATACTTTATGAGTCACATAAACTAATCTAGCCATTTTCAGTGCCTTTCTTCGCTCTATTTTATTTTTTTTTATTTTTTTTTTGAGACGGAGTCTTTCTCTGTCCCCAAGGCTGGAGTGCAGTGGCGCGATCTCGGCTCACCGCAACCTCCACCTCCTGGGTTCACGCCATTCTCCTGCCTCAGCCTCCCGAGTAGCTAGGACTACAGGTGCCCGCCAACACGCCTGGCTAACTTTTTGTATTTTTAGTAGAGACGGGGTTTCACCGTGTTAGCCAGGATGGTCTCGATCTCCTGACCTCGTGATCCGCCCGCCTCAGCCTCCCAAAGTGCTGGGATTACAGGCTTGAGCCACCGCGCCCGGCCTCTTTGCTCTATTAAGCTACGTTAACTTAGCTCTAGAGAACTTCCTCTTGGTTCAAAATGGAGGGCTAAAGTGCTGAGCTAGTATTGAGGCAATATTTAGTAACATTATAAATAAGTGTATATATATGTAATATATATGTAATATATGTAATATATGTGATATATATGCGATATATATGCGATATATATGCGATATATATGCGATATATATGCGATATATATATATGTTATATATATATATATTTCTGTCTCCTCTACTAGATTTTAAGCTTCATAAAGTCATATCCTTGTGTTTACGGATTACCAATCTATAATATGCACCTAGACTGGCACCTGATTTTAAAAAAATCAACATTTCTTCACTGTATAAATAACTTTTATTCTGTTAAGGAAAAAGAAACTACCAGCTTATTTTCTCAACTTAATTCATTACTTCCCTCCACAAATTTTGTCCTTTCTCTTACATATTTAATGTCTTCTACTCAACTGTTTTTTTTTTTTAATTTCTGTTACACATATGTTCTAATTATCTTTAGGAAAACAAAATAAAAACTTTACCCCATCTGTCAAGACATGCCTTGATTTCTCAGCCTCTGCCTTGCCAGCTGTTTCCACCTGGACACCTATGAGTTTAAAACTTGATCCTTAGCTGATTCAAAATGATATATACATTACATCAAAGGCTGTAGCTCTAATTCTAGTGACATGGGTAGTAATAGCTATATATTGAGTTCCCCCAAAAGTCTTCCTGCCAGACAGTCTAGAATCTGCTTCACTGAGATAGACCTTTCAGAGTGTGCTTCCCTGGATTCACAGATATATTGTGCATCTGCGTGTTAGTTTCATAGAGGCCAAGGGAGACTTTCCTCTTGCTCTCTGAATGTTTGCTGAAAATCACTGACATAAGGTAGATTAATAGGAGAAAAGGCATTCACATTTATTGTGCAGATGGGGAGCATCACAGAGTGATTTCCCACTCTCCAGTGGAGTTCAGGAACTTATATACCATCCTGGCAAAAAAGGTTATGAAAGGTGGGAGAAGAGAAAATCTGTTAAGTAGATCACTAGGAAGAATAATTAGATCAGGGAACAAATAATTTGTACATTATCTTGTAAAAGGGTTTGTTAAGATGTGATTATACTCTTGGCTTTATAGAGAAGGAAAAAAAATGTTCTCCTTGGTGGGTCTGGATCTTAAGAAAAAAAAAATCTGAAGGTTTTGGGAGAGAGAGTATGCGGGGGAAGAAAGTCATAGAGACATCAAAGTTTCTTCAGAATGTCAATGTACCATATTTTGGAGTATTGACTTCTGAGCCCTAACATTTCATTCACCAGATGCGGGTTTTTGTCTTAGTTTATATTTCTTAATTTTGACAGGTTATTCTTTCTGTCTAGTTTTTATTCCAGGACTAGAGTCCTGCCACATCTCTTGTTCACCTACTGGTCACCCTGCTGTTTTTTTTTTTTTTTTTTTTACTTACTTATACCCTATCTTCACTGGAGCTGGAGAATTGCTTAGTAGTTCAGTCTTGGGCCTGGGCTGGGGACTCAGGATTTAATCCTTTTATTTTCCTGAAAAAACAAAACAAAACAAAACAAAAAACAGATTCTAAAGAAGGGCTGACCAGTCCTTAAATCTCTTACAATTGAGATCCTTCTGTCTGAGTAATCTCCTCAGGACCAACTATTTCCAAATTGTTACTGAGATTTCAGTGGGTGGAACAATTAACTTTACTACCACACTCTTAGTCCTGCTCTTAAGAAGCAGCCTTAAACATCAAGTTCTGCCTACCTCTGGCTTCTTGTTTGTGTAACATTTTTTAAAACTTTATACAATTATTTCCTTTATTTTGGCAACCTTGATCTGATCTTTATTTAATTGTAATCTGATTTGTTTCTCTTTCTCATTATTAAGACTATTCTTTGAAATGATTTCCAAATGAAAAACTAGTTTTGTAGTTGTCATTAAAATTTATTTGCCTGCAGTAGTTGACTAATGATCCCTTTTTTATTGAAATACTCTTAAACCTTGTAGTTTGTGACCTTTTATGATCTTGTTTTTCCTCTCATCTTTTCAACTAGGCTTATTGTTGCTTTTCTAATAACTCCTTTTTCCTGCTGCTCCTTAATATAAGGCTCTGCCCTTGATTTAATTTTACTTTGCTCCTTAGATCATTTTTTAATTTCATTATCTTAATTATCACTTCTATGTGAAGTTTGTATAGTTAGTTCAAACTTCTCTGGAACACTGTCCTTTTTTTTTTTTTTTTTTTTGAGATGGAGTCTCGCTCTGTTGCTTAGGCTGGATTGCAGTGGCGCGATCTCAGCTTACTGCAAGCTCCGCCTCCCAGGTTCACGCCACTCTCCTGCCTCAGCCTCCTGAGTAGCTGGGACTACAGGTGCCCACCAACACGCCTGACTAATTTTTTGTATTTTTAGTAGAGACGGGGTTTCACCGTGTTAGCCAGGATGGTCTCGATCTCCTGACCTCGTGATCTGCCCACCTTGGCCTCCCAAAGTGCTGAGATTACAGGCGTGAGCCACTGCGCCTGGCCTGGAACACTGTTCTTATATTTCTATTTGATAATTGGCTATTTCCATTTTGAAGTTCTATCATGATCTCACTCTCAATATGTCAAAACATTGAGCCCATTATCTAATGAACCATAACTCATTTTTTTAATAGTTACCCATCATTTTTCAGTTTTCAGTCTTCAAACTTGAAAATTACTTTTACATCCTCCTACATCACTCTCTAATCAGTATGTATTATCAAGTTTTTCATTACATTGTTTCTCACATAAGACTCTTTATATTCAGCGTTTTTTCCAGAAACTGAGCTTAATCTTTCATGTCACATAAGCTATATAAATATTTGCCTAATCATATCTTCTGTTCTCAATAATAATTCTTCTAGAGCAGTCATCTACAAATTTGAGGTGCTTTGACACAAAGGTGTTCAAGATTACTCTTTAGAATTGTTAAGTGTAGTCTAAAGCTGCCACCTTATTTTGAATTCAACCTAAAGATTTCTGTGTACACAATGAACTGTAATCTAACCGGGTTTAAAAATAGACTGCACCTATTCTTGTACCAATCCTTGAGTTTTGGCCAGTCAAAGGCAACCAACTGTTCAACCCATGTCGAAATAAGCAAAACATCAAGCTGTATCCAATCCAGCTGTTTCTGGACCTCACTTTCAGTTTTTGTATGTCACTTTCCTTTCTTAATCCACAAATATTTTTCAACCATGAGATATCACTGGAGATTCTCTGAGCATATTCTAGTCTGGGAGGCTGCCCAATTCATAAATTATGCTTTGCTCAATTAAACACTGATACATTTAGGTTGTCTAAAGTATTTCTTGATGGAAGGGACAAGATGGCCAACTAGATGCAGCTGGGAAGCCCCTCATTTACTGAGAGAAACCAAAATCTTGGGTAAACAGCTACACTTCAAACTGATCTTTTAGAGAAAACACTGAAAGTTGACAGAGACACAACACAACTCCAAGATTAAACAGGGAGGAAGCTGAGAAGTCCACATAGAGTCACCAGACCAGGCTCTTGGTCCTGAACAGGCCCTAAGGAAGAGGTAAATGAAGGAACTCTGTGACATCACAATCCTACTGTGAGTCTCTGGAATCCTAGCTACAAGAGATGTGGTAACCCTCATAGACATTTCAATTGACAGAGGGAACTGCCTGAACAGTAGGCAGAGGCAGAGAATAAACTTGGACAGGACCAAAATATTATATGGCACACAGGGCAACTGCAGCAAAACGTGACCATAAGTACCCATCCCCAAAGGTTCTCCATCTTGCTTTGAATGGGCGTAGCCCCTCCTGACTTTTGGCTGGGAGAGAGGAAGGCTGCCTTCCCTGCAGCACCAAGGCGCAACTTACCTGCATGCCCCCTTTTTCACTGGCCCATCACAAAGCAAGCTGCCTTTCAGCTCCCACAAGAGAATGCACACAGCATAGCCTCCACTATTCTGTCTGAGTGTTTTTCCAGCAGCTGGAGAGCAGTTCGACAGCCTGGTACGGCCAGTGTTTGCCCCCAAGAGGCCAGAGGACAAAGCCACAGGACTAGTTTCAATTCCCTAGGGTTTAAGCACACCAACCACAGTTATTGAGCTGAGATTTTTGGCTAGAGTTCAAGTGTGGGGGGGAACCCCAAGTCTTAGAACACAGAGAAGAGTGAGGTGTGGATTCATGTGCTGGTGTGGGAGCTAACTGTCCCTCCCTCTGCAAGACCAGTCAGGGAAAGGTGGAGCTTGTTGGCCAGTCACAGTTTCTGCCTGAGGGAGCCCCATGGTCCTGATCACCTGGAACATGCCAGCAATCTGAGTGCAGAAGGTTTGAGACAAAACTAGCTGATCAGGCTAGATACTGGGATCCCTTTGCCCAAGGACCCTCCACCCTTGACCAACTATATCACCAGATCACCTGCAGACGTACCCCACAACCTGCTTTGTCTTTGCTAAGCTCAGAAAACCAATTGGTCCCTGAGGAGTTGCAGGAATCCTGGTGACCTAAACTTTGGCTCTGGCCACCTTCAAGGGAGGAGGAGTGCAGGCTGCCAGGGCTCCCCTTGGAGCTAAGAGAAAATGAGCACAGCACCAGTGATTAAAAGGGGTTCCCCCAAGGCCCAGGAACAGACTTGGTGAGGGAGTTATTTCTTGCACATCCCCATCTCTCCCTCCCCAGAACACTGCTGTATATGAGCCTATCTGCCGACCCTTACTCTTAAGCACCATCTACTGGATCACAGCCTGAACAACATTACTAACAAAAGTAAATTCATTTCACACTGTGAAACCCAATGTAGAAAGTCAGTCATAACTGTGGAACTCATACAGAGCTTTGGCCCTCAGAAGGCACCCAGAAATGAAACTAATCAACTATAGATGCTATACACCATAGTCAAACAACCAAGGGGAAAGTATAATATATAAGCAAAAAAAAAAACCTCATTTACGTGACAGCAATTTCAAAGAGATAAAGGAACACCAGCTTCTCAGATGAGAAAGAACCAGTGAAAGAACTTAAGCAATTCAAGAAGTCAGAGAGTTTTCTTACCTCTAGATATTCACAGTAGCTCCACAGCAAAGAATCCCAACCAGATTGAAATGTTTGAAATGACAGACACAGAATTCAGAATATGGATGGGAAGGAAGCTCAATGACATTAAAGATAAAATGGAAATCCAATCCAATAAAGTGAGTAAAATTATTCAATAGTCGCAAGATGACATAACCATTTTCAGGAAGAACCAAACTGAACTTCTGGAATTAAAGAATTCACTACAGGAATTTCAAAATACATATGAAAGCCTTAACAACAGAATAGACAAAGTCAAGGAAAGAATTTCAGAGCACAAAGACAAGTCCTTCAACTCAACCCAGTCAGATAAAAGGAGAGAATTATAAAATGATGAAAGCTTCTGAGAAATATAGGATTATGTAAAGAGACCAAATGTATGATGCATTGGCATTCTTGGGAGAGGAGGAGAAGGAGTAAGCAACTTGGAAAACATATTTGAGGATACAGTTAACTAAAATTTTCCTAATCATTATAGAGAGCAACATGCAAATTCAATAAATTAAGAGAATCCTGTGATCAACTATACAAGACAACCACCACAAAGGCAAATAGTTATCAGAATTTTCAAGGTCAATGTGAAAGAAAAAATCTTAAAGGCAGCCAAAGACAAAGAAGGGCATTACGTAATGATAAAGTGTTAAGCAAGATGAGTTAATAACCCTAAATGTATACACATCCAACATTGGAGCCCCCAGATTTGTAGAACAAGTACTTCTAAACCTGTAAAAAACTTAGCCACACAATAATACTGGAGGACTTCAACACCACAATGAGTGAGCTACACAAACTATTGAGGTAGAAAACTAACAAATTCTGCACTTAAATTTGACACTTGACCAACTGGATTTAGTAGATATCTGCAACATAATCCACTCATCAACCACAGAATATACATTCTCCTCATCTTAACACAGAACATATTCTAAGATTGACCACAGGCTTGACTATAAAGCAACTCAATAAATTCAAAAAAATAAAAATCATATCAAGAATGCTTTTAGACCACAGTGGAATAAGAATAGAAATCAATACCAATGAGCTCTTTCAAAACCACACAATTACATGGAAACTAAACTTGTTCCTCAATGACTTTTAAGTAAACAATGAAGTTATAGCAGAAATCAAAACATTCTTTAAAGTAAATGGTAACAGGCATCTAACATACCAAAATCTCTGGAATGCAACAAAGACAGTGTTAAGACCTAAAGCAAAGAGTATGTCTTGAGATCTAAGGCTCAGCTGTCACCTTGGAATTTTTCTCTATTACTGTTTAGGTAGGATTTCTTGTTTCCTGGATTCTGTGGCTTTCCCTTTTATTTTTTATTTTTTTCACTTGTTTTGGTGCAGCACATCTTCCAGTCATTCCCTAAGAAGGAACACACTGTGGAGGTACATTTTATGAGTCTTTGCATGTATAGTAATCTTTTCTTTGTCCTCTAACTTGATTGACAGCTCATTTGGATATAGAATCTTAAGTTGGAAATAATAGTCAATCAGAATTTTAAAGTCATTCTGCTGGCTTCCAAAATTGCTGCTGAGAAGTGTGATGCTCTAACCCATTATTTTCCTTTTTAAAATTCGAGTACCTCTTCCTTCTAATTGTTATGGGAAGTATTTCAGTCCTTCTTTTTATCACTCACCTTCTTGAATCTCATGGTACTCTTTGTTTTAGGTCTCCTCTCATCTATGCTGCAGAGCTCTCATGAGATCCTTCAATCTAGAACATGTTCTTGTGTTTTTCTGACAATTTTTTTTCTCTATATTTTTCTCCTTCTGGAAATCTTACTGGTAAAAGTTGAACCTCCTGGATTGATGAAGTATTTTATTTTTCTTTAATATTTTCTAGTACTTTGGGAGATTTCCTTAACCTTATCATCAAACTCTGCCATTACAATTTTTATTTTAACAACTGTCTTTTTCATTTACAAGAGTTCTTTGTGTCCTTCATTGGTTCTTTTAGCATCTTGTTTTTGACTTTCAGGTCCTCTCTAAAGATAATTGTTAGGCGATAATTTTTTTTTATTTTAATCTTTTTATTTCAACTGGTATTTGGGGAACAGGTGGTGTTTGGTTTCATGAATAAGTTCTTTAGTGTTGATTTCTGAGATTTTGGTGCACCCATCACTCGAGCAGTGTACACTGTACCCAATGTGTAGTCTTTTATCCCTTGCCACTCCCAACCCTTTCCCCGAGTCCCCAAAGCCCAATATATCATTATTATGCCTTTGAAGAGGCATTCAAAGCTTTCTGCATTGTCTAAGTTTGTCAGAAGAAGGCATTAGAGACACAAATGCCTAGAGGACTCAGAAAATTTATTTTCTTTCACATACATGTGTGCTTTCTTTCATGTCTCTTAAACATATTACAATCTTTATATACATTTTTATACTATGGCAAAAACATAATAACGTCTCAATTGACACTTGGCCTTAAAGTCACAGAGACAAAATAAAGAAGTTGCAAATTTGATTAATTAGATTAGATCAAGACGCCCAAGGGCTTTAGAAGTAAAGAATCTAGAAGAAAGAGAGACTCAAGAAAAGCCTTTGATATCAGAAAAAACCGGGGAAGAGTTTTTAATATGTAGATTGCAAATTCCAAAATTGAAATGGCACAATTGAAAATCAGGCTATTAATAATTCCAGAAAAATGAAAATGCCATAAAACAAAACAAATGTAATCACAGTCACTAATTGGTGCCACAACTAACAATGTATACAAAATAACAGTGTAAACACTAATTATTTTCACTTAAATAAAAGAGCACTTTTTTAAAAAAAAGAACTGAAATAATTTAAGGGGAAGTAATATTTAAAAAGATAATGGCTGAAAAATTTTCTAGAACTGATAAAGACGGGACTACAGGTCTAGAAACCACAGCACACCCAAGCATTTGGAAAGAAAGGGTATCTAAAAAGAAACAATAATTGTAACTACAACTTTTTTAAAACATTAACAGCTAGAATACAGTGAAATCATATCATCAAAGTTCTGAGAGAAAGTAACTCAATATAAATTACTGTACTGCTTTAAATTTTTAGTAATTGTGCCACATTATTTTTTCCTCCCTATATCCCGATAACCGTGTCCTTGTACACTCCCTTCCATATTGACTTTGGGGTTGGTTCTGTGATTTGATTTGACAGTTAGACTTTATCAAATCTGAGGCTTAAAAAGCACTTGATCATTGGGGCTTAGCCTCTTACTGTTGGAATCTCTACCTCTATCATGTGAAAAAGTCTGGGAGAGCTCACTAAAAGATAAAAACATATGGAGCAGAAACAAATAATCTCAAGCGAGATCCTCCTAGATCAGTTGTGGTAGACAAAATAATTCCCTCCCTAAACCATCCATGTCTTAATCCCTGGAATGTATAAATATGTTGCCTTACATAGCAAAAGTGACTTTAAATATATATGTGATTAAATTAAGGGCCTCAGGATGAGGCCATTGTCCTGCAATATCCCAGTGGTCCTAATGTCATCAAAAATATCCTTAAAAGAGTCAAATAAAAAGATGTGACAACAGAAACACAGAGAGAGAAAAAAATGGGAGAAAGATGCTAATATTGCTGGTTTTGGAGATGGAGGAAAGAAACCAAGGAATGTAAGTAATCCCTAGATGCTAGAAAATGTAAGGAGGTTCTTCCCTAGAGTCCCGAGAAACAGCACATCTCCACCAGCATGTTGATTTTAGCCCAGTAAGATTCATTTTGAACTTCTGAGCACCAGAGCTATAAGATAAAAATTTGGGTTGCTTTATGTTTTCACTTTTAAAAAAAATTTATCCATCATAACTGTACATATTTTTGTGAGTTTTTTTTTATTCTTAAAAAAATTTACGGCGGGGCGCAGTGGCTGACACCTGTAAAGCCAGCACTTTGGGAGGCTGAGGCGGGTGGATAATGAGGTCAGGGGATCGAGACCATCCTGGCTAACACGGTGAAACCCCGTTTCTACTAAAAATACAAAAAATTAGCCAGGCATGGTGGCAGGCGCCTGTAGTCCCAGCTACTCAGGAGGCTGAGGCAGGAGAATGGCCTGAACCCGGGAGGCGGAGCTTGCAGTGAGCCGAGATTGCGCCCCTGCACTCCAGCCTGGGTGACAGAATGAGACTCCATCTCAAAAAAAAAAAAATTATACATCATAACTGTACATATTTTTGTGGTACATGTGATAATTTGATATCTGTATACAATACCTAATAATTAAATCAGGGTAAGTGTGATATTCATCACTTCAAATATTTACCTTTTATTTGTGTCAGGAACACTACAATTCTTCTCTTCTAGCTATTTTGAAATATACAAGAAATTATTGTTAACTATAATTTTCTATTGTACTATCCAACAGTAGGACTTACTCCTAACTGTATTTTTGTACCCATTAACCAATTTCTCTTTATCACTTTCCTTTTCTTCACAGCCTCTGATAATCCCATTTACTCTCTGTCTTTATTGGATCCACTTTCCTAGTTTCTGCTTATTTATGAATGAGAATATGCAATATTCGTCTTTCTGTGCCTGACTTTTTTCACTTAACATAATGTCTTCATATTCCATCCATGTTGCTAAAAATGACAGGATTTTATTATTTTATTTAAAATTATTTTAATAAAATTCATTGTGTATACATATATATATATGTATACACAATAAGGAATATACAATTTCCTTATCCATTCATTCACTGATGGACACAGGTTGATTTCAGATCTTGGCTACTGTGAATACTGCTGCAAGAAAACATGAGAGTAAAGATATTTCTTTTATATACTTACTTTCTTTCCTTTGGATATATAATGCCTCGCAGTGAGTTTCATATGGTAGTTCTATTTTTAGTTTTTTTGAGGAACCTCAATATCGTTTTCCATAGTGGCTCTTCTACTTTACATTCCCACCAAAAGTGTAGGAGCATTCTGTTTTCTTCACATCTTTGCCAGCATTTGTAATTTTTTTTTTTTTATGATTCCATTGTAGGTGAGTCATTTCATTGTGGTTTTGATTTGCATTTTCCTGATGATTAATGTTGAGTATTTTTTCATATAGCTTAGCCATTTGCGTGTCTTTTTTGAGAAATATGTATTAATCTATTTTGTTTACTTTTTGTTTTTTTTTTTGAGAAGGAATTTCGCTCTGTCACCAGGCTGGAGTGCAGTGGCATAATTTCGGCTCACTGCAACGTCCTCCTCCTGGGTTCAAGCGATTCTCCTGCCTCAGTCTCCTGAGTAGCTGAGACTACAGGTATACACCACCACGGCTGGCTAATTTTTGTATTTTTAGTAGGGATGGGGTTTCACCATGTTGGCCAGGATGATCTTGATCTCTTGACCTCCTGATCCGCCTGCCTGGGCCTCCCAAAGTGCTGGGATTACATGCGTGAGCCACCGCGCCTGGCCTTTGTTTACTTTTTAAAGGGATTATTATTTTTGCTATTGAGTTTGAGTACCTTATATATTCTGGTTATTAATATCTTGTTGGATAGTTTGTTAACATGTAATCCCATTTTGCAGGTGATCTCTTCACCGTGTTAATTGCTTTTTGTTTTTTGTTTTGTGTGTGTGTGTGTGTTTGCATGTGTGTGTTTTTCTGTGTGAAAGCTTTTTATTTTGAGGTAATTACAACTGTCTATTTTTGCTTTTGTTTTCTGTTCTTTTGAGCTTTTACCCCAAAAATATTAGTTTCAAATTTTTACGCCTAGCATTTAAGTCTTTAGTCCATTTTGAGTTTACTAGTTTTATATGTCAAATGATGGGGATCTAGTTTTATTCTTTTGAAAGAGATACTCAGTTTTCCCAGGATCATTTTATTAAAAAGGCTATTCTTTATCCAATATATGTTCTTGGTGCAATGCTGAAAATGAGTTGGCTGTAAGTTCACGGATTATTTATGTGTTATCTATTCTGTTCCATTGTTCTGTGTCCGATTTGTATGACATGCTGTTTTGATTATGACAACTTTGTAGTACAGTTTGAAATCAGGCAGTGCAATACCTCCAGCATTGTTCCAGCATTGTTTTTTTTGTGCAGGATTTTTCTTTTTTCTTGTTTTTTTTTTTTTTTTTTTTTTTTTTTTTTTTTAGCAATTTGGGGTATTTTGTGGTGAAATTTGGGGTTTTTTTTTAATATTTTGTTTTAATTTTGTGGGTATATAGTAGGTGTATATATTTATAGGTACATGAGATGGTTTGATGCAAGCATGCAATATTAAATAATCACATCATGGAGAGCGATGTATCAATCAATTCATTTTCCCTTTATGCTACAAATAATCCAATTACCTTCTTTTAGTTATTTTAAGATGAAAAATATTATCAACTCTAGTCACCCTGTTGTGCTATAAAATGCTAGACCTTGTTTATACTTTAATTTTTTTTGTGCCCATAAACCTTTGCCACCTTTCCCCAACTCCTCACTACACTTTCCCACCTCTAGTAACCATCCTTCTACTCTCTTTCTCCATGAGTTCAATTGTTTTGACTTTTAGATCTTACAAATAAGTGAAAACATATATTTGTTTTTCTGTACCTGGCTTATTTCACTTAACATAATGATCTCCATTTCTATCCATGTTGTAAGTGGCGGGATCTCATTATCTTTTACAGCTGAATAGTACTCTATTGTGTATATGCGCCACATTTTCTTTACCTATTCATTTGTTGATGGACACTTAGGTTGCTTCCAAATCTTAGCTACTGTGAACAGTGCTGCAACAAACATGAGAGTGCAGATATCTCTTCAATATACTTTTTATTTCTTTTTCAGATTGTTCACTGTTGGCATATAGAAATGCTACTGATTTTTGTACATTGATTTTGTATCTTACAAATTTACTGAACATATCAGTTCTAATCATTTTCTTCTGTAGTCTTTAGGATTTTCCAAATATAAGATCATATCATCTGCAAACAAGGTACATTTGACTTCTTCCTTTCCAGATTGGATGCTTTTTATTTTTTTCCCTTGTCTGAATACTCTAGCTAGGGCTTCAGTACTGTGTTGAATGGCACTGGCAAAAGTGGTCATCCTTATCATGTTCCAGATCTTATAGGAAAGACTCAGTTTTTCCTCATTCATTATGACACTAGCTATGGGTCTGTCATATATGGCTTATATTATGTTGAGGTGTGTTCCTTTAATAACCAGTTTTTGAAGGTTTTTTTTTCATCATAAAGGGATGTTGAATTTTATCAAATGCTTTTTCAGCATATATTGAAAGGATCATATGGTTTTATCCTTCATTATGTTGACATGATGTATCACATTGATTGACTTGCATATGTTGAGTCATTCTTGCATCCTAGGGATAAATCCCACTTGGTCATGATGAGTGATCTTTCTGAAGTATTGTTGAATTTGGTTTGTGAGTATTTTTTTGAGGATTTTTGCATCACTATTCATCAGAGTTATTGGCCTGTAGTTTTCTTTTTTGAATGTGTCTTTCTCTGGTTTTGGGCAATACTGACCTCATATAATGAGTTGAGAAGTATTTCCTCCTCCTCTATATTCTGGAATAGTTTGAGTGGGATTGGTATTAGTTCTTATTTAAATGTTTGGTAGAATACAGCAGTGAAGTCATAGGGTCCTGGGCTTTTCTTTACTGGAAGACTTTTTATTATGGCTTTGATCTTGTTACTTGTTAGTCTGTTCAGGTTTTGGATTTCTTCTTATTTTGATTGTGGTATGTGTCTAGGAGTTTATCCATTTCAAGATTTTCCAATCCATAGATACATAGTTGCTATAGGAGACACTAACGTTTCTTTTAATTACTGTAATGTCAGTGGTAATGTCTACTTTTATATGTCTGAGTTTATTTGGATCATCTCTGTTTTACTCTTAGTCTGCTTAAAAGTTTGTCAATTTTGTTTTACAATAAACCATTTTTAAGTTTCATGTTTCACTATCTCTTGTATTGTTTTCTTCATGTCAATTTTCTTTATTTCTGTTCTGATTTTTATTTTTTCTTTTCATCAGCTAATTTTGGGTTTGGTTTGCTGTTGCTTTTCCAGTTCTTTAAGATGCATCATTAGATTGTTTATTTGAAGTTTTTCCTCTTTTTTGTTGTAGGCACTTGTAGCTATTCAATGCCCTTTTATTGCATTTGCCATATACCATAGGTTTCTGTATGGTTTTTTCCATTATCATTTGTTTCAATTATTTCAATTTTTTTCTTAATATTTTATTGACCCACTTGTCATTCACAAGCATGTATTTGTATAGTTTCAAAAATTCCTCTTGTTTTTAATTTCTAGTTTTATTTTACTGTGGTAAGAGAAGATGGCTGATGCAATTTGAATTTTTTTGAGTGTTTTAAGACTTGTTTTGTGACCTAACAGGTGGTCTATACTGTACCTAAGATAGGTCCATGTGCTGAGGAAGAGAATGTGTATTCTGCAGCCATTAGATGAAATGTTCTGTAAATACATACTATATCCATTTGTTCTATAGTGCAGATTAAGTCTGATGCTTCTTTTTTGCCTGGAAGATTTGTTCAATGCTGAAAGTGTGATGTTGAAGTCTCCAGCTATTGTGTTATTCAGACTTCTGTCTCTCTTTAAGCTCTGATGATTTTTTTTTTATTTGAGGTTTAGCATCAGTCTTTAATGCTGTCGCACTGCATTGACAAGTCACACACTTTGGTCTCATGTTGGCAGTGGCAACTTACAATGAGTCTAAAGGTCTGAGCACCAGACTGGCCTCCAGGGAAGAGACATTTGTTCCAACTCCCCTTCCCTCCCCAGAATTTCTTCAGAATTCCATTATGGCCCTATAAAGAGAGTGGTGGCTGCTGGGGACAGGTTTTGAGTGTACACCAACTATACATGGAATTATAAAAACATATTTACAAACGTTCCACAGTGCTCCTGTAATCAGAAGCAAATACCCTTTTATCAAAAGGGATTGTATCTAGGGCTGTGCAAAATTCAAAAGGATCAGATCGTTTTGCAAGAGTCCGTAGTCCATGACACAAAAAATTACCTGGGCCACTGCTAAGCCCCAGGTGTGCCAAGATTGCCTTACAGAAATGGAAAGAGTGCGACCCACAAAGTGAGGACATTCAGCTTCACTGGAGCCAGAGGTCAGGAGAGCCCCTTGCTGGGGCCAGGCTCCCAGATCCTCAAGGGAGTGGTGGCTGCACTTGCTGGAGTCACTCACTGGAGGCTGGCTCCCTTGGTCCTGCTGGAACAAGAGGTATTGCTTGTGGGTGCCAACCAGGCAGTTCTGCAGGAATAGTTTAGGTTCTCAATTTGAGATGACCAAAGAGAAGACAGAATTCTCCAGGAGAAGAGCAAGACATGGGAGACAAATACAGAATAAACCACAAACTGATCACACAACAGAAACAGAGGAGTGTACAAGGTCTGGGAACCAAGATAGCAGGTCGACATTATCTACTAGCCAGAAGCAAAGGGACACAGAGGGATGAAGTCCAGCTGCTGGTCTGCCTGTCACCCCTGGACAGGGACTGGAGGTGGATGTGGGCCCATCCCGGGAGGGCTGCAGGACCCAGTGGGGCAGACTGGAATGCCTTTTCCTGCTGTTCCCACCACCTGATGCCCTATAGCTCGAAAAACCACTGAAGTCTAGTGTACAACTTTGAAAGATTGTAATATATGCTCTGGAAAACATTCAGCAGTACAAAAGCCCTCACTGGGCCCTCCCACCCTCTCATGGTCCACAACTGGCAGAAAGGTCCAGAAATCCTTGAGCTCTGCAAAGGTCTCTGGTCAGTCCTTGGGGAGCTCAGGTAGCCATATTGGAAGAACCTGGGGAATCCTTTCGGGGAAGATCACTTCAAACTCAATAATGAGGTCCCCACGTTTCTCGGGCATTTTGGGGAGGAGGAGGCCTTCTCCAGGAACTTTTCGCCGCATACCAGGCCTGATGACATCTTTGAATACGACCGGTATCGTCCTGCCATCCAGAGTGGTGACGTTCACTGTGCAGCCACACAGAGCCTCCCGGAGGCTGATCCTGGCAGGATAAATGACATCAGAGCCATCTCTCTTAAAGATATTGTGTGGCTTGTCCTTTAAAACAAAGACGATATCAGCTGGAATGTTGTTGGAGGTCTTGTCTCCTTCCTTGGGGAAGGTGATTTTGGTCCCTTCTTTCCACCCCTTCTTCACTTCGATGGTCAAGATTTTGTCTTCGTTTCGAATGCTCTTTCCGTTGGGGTTTAGCTGCTTGTGGGAGATTTTCATCTTCTTGGTATAGCCTCTGTAGATCTCTTCAAGGGAGACTCGAAGGTCGTGGGTGATTGGGGGGATCTTGCTTCTTTCGGGCGGGCTCTTGGGCAGAGTGGGAGTGGCCAAAGTTCACGTTGATGAAGCCACCCATCCCCATAGGGAAGCCAGAGAATGGGTCATCAATGTCCATGCCTTCCTTCCTGTTCCGCTGCCCAAAAAAGGTGTCAAAGGGATTTCTGCCACCGAAGAACTCAGCAAACATGGCATGAGGGTCTCCCTGGAATGTGTAGCTGAAAGAGGTACCATTGGCACCACCACCGCTACCGTCACTGGGGCCACTGCCCTTTAGGCCTTCCTCTCTGTAGTGGTTGAAGATCTCGCACTTGTCCGGGTCGCTGAGCACGTCGTAGGCCTCGGGGATCTCCTTGAACTTCTCCCCAGTGCCGGGCTCCTTGTTCTTGTCTCGGTAGTAGCACAGTGCCTGGCGGCAGTAGGCCTGCTTGATCTCCTTGTCTGACTCACCGTGGGCAAGGCCCAGCGTCTGGTAGTAGTCTTTGCCCATGGCCCCTGCCTGCGGCCCACCGACCTGCTGTCACCATCCCCCGGCGGATATTTTTTAATTCTATCTGGTTGCTTCAGTGTTGGGACTATATTTATTTAAATTTGTTATATCCTCTTGCTGAATTGAACCCTTTATCATTATATAGTGACTTTGTCTCTTCTTATTGTTTTTGTCTTAAAATTTATTTTGTCTGATATAAATATAGCGACTTCTGCTATATTTTGGTTTCCATTGGCATGAAATATTTTTCCATCCCTATGTTTTTAGGATATATATGTCTTTATAGGTGAAGTGTGTTTCTTATAGGCAGCAGCTCAATGGGTCATTTTTTTTTCATTCATTCAGGCAGTCTATGCCTTTTGATTGGTGATTTTAGTACATTTTTATTTTTATCTATTTTATTATATATTTATTTATGTATTTATTTTGAGAGGGAGTCTCGCTCTGTTGCTCAGACTGGAGTGCAGTGGCACGATCTCGGCTCACTGCAAGCTCCGCCTCCCGGGTTCACGCCATTCTCCTGCCTCAGCCTCCTGAGTAGCTGGGACTACAGGCGCCCGCCACCATGCCCAACTAATTTTTTGTATTTTTAGTAGAGACCGGGTTTCACCGTGTTAGCCAGGATGGTCTCAATCTCCTGACCTCGTGATCCGCCCGCCTCAGCCTCTCAAAGTGCTGGGATTACAGGCGTGAGCCACTGCGCCCGGCTGAGTTTAGTACATTAATATTCAATGTTACTATTGATAAGTAAGGACGTACTCGTGCCATTTGTTGTTGTTGTTTGTTTGCTCTAAGGTTGCTTTGTGGTCTTTCTCCTCCTCTCCTCTCCTCCCCCTCCCCCCTTCCCTTTCCCCCTCCCTCGCCTTCTCCCTCTCCCTCCCTTCCTCTCTCCCTCTCTCTCTTTCTTTCTTTCATATTTTCCATTAGTGAAGGTGGTTTTCTCTTGTAATATGTTTTAGTTTCTTGCTTTTAATTTTTTGTGCATACATTGTGTGTTTTTTAGTTTGAAGTTACCATGAGGCTTGCAAATATTATATTATAACCTATTATTTTAAGCTGGCAACAACATAACACTATAACATAAACAAAGAAACAAGCCAAAAGAATACCGATAAAGATAAAAATTCTACGTCTTTGTTCCTCCTCTTTTATGTTTTGTTGTTTTGATTTATATCTTCTTGTACTATGTCTTGAAAAGTTGTAGTTATTATTTTGATTGGTTTATTATTTAGTCTTTGTACTTAGGACAAGAGAGTTTACTCACCAGAGTTACAGTGTTACAATATTATGTGTTTTTTGTGTGTGTACTTAACTATTACCAGTGAGTTTTGTACCTTCAGGTGATTATTTTTTGCTCATTATCATCCTTTTCTTTCTGATTGAGGTACTCCCTTTATCATTTCTTCTAGGACAGGTTTGGTATTGATTAAATCCCTTAGCTTTTGTTTGTCTAGGAAAGTCTTTGTTTTCCTTTTATGTTTGAAGGATATTTTTGCCACATATACTATTCTAGGGTGAAAGTTTTTTTTTGTTTTTTTTTTTTTTTTTTTACTTCAGCACATTAAAGATGGCATGCTACTCTCTTCTGGACCCTAAGGTTTCTACTAAAAAGTCTGCTGCCTGTCATATTGGAGCTCCACTGTATGTAATATGTTTCTTTTCTCTTGCTGCTTCTAGGATCATTTTTTTTTTTTTAAATTCTTGATATTTGAGAATTTGATTAGTAAATGCCTGGGGATAGTCTTCATGGGTTAAACCTGTCTGGTGTTTTATAACCTTCTTGTATTTGGATGTTGATTTTTTTCTAGGTTTGGGAATGTCTCTGTTATCATCTTTTAAAGTAAACTTTTGAATTCTATATCTTTCTCTACCTTCTCTTAATGGCTAAATAACTCTTAGATTTGCCCTTCAGAGGTTATTTTCTAGATCGTATAGGAATGCTTCATTGTATTTTATTCTTTTGTCTCCTCTGAGTGCATTTTCAAATAGCTCTTAAAGTTCACTAATTCTTTCTTCTGCTTGATCGAGTCCACTATTAAAAGGCTCTGATATGTTCTCCATTATGACAGTTGAATTTTTCAGCTCCAGAATTTCTGGTTGATTCTTTTTAATTATCCCGAAGTTTTGTTAAGTTTATCTGATAGAATTCTAAATTCTTTCTCTGTGTCGTGTTGAATCTCTTTCAGTTTTCTCAACACAGTTATTTTGAATTATCTGAAATGTCACATACCTCCTTCTTCAAGATTGGTGTCTTATTTATTTCATTTGGTGTGGTCATGTTTTCCTGGATAGTGTTGATGTAAGCTCTTTGGTGTCTGGGTGCTGCAGAGTTAGGTATTTATTTTAGTCTTCACTGTCTGGGCTTGTTTGTACCTGTCCTTTTTGGAAAGGCTTTCCAGATATTTGAAAGAACTTGGGTGATGTGATCTAAGCTTTACCTGCTTTAGAGGGAAACCCAAGCTCAGGAACTCTATGGTTCTTGCAGACTCTTGGAGATACCACCTCGCTAGTCTTAGACTAGATCTGGAAAGGTTCTCTGGATTACCAGGCAAAGGTTCTTGTTCTCTTCACTTGTCCACCGAACAAAGTCTCTCTCTCTCTGTTCTAAGTGACATAAAGCTGGCGATGGAGTGACATCTGGCACACCTGTGGTCAACACCACTATGACTACACTGTTCAGACCTGAAGCCAGCACAATACTGAGTCTCACTCAAGGCTTGTTGTAACTCCTCCCTGACTACTGCATATATTTGTTCAAGGACCTGGGCACCTACAATGAGCAGATGGCAAAGCAAGCCAGGCCTCTCTTTTTTCCTTCAGGGCAACAAGTTATCCCAGGCCCTGAGTGGGTCCAGGTGGCAGCTGGGAGTCAGAAACTACTAGATTCAAAAGCTTTAGAAATCCACCGGTGTTCTATTTTACTGCAGCTGAAGTGACACTCAAGCCACAAAATGCCTAGCCACCCCCACTACAGGCAATGGAGAATACTGTCAGACTACCACTGATGTTCCCTTAAATCTCAAGCGCTATTAAGTCATCTTGTGGTAAATGCTGCCTGGCATAGAACTTACTCTTTTGGGACAGTGGGCTCCCCTGTGGCTCAGGGCAGGTGCAGATACGCTGCTCAAGTATCAAATCCTGGAATCAGGGCCTCAAGTGCTCACTTGGTGCTCTACCCTCCTGTGGCCATGCTGGTACCTAAGGTGCAAGACAAAGTCTCCTTTACTTTTCCCTCTGCTTGAGCAGAAGGAGTTTTGCCTTGTAGCCACCACAGCTGGTAATGTGCTGAGTCTCACCTTAAGCCAGCAGGTTTTAGAGCTCACTCAAGGTAATCAAGGTAGTACTGGAGTATCCCTGCCGGTTATTCAAGGCCCAAGGGCTTTTTATTTACCAGTTGATGAATGCTGCCAGGACTCTTTCCCTTAAAGTCAACACATTTTTCTTTTATTTCACAGTGTATCTAGAAAAGTCATCCAGGAGCTAGTGCCTGGAATGGGGTCCCCCGAACCCCTGCTGGTGCCCTATCGTGCTGGGGCTGAGCTAGTATCTGAGATGCAAGACAAAGTCCTCCCCACTCTTCCTTCTCCTCACCTGAAGCAAAAGGAAGAGGCCTCTTTTGGACCCATGAGCTGTACAACCTGGGGTTAGGAGAGGGATGATGCCAGCACTCCCTTAGCTGGCCCAGCTGGGCTGAAGTCTCAGTAAGTCACCTGCTCTCCTAGTCCACTGTCTCTCGGCCCAGTTCAGCACTAGGAATCACCTAAGAGTGGCAGTCCTTATGGCCTAGATTGCCTTTCAAGTTTTCTTACAGACCCAGAGTAGTTTAGCCCTTGATGGCGAGGTTTGAAGGAACTCACCTTCCAACTGCTGGTATTAGTGATTCCCTTCTGGCTTGGGCTGCTTTAAATGCTCCCTTCATGGACAGACATCAGCTGAGTTTGATCAGACTTTCCTTTGTGCTGTAACAGGCCAGCACTAATTTCAGTGCCTTGCAATTGCCATGCCCTTCCTTCCCTAGTGCCCAGAGATGCTCTTCTTACCACCACATTGCTGCTGTTGGGGGTGGTGAAGGGGTGGCATCGGGATGCAGAACTTTTTTTTCTACCTCTTCAGTGCCTCTTTCAGTGATATGAAAATAAAACCAGGTACTGTGAGAAGTCACCTGATTTGGTGTTTTTATGAAGGTGTTTTTTTCTGTGTAGATAGTTCTTAAATTGGTCATTGTAGTGGAGATGATCAGTGGAGCCTTCTATTCTGTCATCTTGCTCTGCCTCTTTCTCCTTGGGTTATTTTAAATCACTGTTTGCTAATTTGTTACAGCAGCAATAAGAAATAAAATCCTAAAGGTCTCTCAGCCAGAAATGTCAGAAGACACTAGTCAATATGTGAAGACATTTCTGGTTGTTACAATTTTGGGAGTTATATGGCATGTAATAGAGAGAGGCTGTGAATATCGTAAACATTTTACAATTCATAGGAAAGTCCCACAAAACATAAAAGTATACAACTCAAAATGTCAAAAGTTCTGAGATTTACAATTCCTATCCTAGGCTAACATGCCCAAGCTAATCCACAAACTGAGCACAGCCACATGATTAACCTCAGATGAGATCAGCAAAAGAACCATCTCACTAAACATAACTCAAGTTGATGATTCATATTATGATCATCTGATAAAATATATGATGCTGTTTTGTGATATAAAAGTAGATAACTGATACATATACCCAGCAAATCAATACATTTAAAATAATGGTAGAATAAGTATATTTTCAGACAAAGAAAAAAGGTAAGATAGTGTACTAAATCATCTTTTTAAGGGTTAACAGCTGATGTTAGACGAATAATTTGAGATGCAGAGTAGTGATGAAATACAATGATAAACAAGTGTGTAAATTCAAACAATTTTTTTGAGACAGCATCTCACTCTGTTGCACAGGTTGTGCACCACCACACCCAGCTTTTTTTTTTTTTTTTTTTTTTTTTTGTATTGTTAGTAGAGACGGGGTTTCACAATGTTGACCAGGTTGGTCTCAAACACCTGACCTCAAGTGATCCACCCACATTGGCCTCCCAACGTACTGGGATTACAGGCATGAGCCACTGTGCCCAGCCTCAAACTAATTTTTTAATTAATAAAAATAATTTGTAATGCATGATGTTAGAGAAAAAAATAAAATGGGAGACAAAAGTGGTATATGAATCAGGATGCAAAATGTTTTGGATTAAAGTGTTCTAAGTTCTTTATACTATTTTGAAGGTGAGGCAAGATCAATTTACTTTTTTTATATCTGTGTTGTTTTGCTTGTTTTCATGTTTTCTGCATTTTTTAGGTTGATCGAGATTTGTGATTGTGCAATTATGTAATTACTGATACATTTATTTTGGTAAAAATTCAACGGAAATTACTTAAATAATGAAGAAGGTAAATTCCAAATAAGTGGAAAATATGGGAAAAGAACAAAAGTAGACAAAAACTAAATTGATAAAAAGCCAAGCATATAGGAAATGCAGAACAAATACAAATAAAATTAGAATGGCGGAAATAAGCTTCATAATAATAATGACCATTGCAATAAAATATAGGTAGATTACATTCACCAAGTAAGTAAGAGATAATCAGACAGCATTGTAAAGACTATAGCTATAAAGGTCTTTACAAGAGACAATTCTTAAGTATAAAGATGCAGATGGGTTACAAGTTAAAGCATGAAATAGGTATACTAAGAAAATACTAATTAAAAGAAAGCTAACATCAGACAAAATCATTATTAAGAACAGAGTTGCAAATAATGATAAAATTTTAATTACCAAAATATAACAATTCTAAGCTTCTTATAATGGTTAATTTTATGTATCAACTTGTTTGAACCATTGTGCCCAGTTATTTGGTCAAATATATCTCTGCATGTCTCCAGGAAGATAACTTTGGATGAGATTAACATTTAAATTGGTGGACTTTTAGTAAACAAAATTGTTCTCCCTAATATGGGTGGACCTAATCTAATCAGTTAAACTGGAGAGAACAAAAGACTAACCTCCCCTGAGCAAGAGAAAATTCTGCCAAGACAGGACCTTTGGACTTGAACACCAATATAAGATTTTCTCTGGCTCTCCAGCCTGATGGCTTTCAGACTGGAGCTGCAACATTGGCTTCTCCCTGGATCTCCAGCCAGCAACCCCTCATGCAGATTTTGGTTTTGCCAACCACGGTAATCACATGAGCCAATTTCTTAAAATAAATCTGTCTCTCTTTCTATCTCTCTCTTCATTTATATGTGTGCATGTAGACACATACATACACACAGAAATACATTCTATTAGCTCTGTTTCTCTAGATAATTTGATATACTTATTCACCTAGTATGTTCTCAAAATATATCAAGCCATAATTGATATGTTGATAGGAAAAAATTGAAATAACATGCCACAATAGTTGGAGACTAATTCTACATTATCAGTAGATCAAGTTATCTAAAAGGCTGTGTATGTAGAGAAAATTATATAAACATATTTAACAATTATAATATAATTACTTTATGTAGCATTCTGTACCAAAATATTAGAGAAGATACATTATCCTCAAACATACAAGGAAGACAATTTAAAAAATTCACATTTTAGATTATGATGTAAACAAATTTCAACCAAAAAATCATAAATAACATATTTGCTACCACACTACAATTAAGAGATAATCAATTAAGCACATTCCCTTAAAAGTCATGTGTACAGAAATTTTAAAACACACAATAATTTGTTGGTCAAAAAATTAGTCATAATGAAATTTTAAAACTATGGAGAAAAGAAAGATAATAAAAATATTACTTATAAAACTTTTCAAGATGCAGCAGCAAAATGTTACTTTTAGCAACATTTATAATCTTAATGATAAGTATTAAAAAATAACAAACACTAAAATATATACCTAACTTCAGAAGTTTGAAAATAATAAGAAAATAAATGTAAAGAAAGTAGAATAAAAGAGAAAATAATGAGAATATCAAGAATCTATCACACAGAAAATAAATGCTTCATAGAATAAGAATCCACAAAGTCAAGAGTTAGTACTTTTAAAAGTTTAATAATATGGAAAACACTGGTCAAACTGATGAAGAAAAATAAGAGAAAGGGCATATCAAAAAGTGTTAGGAACATAAAAAGGCACGTAAGTACAAATAGAGCAGATATTTAGAGTAAGAAATTGTGATATATTTTCAGCAATAAATTGAAAATTCAGTCAACTGAGATATACTTCTCTTAAAATGTCGTATATAAAACTGACTGAAAATAAAACATAGAAAGTTTGAATTATCGTGCACCTACTAGAGAAACTGAGCAAAAATGAAATTCTACCTCAAATGGTTTTACTTGAATATTCAAATAATGTTTTAAGAAAAAGGTTACTTTATTCAGTAATATTAATGTAGACTATTTTAGACTAATTCTTCCAGTGTTAATAACTAGAGAAGCATTACCCAATGTAGACAACATATACTTAATAGTGTCACAGAGTTACCAAGTTTTCCAAGGATTTCAAGACCAAGATCTCACAGGAAAGGGAAGCACACTGAAGTCAGCCCAATATTCTGTAGCAATTTGTCCCCAATACATTTTCCATTTCATAATTGACAGGAGGCTAAGAGGCTAAGAACAAGTTGAGAGAAAAAAAAAGAGAAAGCTACAAGCAAAGGGTTGGGAAGCCAAATATAGCTCTTAGCAATCTCACAGAGTTGGAGAGAAAAAAATACTGCAGTTAAGGCTGAGAAAATAGGATGAATCTTGGTAATAAGATTGCTACAATCAGCAAATAAAAGTCCAGCATGCCTCGATAAATTTGAACTTCAGCTAAATAGCAATTATTTTTTAGTGTAAGCATGTACCATGCAATACTTAGGACATACTTTAACTTGAAATTATTTAATGTTTATCTGACTTCCATATTTAATTGGCTCTCCTGCATTTTATCTGGTAACTCAACTTGATCAACATACCAGATAATCAGTTTGAAAGTTTTAAGAGCCTATACATCAGAAATGAGGACAAACCAAAAATATACCAGCCCTAACAGACTATGAAATCAGGACAAGAAAAAAAAATAATAACAAAAAAAAAATAAAGAATTGAAATAAAGCTTATTAGTCACAAACACATTTCTGTGTATGTTCAAAATAAAAATAATCAAATTATTGAGTGAATGAGTATTAAGGTCAGTGGATGCAGATTAACTGATCAAAAATGATTTTTAATAAGCAACAAATCTTCAAAATGTACAATTTTCAATGTGACCAAAAAACATAAAATTCCAAGGATGACATATAAGAAGAAGATGTACACTAACATTTTAAACACAATGCAGAGAGAAATTTAAAAGTTATACATAAATGAGGAAATATACTGTGTTCAAGGAATGGAAAATTCAGTATCTTTCTCAAATTAACAAATAGATTCAATATGATACCAATCAAAATTCTAATGCTTTTTAGTGGAAATTGAAAAACGGATTCTTAACCTAATATTGAAATTCAAAGCACCAGAAATAGCTAAGTAAATCTAGAGACAGAGAAGAAGGAAAGAAGGAAGGGGACAACCACAAAAAAAAAAAAAAAAAAAAAAATCAAAAGTTGGCAAACCTATGCTATGACATATTAAGACTAGTTATGGCCAGGCACGGTGGCTCATGCCTGTAATCCCAGCACTTTGGGAGGCCGAGGTGGGCGGATCATGAGGTCAGGAATTTGAGCCCATGGCCAACATGGTGAAACCCCATCTCTACTAAAAATACAAAAATTAGCTGGGCATGGTGGCAGGCGCCTGTAATCCCAGCTACTCAGGAGGCTGAGGCAGAGGAGAATCACTTGAAATCGGAAGGTGGAGGTTGCAGTGAGCCAAGATTGCGCCGCTGCACTCCAGCCTGGGTGAAAGAACAAAACTGTCTCGGGAGGAAAAAAATAAAAAAGAGTAGTTATAAAACTGACACATATAACATTGTAACAAGGACAGACAAATAGACCAATAGTAAATTGTTGAGTCCAGAAACAACTCCACATATTGTGGATATTTAAATCTATGACAAATGTATTACTATGGAACCATAGAGAAAAGATGATCTCTTTGGAGCATGACTTCAGCAAGATGTTGGGCTAGGAAGCTCCAGGACTTAACTTTCCCATGGAAGCATCAAGAGAACAATATGTAGGCCAAAATAGTTTTTTAAGAATGCCAGAAACCAGTTGATATAGTTTAGATATTTCTCCCCACCCAAATCTCATGTTGAAGTGTAATCTCCAATGTTGAGAGTGGGGCCTGGTGGGAGGTGTTTTGGTCATGGGGGTGGATCTCTCATGGCTTGGTGCTGTCCTGACAATAGTCAGTGAGTTCTCATGATCTCTATTTGTTTAAAAGTATATGGTACCACCCGCCTCTCTCTCTTGCTTCTACTCTTGCATGTAATATGGTACTGGGTCCCCCTTTGCCTTCTGCCATGATCATAAGCTTCCTGAGGCCTCACTAGAAGCTGAGCACATCCCCAGTGCTATGCTTCCTGTATAGTCTGCAGAGCCATGAGCCAATTAAACCTTTTATGTTTACAAATTACCTAGTCTCAGATAGTTCTTTGTAGCAAGCAAGAATGGTCTAACACAGAAAATAGATACCAAGGAGTGGGGTATTGCTATAAAGATATCTGAAAGTATGGATGTAGCTTTGGAACTGGGTAGTGGGTAGAGGTTGGAAGAGTTTGGAGGGCTCAGAAGAAGATAGAAAGATGAAAGAAAATTTGAAAGTTCTTAGACACTGGTTAAATTGTTGTGAGCAAAACCCTGATAGTGATGTGAAGGAAGCAGGAGCCTAGGAGAACCAGAGTGACACCATTTTAAAATCAACTTCATCTCAAAACTAGCAAGGCACATTTCTTTTCAGTCATGACCCGTGGTCTTAGAATATTTATGGTTGAGGATACAGCCTGAAGATACCTACAAGGACACACTCCTACAACAGGAGAAAGTCCAGAGGTCCCAATACCCATAATAACATATGTTTTCAAGGTAATTATAGTTATGCTTTGTTTTACTTGCATGCTAAATTGTTGAGGATAGTTTTCCTTAAATCAATACAATAATAAATTTTGTCATGCTGTCACCCCACCTACACATAGGCATACCTTTGCTTAGCTTTTTCATTAAGCAATACCCATATATATAGAGAGAGGGTGCATTTCTCCACTTTCTAAGGATGCCCTACTCTGTAATGGAGTAGCTTTTAATAAACCATCTCTTTTCACTATACTTTGAGAGTCACCTTGAATTTATTCCAGCATGAGATCCAAGCATCTTCTCTTGGGGTCTGGATCGAGACCTTCTTTTCAGTAACAATGATATGGACAGTGAAATCCAGACTGATGAGATCTCCAATGAAAATGATAAACTTTTTGGGAATTGGAACAAAGGTCGCTAGTGTTATGCCTTAGCAAAGAACTTGGCTGCATTGTGTTTATGTCCTAGTAATTTTCAGAAGTTTGTACTTAAGAGTGATAACTGTTGGGCACAGTGGCTCACACCTGTAATCCCTGCACTTTGGGAGGCCAAGGAGGGCAGGTCATGAGGTCAGGAGTTTGAGACCATACTGACCAACATGGTGAAACTCCATCTCTACTAGAAATACAAATTTAGTCCTAAAAATACAAATTTAGCCAGGCATGGTGGCACACGCCTGTAATCCCAGCTACTCAGGAGGCTGAGGCAGGAGAATCACTTGAATGTGGGAGGCAGAGGTTGCAGTGAGCTGAGATCATGCCACTGCACTCCAGCCTGGGCAACAGAGCAAGACTCTGTCTCAAAAAAAAAAAAAAAGACTGATAATTTAGAGTATCTGGCGGAAGAAATATGTAAGCTGCACAGCATTTTAAGAATTAGCCTGGCTTCTTCTAACAGCCTATGATCAGATATGAATGCAAAGAAATGACCTACAATTGGAACTTATGTTTAAATGGGAAGCAGAGCATTAAAGTTTGTAAAATTTGCAGCCTAGCCATGTGGCAAAGAAAGAAAAACCTTTTACAGGGGAAGAATCCAAACACACTGTGGAGCAATCATTTGTTAGAAAGATTTGTATGATTGAAAAAAGAGCCCGGTGCTGGTAGCCAAGACAGTGAAAAAAAAGAGTCTCCAAGGTATTTCAGAGATCTTCCAGGTAGCCCCTCCCATTATAGGCCCAGAGGCCCAGAAGGATTGAATGTCTTGGGGGGCAGGCCTGGGGTGCCACTGCCTTTTCCCATGCCAGGAGTCTGCTCCTTGCATCATGGATGCTCTGGCTGTAGCCTCGGCTCAAAGGGCTCCAGGTACATTTCATGCCACAACTCTGGAGCACACAAGCTATAAGCTTTAGTGGCTTCCACATTGTGTTAAGCCTTCAGGTGTGCAGAGTGCAAGAACAAAGGAGGCTTGGCAACCTTTGCTTAGATTTCAAAAGATGTATGGAAAAGCCTGGTAGGCAGAAGCCTGCTGCAGGGATGGAGTCCTCACAGAGATAATCAACTAGGGTGGTGCCACTAAGGCAGAACACAATCAGCAGTAGGAAAAGACAACACACCTAATAAGACATAACATCTACAAGTTATATATCTGGTAAGATGTTTATATACAGAATATATGGAGAACACGTACAACCCAACAACAACAAGGAAATCCTGAAAACAGCCTAATTAAGATATATGCAGGCCGGGTGCAGTGGGCTCATGCCTGTAATCCTAGCACTTTGGGAGGCCGAGGTGGGTGGATTGCCTGAGCTCAGGAGTTCGAGACCAGCCTGGGCAACACGGGGAAACTTCGTCTCTACTAAAATACAAAAAATTAGCTGGGCATGGTGGCATGCACCTGTGGTCCCAGCTACTCGGGAGGCTGAGGCAGGAGAATTGCTTGAATCTGGGAGGTGTAGGTTGCAGTGAGCCAAGATCACGCCACTGCACTCTGGCCTGGGTAACAGCGAGACTCCATCTCAAAAAAAAAAAAAAAAAAAGATATATGCAAAGCACTTGAAAATATAGAAATTGTCAATAATCATAAAAAGTACTTGACGTCAGTAATTGTTGGATAAATGCAATTCAAAACCACAATGAGATATGACTTCATACCTATTAGCATAGCTACTATCAAAAACACAAAATAACAGTTTGGAAGGATGTAGAGAAATTGGAATTCTTCCACATAGTTGGTGGAAATGGAAAATATTGTAACAGGTAAGTAAAATAATATGGTGGCCCCTAAAAAATCAAACATAAAATTGCCATAAAATCCAGCAAATCCTCATTTGGGTATATACCCAAATAAATTGAAAACAATGACTTGAAGAGATGTTTGTATACCCATGTCGTTAAAAGTATTATTCACAGTGGCCAAAATGTGGAAACAACTCACGTGTCCATCAGTGGATAAATGGATACACAAAACATGTATACACATCTAGTTAAAAACTGAGTATATGTGTGAAAAAAACCCAAAGGTCTAAATGAATGAAGGCATACTTCATGCTCATACATACTAAGACTCAATTTTGTAAAGATATTAATTATTATTTTTTTAACTTTTCATTTTGCATTCAGGGGTACATGTGCAGGTTTATTATATAGGTAAACTCATGTCATGAAGGTGTATTCTACAAATCATTCATTTCATCACACAGGTATTAAGCCTAGTACCCATTAATTATTTTTTCTAATTCTTCACCTTCTCCCACCCTTCATCCTCTTGTAGGCCCCAGTGTCTGTTGTTCCCTTCTATGAGTCCATGTGTTCTCATCTTTTAGCTCCCACTTGTGAGAACATGTAGTATTTGGTTTTCCATTCCTACATTAGTTTGGTAAGGATAATGACCTGCAGTTCCATCCATGTTCCTGTGAAGGACATGATCTCATCCCTTTTCATGGCTGCATAATATTTCATGGTGTATATGTACCCCCATGCTCTTGATCCGTTCTATCATTGATGAGCATTTAGGTTGATTCCATGTCTTCACTATTGTGAATAGTTCTGCAATGAACATACACGTTCATGTGTCTTTATGGTAGAAAAGTTAAATTTTCTATCCATACTAGTGTATAAACATGTTATGAATGTGCAAATGATCAGGATAAGAAGAACAAATGTTAATACATAACTTCAGTTATTACAGTACTCTTAGATTATATTGATAGTTTACCTTGTTTTTCCACATTTCTTTTGAGGAACTGTTTCTCATCCCTCCACTTTGGCTATATAGACAGAATGGAAATTGCCTTTCTTTTATGTGACCCTACTACCACTACCACAGGCATCATTCATAGTCAAGGAATGGGCACATAAATGGAACTGAGACAACCAGCCTTTTTTGAGATTTTTCAAACTGGAGGTATCAGTAAAGAGCCTTTTTCTTTCTAGTCAGAAAGACATACGAATATAAGAGCTATTGGTGGATATTTTCTTCAATTTATAGAGAAAGCCAGTCTTACAGAATAAAACACACTGAAGAGAAAATGTGAAGGCTGAAGACAGCTCTGAAATATATATATTTCAATAGTTTTTGGGGAACAGGTGGTGTTTGGTTACATGGATAAGTTCTTCTGTGGTGATTTTGGAGATTTTGGTGCATCCAGCACCCAAGAAGTATACAGTGTACCCAATGTGTAGTCTTTTATCCCTCACCTCTTTCCCACCCTTCCCCCTGAGTCCCCAAAGTCCTGAGTCCCCAAAGTCCATCGTGTCATTCTTATGCCTTTGCATCCTCATAGCTTGAGCTCCCACTTACAAGTCAGAACACACAATGTTTGGTTTTCCATTCCTGAGTTACTTCACTTAGAATGATGGTCTCCAACTCCATCCAAGTTTCTGTGAATGGCATTCTTTCTTTCCTTTTTATAGCTGAGTAGTATTCCATGGTATATATATTCCACATTTTCTTTATCTGCTTGTTGATTGATGGACATTTGGGCTGGTTCCATATTTTTGCAGTTGCAAATTGTGCTGCTATAAACATGCGGGTGCAAGTGTCTTTCTCCTGGAATGACTTCTTTTTCTCTGGGATTGCTGGATCAAATGGTAGATCTATTTTTAGTTCTTTAAGGGATTTCCATACTGTTTTCCATAGTGGTTGTACAGTTTACGTTCCCACCAGCAGTGAAAAAAGTGTTCGCTTTTCACCAAAACCACACCAACATCTACAATTTTTTTTCTTTTTAATTGTGGCTATTGCTGCGGGAGTAAAGTGGGATTTCATTGCAGTTTTGATTTACATTTCCCTGATCATTAGTGACGCTAAGCATTTTATTGATGTTTCTTGGCCATTTGTATACCTTCCTTCTTTCGAGAACTGTCTATTCATGTTCTTAGCCCACTTTTGATGGGATTGTTTGTTTTTTGTCTTGTTGATTTGTTTGAGTTCCTTGTAGATTCTGGATACTAGTTCTTTGTTGCATACAGAGTTTGAATACATTTTCTCCCACTCTGTGGGTTGTCTGTTAATCTTGCTGATTTTTTTTTTTTTTTTTTGCTGTGAAGAAGCTTTTTAATTAAGTCTCATCTATTTATCTTTGTTTCTATTGCATTTGTTTTTGGTTCTTGGCAATGAACTCTGCCTAAGTCAATGTCTAGAAGCACTTTTCTGATGTTATCTTCTAGAATTTTTGTGGTTTCAGGTCTTAGATTTAAGTCTAATCCATCTTGAGTTGATTTTTGTATAATGTGAGGAATGAGGATCCAATTTCATTCTTCTAAATGTGGCTTGTCTATTATCTCAGCACCATTTGTTTAACAGGGTGTCCTTCTCCCACTTTATGTTTTTGTTTGCTTTGTTAAAGATCAGTTGGCTGTAAATACTGGGCTTTATTTCTGGGTTCTCTATTCTGTTTCCTTGGTCTAAGTGCTTATTTTTACACCAGTACCATGCTGTTTTGATAACTACAGCTTTGTAGTACAATTTGACATCTGGAATGTGATGCTTCCAGATTTGTCCTTTTTGCCTAGTCTTGCTTTGGCTAAGTGGGCACATTTTGGTTCCATATGAATTTTTAGATTGTTTTTTCTAGTTCTGTAAAGAATGATGATGGCATTTTGATGGGAATTGCATTGAATTTGTATATTGCTTTTGGCAGGATGGTAATTTTGACAATATTGATTCTACCAATTCATGGACATGGGATGTGTTTCCAGTTGTTTGCATCATCTATGATTTCTTTCAGTAGCATTTTTGTAGTTTTCTTTGTAGAGGTCTTTTACTTCCTTGGTGAGGTATATTCTTAAGTATTCTAATTTTTTTTTTCAGCTATTGTAAAAGGGGATGGATTCTTGGTTTGATTCTCAGTTTGGTCACTGTTGGTGTATAGCAGAGCTACTGATTTGTGTATACAGGTTTTGTATCCTGAAATTACTGAATTCATTAATCAGACCTAGGAGCTTTTTTAATGAGTCCTTAGGGTTTTCTGCAGATAGGATTATATCATCAACTAACAATGACAGTTTGATTTCCTCTTCACCGATTTGAAGGCCCTTTATTTCTTTTTCTTGTCTGATTGCTCTGGCTGGGACTTCCAGTAATATGTCAAATAGAAGTGGTAAAAGTGGGCATCCTTGTCTTGTTCCTGTTTCACGGGGAATGCTTTCAACTTTTTCCCATGCATTATAATGTTGACTATGGGTTTGTCACACATGGATTTTTTTTTTTTTACCTGAAGATATGTCCCTTCTGATTTTGCTGAGGGTTTTAATCATAAATGGATGCTGGATTTGTAAATGCTTTTTCTGCATCTACTGAGATGATCATATAATTTTTGTTTTTAATATTTGAACAATATTTCTTAAGTTGGTTCCTACCCATAACACACCCCCTTCTGAGGAAATAATTCTTATTCTACACTCAGCCTCCTTTCAAGGATAAAACTCTTGATTGTTAAACACTGGAACCTGTTAACCATTCTACTGGCCACACTCAACCTATGACTGGAACACCTGGCTCAAAGGCAGTCAATCTCTACTGTCTTTAATGTCTTATAATGTTGCCTGACATAAAAATTTGTATCAGATGAGAGTTGATGAACTAGGTAGCCAAACCACTAAATATGGAGAAAGAATCTTTCAGTTGCTAGCAATAAGAAAGGCTGAAAGTGACTCATAGAGAAGTCGAGTTATGAGTAAGCAGAAGTGAAAAATATAAAGGTATTATGAAAACAATATATAGAGAAAAAAGTTGGACAGTGTAAAGACTGAAGTAATTATTGGTAGTAACAAGTACAGGAGAAGCAAAGACAAGAGAAAAGTAATTGCCAGAATGAAAGATGTTTAATACAGGCCACCAAGAGATAAATATGACAATTATTATCCCAAAAGATTGGGCACTCTCAGTTCCTAAATTGCATTTCATCTCCAGTTATGCAGTCATACAATTGATTTTGCAATCCTACAAAATTTCTCTTTCCTTTACCAACATATGTGGCATTTATTATTTATTAAAATAATTTAAGTGGATTTCTATTCTTCCTGATAAAAATAAACTAAGTGTGACAGTTCTATATTTTTGTTCTATCTAATGCAATTCTGAATTATTTACAAATGCATATGGTTTGATAAGACTTCCTACGAAAATAACAAGGAATCAAATATTTATAAGAAATATACCCATGCACCAAACAATTAAAGCATGGTTTCTATTAAGGTGTGCAATTGTTATGGTAAAAAGTTTGAGTTTTTTTCTTTTTTAGATATGATTTTTTTTCTTCTTAAGGTCGTGAATATTATTTCAGGATTTTCTATTTTGTTTCTGTTTTTCAATACATTATTTCAAAAGCTATTTGATCTGACTATTGAATCTGAAACTCTGCTAGACTTGGCAAAATACATTACAGAACATATGTTCATTGGGACTTCCTTATCTTTTTTTTTTTTAACTTTTATTTTAAGTTCAGGGGTATGTGTGCAGTTTTGTTATATATGTGAGCTCATGTCATGGGAGTTTGTTGTACATATTATTTCATCACCCAGGTATTAAGCCAAGTACCAATTAGTTATTTTTCCTGATCTTCTTCCACCTTCACCTTCACCCTCAACCCTCCAGTAGGCCCCAGTGGCTGTTGTTCCCCCTATGAGTCCATGTGTTCTCATCATTTAGCACCCACTTATAGGTGAGAACACATGGTATTTGGTTTTCTATTCCTCCGTTAGTCTTCTATTCTATTCCTCCATTAGTCTTCTAAGGATAATAGCCTCCAGCTCCATCCATGTTTCTGCAAAGGACATAATCTCATTCTTTTTAATGGCTGCATAGTACTCGAAGGTGTACATGTACCCTATGCTCTTTATCTAGTCTACCATTGATAGGGATTTAGGTTCATTCCATGTCATTGCTACTGTGAATAGTTCTGCAATAAACATACACGTGTATATGACTTTATAACAATGATTTTTATTCTTTTGGGTATATACTCAGTAATGGAATTGCTGGGTCAACTATTAGTTCTGTTGTTAGGTCTTTAAGGAATGGCCAGTGTTTTTCACAATGAAGTAATTTACACTCCCACCAAAAGTGTATAACCATTCCTTTGTCTTTGCAACTTTACCTGCATCTGTTATTTTTTGACTTTTAATAATAGCCACTCTGACAGGTGTGAGATAATGTCTCGTTGTGGTTTTGATTTGAATTTCTCTAATAATCAGTGATGAGCTTTGTTTCACATGCTTGTTGGCAACATGTTTGTCTTGTTTTGAAAAGTGTCTCTTCATGTCCTTTGACCACTTTTTAATGGGATTGTTTGTTTTTCTATTGTAAATTTGTTTCTTATAGATGCTGAATGTCAGATGCATAGTTTGAAATAATTTTGTCCCATTCTGTAGGATGTCTGTTTACTCTGTGGATAGTTTCTTTGGCTGTGCAGAAGCTCTTTAGTTTAATTAGATCCCATTTGTCAGTTTTTGCTTTTGTTGCAATTGCTTTTGACATCGTTGTCATAAAATCTTTGCCCATTTCTATATCCAGAATGGTATTGCTTAGGTTGTCTTCCAGGGCTGTTATAGTTTTAAGTTTTACATTTAAGTCTTCAATTCATCTTTAGTTAACTTTTGTATATAGTGTAAGAATGGGATCCAATTTCACTCTTTCGCGTATAACTAGCTAGTTATTCCAGCACCAATTATTGAATAGAGAGTGTTTACCGATTGCTTGGTTTCATCAGCTTTCTAGAAGATGAGATAGTTGTAGATGTGTGGCCTTAATTTTGGGGTCTCTATTCTGTCCCATTGCTCTATGTCTGTTTTCATACCAGTCCCATGCTATTTTGGTTGTTGTAGCCCTGTAGTACAGTTTGAAGTCAAGTAGTGTGATGCCTTCAGCTTTGTTCTTTTTGTTTAGGATTTCCTCGGCTATTCAGAATGTTTTCTGGTTCCATATAAATTTTAAAATCATTTTTTCTAGTTCTGTGAAAAATTTCATTGACAGTTTAATAGGAATAAAATTAAACCTATAAATTGCTTTGGGCTGTATGAACATTTTCTATACATGAGAATGGAATGTTTTTCCATTTGTTTGTGTTATCTCTGATTTCTTCGACAAGTGTTTTGTAGTTCTCTTTGTAGAGGTCTTTCATCTCCTTGGTTTTCTGTATTCCTTGCTATTTTATTTTTCTGTGGCAGTTGTGAATTGAATTGCATTTCTGATTTGGCCCTCGGCTTGACTCTTGTTGGTGTATAGGAATGCTAGTAATTTTTGTGCATTGATTTTGTACCCTGAGACTTTGCTGAAGTTCCTCTTATCAGCTTAATATGCTTTGGGACTGAGACTATGGAGTTTTCTAGATATCGAATCATGTCACCTGCAAACAGGGATAGTTTGACTTTCTCTCTTTTTATTTGCATGCCCTTTATTTCTTTCTCTTGCCTGGTTACACTGGCCAGGACTTCCAATACTATGACGAATAGGATTAGTGAGAGAGGTCATCCTTGTTTTGTGTCAGTTTTTAAAGGGAATGCTTCCAGTTTTTCCCTATTAAGTATTATGTTGGCTGTGGGTTTTTCATAGATGATTTTTATTATTTTGAGGTATATTTCTTCAAATCCTAACTCATTGAGAGTTTAACATGAAGAGGTATTGAATTTTATCAGAAGCATTTCTGCACCTGTTGAGTTTTTGCCTTTAGTTCTGTTTATGTGACAAATCACATTCATTGATTTGCATATGTTAAACTAACCTTGCATCCCAGATACAAAGCCTACTTGATCATGGTGGATAAGCTTTTTGATGTGCTGCTAGATTCAGTTTGCCAGTACTCTCATTGAGGATATTTGCATCAATGTTCATCAAGGATATTGACCTGAAGTGTTTTTTGTTGTTGTTGTTATGTCTCTGCCAGGTTTTGGTATTAGGATGATGTTGGCTTCAAAGAATGAGTTAGAGAGGAATTCCTCCTCCTTAGACTTTTTAAAATAGTTTCAGTGAGAATAGTACCAGCTCTTCTTTGTACATTTGCTGGAATTCTTCTGTGAATCCATCTGGTACTGGGTTGTTTTGGTTGGTAGGCTATGGCTGGTTCGATTTCAGTGTTCATCATTGCTCTGTTAAGGGCTTTAATTTCTCTGCTTCAGACTTGGGAGAATACATGTAATCAGGAATTTATGTATTCTAGATTTTTTAGTTTGTGTACATAGAGGTGTTCATAATATTATCTGATGGTTATTTGTATTTCTGTGGGGTTAGTGGTAATATCCCCTTTGTATTTTCTAGTTGTGTTTTTTGGATCTTCTCTCTTTTCTCCTTTTAGTTTATCTAGAGGTCTATTTTATTATTATTTTTTTAAACTCCTGCCTGCATTTGTTGATTTCTTGAATGGTTTTTGTATCTCAATGTCTTTCCGATTTTATTTTGGTTATTTTTTGTCTTCTGCTAGCTTTGGGGTTTCTTTGCTGTTTGTTTTCCAGTTCTTTTAGTTGTGATGTTAGGTTTTTAAATTGAGATTTTTATAAATTTTGATGTGAGCACTTAGTGCTATATATTTCCCTCTTAATACTGTCTTAGCTTTGTCCTAGATATTCTATTATGTTGAATCTTTGTTCTCACTAATTTCATAGAACTTCTTGATTTCTGCTTTAATTTCTTTACTCTAAAATCATTCAGGAGCAGGTTGTTTAATTTTCATGTCATTGTATAGTTTTTAGTGATTTCCTTAGCCTTGAATTCTATTTTTATTGCACTGTGGTCTGAGAGAGGGTTTGGTGTGATTTTGGTTCTTTTGCATTTGCTGAGGATTATTTTATGTCCAATTGTGTAGTCAATTTTAGAGTACATATGATGTGCAGATGAGAAGAATGTATATTCTACTGTTTTTGGATGGAAGTTCTGTCAGGTTCATTTGATCCCATGCTGAGTTCAGGTCCTGAATATCTTTGTTAATTTTATGTCTCAATGATCTATCTAATATTATCAGTGGGCTGTTAAAGTCTCCCACTATTATTGTGTGGGAGTCTGTCTCTTTGTAGGTTGCTAGGAACTTTTTTTATGAATCTGGGTACTCCTACATTGGGTGCATATATATTTAAAATAGTTAAGTCTTCTTGTTGAACTGAACACTTTACTATTATGTAATGCTCTCCTGTGTCTTTTTTTATCTTTTTGAGTTTAGATTCTTTTTTCAGATGTTAAGATGGCAACCCCTGCTTTTTTGTTTTTCATTTGCTTGCTAGTTTTTTCCACCTCTTTGTTTGGAGCCTAAGGGTGTGAGATGGGTCTCTTGAAGACCACATACCATTGGATCTTGGTGCTTTATCCAGTTTACCACTCTGTGCTATTTAATTAGGGCATTTAGTCTATTTGCATTCAAGGTTAGCATTGATATTTGTGGATTTGATCCTGTCATCAAGATGTTAGCTGGTTATTATGTAGACTTGTTTGTGTGGTTGCTTCATACTGTTAGCGTTCTATGTATTTAAGTGTGTTTTTGTAGTGACTGTAGTGATTTCTCCTTTCCATAGTTGGTACTTCTTTCAGGAGCTCTTGTAAGGCAGGTCTCACGGTAAAGAATTCCCTCAGCATTTGCTTTTGTGAAAGGATCTTATTTCTCCTTTGCTTATGAAGCTTAGTTTGGCCAGATATAAAATTATTGATTAGAATGTCTTTTATTTAGGAATGTTGAATTTTTTCCCCCTAATTTCTTTGGGCTTGTAGAGTTTCTACTGAGAGGTGTGTTGTTAGTCTGATGGACTTCTCTTTGTAGGTGAACTGAACTTTCTAGCTAGATTTAACATTTTTTCTTTCATTTTGACTTTGAGGAATCTGAAGATTATGTGTGTTGGGAATGATCTTCTAATGAAGTATCTTACTGGCATTCGCTGCCTTTACTGAATTTGAATGTCAGCCTCTCTAGCCAGGTTGGGGAATGGATGACATCTTGAAATATGTTTTCCAAGTTGCTTCCATTCTCTCAATCTCTTTCAGGGGCACCAATGAGTAGTACATTTGATCTCTTTACATAATCCTATATTTGTCAGAGGTTTTGTTTGTTCCATTTCATTTTTTTCCTCCATTCTTGTCTGAGTGTCTTATTTCAGAAAGCCTGTCTTTAAGCTCTGAGATTCTCTCCTCCTCATCTTGGTCTATTCTGCTGTTAAAATTTATGACTGCATTATGAAATTCGTGTAGAATGTTTTTCAGCACTCAGGGTGGTTACATGCTTTTCTATACTGTGTATTTTGTCTGTCAGCTCTTGTATTGTTTTATTGTGATTCTTAGCTTCTTTGTATTGTGTTTTAACATACTGCTGCACATTGATATCTCCCTTTCTATCCACATTTTGAGTTCTATTTCTGTCATTTCAGCTGTCTCAGCTCAGTTCAGAACCCTTGCTGGAGGGTTAGTGCAGTTGTTTATAGGAAAGAAGGCACTCTGGCTTTTTAAGTTGTCAGAGTTCTCGTGCTGGTTCTTTCTCATCTTTGCAGGCTGATGTTCCTTTAATCTTTGAAGTTGCTATTCTTTGGATTTTTTTTCTTTTATCTTTTTTGATGACTTTGAGGGTTTAATTGTATAAAATGGATTCAGTCTGCTGGTTACATTTCTGGAAGACTAGCGGGCCAAAACTCAGCTCCCAACTCTTGGTTTATGTGTTCTAAACCTTGGAGACTTGTATCATGCCCTAATTTCTCTGGCTCCTTGAGTTTAGAAGCCTGCTGCACTAGGAGGAGCCAATGTGCTTCTGGACTGCTGGTCACTACACGCTGATAGGTGATGCCAGCCAAAGCATTTCATAGGGTGGTGGCAGTAAAATTCACTCTTGTTCATATGTGCCAGCAGTAGTGGCAGGGCAGCAAAATGCATACTCATGACCTGCAGCAGGGTGCTAACGGGTTCAAGGGCCTTGTCTCCCCATGGGCATTCACAGCAGCAGCAAAGGCAGCATGGCTCTGGGATGGCGAGGAACTCCCATTGTCTACTGTGTGAATGCTCACACTGGAGGTGATGTTAACAAGGTGTTGGGGCAATTGCAGACGCAGTTCTGTGTGCTCCTTCTGTGATTGCTCAGGGTGGAGAAGGGCCCACTGTTCTCGGTGCCTAGTTTCACTCAGGCACGGTGTTACCACAATAGCAGCTTGTTGGCTGGAGCAGGCCTGGGATGCTCTCTGCCCGCCAAGGCCTTGACGCAATGGTGGGACAGGGGAATGGGGTGCACTTCAGGTAGCAGCAGAGCTAGGGCAGGGTACACACACACATGTGTGCTGGTGGGACAGGGAAGGTAAAACCCATGCATGCACACACTGGCAAAGGGATGTGGAGGATTGCGGTGGGCCTGGAGAAAGCTGTACTATGGGGAGTGATCTGGCGGGCTGGTGCATGGCTGTGGGGCCGTCCCACTGGAGCTCTCTGCCAGTCAGGCACAGTCCACCAGTGCAGGAGCTATGATGCAGAAACCCTGGACACCCAAGGCTGCCCTGCAAGCAGGCATTAACAAGCTGGGGCCTCAGTAGAAGCCAGTACAACAAAGGATGCTCAGGCCAGACTGGTTCTGTCTAATGGGCAAGACTGCTCGGCAGAATTTAGGTTTGACAGCTCTCACAGTGCTAAAGTCTTCTATTGAAGCAAGTTGAGCCTGTGAGGGATGGGCATCCCTGGCCATGCTGCACTACAGATGCTCCCACACGAAACCCTCTGGGCTCTGCACTGGCTGGAGTTCTGCCCCTACCATTTCTCTAAGCAGCTTTATCTGCCAACTCAAGTGTCTATAGTTGTAGAGGGGTCTCTTCCTGCCAGGATTCCAGAGGTCTATGGGGAGAGTGGGTTGCTCCTTGGCAGTTCAAGTCATTGGCTGCCCCAGAGTCATTGGGAGCCCAGAATGAGTCCCTATCTTTGGTAGCACCGTGCAGAATTCCCAGCTTCCTCCCACTTCAGACTAGCTTCTGTGTCTTTCCTCCATCCACTCTCAGTGCCTTCCCATCTAAAGATCTGTTAGGAGTGCACCAGTCATCGCCAGCCCTCTGTGGCAGCTGTTCCACCTGGCTGAGTCTACCTGGCCAAGTCTACCTGGCCATCTTGCTCAAATCCACCAGAAGACTCTATAAAAATATATGCTGAGTAATTATGGTAGCATCCTTGTTTCCAGCAATTCCACTTTTCGGCATTCAATAGAAATGACAACATATGTCCATACAAACACCTGTTCACATATGTTCATTATAACTGTATTATAAGAGCCAAATACTTCAGCAGCCAGCCCCCAACCTGTACATGAGGCAATCTAAGCTCCCATTTTTGAATCTGATACATACTTTCTCTTTTTTTTTTTTTTTCTTTTTTGAGATTGAGTCTCACTCTGTCACCCAGTCTGGAATGCAGTGGCGTGATCTTGGCTCACTGCAACCTCTGCCTCTTGGGTTCAAGCAATTCTCAGCCTCCTGAATAGCTGGGATTGGAGGCGCTCCCCACCACGCCCAGCTAATTTTTTTGTATTTTTAGTAGAGACAGGGTTTCACCATCTTGGCCAGGTTGGTATTGAACTCCTGACCTCATGATCCACCCACCTCAGCCTCCCAAAGTGCTGGGATTACAGGCGTGAGCCACTGTGCCCGGCTTGATACATACTTTCATTGAAATGTTGGTAAAATAAATGTGGTGTCTTTAGTGGGATAAAAATTTCACACAATTTTTAGATATGTATGTATATATGTGTATATATATACACACACGTACACAAATACACATGTATATTCATATTTATACATATATACTTTATATGTATACATAAAAGATCTTGACAAAATCAAGTCAAAATTGACATAAGAAGTCTATTTTATTTATTTATTTTCAGGATCTATAAATCATTTTATGGAAATTGAACAAATAACAGCCTTTCTAGACTGGGGGCCACCCTCCTCAAGCCATTTCCCACACTCTAGAAGCACAGATCTTGCACAGTATTTTTTTTTTTAAAGTTACCTCTATATGGAAATCAGACTCTGCCATGACATCTTCATGGACTATTTACAAACCTTCATATTCCTTTTATGCTTTTTCCCTCCTTTCTTTTCATACCCAGCGGCTCCAGTACTTTCCCTTGACTCATCCTGAAGGAGTGGAGGTTACTGTAGGGGGTGGTAGGCTACTCATAACTATTGGCACCAGCCTTAGGATGTTGTCCCTTACCACAAGGTGGTGAATAGTCCCCTCCCAGTTGGAGGGGTAGAGGACTTAGTGCAAAGGCATGGGGGATTAGACAGAATAGGTGGGTTGGAGTAACTCCCTATAGGCACAAGCATCTGCAGCCTGTCCTGACCCCAGCCTGCACCCTGTCAACTCCTCAACTGCGGGTGCGGGAGCAACAACTAGTTGCAGTAGGGGGATCAGCCCAGCCCTGGGTAGAGGGTGAAGCACCCACCCAGTCCCCACTCGTATCAACAGCCAGCAAACTGTCCATCCATCTGAAGGTGGGAACAGATGGCAGGTAGGTGGGAAGAATCAGGCTGGCACTGTCCCCAGCCTCTGTCCAACACAGGAGGAATTAAGTAGCAAACGGCTGAAATGCTCTGACTAGGAGTTAAAAGGGAAGTGAAGGAAGGGAAGTTCCGACTTGTATACAGCACCCACAACCTACGGGCTGGAAGAAGGCAAACCTTGCTTAGAAAGTGCTGTAGCCTCTAGCAGGGTTAGGCCTCAGGCAAACTTGGAAGAATGCAGACCAGGCAAGGAACTAGGTACTGGGCATTCCTGACTGGTATACGCCCTGCCATGCTTCTTGCAGTGGTGGCTGGGGAGAGTAGGGGGCTAACTCTGCCATTAGCCTTCACCAGCCGCCAACCACCTCTTGTCCACACACAAACCAACACCCAACCAATACCGCAGGACTGAACCACTCACAGTTGAAGGTTATGTGCCAACAGAAGTTATTCAGAGTTGTGGCCCCAGCCTGGGCTCCTCAATGGAAGCCACACCTCGAGCCTGGGAGTTTCTTGCTGGAGCAGGAGGTGCTATTGTCTGCTTCCCAGGCTCACACCTCATAGAGGATCACAGGGAAATCCACGTGGATGCGGGAGTGGGGGGCGGCGGTTCCAGGAAGTCTATTTTATAGTTAAATACAACTAAGAAAAGCAAATAGTAATAAAAACATGGACTATCATAAGTGTTTATTTTATTACAAAATATTGTAAATCTGGTGTATTAAAAATGCAAGATGAAATCTTTCCTACTTTGATAGAATAACTGGCAGTGAACTTGCCCTCCTTTCAGAAAAAATTACAAAACTGGAAAATACAGATAAAATACTGTTTGCAGACATTGGCAAACATGCAGCATAGAACCGTAATCAGTGAAGGGATAAAAGAAGGTAAGCACCACAATACCCCAGACAGAAAAATAGGAAAGGTAAACTCAGGAAAATACCAGTAATCTCCCTGGAATGAAAAGACCAGAATTGAAATTTTTCAAAGTTTAGATGGCTAAACTTCGGAATTTGTGGAGTAGAGTACCAGAGTTGAAGGAATAGCAAAGTGGAAGAGCTTCACAAATCTGCATAGAAAAGCCTTTGAATTTTTTGCTCAATAAAAAGCTGTGCGTCCATAAGATGAAATTCCACGAGGCAAGACATAACTGGAAAGTCCTGACTTGAAGAATTCTCAGAAATTACACAGGGTTGGGAAACATTTAAATCCTGGCCAATCAGGTCAAAAAAACTCTTTGTATGATAGATTTTTCAGTAGAGAAGGATTAAACTGATCTGTAAGTAACTTAACTGCCTGTCTAAACATAATTCAAATGTAGCTAATGTAGGACAACAAATTTAGACACTCAACACCAAAATATTCACAGATATCTACCATTCAGTAAAAAATTATTAAATATGCAAAGAAGCAGAAAATTATGATCCATAAAAGTAAAGTGATGGAGAAACATATGCCATGCTAACAACACTAACAAGAAGAAAGCTGCAGTAACTATATTAATTTCAGACAAAGCGGATTTGAGAGTAAGGAAAAATATCAAAAGTAAAGAAGGGCATTACATAATGATAAAAGAATCAATTCTCCAAGAAGATATAACAATTCTTAATATGTATGTGCTTAACAACGAGCATCTAATATGTGAATATGTCTCATACAATGAGTCTGATTTTGTCTCGTAAAAAGTGTGGCAGGATTTGGGTCCAAATTAACACTTGATATTTTACTTTTCAGACTCTTGCTTTTTTCCAGTCTTAGCATTCAGTTAGCCAGTAGCATCAACCCCTACTATTTACTCCATGTGGGTGAGATAGGGCAGGACATTATGGCTATTTCTGTTCCATGGGGTTTTAAATTAATATTAAACATTCTTATGTCTTCTTACTATGTTAAAGTACATTCTCTAGCATATTTATGGTGTGCATGTTGCAAGTATTTTAAAGAGAACTCAGGGAATCACAATCACTAGGCTTGAAATGTCTCCTCAGTGTTTAACCTTTAGTTTTCTTCAAGATTTGAACTACAGAAGTTTACCTAGGCAATCTCTTCCTACTCTATAGCATATGCAGCTGGTTTTATAAAGCAACTATTCAAATAAAATTTGTAATATTTTCTCCTAAATATTTCACTAACATATACTTCTGTAGCATGTGGTTAGAAAAAAAAAGGCCTAAATGAAAATCAATTTACTGTTTTAACATTCTCCTGAGACATGTTTATAAACAGATATTAAAAGGTCCTAGGATGATAAGTGTGCGATAAGTGTGTGTGCATGTAAAAGGTAAACCTTTTGGACTTATCTGTTGTAGATTTAAAAAGCAGGCTCTCTCTCTAACATGCACATACACCTCCTGACACACATACACTCTTAGGTTTCATGCTACAATATTGTCATCATTAGCCTGTGTGCAAGCTAAGCTGTGAGAGAATCAATATATCCTTGAGAGACTGTACTTATTTTATGCTTGCTTCTTCTGCTAGCATCATAGGGTTTGTTCTGAGTGTTTTATAGAATTTATGAATTATCTATTTCATATAAATATGAGCGAATTATATCTTTTTCTGTTTTTAATGGAAACCGTTGAGAAATGTTTCCAGTTTTGGGGGTACGATGCAAAAAAAAAGAGTATAGCAGAACAATGAGAAATTGTATATGAAAGCAAGGTAAATGGTATTATTGTGTCAAACAAAATTTTCTTAGTAAACGGGTATTGTCTTTGTGGTCAGCATGTGGCATTAACGATGAGAAAGGGCAAGTTTAAATATGTAATTAGTTATTGAACCAAAGTGTGAAACTATGTGTCTGCATGAAAAGTTTAATTACACATTTAAGGGATAGATTATCTGTACTATGCAATTTTGCTCTATAAGTAAAAAGAACACAAAGATGATAAAAATATTAATCCTTGTAACCATTAAAATCATGCTATTAGTGGCTTCTTTTAGAAATAACGGAATATGTGGTAATCCTGGCCTTACATTTTTGAATGGAAATAATTAACTGCAGCAGAGCAGAAGTGGCACTTTGGAAATGAAACCATGATCTTTGTAGTAAAATACAGTTTAGCATAAGTTACATTTCTGACACTGAAAGATTTTTAAATCACTTTTCGGCATAGTATCATGAACCAATTAAGATAAAAAGATGCTGCTGATAAAAGTTAAGTAATTATTTGGGAAATGAACTAAATATTAGAAAAAGAATCAATTTGAAGTCTTCACAAGCAGAAAAAAAGTGCAAGAAGTAATTGCTAACTTTCAAGATAGCCATATATTATGGATCACAAAAACACTACAAAAATTTTTAAAAATGTCCATTCAACATTTGCTATAAATTATAATAGTCACATGATTATTTCCGAGTCTTCATACATCAATGGCCATTTCAAATAATGCTTTTAGGCTTTAGAAACATAGAAAATAAAGTGTGTTCATGAAAAGACTGCATTATTTTATTGTGGAAGAAATTATGAGAATGTTTAGCTATTTGTCCTTTGAGTATGCAGCTCCGTCCCACGTAAGCTCCTTTCTATCCTTCAAGCAAAGTGTTTATATTAACTTTGTCCCATCAACAATTTCTATCTCTTGTTGTTCATTGATATATCACGTTTCTCATTTAAGAAGAATTAATATGCAGTATTCATTCAGTATATGGAATATTTCGTGTTATTATTGTTCCTCATCATTGAATATCTCTTGTAATGTTGCTGGGGAGAATAGCCAGGGTAGTAGTGAAATAAAAATTGGCTAATTACTGACAGCTCAGATGGTTGAAACTCATGGTTGAGATGATTACCTGTGTAGCTTAATTGTGTGCTCTCCTTGGACCTCCATCTGTGGGTAATTGAAAATCTGCTATGTAATTTCTTTAGCATAAATACTATATGCAGCTGTTAAGTCATGTTGCCAAACTTCATTTTTTTTCTTGCTCTTAAAAGGGAATGCTAGTAGAAAAGGTCTGTTGTAATGTAACTCACTTCACTTGTGTAAGTGTGTTTTTCAGGTTTAAACTGTTTAAGTGATTTCTGAAGCTAGGTGACTCAAAACTAGATTTTTATAATACCTTAACAAAATTACTGAATGCCTGCTTTAAAGCAAAAGAACATACTGCATCGTGTTTTAGAAAAAAAACTTTTGAAACAATAAGTACGCTGAGAATCTAAAAGGACAGTTTAAGCAAATTTTTTTACTTTAAAAATTTATGCAAAACATCAAAACACAGCTGTTTTTCCTCAGAGATTGAATGCTATTTGGCTATGTATTCCTTGGCAAGTTATATAAGATTGGGTTTCCTTGAATCATTAGGATTTAATGACAACTTCTTTATACCACATTCACTTTAGGGAACAAAATCCCCCAAAAGTACAGAATTTAGGAATGCCATGAAATCATTTTTCCTTAAATATAGCTACTAACTGATGAACCCAGATCTTTCTGTTATATCATCAGTACTTTATCAAGCTCAAATTACACTAAATTACTGTTCAAATCATCCTAAAAGGAGACACTAGCTGTCAGTTAAATAAACCATTAGGTTTAACGTAAAATAAGTCACATGGGCACGATTAATCAGTTTTCTTATTATTGCTGAGCTCTACCTGATTTCTAGACCCATTTTACCAAAGTAATTGGTGGATTTTATTATGAAGACTGGACAACTCCACTTTTAGTTTTATGTGTTATTTTATTTCAACAGTGTTAAAATGCATAGATATGACTAGGAGGAGATTAATAGAGACAATATAGAATTCCTAATGGATGAATAAAGTACAGGAAAATGTATAATAATCTCAGATTCAAATTTAGAAGTGTTAAGAAAATTGTAGGTTAATGAAAAACTAATATATAATACAACTTTGAATATTTAACTATATTTACAATGGAAAAATTACGTGATGCCATGGGATAATACTGCTGGAATTTCTAATATGATTACTTTTATTCTTTTAATACATATTTTCTAATTGTCTATACAATGTACAGGGCACCAGGGTTATAAAAAAGAAAATATACAGTTCCTATGTATTAGTCAAAATACATGCTTATGTCATTGTAGCAGATAACCCCATTAAACTGCAAGAGATGGAAAAAAAATTCCCCTGTGTTCCCAGAAATGGAAGAAAATGGAATGTAGGTGGCCACAGAAGTTCATGCAGGATTGCCGTCTTGTTGTTACCAAATGTGTGGTTCTTTCTCCTTCCCTCATGTAGAACACACACTATTCATGTTAAACTCCATGCTTTATATGTAATGTATGTTGTCAATATCATGGATAGGTTCTTGGAAACTGCAACATTAAGTGAAACAACATACAGCAGGTCCTTGAATAACATAATGGTGAAGAGAAAAAAATGGTTTTGTTATATACGTTGTTTCATTTAATGTAGCTGTTTCCATGAACCTATCAAAGATATAAAGTGAGGACTTAAATAGTCTTGTAACCACCCAACAGATTCACCTTACCCACTGTCTAGACGGAGCTGACTTATTAAGACAGGGGAGCTGCAAGAAAGAAAGAGTAATTCACGCAGAGCCAGCTGTGTAGGAAACCGACGTTTTATTACTCAAATCAGTCTCCCTGAGAATTCAGGGACTGGAATTTTTGAAGATAGTTTGACGGGAGTTCTGACTGGTCGGGTTGGAGATGAAATCTTAGGGAGTTAAAGCTGTCCTCTTGACCTGAGTCAGTTCCTGGATGAGGGGGCCACAAGACCAGACGAGCTAGTTGATTAATCTGGATAGTGCCTGCTGGTACATCGAATGCAAAGTCTGCAAAATATGTCAAGCAGTGATGTTACATTTCACAACAGTGGTGTTATCTCCAGGAGCAATTTGGGGAGGTTAAGAATCTTGCAGCCTCCAGCTACATGATTCCTAAACCATAATTTCTAATTTTGTGACTAATTTGTTAGTCTTGCAAAGGCCGTGTAGTCCCCAGGCAGGAAGAGAATTTGTTTTGGGAAAGGGCTATTATTGTCTTTGTTTCTTAACCATAAACTAAGTTTCTCCCAAAGATAGTTTGGCCTACTCCCAAGAATGAAGGACAACTTTAAGGTTCGAAGCAAGGTGGAGTCAGTTAGGTTATATCTCTTTCACTGTAAAAATTGTCTCAGTTATAATTTTTGCAAAGGCAGTTTCTGATATCTTTAGTGGTACAAATCTTTTCAAAATTAGTAGAATACTGTGGTCTTGAAAATAAACAATCAACATTATTATGTCAATTTTCCTTGAGTTGCCTAAATGTAAGACTATTCCAATAAAAATGCCATCAAGCATTTTTATGAGCCTAGGTTTTAGGATTCATTTGGTAAAACCAACAAGTAAGAATACTTAGGAGGACCTTGAAAAAATAGCAATGTTGATAGGAGGGTAAATCCTACCAAATGTCAAAATACATTATCATGTTTCTTTTATTAAATCAGTGGAGTATTTGCATATACATAGATACATGGATCAGTGGACCAGAAAAAAACAGTCAAGAAATAAAAAAGTTACATATGAAAAATATGACATCTCACAACAGTTAGGAGAAAAGATGGGCTTTATAAATTAGTGGTGTTGGAACTACACAGCAACAAAACACCAAAGTCAAAATTTGATCTGTTCCTTACACCATACACCTTGATGTGTTTCAAGTAGATCAGAGGTTGAAAAGATTGAAAAGTTAAGTGAAACACAATACCAGTAGTAGAAGAAGGCAAGGATGCTTTAATCTATTACCTGTGAGAAATGAATATTTTCTTCTTAAAATTCAGATTCTGTAAGAGAAAATATTAATAAATTTGATAACATTTAAGAAATCTTAGGCCGGGCGCGGTGGCCCATGCTTGTAATCCCAGCACTTTGGGAGGCCGAGGCAGGCGGATCACGAGGTCAGGAGATCGAGACCACGGTGAAACCCCGTCTCTACTAAAAATACAAAAAAAAAAATTAGCCGGGCGTGGTGGCGGGCGCCTGTAGTCCCAGCTACTCGGAGAGGCTGAGGCAGGAGAATGGCATGAACCCGGGAGGCGGAGCTTGCAGTGAGCTGAGATTGCGCCACTGCACTCCAGCCTGGGCGACAGAGCGAGACTCTGTCTCAAAAAAAAAAAAAAAAAGAAATCTTTTGTCAGAAAGAAAACACCATCAGCAAAAAAAATTTAAAAATCATGTTAGTTTTATAATAGAAAAATAGTTAATATCGATAATATACAAAGAGCTTGTAAAAAAAAAGAAGAAAACAGCAATAGCCTTATAGGAAAATGGGCATAAGATAAGAGCATATTAGCCACAGCTTAAACATATGAAAATGTACACAACCCCACAAAATACATTAATATTAAAATTGCATGGTGATTCCATTTCTCACTTATTAGATTATTAACAATTCAAAAGCTTGACACAAATCAAAAGCTTGGCCTTACATTTTTGAATGGAAATAATTAACTGCAGCAGAGCAGCAGTGGCATTTTGGAAATGAAACCATGATCTTTGTAGTAAAATACAGTTTAGCATAATTTCCACCACTCCTTATTACATTTCTGACACTGAAAGATTTTTAAATCACTTTTTGGCATAGTATCATGAACCAATTAAGATAAAAAGATGCTGCTGATAAAAGTTAAGTAATTATTTGGGAGATGAACTAAATATTAGAAAAAGAATCAATTTGAAGTCTTCACAAGCAGAAAGAAAGTGCAAGAAGTAATTGCTAACTTTCTAGATAGCCATATATCACAAAAACACTACAAAATTTTTTAAACTGTCCATTCAACATTTGCTATAAATTATAATGGTCACATGATTATTTCCGAGTCTTCATACGTCAATGGCCATTTCAAATAATGCGTTTAGGCTATAGAAACATAGAAAATAAAGTGTGTTCATGAAAAGATTGCATTATTTTATTGTGGAAGAAATTATGAGAATGTTTAGCTATTTGTCCTTTGAGTATGCAGCTCCGTCCCACATAAGCTCCTTTCTATCCTTCAAGCAAAGTGTTTATATTAACTTTGTCCTATCAACAATTTCTATCTCTTGTTGTTCGTTGATATATCATGTTTCTCATTTAAGAATTAATATGCAATATTCATTCAGAATATGGAATATTTCATGTTACTAATAATTCACAGTTGTTCCTCATTATTGAATATCTCTTGTAATGTTCCTGGGGAGAATAGCCAGGGTAATAGTGAAATAAAAATTGGCTAATTACTGGCCGGGCACGGTGGCTCACGCCTGTGATCCTAGCACTTTGGGATGCCGAGGTGGGCGGATCACGAGGTCAGGAGATCGAGACCATCCTGGCTAACATGGTGAAACCCCGTCTCTACTAAAAATACAAAAAATTAGCCGGGCGTGTTGGCGGGCACCTGTAGTCCCAGCTACTCGAGAGGCTGAGGCAGGAGAATGGCGTGAACCCAGGAGGTGAAGGTTGCGGTGAGCCAAGATCGCGCCACTGCACTCCAGCCTGGGGGACAGAGAAAGACTCCGTCTCAAAAAAAAAAAAAAAAAAAAATTGGCTAATTAGTGACAGCTCAGATGGTTGAAACTCATAGTTGAGATGATTATCTGTGTAGCTTAATTGTGTGCTCTCCTTGGACCTCCTTCTGTGGGTAATTGAAAATCTGCTATGTGATTTCTTTAGCATAAATACTATATGCAGCTGTTAAATCATGTTGCCAAACTTCAATTTTTTTCTTGCTCTTAAAAGGGAATGCTAGTAGAAAAGGTTTGTTGTAATGTAACTCACTTCGGTTGTGTAAGTGTGTTTTTCAGTTGTAAATTTTTTTAGGAGATTTCTGAAGCTAGATGACTCAAAAGTAAATTTTTATAATACCGTGTCAAAATTACCGAATGCCTGCTTTAAAGCAAAAGAACACACAGCATCATGTTTTAGAAAAAATCTTTTGAAACAATAAGTACCCTGATCATCTAAAAGGACAGTTTAAGCAAATATTTTTTGTTTTACTTTCAAAGTTTATGCAAAATGTCAAAACACAGCTGTTTTTCCTCAGAGATTGAATACTATTTGGCTATGTATTCCTTGGCAAGTTATATAAGATTGGGTTTCCTTGAGTCATTAAGATTTAATGACAGCTTCTTTATACCACATTCACTTTGGGCAACAAAATCCCCCAAAAGTACAGAATTTGGGAATGCCATGAAATCATCCTTAAATATAGCTACCAATTGATGAACCCAGATCTTTCTGTTATCTCATCAGTACTTTATCAAGCTCAAATTACACTAAATTACTGTTCAAATCATCCTAAAAGGAGACACTAGCTGTCACTTAAATAAACCATTAGGTTTAACGTAAAATGAGTCACATGGGCACGATTAATCAGTTTTCTTATTATTGCTGAGCTCTACCTGATTTCTAGACCCATTTTACCAAAGTAATTGGTAGATTTTATTATGGAGACTGGACAACTGCACTTTTAGTTTTATGTGTTATTATTTCCACAGTGTTAAAATGCATAGATATGACTAGGAGGAGATTAATAGAGACAATATAGAATTCCTAATGGATGAATAAAGTACAGAAAAATATATAATAATCTCAGATGCAAATTTAGAAGAGTTATTTTCTTAGAGACCAAAATTCAGATTCTGAAGAGAAAATGCTAATAAGTTTGATAACATTTAATTAAAAAATCTTTAGTCAGAAAGAAAACACCATCAGCAAAAAAATAAATTAAAAAAATTGTCTAAGTTATATAACAGAAAAATAGTGTCAATGATATACAAAGAGCTTGTAAAAAAAGAGAAGTAAACAGTAATAGCCTTATAGAAAATAGGCATAAGGGCATATTAGCCACAGCTTAAACATATAAAAATGTATACAACTTCACAGAATATATTAACATTAAAATTACATTGTCATTCCATTTCTCACTTATCAGATTATTAACAATTCAAAAGCTTGACCACATAGTTTTTTTGTTTGTTTGTTTGTTTGGTTTTTTGGGGGCAAGCTATGGAAAAAATAGGCAATCTGGCACTACAAAAGGGTACAACCACTTTGAAGTAGAATTTGTCAAGATCTAACAAAAAGAGTCTGACTCAATTTTTTGTAATGGACAGCAGACAACTTTTAAGCCCCACAACTCCCACTTGCCCTTCCACACACATCTGGGCAAGCTGATGAGGAAGCCTCGATGCTCTTACCTTTGGTGTCAGTAGGAAGTTCAAAACACACAAGTGCTAGCCCCTTCGCAGTAATTGTTTCCCTAACCCCACTCCCAGCTACCATAAAAAACAAAATAGTCTCCTTTCTCCACTTTCTCAAGCCATCCTTATTTATGTTTGAGACATTGCCCTGTTCTTCTCAGAAAAACTCATCATGTGAGTAATAGAACTTCTTATACCCTCTTGGTGCATATGTGGCACCATCAGCCTTCATATCCAAACCAAATTTTGGGTGAGGGTCCATCGCATTTTTGTAGGATGGCTTTATTAGGGTTGTCTAGAGGGACAGAACTAATAGGATACATGTATATATGAAAGAGAGTTTATTAGGAGACATGACTCACACAATAACAAGGTGAAGTCCCACAATAGGCTATCTGCAAGTTGAGCAGCAAGGAAGTCAGTAGTGGCTATGTCCAAGTCCCAGAATCTCAAAAGTAGGGAAGCTAACAATGCAGCCTCCAGTCTGTGTCTGAAGGTCCGAGAGCCCCTGGCTAGCCACTAGTATAAGTTCAAGAGTCCAAGAGCCAACTAACTTGGACTCTCATGTTTAAGAGTAGGAAGCATCCAGCACAGAAGAAAGATGAAGGCTGGAAGACTCAGCAAGTCAGCTTCTTCCACCTTCTTCTGCTTTTTCTAGCCACACTGGCAGGCAATTGAATGGTGCCCACCCACATTGTGGGTGTGTTTTCCTGAGTAAGAGTGAATCTTGCTCTCCCAGCCCACTGACGCAAATGTTAATCTATCCTGGCAACACCCAGAAACAATACTTTGCATCCTTCAATCCAATCAAGTTGACACTTAATATTAACCATCACAATGGCCATTATTTACTTTTGACTCTGAGTCCACTTCTAAGAATCTATCTCAAAGCCATCTAGCAAAAAATATAAAAATATGTATCCACATAATTATTGCTTACAGCACTAGTTTTGTCACTGCAAACAACTGGAAACAATCTGAATGTCCAGTAACCGGGGACTGTTTAAGAAAACAATTGAGCAGCCAAACAATTAAATCCTGTGCAAATGTAAAAAGAAATAAGGAAGACTTCTGTATACTATTATGGAATGACATCCAAAACACGTTACGAAGTGAGAAAGGGCACATGCATAACAATTTGTACAGTATGCTAACTTGCACTTAAGTAAGAAAGATTGGTATATCTATATCTATACATGTTTATTTTTTCTTTACAAAAAAATAAGGTAATACTAAAATAAATTAGCAAAAAGTTCACCTAAATAAAAAGCGGTAGGGACAGGGTGTAGGGGATGGAAATGGAAGACAGTTTACCATGCTTACACATTTGACTTTGATAGTATATAAATGTCTTACATATTATAAACAAAATGAAATCAAAATGAAAAATCAGTACTTAAAAATAAAATACAAAAATTATATCATCTGAACTGTGTATCTCGTCGGAGGCCTATACTCACAGATAATTATTTCAAATGACTTTAAAATGAATTATCTACGTATCCTTAGTAGGGATTATCCTAAGGACAAGAGAAAATGCAAAGAAACATTAAACTGACTTATGATTATATTTTTACTAACAATATTGATCATTTTATTCTGAAACTTTTCTGTAGATATTGCCAGAGAAAGCAAATAAATATTTGTGTTAATGTCATTGGAAACTACGACTTTCAGTATAAACAGATACTTATACTCTGAACTCCTAATTTTAAACGGAAAATATCAGTAAGAATTTATGATATAAATTCTAAAATCTATAAATCTATTTTCTTGATTTTTACTGTGAAAAAAAAAAAAGACAAACATATATGTGATGAGTTGCCCTAAATTTGCAATGATGAACTCTATGATTTTTCCAATTAAGGCAACCAGAGATTCTTGGAGAAATAATAAAAAAAAAAGGGGGTGGTGAACAAAATGTATAAAATGAGCCTGCAGCATGTTGTCATGCCAGAAAACAGGGAAGCTATAAAAAGAAATGATTTGCATCATGTTAAAAGGATTCAGATGCCTGAAGAGTTTCCTGCTAGCCAAAGTTCAGATAATATGAGCATCAAAAGTAATAATAACTGCAGTGGATAGAAACACATAAAATATATTGCAAATTCATGAATTAATTATGTTGATTTAAAAAAACAACTTCAGTTTGCAGGTTTCTGTGGAACCAGTTTTGGAAACTGGCAAATGAAGGAAAGAGTCAGGCAGTTTTCCAGCTTCTCTTGTACAAATTGTTCCTCAGGTAGCCAAATAGTGCAAAAAGTTTTTTAAAATTACTTTTGCTAACAACAAATTGAAAGAATTAGTATAGTCCCATTTTGCAAATTCTAGTGAAATCACAGATTTGAGAAATGATCATAAATGGATGCTGAAACTATTATGTGAAAAGCTGATGGATAATTTAATAATGAATTGATGAATGAAGCTGACACACTTGACTTACTGATCAAAATTTTTATCACTGTAAAAGGAGACAACAGGACATTATGAATCTTTGTATATGATTCTATGGAAAGTTAAAGAAACCCACTATATATGAATTTTCATTACCAAACAATTGTACCTGAGAACCACAATCTGTATGACATACGGGAGATAGATCAACATATTAAATGGTATCATGAAAATGCAATCTATAAAATCTTGAGTGTGTAGAACTATAGTAGTAGGTTTTAAACTTTAGCATGCATCAGCAGATTGCTGGGCTCTTAAGTTTCAGGTTCAATAGGATTGGGGTGTTTCCTGAGAACTTACGTTTCTAACAAGTTCTCGGATGATGCTGATCCCTGCTGATCTCAGGACTACCAGTGACTTTTTCCAACAAATACAGTGAACATATAAAGTACACTTAGGAAACACTCCAGGAATATGGCATGTGCAGAGCCTCTTTGGATTCTGACTTGAAAAAATGTCTGTAAAAAACGTTTATGAAGAAATTGGAGAAATAAGCTCAGTGATACTTTATTGTAGAAATTATTATTATTTTTATTTTTATTTTTATTTTTTTGAGACAGAGTCTCGCTCTGTCGCCCAGGCTGGAGCGCAGTGGCGCAATCTCGGCTCACTGCAAGCTTCGCCTCCAGGGTTCACGCCATTCTCCTGCCTCAGCCTCTCCGAGTAGCTGGGACTACAGGCGCCCGCCACCACGCCCGGCTAATTTTTTGTATTTTTAGTAGAGACGGGGTTTCACCGTGGTCTCGATCTCCTGACCTCATGATCCGCCCGCCTCGGCCTCGCAAAGTGCTGGGATTACAAGCGTGAGCCACCGCGCCCAGCTAGAAATTATTATTAAATGTTAATATGTGATAAACATGTTTTCTGTGTTTTCTTTAGGTGTGAATTTTAGAGATATATTCTAGAACATTATTGGTTAAATGATATTAAAGATGTTGAATATGTGGTGTTTCATATAGTATTCTCTATATGTTTAAAATTTTCTAAAATAAAAATTGATTTATAAAGCCAGAACATAAATCTATTTTCATTGTATTTCTAAAAACCCAGTAGGTTTCCGGATATTACAAAGACATTCAATATAGATATAGTTGTGTCAATTTTATAGTATTTAATTTTGAGATGAGAGTTTTGTTATAGTTTATAAAAGATGGTTTCCTATTGAGAACTCAGAACTATTTTGGAACCTAAAAATAAATGTGATTCCCAGCAGCTTCAAGTTTTGATATTCAACAAGTTAATAATTTTTAAGTTAAATATAATGAGCTATTGTTCAGAAAAAGAATGTGTTTTTCCCTTTTAACTTCTAAAAAATTCTGTATCTAATGTATAAATAGTATGGAAAAATATGGGGTAATGTAAAAATACAGGGACATTGTGGCTAAATAATTAAAATCACTTCCAAAATAAACATATTCTTATGGCAAAGAAATCAGTAGCTATAGCCCCAGTTCTTTTCAAGTTATATTCTCCAATATTATATAAATTATAAAAATATCATGGATTACACTATGCTATATATTTTCATTTTATTATTTGTTATACATTTATATATTGCATATTTATATTTAGTTTTATTATATATAATATAGCATATATATATCACACACACACACATATATATATATATATATAGAGAGAGAGAGAGAGAGAAAGAGACTTTGTGAACCTCCCTTCTCTCCCTCAATTTAATAGGGACTGCCTTGAGATGAGGCTGTTAGTATGGTCTCTTGGAAGGCCACACACTTAATGGGATTGTTGTTCTCAGTTACTTTATTAAATTAAAAGGTTTTATTAGGTGCCACATTCTTAAGAAAACTTTTCCCAGAGGAAATTTAAATCAGATTAAAAGTTTTATTGGGCATTCATTCCTTAAAAGTCTTATCACTCTTATCTTTCATATTTGGAGCTCAGAAGTAGTCTTTTAAACACTGGACGGTCTAAAATTTCTGGACTTCTCTATTTCCATTATTATTATTATTCGCTTTGAAACTAACCAATTATTTTCAGAGTTCTTCTTTCGCTTATAATACTATGCCAAACACAACAAATAACAACTAACACAATTACCATTAGGTTGGTGCAAAAGTAATTGAGGTTTTTGCAATGAAATTGTTGCAAAAAACACAATTACTTTTGCACCAGCCTAATAACATTTTCATTTTTTACTTTTCTTTCTAACTTCTTTTTGGCTACAAGTTCATTTGTTCCATGTTCTGATGAATAATTTGTGAAACATGACAGTTATTCCAAATGTCTTGTCACTGTATAATATGGTTACCATCCTTCCCAGCTATATTAAACTATCTTATTTTATTTTACTGTTTCCACATCTACAATCAAAGTAAGGTTAATTTTTTTTTAATTCATCCAAGTAGATTGGGCTATGCTGCAGTTACAGAAGCTGCCAAATTTCAGAGGCTCTGCACAATCACCCAGGGACAGAGGCTGATAGACTTTTCACTCTCTTGAAGCTACACCATTTAGAATATGTATATGTGATAACATGTCAGGGGAAGAAAAGACTGGAACTGATTTTTTTCAACCAATTAGCCATAACTGTGACACCATCTCCAGCCTAAGGATAAAGGAAAGTATAATTATCCTGTGTACCTGAAGGGAGAGAAAACTCCATTAGATATTACTGCACACTAGAAATCCATACCACACTTTGACCTAAAACACCATGAATCAAACAGATAGGCAAACCCCATGTTACAATACAGAGCAATAACTGATATAATAAAAGTATGCAGTGTGCTACAAAACATGGTGAGTGATATAGAGGAACTCTCATGGTTTTGTCTCTTCCATCCTTGTATTAGTCCATTCTCTGATTGCTATAAAGAACTACCTGAGACTGGGTAATTTACAAAAAATAGAAGTTTAATTGGCTTATGGATCCACAGGCTATACAGAAAGCATGGTGGCATCAGCTTTTGGGGAGGCCTCAGGGAACTTACAATCATGATAGAAGGTGAAGGGGGAGGCAGCCCCTCACATGGCTGGAGATAGAGAAAGAGAGAAGGGAAAGATGCCACACACTTTTAAACAACCAGATATCGTGAGAATTCAGTCACTATCATGAGAACAGCACCAAGAAGAAATCTGCCCCCATGATTTAATCACTACCCACCAGGCACCATCTCCAACATGGGGGATTTTGTTTTGTTTTGTTTTGAGACGGAGTCTCACTCTGTCACCTAGGCTGGAGTTCAGTGGCGCAATCTTGGCTCACTGCAACCTCCGTTTCCCAGGTTCAAGTGATTCTCTTGCCTCAGCCTCCTGAGTAGCTGGGACTATAGGCGTTCGCTACTATGCCCAGCTAATTTTTGCATTTTTAGTAGGGACAGGGTTTCACTATTTTGGTCAGGGTGGTCTCAAACTCCTGACCTCAAGTGATCTGCCTGCCTCGACCTCCCAAAGTGCTGGGATTATAGGCTTGAGCCACCGTGCTGGGCCAACACTGGGGATTACAATTAAACATAAGATTTGGGTGGGACACAGAGCCAAACCATATCATTCTGCCCCTGCCCCCTCCAAAATCTCGTCTTTCTCACATTGCAAAATATAATGTCTTCCAAACAGTCCTCCAAAAGTCTTAACTCATTTCATCATTAACTCAAAAGTCCAAAATCTCATCTGAGATGAGCCTAGTTCCTTCTACCTATGAGACTGTAAAATAAAAAATAAGTTAGTTACTTCCAAGATACAATGAGGATACAGGCATTGGGTAAATATTCCCATTCCAGAAGGGAGAAATCAGCCAAAACAGAGCGGCTACAGGCCCCATGTGAGTCCCAAACACAGCAGGGCCGTCATTAAATCTTAAAGATCCAAAATAATCTCTTTAGAATCCATGTTCCTTATCTAGGACACACTGATGCAAGGGATTATTTGAATCTTCTCTCTCTCTCTCTCTTTTTTTACTTTGTTAGTCTATCCATCTTATGTTTGATCTCTCAATCTCGTTTGTTTTTTGCAGAAACAACTCAGTTTTATTGATCTTTTTATGGATTATTGTATCTCAATTTTATTAAGTTCTCTGATTTTAGTTATTTCTTTTCTTCTGCTAGCTTTGGAGCTGATTAGTTTCTTTTTTTCTAGTTTCTCTAGGTGGAATGTTAGATTATTAATTTGAGATCTTTCTAACTTTTTAATGAAGGCATTTGGCACTGTAAATTTTCCACTTAACATTGCTGTAGCTGTATCTCAAAGATTTGTTAATTTTTGTCTCTGTTTTCATTCATTTTATTTTTTTTTTACTTCTGCCTTAATTTTGTTGTTCACCCAAGAGTTATTCAGGAGCAAGTTGTTTATATTCCATGTATCCGTGTAGTTTTGAGAGATGTTCTTGATATTGATTTCTATTTTTATTGCACTGCGGTCAAGAGTGTGCTTGATATGATTTCAATATTTTAAATTTTTGATACTTGCTTTATAACCAAACAGGTGGTTAATCTTAGAATATGTTCTGTATGCAGATGAAAATAATGCATATTCTGTAGTTATTGGCTGGAGTTCTGTAGATGTTTATTAGGTCCAGTTGGTCAAGTGTAAAGTTTAATTTCAGAATTTCCACCTTGACGATCTGTCTAATGCTGTCAGTGGGGTGTTGAAGTCTCCCACTATTACTGTGTGTGTGTGTTTAGGCTTTTTGTAAATTAAAAAAAAATTCTTTTATGAGTCTGAGTGCTCCAAGGCTGAGTACAGATATATTTAAGATAGTTAAGTATTCTTGTTGAATTAAAACCTTTGTAATTAAGTAATGTCTTTCTTGGTTGTTCTTAATTGTTGTTGATTTAAAGTCTGTTTTATCTGACATAACAATAGTGACTCCTGCTCTTTGTTTTTAATTTGCATTAAAGATCTTTCTTCATTTCTTTTCTTTGAGCCTGTTGGTGTCATTACATGTGAGATGGGTTTCATAAAGATAGCAGACAGTTAAGTCTTGTCTTTTAATCCAGCTTGCCACTCTATGCCATTTAAGTCAGGTATTTCGACCATTTCTATTCCGGGTTGATATTTATATTTAACTTTTGTTTTCAGTTCAGGGATACATTTGCAGGTTTGTTATATAGGTAAACTTGTGTCATAAAGGTGTGTTCTACAGATTACTTCATCATCCAGGTATTAAGGCCAGTAATCATTATTGGTATTTCCTGATCCTCTCCCTCCTACCATCTTCTACTCTCCCTGTGTGTTGTTCCTTTGTATTTGTCCATGTGTTCTCATCAGTTAGCTCCCACTTATAAGTGTGAGAACATGTGATATTTGTTTTTTTGTTCCTGTGTTAGTTTGCTAAGAATAATGTCCTCCAGCTCCATCCCTGTCCCTGCAAAGAGCATGATCTCATTCTTTTTTAATCCTATAAAAATAAAAAAACCACACATAGTATTACATGGTATATACATAACACACTTTATTCAGTCTATTATTGATGGACATTTAGGTTGATTCCATGTCTTTGCTATTGTGAATAGTGCTGTAATGAACGTATGCTTGCATATGTCTTTATAATAGAACAACTTATATTCCCCTGGGTATACAAAAGTACACATTAGAAATAATAGAAATCAATGAAACTGAAAACAGGAAACCAGCTAACAACATGATGACAGGATCAAAATCTCATAATCTTTATTTTGTTAGCTGGGTTCCTGTTTTCAATTTCATTTATTTCTGCTCTTTATATAATTTCGAATATTGACTTTTCTTCTGCATGCTTTGGATTTAATTTGCTATTTCTCTAGTTTTCTAAATTGGAAATTTGGTTGCTGATTATAGTTCTGTCTTCTTTTCTAGTATATGCATTAAATGCTATACATTTCCCTCTAAGTACTGCCTTGGTTCTATTCCACAAAAGTCAATAATTTCCATTTGAGATATTTAAAAATATTTTCTAAAATTATCTTCACACTTCTTATTAGATATATATGTTATTTTAAAGTGTGTTGTTTACTCTCCAAGTATTTTGGATGTTTTCCATGTAACTTTCAGTCACTGATTTCTAGTTTCATTTTATTATGGTCAGAAAGCATACTTTGTATGATTGCTATTAATTTAAATTAATTAAGGTGAGTTTTATGACCCAGAATACTTTCTAAGTTGGTAAATGTTTAATATAAGCTTAAGAAAAATGTTTATTTTTCTGTTTTTGAATAAATTTTTCTATAAATGTCCGTTAGATTTAGTTTATTAAAGATACTATTCTGTTCAAATATGGGCATACTGATTTTATGAATTCTGAATCTATCATAATGATAGTGGAGTGTGTTGAAATCTCCAACTATATGAAAGTAGATTTTTCTATTTCTCCTTTCATTTCTGTCACTTCTTTTTTTCACATATTCAATGCTCATTGTTAAGCACATACATATTAAGAATTTTTATATCTTTTGGAGAATTGATTCCTTTATCATTATGTAATGCCCTTCTTTACTTTTAATATTTTTCCTTACTCTCAAATCTGCCTTGTCTGAAATTAATATAGTTACTACATCTTTCTTCTTGCTGTTGTTAGCATGGCATATGTTTATCCATCATTTTATGGGTCATAATTTTTGGCTTCTTTGCATATCTAATAATTTTTCACTGTATAGTAGTTATCTGTGAATATTATGGTAGAGTGTCTATATTTGTTGTCCTACATTAGCGAGATTTGAATTATATTTAGACAGGCAGCTATATTACTTACAGATCAGTTTAATCCTTCTCTACAGAAAAATCTATCAACCTGATTGGTCAGATAAAGTCTGACAGATTTTTCTGTAGAGAAGGATTAAATGAGTTTTTCAACCTGATTGGTTAGACTTTAAATGTCTTCCCACTCTTTGTAATTTCTGGGAATTATTCAAGTCAGGACTTTCCAGTTGTTGTCTGTTTTAACTTGTGGAATTTCATCTTATGCATGCACAGCTTTTTATTGAGGAAAACCTCAACGACTTTTCTATTCAGATTTGTGAAGCTGTTTCTCTGTGCTATTCCTTCAACTCTGGTACTCTACCAATTCCAAAGTTTAGCCATCTAAACTTTCCAGAATTTTAATTCTGATCTTTTCAATCCAGGGAGATTACTGGTATTTACCTGAGTATACCTTTCCTATTTCTCTGTTTGGGATATTGTGGTGCTTACCTTCTTTTAACCCTTCTTCACTGATTACAGTTCTGTGCTGCATGTTTGCCAATATCTGCAAACAGTATTTTATCTGTATTTTCCAGTTTTGTAATTTTTTTCTGAAAGGAGTGCAAGTCCACTACCAGTTACTCTATCAAAGTAGAAAAAATTTCATCTTGCAATTTTAATATACCCAATTTAAAACATTTTGTAATGAAATAATCACGATAATCCATGTTTTTATTTATTATATTTTGCTTTTCTTAGTTTTATTTTACTTTAAAATAGTTATGTCAATTTTTACTTGTTTTTGTAAAGATCTTTTATGTATACATAAAAAGCATATATGTATAAATATGAATACGTATGTGTGTATATATATATACGTATGTGTATATATATACACATAAAAGATTTATATCTAAATCTATAGATAATAAAAATACATATCTATAAATTGTGTGAAAGTTTTATCCCACTAAAGACACCAAGTTTATTTTACCAACATTTCAATGAAAGTATGTATCAAAAATCAAAAACGGGAGCTTGGATTGTCCCTGGTACTGGTTGGGGGCTGGCTGCTGGGGTATTTGGCTGTTATAATAAAGTTATAATGAACATATGTGTACAGGTATTTGTATGGACATATGTTGTCATTTCTTTCGAATAAATACCTGAAAGTGGGATTGCCAGAATCAAGGATCCTACTGTAATTACTCAGCATAGATTTTTATAGAGTTTTCTGGTGGATTTGATCAAGATGGCTGACTAGACTTAGCCAGGTGGAACAGCTGCCACAGAGGGATGGGGATGACTGGTGCACTCCTAACAGATCTTCAGAGGGAAAGGCACTGAGAGTGGATGGAGGAAAGACACAGAAGCTAGCCCGAAGCGGGAGGAAGCTGGGAATCCTGCAAGGGGCTACGATGCACAGGGACTCATTCCCAGCCCCCAATGACTGAGGCAGCCAATTACTTGAACTGCCAAGGAGCAACCCACTTTCCCTACAGACCTCTGGAATCCTGGCACGCGGAGACCCCTCTACGACTATGGACACTTGAGTTGGCAGAGAAAGCTGCTTAGACAAGTGGTAGGGGACAGAACTCCAGCCAGTGCAGAGCCCAGAGGCTTTGGTGTGGGCGCATCTGTAGTGGAGCATGGCCAGGGATCTCCATCCCCCAAGGCTCCACATGCTCCCATGGGAGATCTTTGCCCTAAGCAAAGTGTTGGTCCTGAACTCTGCATGGTGGTGTTGTCCATGAGTCAGGGCACCTCCCCCGCCCCAACACCCCTCAGTCTGCTTGCCTCTTCTGAGTCCCCAGCCTGGCTGTGTCTGCTTATAGTGCAGCCCCCAGGTAACTTCAGGGGCCCACATCATAGCTCCTGTGCAGGCAGATTGTGTCTGACAGGCAGAGTGCTCCAATAGGTTGACCCCACAGATGTGCACCTGTTCATCCCTTCCCTCCCCTACTGCAGCCTCCCCCATGCCACTTTCCCTGCAGCCACTCACTCACAACCAGCCTCCCCCATTGCTTTGCCAGCATGTATATGCATGGAAAGACCTAGCACACTCTGCCAGTGCTGGAGTGCACATGCACCCTGCTATGCCACTGTTGCAGAAGTGAGTGCACACACTCCCACCTATCCTGCATGGCCATTGTTTTTGGAGAGTTAGCAGGCATGGAGCCTGCCAACCCTGCCCCAACCATTGCCCCATTTCTGGAGCGACACTACTGCTGGTGTGAAACTAGGCATGGAAAACAGCAGACCTGCCCCCACTCAGAGTGGCTACTGCCACCAGTGTGCACAGAGAGGGTGCACCTAATACTGCACTCTCAAGCATGGTACCCCCATGCTGACATCAGCATGAACATGTACACCATGACTGGTGGGGGATCCCTACCCCCACTGAGCTGTACTGCCATCAACACTGCTGTGAACGCCTGCACAGAGGCCAGCAACCAAGCACAAAATAACACCCTGTCACTACCAAAAAGCATGCACACTCCTGTCCTGTGCTGCCACTGATGCTGTTGCTGCCACATGTGAGTTAAGATGGATCCAGCTTCCACTGCCCTATGAAGTGCTTTGTCTGACACCACTCATTAGAGTGTTGTGACCAGAAGTCCAAAAGCACTTTGGTCTCTCCAGCACAGCAGGTTCTTAACCTTTGAGGAGGAAGAGATAAAATCTGGGGCCTGATATCAGTCTCCCAGAGTTAGAACACCCAGTTCAGGAGTCCTAAGATGAAACTTGGCCCCTAAAAGCTTCCAGTCATGAAACCAGATGACTGAACCTACCTTATATCACAATCAAACCCTCAAGGTTTTCAAGTAGGAAAAAAGGAAAAATCTTAACCAAAAAACAGCTACTTTTCAAAGACTGAATAAAACATCAACCCACAAAGATGAGAAAGACCCAGCAAAAGAACTCTGACACCTCAAAAAGCCAGAGTGCTTTCTTTCCTCCAAATGATCATACTCATTCTACAGCAAGAATTCTTAACAAAACTGAGATAGCTGAAAGGACAGAAATATAATTCAGAATATTAATAAGAATGAAGATCATCAATATTCAGGGGAATGTTGAAACCCAATCTAAGGAAGCTAAGAATCACAGTAAAATGATACAGGAGCTGACAGAAAAAATAGCCAGTATAAAAGATAATGTAACTGATGTTACTGCACTAAAAGACACTCTATAAGTATTTCCTAATGAAATTGCAAGTGTTAACAGCAGAGTACACCAAACTGAGTAAAGAATCTCTGAGCTTGAAGACTGGCTTTCAGAAACAAGACAGTCAGAAAATAGTTTTTTAAAAGAAGAATAAAAAGAAATGAACAAAACATCTGAGAAATACAGGATTGTGTAAAGAGATTGAATCTACAGCTCATTGGCATCCCTGAAGGAGATGAGGCAAGTGTAAGCAACATGGAAAATACATTTTAGGTTAGCATACATGAGAACTTTCCTAACCTAGATAGAGAGGCCAAACTTAAAATTGAGGAAATGCAGAGAACTCCTACAAAATATTTCAAAAGATTATCCCCAAGGCACATAAACATCAGACTAAGGCCAAAAAAAAAAAAAAAAAAATTAAGGGAATCGGAGAGAAGTGACAGATCACTTACAAAAAGAAGCCCATCAGATTAATAGCAGTCCTCTCAGCAGAAACCCTACAAGCCAAAACAGATTGGGGGCCTATATTAAATCTTCTTAAGGAAAATAAATTTCCACTCAGAATTTTATATCTGGCCAAAGGATAAATAAGATCCATTTCACATGAACAAATGCTGAAAAAAGTAGTTACCACCAGACCTGCCTTACAAGAGCTCCTGAATGAAGCATTAAACCTGGAAAGGAAAGACCATTACCAGCCACTACAAAAACACACTTAAATGAACAGACCAGTGGCACTATAAAGCAACCACAAACAAGTTGGCATAACAAACAGCCAACAATACAATGACAAGATCAAATCCACAGATAATCAATACTAACCTTAAATGCAAGTGGACTAAATGCCTTAATTAAATGACACAGAGTGGCAAGCTGGATAAAGAAGCAAGGCCCAGTGTATGCTACCTTCAAGCAAGCCATGCGACATGCAGTGACACTGATAGACTTAAAATAAAGGGATAAAAAATCAACCAAGCAAATGGAAAACAGAAAAAAGCATGGGTTGCAATTGTAATTTCAGACAAAAAAATAGAATTTAAACCAACAAAGAACGAAAAAGACAAAAAAAGGGTAGTACATCATGATAAAGGGTTCAATTCAACAAGAAGACTTAACTATTCTAAATATATATGCATCCAACACAGAAGTACTTAGACTCATAAAACAATTCTTTAGAGACCTTCAAAGAAATTTAGACTTTCACATAATAGTAATAATGGGAGATTTTAACACACCACTGACAGTATTAGACAGATTATCGAGGCAGAAAATTAAGATATTCAGGACCTGAACTCAAAACTGGATCAAATGGACTTGATAGACATCTACAGAACTCTCCATTCCAAAACTATGGAATATATATTCTTTTCATCTGTAGATGGCACATACTCTAAAATTTGCAACACAATTAGGCATTAAAAAATCCCCAACAGATGCAAAAAACCAAAATCATACCAACCACTCTCTTGGACCACAGCACAATAAAAATAGAATTTGAGACTAAAAAAAATCACTCAAAACCATAGAATAATGTGGAAATTAAACAAGCTACTCTTGAATTACTTTTGGGTAAATAATTAAATTAAGGCAGAAATCAAGAAGTATTTGAAACTAATGAGAATAAAGATATACCAGAATCTCTGGGACAAAGCTAAAGCAGGTTTAAGAGGGAAACTCACGGCACTAAATGCTGACATCAAAGAGTTAGAAAGGTCTCAAATTAACTACCTAACAGCACAACTAAAAGAACTAGAGAAGCAAGAGCAAACCAACCCCAAAGCTAGCAGGTAACAAGAAATAACCAAAATGAGAAGTAAACTGAAGGAGTTTGAGATATGAAAAACCATTCAAAAGATAACCAAAGCCAGGAGCTAGATTTTTTGAAAAAATTTATAAGATAGATAGACCACCAGCTAGACTAAAAAAGAAGAAAAGAGAGACAATCCAAATAAACACAATCAGAAATTACAAAGGAGATATTACCACTGCCCCCACAGAACAGCCATTAAAGACTCTTATGAATACCTCTATGCACACAGCCTAAAAAATCTAGAAGAATTGGATAAATTCCTGGATATATACACCCTCCCAAGACTGAACCTGGAAGAAATTACATTCCTGAACAGACCAATAATGAGCTCTTAAATTGAATCAGTCATAGCCTACCACATCCCCACACCCCCAGAAAAGCCCTGGACAAGACAGATTCAAAGCCACATTCTACAATATGTACAGAGAAGAGCTGGAACCATTTCTCTTGTAACTATTCCAGAAAACTGCAGAGGAGGAACTCCTCCACAATTCATTCTGTGAAGCCAACATTATCCTGATTCCAAATCCTGGCAGAGTCACCACAAGAAAGAAACTTCAGGTCAATATCCTTGATGAACATTGATGCAAAGTCCTCAACAAAACACTGGCAAACCAAAGCACATCAAAAAGTGAATCTGCCACAATACATTAGATTTTATCCCCAGGAAGCAAGATTGGTTCAACATATGTAAATCAATAACACGATTCATCCCATAAACAGAAGTACAAAAACTGCATGATTATCTGAATAGATACAGAAAAGGTTTTGATTAAAACTCAGCATTTCTTCATATTAAAACTCACAACAACGTAGGTATTGAGGTAAAATACCTCAAAATAATAAGAGCCATCTGTGGGAAACCCACAGTCAACAATCATACTGAATGGACAAAAGCTGGAAGCATTCCTCTTGAAAACTGGCACAAGACAAGGATGCCATTTCTCACCACTCCTATTTAACATACCATTGGAGGTTATGGCCCAAACAATCAAGGAAGAGAAAGGAATGAGACATCCAAATAGGAAGAAAGGAAGTCAAAATATCCCTGACTGCAGATGACAATTCTATATCTAGAAAAACCCATACTGTCAGGCCAAAAGATCCTTAAGCTGATAAACACCTTCAGCAAAGTCTCAGGATACAAAATCAATGTACAAAAATCATTAGCATTCCTATACACCAACAATAGCCATACTGATAGCCAAATCATGCAAATCATGAATGCAATACAATACCATGCACAATTGACACAAGAATAAAATGCCTAAGAATATAGCTAATCAGGGAGGTGAAAGATCTCTACAATGATAAATACAAAACACTGTTCAAGGAAATCAGAGACGACACAAACAAATGGAAATACATTCCATGCTCCTGATTAGGAAAAAATCAGCATCATTAAAATGTCCATACTGCCCAAAGCAATTTATAGATTCAGTTGTATTTCTATCAAACTACTAATGACATTCTTCACAGAACTAGAAAAAAAATTGTTGGCCAGGTGCAGTGGCTCATGCCTGTAATCCCAGCTACTTGGGAGGCTGAGGCAGGAGAATGACTTGAACCTGGGAGGTGGAGGCTGCAGTGAGCCAACATTGTGCCATTGCAATCCAGCCTGGGCAATAAGAGTGAAACTCCATCTCAAAAAAAAATTGTTTTAAAATTAATATGAAACCAAAAAAGAGCCTGATTAGCCAAGGTAATCCTAAGCAGAAAGAGCAAAGCTGGAGGCCGCATAGTACCTGTCTTTAAACTCTACTGCAGGGCTACAATAACCAAAACAACATGGTACTTGTACAAAATCAGGCACATAGACCAATGGAACAGAATTGAGAACCCAGAAATAAGGTCACACCCCTACAATCATCTGATCTTTGACAAAGCTGACAAAAACAAACAATGGGGAAAGGACTTTCTATTCAATAAATGGTGGTGGGGTAACTGGCTAGCCATTTGCAGAATATCAAAACTTGACCCTTTCCTTATAACATATACAAAAATTAACTAAAGATTAATTGAAGACATAAATATAAAAGCGAAAGCTATAAAAACCCTGGAAGACAAGCTAGGCAACACCAATCTAGACAAAGAAATTGGCAAATATTTTATGATGAAGAACCCAAAAGCAATTGCAACAAAAGTAAAAATGACAAATAGTATCTAATTAAACTAAAGAGCTGCACAGCAAAAGAAACTATCAACAGAATAACAGACAACCTACAGAATGGGAGAAAATACTTGCAAACTACGCATCTGAAAAAGGTCCAATAGCCAGCATGTATAGAGAACTTACACAAATTTACAAGAAAAAAATTATCAACCCCATTAAAAAAGTACATGAACAGACACTTTTTAAAAGCGGGCAAAGTACATGAACAGACACTTTTTAAAAGAAGACATACATGTGGCCAACAATCATAGGAAAAAAGCTCAACATAACTGAGCATTAGAGAAATGCAAATCAAAACCACAGTGAGATGCCATCTCACATGAATCAGAATGGGTATTATTAAAGAGTCAAAAACCAAGAGATGATGATGAGGTTGCAGAGAAAATAGATCAATTATATAGTGTTTATGGAAGTATAAATTAATTCAAGCATTGTGGAAAGCAGTGTGGTGATTCCTCAAAGAGCTAAAAACAGAACTACCATTTGACCCAGCAATCCCATTACTGGGTATATACCCAAAGGAATATAAATCATTCTATCATAAAGACACATGCATGTGTAAGTTCTTTTCAACCTCATTCACAATAGCAAAGACGTAGTATTAACCTTAATGCCAATCAGTGAAAACTGGATAAAGAATATATGGTGCCTAGTCACCATTGAATACTATGTATCCATAATAAAGAACAAGATCATGTCCTTTGAAGGAACATAGATGGAGCTGAAGGCCACTATCCTTAGAAAACTAATGCAGGAACAGAAAACTAAATATCACATGTTTTTCGCTGATAAGTAGAACACCTGGACACAAAAAGGGGAACAACAGACACTGCAACCTACCGGGGGTGGGGGATGGGAGGAGGGAGGGGAGCAGAAAAAAAGTAACTATTGAGTTCTCAGCATAGTACCAGAGTAATGAAATAATCTGTACATCAAACCCCCATGACATGACTTTACCTATATAAAAAATATGCACATGTAACCCTGAACCTCAAATAAATTTCTTTTAAAAAAAGAAAATTGAATGAGTGATATAAAAAAGAATAATACATCATTAAACAAAACTCAAATCTCTTGGTGATGTGCCAGTCCTCTCCCTTATTTAAACATGTGCTTTCCATACATAATACCCTGTGAAAAGGAAACTAAATATATTTGGGTAACTGTATTAGTCTGCTAGCACTGCTTAATAAAACACCAATGACTAGATGCCTTAAATAACAATGCTATGATTTGAAAATTCATATGTTGGAACCTAATACCCAATGTAATAGTATCAAAAGGAAGGACTTTTGTGGAAGTGATTGCTCTACTCTTATGCATGGAATTAGTGTTCTTATAAGAGAGGTTGTAGTGAGCACATTAGCTCCTTTTTGGTGGTCCATCTCTTTTGCCATGTGAGGACACAGGCTTTACCCTTTTTTACCCTTTATCCTTCTCCTTTCGTCATGTGAGGGCTCAGTATTCACATATTTTCTGCCACGAGAGTATTCTGTGAGGAACACAGTGGCTATGAGGAGCAAGCCCTCACCAGACACCAAAACTGTTCACTGCTTAATCCTGGGCTCCCCAACCTCCACATCTGTGACAATTAAATTTCTATTATTTATAAATTACCCAGTCTAAGATATTATGTTTTATTCACCTGAAATGGACTAAGACAAACAAATTTATTTCTCACTGTTCTTGAGGGTGGAAGTTCAGGATGAAGGTGCTAGCAGGGTTGGTTTCTCCTGAGGCCTCTTTATTTGTTTGTTTAGCTTGTGGATGACCATTTTCTTTCTGGGTACTAACATTGCCTTTCTCTCTCTCTCTTTCTCTGTGTGTGTGTGTGTGTGTGTGTACATTTTCTTTTTATATAAGGACAGCAGTGCTAATGGATTAGGGCTTCACCCTTAGGCCCTCACTTAATCTTAATTACCGCTTTAATGATCTTATGTCCAAATATAACATAGGAGGTTAAAGCTTCGACATACCAATTTGTGGGAAGGGGACACGATTCAATCTATAACAGTAACTAAGCAGGTATTTTCAGTTGTGTTTGCTCACTTAGGTTTTTGTCAATTTGTTTGCCTTGACATGATGATTTCCACTTTTATGGGCATAACTACCCTTGAACAATGTTTAAAAATAATTTAAAAAATAATTATGGGCTATTTTTACATTAATTTTCAATGTAAAGTTATATGTAATGTTACAGCATGAACTTTGTCTCCCTAAAATTAATATGTTGAAGTCCTAAACCCCAGTACCCCAGGATATGGTTGTATTTGAAAGTAAGGCCTTTATATTGGTAATTGAGGTTACATGAGGTCACTTCAACAAGCTCTAATTCTATGTGACTGTTATCTTTATAAGAAGAGGAAATTAGGACACAGGTGCACACAGAGAGAACATGTGAAGACACAAGAAGACAGCCATCTGCAAGAGAAACAGGCAATTCTGCCAACATAAATAACTGCCAACACCTTCACCTCAGACTTGTAGCCCTCAGAACTGAAAGTAAATATATTTCTCTTGTTAAAGCCTCTTAGTCTGTGGTACTTTGTTATGGCAGTCCTAGCAAACTGATGTAGGTACTAATTTTTTTTTCACATTTTGCCCAATTTCCTGTCTTTTTCCTGATCATTAATCATTATCTACCAATTCATTTGCTAAGGGATTGGGATTCACACCTCTGAATTAATCAAGAGATTATGTTAATCAACTACTTTTTTGAGGTGGTATTCCCAGATGACAATCTTGCAAAACTCAGCTAAAGTTTAACAGATTAGATGCAAACTTTAGAGAAATGCTGTGCAATTTTTTTTCCTTTTATTCTTAATCAACATACCTAAAGTGCCCTATTCACCCAGTAATGATTGAAAAATCTCCCAGGGAAAACCTCAACTGTCCTGTCACTTCCCAGATAAACTATCTCATATAAAGTCTTATTTTATATGGCTGACAATGAAAAGAAAATATTGAATATACTTTGGGAACTGAGAATCAATTATATAGACTCACTTTGGTTTTTGCCATTTTCTTTGTACTAGGGTTGTGAATTGCCTCCTGTCTGTGCTTAACTGTCCTTTAAAAAATTAGTATCTAAAAAAAGAATAACCTACAGACAGTAATGTTACCAAATCATAAATGTGCAGGTAGCTGAATTGGCCATTTAAGTCAATACATATTGAATTGCTTCCAGTATCTAAGCTCTCTTTGTGCCCCATACCTATCACTATTGCCACCCTCTTTTCTAACATTGTAAGTTACTTTTGTCTGTTTTTGAAATTTATATTAATTGAATCATACAGTATGTATTCTCTTGTGAATAGCATTTTTGTTGTTCAGTAATATATTTGTGAAATTCATCTATGTTATTGCACGTAGTAGCACTTTTTCCTCTTTTGATCATTCATAGTATTCCATTGTGTTACATCTCCTGCAAATAAACATATTCTTTGGCTCATTTTATTGTTAATGGCAATTACAGTAATTTCTACTTTCTGGATGTTAGGACCTGTTGTGCTATAGTTGGTTTGGCATTTGCCTTCTGGTGCACATACGTACCCATTTCTGTTGGTAATAGACCCATGATTGGAAGTGCTGGTTCAAAGCCCATGGAGATATTCAGGTTTAATAGTTCATGAACAGTTTTACAAAGTAATTTTACCAATTTCACCAGTACTGATATCCTCTTTCCAAATTGCCTCAAAAAGTCTGCTTTCATTTTCCTATTAGGTTGACTGTCTCTTAATTTTTTTTTTTTTTTTTTTTTTTTTTTTTTTTTTTTTTTTTTTTTTTTTTTTTTTTTGTTTTTTAAAATTTCTAAGAAATTTGTATACATTATGGACACAAGTACCTTTATCCATAATATATATTTCCAGTTAAACATATTTCAAATGTTGGGTTGCATGCATTTTTGGCTTGCATTTTCTTTTGCTTTATGTTGTGTTTTGGTGAAAAGAAATTCTGAATTTTAATGTATAAATTATCAATTATTTTCTTTGCTGCTAGTGCATGTTTCTTTAAAAAAAAAAAAAAAAAAAAAAAAAAAAAAAAAAAAAAAAAAAAAAAAAAAAAAAAAAAAAAAAAAAAAAAAAAAAAAAAAAAAAAAAAAAAAAAAAAAAAAAAAAAAAAAAAAAAAAAAAAAAAAAAAAAAAAAAAAAAAAAAAAAAAAAAAAAAAAAAAAAAAAAAAAAAAAAAAAAAAAAAAAAAAAAAAATTACATGTTTTCTTTTTAATAAGTCGTTGCCTGTCTCAAGGTCATAAAGACATTTTTCTATGTTATATTTCAGAAGTTTCTCATTTTACATTTCATATTTAGAGTGTCCAAACTCCTGTTAAAGATCAATAGAAAAAAAAAAAAAAAAAAAAAAAAAAAAGAAAAAAAAAATCAATAGGAACAAGCCTGTAGTGTGACAAAAAATAAAAAAAAAAAAAAAAAAAAAAAAAAAAAAAAAAAAAAAAAAAAAAAAAAAAAAAAAAAAAAAAAATCAGATTTATTGACTCACTGGAAGGGAAGGGTATTTCAGAGGACTAGTGGAATGTCATCTGACAAGATAGAAGGAAGCGTCTTTTGCAAAGTTTGAGTTACCACTGAAGGATTCTGAGGGCAATCTAATGGAAGTATGGTTGTTATTTCTGGGGATGGATTAAAATAAGTACAGATTAACTGGGGATTGGTTACTGACAAAAGCAATTGGGTTTTTCCTAGTAACCAATAAAAATAGAAAATCTGGTCTGAGGCTGGGCGTGGTGGCTCACGCTTGTAATCCCAGCACTTTGGGAGGCCGAGGCGGGCGGATCACGAGGTCAGGAGATCGAGACCATGGTGAAACCCCGTCTCTACTAAAAATACAAAAAATTAGCCGGGCGTGGTGGCGGGCACCTGTAGTCCCAGCTACTCGGAGAGGCTGAGGCAGGAGAATGGCGTGAACCCGGGAGGCGGAGCTTCCAGTGAGCTGAGATTGCGCCACTGCACTCCAGCCTGGGCGACAGAGCGAGACTCCGTCTCGAAAAAAAAAAAAAAAGAAAATCTGGTCTGGATATGTCAATAGTAAGAAAGCAGTGGTCACCCAAAGAGGTGGCCCTTATTGAATGTCACAACTGTTGCGAGACCTTGGAAGAAATGTTACATTTTTTTTGAAACTATATCTGACTTTCTCTCTGCCTGTCCTCCCAGACTTACTAACAATAGAGCTGCTTTTTTTTTCCGCCTCCAGTTCTGAAAAGGTTTTTTATTCTTTTCACTCTTCAAATCCTATGGCATTAAAAAATGTCAATTTTTAAAAATATGGATATACAATTAGTACAGCATCTTTTTTTGAATGGAAATTTCTTACCCCACTATTCTGATGTGTCACCTTTGAAGTAAATCAGATGACTTTATTTAGGTCTGTTTTTGGGCTCTGGAATTTTTATTTACTTCATTGTCCTATTCTTATTTAAAAAATTATATATTTTTAAAGAAAGCATGATTTTCATCCTCAAGCTATCCTGGCTATTTTTAACCCTTTGCGAGTACATATAAATTAATAATCATCTGGTCAATTTCAAAAACAGCTGGCTGTAATTTTGATTAGGATTTCTTTGAATCTGTACATTGTTTGGGGGAGAAAAAACATTTAGCTAGAACTAGACAGACTGAAAAATGCCAGTAATTGGATTCATAATAATCAGGTTTGAGTTGTTGGCTCATCATCATTTTGCCATAGTGCTAGATCTGACAGTGGGTAGGATAAACTTATTAGTGAGAATGTCAAGCGATGTGATGTTGGAATTATCCGTTCAAATTGAAGATGATGATTTTGTACCAGAAATGCTGTGCATAGTAAAACAATAATACAAAATACTTAAGATGAGTATCTAAATAGAGGGCACTAACAGGAAAATGAAAACATAAGAGATTGAACTCTGGAAAAGGTGTCCAGCTGAATATTAACTGAATAGGCAAACTAAGTATTTACAGACCATTTTGGATAACAGTGAATCAGAAGAATTGATGTCAAGGATTCAGCTGAACCAGTTGGAAGAAGCTATGGTTAAAAGTTAGAATTTCACTGGCTATGTGGTAGAATTATATAACCTTTCTTTTCAATCTCATTTGATTATCTGAAATGTTATGTCATAATCTTTTTTCTCTATCTTTATTTTTTCTATATTTACCTTTCATTCTCACTCCTTTCCATAAGAAAACTCCCTTACCTACTACTACCTATTAGTATCACTTTTCATTAGTGTTCTACTGGTGATTCTGATACACTCAGAAGAATTATTACTAGTATACATAATAAACAACATTCAGGGCACTGAAAAAGTATCTGCTTATGTTACGATGGAAATTACTTCAAGTCCTCAGATCAGTTTATCCTACATGCTTGTTTTACTTGTCTGCCTGAACTATACCTGGATAATTTTTATATTGATAAAGTAATTAGAGTTCAGTGTGATATGACTTATGATAAATCACGAAAACCAAAATTACGCATGATCCTCCACTTTTTCTTTAAATCATAAAAAGTTGTATGATTTGGTACCATCCTCATCTGCCTCTCCTTTCATGTAGCAATATTTTCAAGTGTCCCCTTATAGTAAATTGTATTTTAGAAAAGTTAAAACATTTAAATATTCTCCTCCTTTCTTAAACACTGTTTATTTGCAACTTTGTACCTCCAATCCTCTCAGGAATCACATTTTTTGGCTAAATGTGATCAATTTCCTTGATTAGTCATGAGTGTCAAAATTGACTTTCTTAAATTATTTAGCAAGGGAATTATTGTTAAAGCTCAGACAAGAGGAAATAATTAAGTAACTTTATCTCCCATTTAAGAAATTAAGAGGCAGACTTAGTTGATTTGATTATAAAGTTTCAAATAACAATATTACCAAGATGGGAAAAGAAAAGAATTCTAGCTCATCTTGTTCCAGGAAATTCTGGGAAGAAAAATTGAGACACAAAGAGGGTTAGGAGATTAGACACCAGGACTTTCACAAACCCCTACTAGAACAAATAGATAGAGGTGGAGGAGTCAGATGGATGTAAATATTAAGATTATTGACACACTAGGCAGAGGTTGCAAACCTCTAGAAGAATCCTCACATGCCCCTACTTTCAACACAATGTTTGAGCTACGATGTTGAGGTGCAGGTGTTAGATAAATAGTTTGATGAACCTGAGTCAAAGTTTCTGATTCCCTATGGCCAGGAAAATTGGGACTTACATGTTTCAGTGTACCTCATTGAGGATGCTATTTGGAGTTGATAGGACACTTTTGGAGCAGCAGAAACCTGGGATTGTAATGAAGAAAAATCATCATGAATTGGGAATTCAAGATTAGAGGCCAATATCCAAGAACATGAACTCAACAAGTAGGTGCAGCACATCACACACAGGAGGGCAAATGAGACCAATTGCACACCAGCACTCATCGTTCTAGGAAGCAGCACAAACTGCTGAGTATCCAGAGAAAGCAACGGAAGTCCAAAGGGTTCAATAAGAATGCAGGACATCCCATATCCCTTTTAGTGCCCGGAGGGTCACATAAGCCACATCCACTTCAATTCTAAACATACCCACAAGCCCTCTGAGAGAAGATCAAGAAGAGGGAGGCAGAACACTAAAAATTGAGGTACTTGGGTCTTCCAAGGAGACATGAACTGAATTACCTTACAGGATTATATTCAACCTTGGGTGGGGGGTGGCTTTTATTATTTTTATTGCTATCTAATAAGGTCTTGAACAGGTCCTAAAATAAAAATCAAATCAATTGTAGACAATAAAGACATTAAATTTATATGTCTGAAGGCACTTTCACAACACTGCTACATAATTAAATATGTGTCTATAACATTATTTCTCATAGTCAAGCAAAGTTGGAATGTATTAAATAACTATAATTGAACCAACATTATTGCTAATCATTTCTGTTTTTCCATGGATATGTATTGCTCTGTCTTCCAACTTCTTATAGGCCACATGAGGGGAACTCACATGTAGGAGAAGAGAATGAGGCAACACACAGTTCACAAAGTGAAGCAGAGCCAAAAGAATGAGGGATAGCCAAACAGAAAACAGCTTTTGAATATCTTGGTATTGTCAGGCCTGAAACTGAAACTACTCTTAGTCTTCCTCTATTACACAGGTTGCTACACATTCCCTGTTTTACATAAGCTATTTTATGATGGATTTTCATCGCTTACATTCAAAAAAATGACAGTAAAGTATGTTTGTTTTCATGTACGTGATCTTTCAACATAGTAAGCATGCATGTTAAAGATTTTAACTCTTGACTTTTACATCCATTGTAAAAACTGGCACCAGATTTGGTATCATTTTCATTTATGGATGTTTGGGTTTTTTTGGTTATTTATTTATTTATTTTTACATTTTCCCCAGCTTTATTGAGGTATAATTGACAAAAAATATATATAGTTGAGTACAATGTGATTTATTAATTTACTTATACATTGTGAAATAAATACCACAATCGAGCTAATTACGTATTCATCACCTCACAGTTACCCTTTTCTGTGTGTGTATGGTGAGAACGTTTCAAGTCTACTCAGAAAATTTTAAGTATATAATATGGTATTATTAACTATAGTCATCATGTTGTACACTGGATCTCCAGAGCTTATTTACTCATCCTGCACAACTGAAACTTTGTACCATTTGACTAACATGTCCCCATTTTCCCCACCCGGCAACCCTTGGCAACCACCTATATTTATCACATAAAAATCTTCTCTTTTATGTTTTTTTTTCCCCCAGGTCAGAAATGCCTGCTTCAACAGAGTTCAAATGTGCATTCAACAAGAGTTGTTCCTTTTCATGATTTTCTTATTAATTAATGAAAATTATGTTAAAGAAAATTCCAAATATCACATAATTTTATTCATCAATAATTCAATGTAAATTTCAAAAATAAGAACTCTTTTTTTACTGTAACTACAATCCATTACTACACTGAAAAATTAATACTAATCCTTAAAGTAATAAAATTCCAGTCAATATAAACATGTCCTTGAATGATTCGATATGAATTTTTATAGTTGGTTTCTTCAACCAGTGTCCAAACAAAGTTATTACATTACATTTGGTCACGATGTCACTTTTATTCAATAACAGTTCCCTTTCCCTTTTTACTACATATTGATTAAAACAATTTATCTTTTAGAAGTTCCCATGTTCTGGAATTGCAAGATTGAGTCATCTTTACGTCTTTTAATATTCTTTTGCTTTGCATTTCCTATAATCTGGTGGATAGTGTCTGGATATTTCACTTTTACGGTGTTACATTTGATTAGGCTCAGGTGTTATAGACCTGGTATATCTATTATAAAGTTCTCCATCAGCATTTCACCCTAATATTTCAGTGAACATTGATTATCTTCACGTAGACTCATTATTTCATTTTTGATTCATTTACTGCCAAACTTTCTGTATTCTTATGTCTTAAATGTTTCTTTAAAACAGTATATGGGTGGATTTTTCTTCTGATATTTTGCTTCATAAATGGAACACATAATTCATATATAATCAATGGAATTACTAACGAATTTAAGTTTTAATCAACTGTATTATGTTGTGATTTTTATTTGTACTAAATATCCTGTGTTTCTTTGTCTCTTCTTTTTTGCCTAATTTTGAATTGAATAATTTTTATGATGTCATTTTCTTCTCTACTAATTTGGAAATTTTACTTTCTGTTTTGAATTTTTTATGGGTAACCTGGAAACTACATATGCCTACTTGATGAAGTCTTAGTATAAACAAAACCTTTTTTCATCCCTTGTGACTGTGCAAGTACCTTAGAATACCTTCATTCAATTTAATCACCTCCCAAAGAATTTGTCACTCCTCTTACTTATTTTAATTATCTTTTTAAATGCCCAAAGATGTTATCATTATTGTTGCTTTATGCAGCCAGTGTTCATTTAGATTTATTTATATATTTACTATTTTATTTATTTCTCATTCTGTCTTACATCTCAGACCCTCCATTTAAATTTACTTTTCTTCCACTTGAAGCATATCCTTAAGTTCAGCTGGTAATTACAGATTTCATTATCTACAAATGTTTTCATTTCCCTTTAGTCTTGAAATATACCTACACAGTTTAAAACTCTTTTGGCAGCTGTTTTTTAAAACTTCATTCAGCATACTAAAGATATTATTCTGAAAATCTTTGTAGTTGAAAAGTCAGACTTCTTGTTACACTGTAACCTTTTAAAGGTAATTCACCTTTTTCCTCTGGCTACTTTTAAAATTTATCTTCATCTTTGATGTCCTGAAATTTTATTAGAACATACCTAGTGATGATTTATTTATATTTATCACACATACGCAATTCATTTGGTGTCTTGAAATTTCTAGAAATATCTCCACAATAGTTTGTACAAATGATTTTATGTTCAGTAAGCTTAAAGATATAATACATTTATATCTTATATATCTTAAATCTATTATTATATCTTAAATCTAATTAATTAAATCTAATCTAATTAAATCTGTGTTATATCTTAAATCTAATTTTTTTATTATTTCTGGAATATCCATATGACTATTATTAGAAATGGAAGCCGCAATTATTTTTTTCAGTTTTGATTTTTGTATTTCATTTTTCTTTTCCATTTTCTCTTGGTGAACCTAGTCAGTCAAATGTTACACATTCTCAGTCTATCTTCCATTTCTTTTAACCTCTTTTTTATATTTTCCATCTTATATCTTTAACTGCACTCTGAATAAGTTCTTCAAATTTATTTTCTAGTGAAAATTGCAATCTGCCATTTAATCCCTGGATTTGAGTTTTGTTATTACACTGAATATATAGTTTTTCATTTCGGGAAGTTTCACTTTGTTCAAGTATGCCTATTGTTTTCTGATATTTTCTTACTAAATGATCTTTGTAATTTCATCTTTTATTCTTTAAACATTTTGTGCTTAGCTACTCTATATTTCATGTCTGACAATATATATATAATTGCAGTTTGTGGAGTTCTAAATATGCTTTCTTCTTGGTTGTTTCAAAATTAATTCGCCTGTTCAGATGTTTAGTCTTCTTTCAGAGATTATACATTTTTTGGTGTGGTAAAATATGACATAAAATGTTCCATTTGAACCATTTTTAACTGTACAATTCAGTGGCATTCAACAAATTCACAATATTCTGCACCAAAACCACTGTATATTTCTAGAAATTTTTCATCACACTAAGCAAATACTATATACCCATTAAGCAATAAATCTCCAGTGCCTCTCCTGCCAACCACTGGAAACCTCTAAACTATTTTCTATCTCTACATTTTTGTCTGTTTTACATGGTTCGTTTTTGTCCTTTTGTGTCTGGCTTACTTTACTTAAAATAGATGTTTTTAAGGTTTACCTATGTTGCAGTGTGTATCAAAACTTCATCCCTTTTAATGCCTGAATAATATTCTATTATATAAATATACATTTTTTATCCATTCATCCATTGATGCACACAGGTTATTTCCACCTATTGACTATTTTGAATAATGTTACTATGCACATTCATGTACAACTATCAGTTTGAGTCCCTCATGGTAATTCTACATTTTAACTTTTTGAGGAACTCTCAAACTCTGCTTTTGATGGAGGCTGCACATTTTGCATTTGCACAAGTAATGCAAAAAGTTCCAACTTCCCCACATCCATTATAATTAATGTTATTTTTGAATATTTTTTAGTAGCCATTCTAGTGGGTGGGAAGTGGTATCTCATTGTAGTTTTGATTTGCATTTTCGTAAGACTAATGATGTTGAGAATATTTTCATATGCTTATTAGCCATTTATGTATCTTCTGTGGAACAATGTCTGCTGAAGTACTTTGACCATTTTTTAATTGAGTTACCTTTTTGTAAGAGTTCTTTATATATTCTAGATGTTAAATCTTAAGATATTATTTGCAAATATGTTCTTCAATTCTGTGGGTTGTGTTTTCATTCTCTTGATAGTATCCTTTGATATACAAAAGTTGATTTTTATAAAGTCGAATTTACCTTTTTTTTTTCTCTTAATTGTGGTTTTGGTATGATATTTAAGTAACTATTGCCAAATAAAGGGTCATGAAAATTTGTTCCTATGATTTCTACTAAGAATTTTGGAGTCTCACCTCTTCAATTTAGGTCTTTCATTCATTTTGAGCTATTTTTAGATATGCTGTAAAGTAAGGATTTCACTTCATTCAGTACATTTGCATATCCAGTTTTATCAGCTCCATTTGTTGAAAAACTTTCATTCCACATTGAATAGGCTTGGCACTTTGTTATAAATCAATTAGTGATATATGTGAAGGTTTACTTCTGAGCTTTCATTTCTATTCTCTTGGCCTTTTTGTATATCCCTATGTGAGAACCATACTATGTTTTGTGTACCATAGTAAGTTTTGAAATCAGGACATGTGAGTCCTCCACTTTGTTTCTTGTGTTTCTTTTTGAGATTACTTTTTGCTATTCAGGGTATCGTGAAAATCCATGTGCATTTTAGAATAGGTAATTCTATTTTTTAAATTGTGCATTTTTTTTAAAAGGCCATTTAAAAAATTCTGGGCTGGGCATTGTGGCCCATGTTTGCAATCTTAGCACTTTGGGATGTGAAGGCAGGAAGATTGCTTGAGCCCAGGAGTTCAGGACAGCCTGGGCAACATAGACCACATCTCTATTAAAAAAATTGTATATAAAAAAAATCAAATTACATTGAATCTGTATGTTGCTTTGGGGACTATTGTCCTCTTAACAACACATATGTCTTTTCATTTACTTTTTGTGTATCTATTAGGGTTCTCTAGAGGGACAGACCTAATAGGATAGATGTATATATAAAGGGGAATTTATTAAGGAATACTGATTCACACAATCACAAGGTGAGGTCCCACAATAAGATGTCTGCAAGCTGAGGAGCAAGGAAGCTAGTCCGATTCCCAAAGCTGAAGAACTTGGAGTCTGATGTTCAAGGGCAGGACACTTCCAGCATGGGAGAAAGATGTAGGCCAGAAGACTAAACTAGTCTAGTCTTTTCATTTTCTTTTGCCTGCTTTTATTCTGGCCACACTGGCAGCTGATTAGATTGTGCGACCCATATTGAGGGTGGATCTGCCTTTCCCAATCCAATTATTCAAATGTTAATCTCCTTTGGCAACACCCTCACAGACACACTCAGGAGCAATACTTTGCATCCTTCGATCCCATCAAGTTGACCCTCAATATTAACCATCACAAGTCCACCCCTTGTCAACCTGAACTCATACACATCTCCTGAAATCATACATAATCTTAAGTAAAGACAGTAACAAGGTCATAATGACACCTAAGATAATACAGCTGTCTTTTGTACAATAGGAAATACACCAATCCCTAACACAAATGCTATTACATAGTTAATAACACTTAAACGTTGATATGAAGTCAATAAATCTTGTGTCACATGATAAAATAAAAAGGAAATAAATTGAAGATATTTTCTTAGTACAGTGTACACACGCACAAACATGTTCTTAACAAAATAAGAAGAAAATGCGCATGACAATTACAGTCCCTGATTCTGCAACTGGTCACGTGGTCGTAGCTAATTTTGATGACTGCTTTTCTCTACTACCCATTCTGTATTCCCTTTACCTTCAGCACGCACTTTAGCAGGTTGTGTTTTTTTACCTGGTGCAATGACCAAAACCTTCATTCCTGAAAGGTCTGGGCCATTTGTAGTCCTGCCTGGATTGGACTGTTGTAGTTTCCCATTGACCTTAATCACACTGCATGGTAATACTAAGAGATACCCTAAAATTTTTCTGTATTCCACGTATACTCTTCCTTACCTCCAATGTGGAGCAGTAGACTGATTTTAACTTGATAGCCCCAGTCAATCACCCCAGACAACACTGTAATTCTCTTCTTAGCCTGTTGACATAGAGGTAGAAGGATCCCAAAGTGGCCAGGTGGCAATCTTAACTTACAGTTCAATGAAGTTGTTGTGTCTCCTGGTGGCAGCATTCCTCCATCAGAACTACAACCTCAAGTCCAGCAGAACATGATAAACAGGAAGCAAAACTTTTGCTAGTGGGTCACTAGAGGCTTGATGATGAATGGTGCCACTTCCACTTCCACCCCTTGATTCCTGGACCCATGAATCCTGGCGAGGGGAGAAACAGTACCATATATTGGATGCTGATTCAGAGCACACACAGCCTTCTGGAGAACTTTTCCCCAGCCCTGCAGAGTATTGTCAACTAGTTGGCATTGTAATTGTGACTTCAAAAGGCCATTCCACCATCCTATTAATCCAGCTGCTTTAGGATGATAGGGAACATGGTAAAACTAGTGAATTCCACAAGCATGAGCCCACTGCCACACTTCTTTAGCTGTAAGGTGAGTGTCTTGATCAGAGGCAGTGCTGTGTGGAATACCATGGTGGTAGATAAAACATTCGTGAGTCCATGGATGTAATCTTGGCAAAAGCATTGTGTGCAGGATAGGCAACCCCATATCCGGAGTAAGTGTCTGTTCTAGTGAGGACAAACCTCTGCCTCTTCCATGATTGAAGAGGTCTAATGTAATCAACCTACCACCAAGTAGCTGGCTAATTACCCAAGGAATGGTGCCATATCGAGGGATCAGTGTTGGTCTCTGCTGCTGGCAAATTGGGCACTCAGCAGTGGCCATAGCCAGGTCACCTTGGTAAGTGGAAGTCCATGTTGCTGAATCCATGCATAACCTCCATCCCTGCCACCATGGCCACTTTGTTCATGGGACCATTGGGCGATGACAGGAGTGTCTGGGGAAAGAGGCTGAGTGGTGTCCACAGAATGAGTCATCCTATCCACTTGATTAGTAAAATCCTCCCCTGCTGAGGTCACCCTTCGGTGAGCACTTACACGAGATACAAATGTCTTCACAGTTTTTGACCACTCAGAGAGGTCCATCCACATACCTCTTCCCAAAATTCTTTTGTCTCCAATTTTCCAATCATACTTATTCCAAGTCCCTGACCATCAGGCCAAACCATTGGCTACAGCCCATTAATCAGTATATAATTAAGCATTTGACTATTTCTTGTTCCAAGCAGAGTGCACAGTAAGGTGCACTGCTCAAGGTTCTGCCCTCTGAGAAGATTTCCCTCTGCCACTTTCCTTCAAGGATGTCCGAGAAAGGGACTACAGTGCTGCAGCTGTCCACGTTCAGGTAGCGCCTGCATATTGTGCAGAACCATCTGTAAACCAGGCCCTTGTCTTCTCTTCCTGTGTCAACTGATCATAGGGAACTCCACATGAGGCCATTGGTGCAGGCTGGGGGAGAGAAGACAGGGTGGCAGGGGTGGGGACCATGGGCATTTGAGCCACTTCCTCATGTAACCTACTTGTTCCCTCAGGACCTGCTCTAGCCTGATCACATATGTACCACTTTCATTTAACGATGGAATGCGCTGTGCATGCCCCACTTTATGGCTAGATGGGTCAGAAAGCACGTAGTTTATGATAAGCACTTCAGGTCTCATGGTAACTTGATGACCCATATCCAAACGTTCAGTTTCTACCAAAGCACAGTAACAGGCCAACAGCTGTCTCTCAAAAGGAGAGTCATTATCTGCAGAAGACGGCAGGGCCTTGCTCCAAAATCCTAGAGGCCTCTGCTGTGATTCACCTATGGGGACCTGCCAAAGGCTCCAAACAGCACCTCTGTCTGCCACTGATACCTCAAGCACTATTGGATCAGCTGGGCCGTATGGCCCAAGTGGCAGAGCAGCTTGCACAGCAGCCTGAACCTGTTGCAGAGCTTTCTCCTGTTCTGTACCCCACTCAAAACTGGCAGCTTTTTTGGTTACTCGATAAATGGGCCAGAGTAACACTCCCAGATGAGGAATGTGTTGTCTCTGAAATCTAAATAGGTTGTGCCTCTTTCTTGGTTGTAGGAGGGGCCAAATGCAGCAACTCATCCTTCAACTTAGAAGGAATATCTTGACAGACCCCACACCCCTTAACCCCTAGATATTTCACTGAGATAGAAGGTCCCTGAATTTTAGTCAGATTTATTTCTCATCCTCTTGCACACAAATGTCTCACCAATAAGTCCGGTGTGTTTGCTACTTTTTGCTCACTGGATCCAGTCAGCATAATGTCATCAATGTAATGGATCAATCTTGTGGAAGGGAAAAGGAATCAAGAGCTCTTCAAACAAAATTATGACACAAAGCCAGAGAGTTGATATACCCCTCAGGTAGGACAGTAAAGTTATGTTACTGGCCTTGCCATCTAAAGGCAAATTGCTTCTGGTGGGCCTTATGGACAGTGATGGGGAAAAAGCCATTTACCAAGTCAATGCCTGCATTCCAGGTACTGGGACATGTGTTAATTTGCTCAAGCAATGAAGCCACATCTGGTACAGCAGCTGCAATTTGAGTCACCACTTGGTTAGGCTTACGATTATTCACTGTCTTTCTGCAAGCCTCACCTGTTTTCTGCATAGGCCAAATAAGAGAGTTGAATGGGGATGTGGTGGGAATCACCACCCTGCATCTTTCAAGTTCTTGATGGTGGTGGTAATCTCTGCAATTCTTCCAGGGATGCAATATTGTTTTTGATTTACTATTTTTCTAGGTAGAGGCAGCTCTAATGGCTTCCATTTGGCTTTTCCCACCATAATAGTCCTCACCCTACCAGTCAGGGACCCAATGTGGTGATTCTGCCAGCTGCTTAGTATATCTATGCCAATTATGCATTCTGGCACTGGGAAAATGACAACAGGATGAGTCTGGGAACCCACTGGACCCACTGTAAGTCAGACCTCAGCTAAATCTCCATTAATTACCTGACCTCCATAAGCCCCTACTTTTACTGGAGGATGACAATGACGTTTGGGTCCCCAGGAATCAACGTCAGGTCAGAGACTGTGTCCAGTCCTTGAAAGGTCTGATTATTTCCCTTTCCCCAATGCATAGTTACCTTGGTAAAAGGCTGGAGGTCTCCTTGGGAAAAGACGGAAGAAAAATTAACAGCATAAATTGTTGGTAGTGTAGTGGCGTCCTTCCTCAAGGGGAACTGGCTTCCCCTTCATTCAAGGAGTTCTGGGTCTGTAAACTGGTTCAAGTCTGGAAATTGATGGAGGGGCCATGATTCTCTGTTTTTATAATTCAAATTTGTCTTTTGTTCACTTGGCCTGGAAGTTTTCTGCTTATATAAATTAAGAGTGCAGTAGACTTTCTATGAATTTCACTTCTAGGAACACTGTGATTAATTAGCCAATGCCAGAGCTCTGTAAGAGTCAGACTATTCTGATTGATGCTCTGCCTTTGCTTTCTATTATGGTACCTATGCCCACCTTGCCTTTGATGGTTGAGTGCTGCCACTTGGCCCCTGCCACCTTGGGATCGAATTATTCCCATTTTTTAGTTGAGTGACTGTGGTTCCTACTGCAAGATCTCACATACAGAGAAGAGCTATAACAGATCCCTTCAAGGATGCAGGTACTGTCCTCACAAATCTATTTAACAAAATATTAGTCAAGGGTATATCTTCTGAACCCTCCCAGCTGGGATGAGTAGGTCTAAATCGACTAATCCACTCCTGCATCCAAATCTCACCAAGCCTTTGGATCCCTTCCTCCACATTAAACCAAGGAAGATCAGGCATTTCCAGCTCATTCACAATATGCCATCTTTTAATCCATATTTTAGCTAACCAAGCAAATAAACTATTAGAACCTTTTTTAATTCCCCAAACTGCAGCATTAAATGCAAAGTCCCTGCTTAGTGGGCCCAAATCAATAAATTCAGCCTGATCCAATTCTATGTTCCTTCCACCATTATCCCACACCTTTAATATCCATTCCCATGCCTGTTCTCCAGATTTCTGCTTATAAAAATTAGAAAACTCAATCAGTTCTTTTGGAGTGTAGTGCGCCTCCTCGTGTGTCACACTCTGAACCTCACCTCTGGGGCCCCGCCAGGACTTTAGTCTAGTTAATAGGACTAGATGCAAACAGGGGTGTTGGGGGTGGCTCCTGAGGAGAATCAGCATTGTCTTGCTGGCAACTGCCTCAGGGGAGGCCATCATTGTTGCCTCAGGCAGTGCAGGGTTTATCTCCTCAGACAAAGGTGGAAAGGCTGATGGCAGCATGGGTTGGGGTGGGGGGGATGTTGCCACTACTGGGGATAGGGAAGCTGGCAAAAAAGGCTCATCAGAGTTTACAAGCTCAGTGTCCCCAGCCTCATCAGGGTCCTCTCACACGTTCCCATTCTAAGTTGCAGGGTCCCATTCTTTTTGAATCAATGCCCTCACTTTAACAGTAGACACCTGGAAAGGCTGTGCATGCACCTTTTGTTGCAGGTCAGCCACTTACATGATAAGAGCTTGTGTCTGATTTTCCACAATATCAGTTCTTTTCCTACAAGAGATAATACTCTCACTCAGAGCAGTCTTAGAAGGTTTAAGGCTCCATGTCTGCTTCTGGAGCCAGGAGTTGGAATCCTTGAGTTCATCATTTTCTTTCATTCCTTTCCATTGAACTTAGAAGCAACCAACCAACTTTATTATATCCTTGGTTCTCCACATATGGTCAAAGGTATTATGTAGAGTAACTAACCTCCTTGCCTCTCATGAGCAGTGAATCAGAAGTATCAAATGTGTTCATTATGCATAACTCTCCAAACAGTTCACGGTAAGGACTATCAGTGTTCTTCATACAATTAGAAGTAGAGTCCTTAGCATTTTGAGGCCTAATCCATATTAAGTAGCCAACTCCAGAAACCCCAAAACCAACAAAATAACTCCATCTTAATATTCTATTCCTCTAGAACCACTTCTGGTACCAAAATTTGTATTAGTCAGGGTTCTCTAGAGGGATAGAACTAATAGGATAGATGTATATATAAAGAGGAGTTTATTAAGGAGTATTGACTCACACAATAACAAGGTGAGGTCCCACAATAGGCCATCTGCAAGCCGTGGAGCAAGTAAGCTAGTTTGAGTCCCAAAGCTGAAGAACTTAGAGTCTGATGTTCGAGGGCAGGGAGCAGCCACCACTGAAGAAAGATTTAGGACAGAAGACTAAACCAGACTTGTCTTTTCACATTCCTCTGCCTGCTTTTATTCTGGTTGCACTGGCAACTGATTAGATTGTGCCCACCCATGTTGAGGGTGGATCTTCCTTTTTCAGTCCACTGACTCAAATGTTAATTTCACTTAGCAACACTCTCACAGACACAGCCAGGACCAATACTTTGCATCCTTCAATCCAATCAAGTTGACATTCAATATTAACCATCACAGTCCCTGATTTCTTTCAGTAATGTTTTATGGTTTTTTGATGTATATCTTTTACCTTCTTGGCTAAGTTTATTCATAAGTATTTTATTCTTTTTGATGCTATCAAAAATAGAATAATTTCTTAATTGTTACTGTATACAAATACAACTGATTTTTGAATGGTAACTATGTATTCTGAAACTTTGATACATTTGTCTATTTTCTCTGACAGATTATTTTTTGTGTAATATTTAGGGTTTTCTACATATAATGTTAGGTCACCTGCAAAAACAGATAATTTTCCATCTGGTTTCCAATTTGGGTGCTTGTAGGGTTTTTTCTTGCATAATCCCCTGGTTAGGGCTTCCAGGACTATGATGAATAGAAGTGGCTAAAGCAGGAATCCTCAGAAGAGCTTTCAGTGTTTCACAAATGAGTACGATATTAGCTGTGGGTATTTCATATATGGTATTTATTTAATCTTGGGAACATTTTCTTCCATTCTTAGTTTTTGAATGTTTTCATCCTGAAAGGATATTGTATTTTATTCAATGCATATTCAGTATCAATTCAGATAATGTGGCTTTATTTCTTTGGTCTATTAGTGTAGTATATTACACTGATTGAATTTCATATATTTAATCACTCTTGGATTTTTGAGATAAATACCACTTAGATATTATGTATAATCCTTCTAATATGCTGTTGAATTAGGTTTTCTAATATTATGCTTAGGATTTTTAAATTTATAGTCAAAAAGAAACTAGCCTGTAGTTTTGTTGTATTGTCTTTATATGGCTTTGGGATGGGGTAATGTTAGTCTCACAGAATGAGTTTAAAACTATTTCCTTCTCTTCCACTTTTTTGCAAAGTTTCAAAAGAATTAGTGCCAATTGTTTCTTAAACGTCTGGTAGAATTTACCAGTGAACCCATCTGATCTATCTCGGAATTTTATATGTTTGGAGATTCTTGATTAACAATTTAGTATGTTTACTTTTTGCTGTTCTCTTCATATTTCCTATTTCTTCTTCTGTCAGTTTTGGTAGTTTATCTTTCTAAAAGTGAGTTTATATCATCTAGATTAGTCAATTTTCTGATATGTAAATGCTCATAATATTTTTTAATCCTTTTATTTTTGTGAAGTTGATAATAATGTTATCCTTTTACTTTTTATTGTATTAATTTGTCTTCTTTTTCTTAGTCAGTATCGCTAATTTGTCATGTTTGTTAATCTTTTCAAAAACTTTCAGTTTCATTAATTTTCTCTATTGCTTTTCTATTCTCTATCACATTTACCTCCCTGCTAATATTTATTATTTCTTTCCTCTGCTAATATTTGGTTTAGTTTGCTCTTCTTTTTGTAGTTTTTAGGCATACAGTTACGTTGTTGAATGGAGATTTTAATTTTTTTTTTAATTTAAGCATTTGCAGCTATACATTTCTCAGCAGTGCTTTGGCTACATCTCGTAAGTTTTGATAGATTGTTTTGCATATTTCTTAACATTTTCCAATTACCCTTATGATTTATTCTTTAATGTTTTAGTTGTTTGAGAGGTTTTGGTTTAATTTCTGCATAATTGTGAAGTTTTTAGATTTTCTTTAGGTATTCATTTCTGATTGTATTCCATTATAATCATAAAATATTTTATATGATGGCAATATTTTAAAATTTATTAAAAATTGTTTTGTGGCCTAAAATATGATCTGTTGAACAGATTTTCTTTATTTTATTTTATTTTATTTTATTTTATTATCATACTTTAGGTTTTCGGGTACATGTGCACAATGTGCAGGTTTGTTACATATGTATCCACGTGCCATGTTGATTTCCTGCACCCATTAACTCGTCATTTAGCATTAGGTATATCTCCTAATGCTGTCCCTCCCCCCTCCCCCAACCCCACAACAGTCCCCGGAGTGTGATGTTCCCCTTCCTGTGTCCATGAGTTCTCATTGTTCAATTCCCACCTATGAGTGAGAACATGTGGTGTTTGGTTTTTTGTCCTTGTGATAGTTTACTGAGAATGATGTTTTCCAGTTTCATCCATGTCCCTACAAAGGACATGAACTCATCATTTTTTATGGCTGCATGGTATTCCATGGTGTATATGTGCCACAATTTCTTAATCCAGTCTATCGTTGTTGGAAATTTGGGTTGGTTCCAACTCTTTGCTATTGTGAATAGTGCCGCAATAAACATACGTGTGCATGTGTCTTTACAGCAGCATGATTTATAATCCTTTGGGTATATACCCAGTAATGGGATGGCTGGGTCAAGTGGTATTTCTAGTTCTAGATCCCTGAGGAATCGCCACACTGACTTCCACAATGGTTGAACTAGTTTACAGTCCCACCAGCAGTGTAAAAGTGTTCCTATTTCTCCACATCCTTTCCAGCACCTGTTGTTTCCTGACTTTTTAATGATCGCCCTTCTAACTGGTGTGAGATGGTATCCCATTGTGGTTTTGATTTGCATTTCTCTGATGGCCAGTGATGATGAGCATTTTTTCATGTGTTTTTTGGCTGCATAAATGTCTTCTTCTGAGAAGTGTCTGTTCGTGCCCTTCGCCCACTTTTTGCTGGGGTTGTTTATTTTTTTCTTGTAAATTTGTTTGAGTTCATTGTAGATTCTGGATATTAGCCCTTTGTCAGATGAGTAGGTTGCAAAAATTTTCTCCCATTCTGTAGGTTGCCTGTTCACTCTGATGGTAGTTTCTTTTGCTGTGCAGAAGCTCTTTAGTTTAATTAGATCCCATTTGTCAATTTTGGCTTTTGTTGCCATTACTTTTGGTGTTTTAGACATGAAGTCCTTGCCCTTGCCTATGACCTGAATGGTATTGCCTAGGCTTTCTTCTAGGGTTTTTATGGTTTTAGATCTAACATGTAAGTCTTTAATCCATCTTGAATTAATTTTGGCATAAGGTATAAGGAAGGGAGCCAGTTTCAGCTTTCTACATATGGCTAGCCAGTTTTCCCAGCACCATTTATTAAATAGGGAATCCTTTCCCCATTTCTTGTTTTTGTCAGGTTTGTCAAAGATCAGATAGTTGTAGATATGCGGCATTATTTCTGAGGGCTCTGTTCTGTTCCATTGATCTATGTCTCTGTTGTGGTACCAGTACCATGCTGTTTTGGTTACTGTAGCCTTGTAGTATAGTTTGAAGTCAGGTAGCGTGATGCCTCCAGCTTTGTTCTTTTGGCTTAGGATTGACTTGGCGATGCGGGCTCTTTTTTGGTTCCATATGAACTTTAAAGTAGTTTTTTCCAATTCTGTGAAGAAAGTCATTGGTAGCTTGATGGGGATGGCATTGAATCTATAAATTACCTTGGGCAGTATGGCCATTTTCACGATATTGATTCTTCCAACCCATGAGCATGGAATGTTCTTCCATTTGTTTGTATCCTCTTTTATTTCATTGAGCAGTGGTTTGTAGTTCTCCTTGAAAAGGTTCTTCACATCCCTTGTAAGTTGGATTCCTAGGTATTTTATTCTCTTTGAAGCAATTGTGAATGGGAGTTGACTCATGATTTGGCTCTCTGTTTGTCTGTGATTGGTGTACAAGAATGCTTGTGATTTTTGCCCATTGATTTTGTATCCTGAGACTTTGCTGAAGTTGCTAATCAGCTTAAGGAGATTTTGGGCTGAGACAATGGGGTTTTCTAGATATACAATCATGTCATCTGTAAACAGGGACAATTTGACTTCCTCTTTTCCTAATTGAATACCCTTTATTTCCTTCTCCTGCCTGATTGCCCTGGCCAGAACTTCCAGCACTATGTTGAATAGGAGTGGTGAGAGAGGGCATCTCTGTCTTGTGCCAGTTTTGAAAGGGAATGCTTCCAGTTTTTGCCCATTCAGTATGATATTGGCTGTGGGTTTGTCATAGATAGCTCTTATTATTTCGAGATATGTCCCATCAATACCTAATTTATTGAGAGATTTTAGCATGAAGGGCTGTTGAATTTTGTCAAAGGCCTTTTCTGCATCTATTGAGATAATCATGTGGTTTTTGTCTTTGGTTCTGTTTATATGCTGGATTACATTTATTGATTTGCATATGTTGAACCAGCCTTGCATCCCAGGGATGAAGCCCACTTGATTATGGTGTATAAGCTTTTTGATGTGCTGCTGGATTGGGTTTGCCATTATTTTATTGAGGATTTTTGCATCAATGTTCATCAAGGATATTGGCCTGAAATTCTCTTTTTTGGTTATGTGTCTGTCAGGCTTTGGTATCAGGACGATGCTGGCCTCATAAAATGTGTTAGGGAGGATTCCCTCTTTTTCTATCGATTAGAATAGTTTCAGAAGGAATGGTAGCAGTTCCTCCTTGTACCTCTGGTAGAATTCGGCTGTGAATCCATCAGGTCCTGGACTCTTTTTGGTTGGTAAGCTATTGATTATTGCCACAATTTCAGAGCCTGTTATTGGTCTATTCAGAGATTCAACTTCTTCCTGGTTTAGTCTTGGGAGGGTGTATTTGTTGAGGAATTTATCCATTTCTTCTAGATTTTCTAGTTTATTTGCATAGAGGTGTTTGTAGTATTCTCTGATGGTAGATTGTATTTCTGTGGGATTGGTGGTGATATCCCCTTTTTCATTTTTTATTGCATCTATTTGATTCTTGTCTCTTTTCCTCTTTATTAGTCTTGCTAGCGGTCTGTCAATTTTGTTGATCTTTTCAAAAAACCAGCTCCTTGGATTCATTAATTTTTTGAAGGGTTTTTTGTGTCTCTATTTCCTTCAGTTCTGCTCTGATTTTAGTTATTTCTAGCATTCTGCTAGCTTTTGAATGTGTTTGCTCTTGCTTTTCTAGTTCTTTTAATTGTGATGTTAGGGTGTCAATTTTGGATCTTTCCTGCTTTCTCTTGTGGGCATTTAGTGCTATAAATTTCCCTCTACACACTGCTTTGAATGTGTCCCAGAGATTCTGGTATGTTGTGTCTTTGTTCTCGTTGGTTTCAAAGAACATCTTTATTTCTGCCTTCATGTCATTATGTACCCAGTAGTCATTCAGGAGCAGGTTGTTCAGTTTCCATGTAGTTGAGTGGTTTTGAGTGAGTTTCTTAATCATGAGTTCTAGTTTGATTGCACTGTGGTCTGAGAGACAGTTTGTTATAATTTCTGTTCTTTTACATTTGCTGAGGAGAGCTTTACTTCCAACTATGTGGTCAATTTTGGTAGGTGTGGTGTGGTGCTGAAAAAAATGTATATTCTGTTGATTTGTGGTGGAGAGTTCTGTAGATGTCTATTAGGTCCACTTTGTGCAGAGCTGAGTTCAATTCCTGGATATCCTTGTTAACTTTCTGTCTCGTTGATCTGTCTAATGTTGACAGGGGGATGTTAAAATCTCCCATTATTATTGTGTGGAAGTTTAAGTCCCTTTGTAGGTCACTCAGGACTTGCTTTATGAATCTGGGTGCTTCTGTGTTGGGTGCATATATATTTAGGATAGTTAGCTCTTCTTGTTGAATTGATCCCTTTACCATTATGTAATGGCCTTCTTTGTCTCTTTTGATCTTTGTTGGTTTAAAGTCTATTTTATCAGAGACTAGGATTGCAACCCCTGCCTTTTTTTGTTTTCCATTTGCTTGATAGATCTTCCTCCATCCCTTTATTTTGAGTCTATGTGTGTCTCTGCACGTGAGATGGGTTTCCTGAATACAGCACACTGATGGTTCTTGACTCCTTATCCAGTTTGCCAGTCTGTGTCTTTTAATTGGAGCATTTAACCCATTTACATTTAAAGTTAATATTGTCATGTGTGAATTTGATCCTGTCATTATGACGTTAGTTGGTTATTTTGCTCGTTAGTTGATGCAGTTTCTTCCTAGCCTCGATGGTCTTTACAATTTGGCATGTTTTTGCAGTGGCTGGTACCGGTTGTTCCTTTCCATATTTAGTGCTCCCTTCCGGAGCTCTTTTAGGGCAGGCCTGGTGGTGACAAAATCACTCAGCATTTGCTTGTCTGTAAAGTATTTTATTTCTCCTTCACTTATGAAGCTTAGTTTGGCTGGATATGAAATTCTGGGTTGAAAATTCTTTTCTTTAAGAATGTTGAATATCAGCCCCCACTCTCTTCTGGCTTGTAGAGTTTCTGCTGAGAGATCAGCTGTTAGTCTGATGGGCTTCCCTTTGTGGTAACCCGACCTTCCCCTGTGGCCGCCCTTAACATTTTTTCCTTCATTTCAACTTTGGTGAATCTGACAATTATGTGTCTTGTAGTTGCTCTTCTCGATGAGTATCTTTGTGGTGTTCTCTGTATTTCCTGAATTTGAATGTTGGCCTGCATTGCTAGATTGAGGAAGTTCTCCTGGATAATATTCTGAGGAGTGTTTTCTAACTTGGTTCCATTCTCGCCATCACCTTCAGGTACAGCAATCAAACGTAGATTTGGTCTTTTCACATAGTCCCGTGTTTCTTGGAAGCTTTGTTCATTTCTTTTTACTCTTTTTTCTCTAAACTTCTCTTCTTGCTTTATTTCATTAATTTTATCTTCAATCACTGATACCTTTTCTTCCACTTGACCAAATCAGCTACTGAAGCTTGTGCCTGTGTCACGTAGTTCTCATGCCATGGTTTTCAGTTCCATCAGGTCATTTAAGGTCTTCTCTATACTGTTTATTCTAGGTAGCCATTCGTCTAATCTTTTTTCGAGGTTTTTAGCTTCCTTGCAATGGTTTCAAACATCCTCCTTTAGCTTGGAGAAGTTTGTTATTACCGACCTTCGGAAGCCTACTTTTGTCAGCTTGTTGAAGTCATTGTCCGTCCAGGTTTGTTCTGTTGCTGGTGAGGAGCTGCGATCCTTTGGAGGAGAAGAGGTACTGTGATTTTTAGAATTTTGAGCTTTTCTGCTCTGGTTTCTCCCAATCTTTGTGGATTTATCTACCTTTGGTCTTTGATGATGATGCTGGTGACCTAGAGATGGGGTTTTGGTGTGGATGTCCTTTTTGTGGATGTTTATGCTGTTCCCTTCTGTTTGTTAGTTTTCCTTGTAACAGTCAGGTCGCTCAGCTGCAGGTCTGTTGGAGTTTGCTGGATGTCCACTCCAGACCCTGTTTGCCTGGGTATCACCAGTGGAGGCTGCAGAACAGCAAATATTGCTGCCTGATCCTTCCTCTAGAAGCTTCATCCCAGAGGGGCACCCGCCTGTATGAGTTGTCAGTCGGTCCCTACTGGGAGGTGTCTCCCAGTTAGGCTACGTCGGGGTGAGGGACCCACTTGAGGAGGCAGTCTGTCCATTCTCAGAACTCAAACACCATGCTGGGAGAACCCCAGCTCTCTTCAGAGCTGTCAGATGGGGACGTTTAAGTCTGCAGAAGTTTCTGCTGCCTTTTGTTTAGCTATGCCCTGCCCCCAGAGGTGGGGTCTGTCCAGTTCGAGCTTCTCCGGAGGCTTTGTTTACCTACTCAAGCCTCATTTGTTTATCTACTCAAGCCTCAGCCATGGCGGACGCCCCTTCCCTGCTAGGCTGCTGCCTAGCAGGTCAATCTCAGACTGCTGCACTAGCAGTGAGCAAGTGGGCATTACCTTCTTTAATCAGACTGGCATCCTTCCAAATAGGATGTCATCTGTTCACCTCAGAATTGTCATTTACATCCCAAGCAGCTCTTTGTTAGTCAGAAGAGGGTTGTTTATAGGGCACTGTCAAACTTTTGATAGAATCCAGCAGCTTTGGGGACAGTTTCTTAGTCATTTCTAGGGAAAAAGAGGTTTCCTGCTCAAGAGTATCTTCTTTTTGGATTCCCCAGGTAGCAAGATTCTGTATAAACAATTTCAGTTTTATTATGAAACTCTTCTGGGCACTGCTACTATGTTAGCGTATTTCTCTGACATCACCCAAGATAGTTTGGGTATTTGAGGTTTACAAAATGAAGGGTAGCTTCATTTCATTCATAAGGGTAGCTTCACTTAATTTCCCATAGTAAAGCACTAAATGTCCTGCAAGTAAAAAGATTTTAATCCAAACTTCCAGGAATCATCACAGAGAGGCACTCACCGGCTTTTGCCATAAGCTCTACCTCTGCTAACACTTGTTGACCTAAATGGAAGAAGCTGGGGCAAAATTAACAAAAGTAGAGATTTTATTGCGTCCAAAATTGAGAATTTGCAACCTGAGAGCATAGATTCATATTGTCCTGAATAGGGCAGGACAACTTCAGTTGGCAGCAGTTACAGGTGGATTTTTAAAGAAGAGTCAGTTTCTGAGTTGTTTCCCTGGAATTTACATTAAAATTACAAAAGCTATTGATCAGCTATACATTGTTCTTTTCATCACAAATTCCAGGAACATAAAAATAATGGGTGAGACAGCTATTCAGAAACAAAATGTCTTTTAAAAATTTTCCCCAGGCATAAGTGTGAGCAGAGGGAGATGACTAAAATCCTGTACTCATTTTCTCTTGGTTCTGCATACCTCACACAGTTCAGATTGCTCTGAGCTATTTTTCTTTTCCGTCACTGCACAGAGAGCTATTAAATGGAGAATTTATTCCTACCAGAACTCCAGCTTCTATTCTACATTCTGTGGGCTCAGAAAATCTTGCTGGTTTCTGTTTAACATGATGTCCAACTAATATTGCTAAATAGGCATATTTATATTTCTTCTATTTTACACAACTAGGTAGGAGATTTCTCATTCAGATACAATGTCCATGCCCATTATACAGTCAAGTAAAGGAGACACTACCACTTCATATAAATCATGTTCACATGTACAAACTCGCCTATAAACTTTCCATTTTATCAACTCTTACTTTCCCAACTGTAACCTCCATTAGAACTTTATCAATTGGTTTTTGTTTTATGATATTAGGTAGGAAAAGTGTTCCCCACACAGATATAATATCCAGCTTCTAAAATATTTAGGTAAAGGAGACACAACTTCTTTACATAAAACCTGTTAAAGCATTCCAACTTTTATAATTATATCAACCCTTACATTTTTATATTCTAGTCCTAGGAACTTCTCTTCTCCACCCCCAGACCATTTTATTCCCTCTTGTGTAAAAAAGCTTTAGGTCCCCAGTGAAACTGCCTTTGAAAAAATTATAACTGAGAAAATTATGACAGTGAAAGAGATCTGACCTAACTGACTCCGTCTTGCTTCTTGTCTCTAAGCTGTCCTTGTCCATTCCTGGGCTGGGCATAGGCTGAACTAACTTTGGGAAAACTGAGTCTATAGTTTAACTTTCAAACAAAGATGATAACAGCTTATTTTCCAAAACAAACTCTCTTCCTGGCTGGGGACTAGACTGCTTTGCAAGGCTAATAAGTTAGCTACACAATTAGAAATTATGGTTGAGAAGTCATGCAGCTTCTGGCTGCAAGATGAGGAACCTCCCAAAATTGCTTCTGGAGATAACATCACTATTGTAAAACCTAAGATCAGTGCTTGAGACATTTTTCAGACCCTGTCCTCAATAGATCAGCTGGCACAACCCAGATCAATAAACTGGCTCTTCTGGTCTTGTGGCCACAATCCAGAATCTGACTCAGCACAAGACGACAGCTTTGATTCCCTATGACTTTATCTCTGACCCAGCAAATCAGCACTCCCCCTTACTCTCCCCTACCCCCCAAGTTATTCTTAAAATAAACTCAGTCTCTGAACTTTCAGGGAGACTGATTTGAGTAATAATAACACTCCAGTCTCCTGTTCAGCCAGCTCTGCATGAGTTAAACTCTTTCTCTATTGGCATTTCCCTGTCTTGATAAATTTGCTCACTCTGGGCAACAGACAGACAAGAAAAACCCACTGGCCAGTTACACTCTCACAATCCATTTTAGTAAAGTCTTCTCAGAAATTTGATGATACAGATTTACAAAATGAAACATTTTTTTTTCACACAATACCCACTGGTTCCAATTGTTACTTGGTTTTTCCCTTCCCCCACATTGACTACCTTCTTAGTAACCACAGGTCTTAGAAGTACTGTCTGTTGTCCCTGCATAATTTTTACCTTGGGCATCAGCTTAGAGGCTAGTGGCTGAAGCTCAGGCTCACTGAAATCTGTGCTTGTGCTAGAATAAAGGTCTGACTCAGTACTCTCTTTTAGTTTCATTTCAGCTTTCACAGATAACAACCAAGGGCTTGGAATGTTTTGCTTTTTTTTTTAACAAATAGGTTGTATTTTTTAATGCATCTAATGAACTCTTTTGAAAAAACTCAATATCTGTAAAATCTCTGAGGAGATTTATTCTGAGCCAAATATGAGTAACCAAAGGTCTGTGACACAGCCCTCAGAAGGTCCTGAGAACATGTGTCCAAGGTGGGCTGGCCACAAATTGGTCTTACGCATTTTATGGAGAAATAAGTTATCAATCAATACATTTAAGATGTACATTGGTTTGGTCCAGAAAGGGGAGACAATTGGAAGTGGAGGGCTTTCAAGTCATAGGTGGACTCAAAGATTTTCTGACTGGCAATTGGTTGGAAGAGCGATTATTGATAGAAAGGAATATCTGGGTTATGATAAGGGGTTTTGGAGACAAAGGTTTTATCATGCAGATGAAGCCTCCAGGTAGCAGGCTTCAGACAGAATAGATTGTAAATATTTCTTATTAGACTTAAAGAGTCTGTTCTGTCAGTAGTTCCAAAAGGGAGGAGAGTGTAATGACTCATGTCTGGCTTCACTTTACCATCATGGCCTGAACAAGTTTCTCAGGTTAACTTTGGAATGCCCTTGGCCAAAGAGAGTGATCCATGCATATGGTTAGGGGGACCTTATTATTTTATTTTTGGTTTACAGAACCAAGTCCATGGGAACTAGGTTCATCTCTGAATTCCACTGGTAAATTTTACCTTTAGTAATTAATTGCAGTACATCCATGGCTCCAAACCATGGTGACCACATGACCCCTCAGGAATCAAAGATTCCTTATCACCACCCTTTTATTCTTTCTCTTCCCAAACCATCTGTTTCTGTGAGCCAGGACTATTCTAGTAAACCCCATTTCATTGACTCAGTTGAGAGCAGAAAAAGACTTCTGTGACAAACAAAGTTTGTGGGGATTTCTCTCCACCAACAAGCCAGCAATCACGTCTACACTTCATATCAGCTAGGTTTCCTCTGATTCCGTTCTGTTCTGACAATGTCTACTTGAATATAGTCTCAGATCCCACAAGCTGAGGTCTCAATCCCCACGACTGTATTCCCCGTTCACACGCCAATTGCAAGCTCCAGGTTGTTTTACCTGTGCATCTTACCAACCGGTTATAAATCAGGGATCCCGTAACCCCCTCCTTTGGTTCGATCAATTTCCTAGATCAGCTTACAGAACCCAGGGAAACATTTACTTATATTTTCCGTCTTATTATAAAGGATATCCCAAAAGATTGGCCATGGCAGAGAGGCCCATTGGGTTCAACCAACAGGACAAATGTGGCCAAGTGTGGCAGTCATGACCTGAAACTATCTGGCTCAGTTGGAACCTTATTCCACCTGAGCCAGCTCACCTCTGTGGCTAGCATCTTATAAAAAGATGCATACGGCAAAGCATATGGAAAGGAGTACAAAGCTTTCATGCCCTCACTAGGTGTGCCATCTGATAATTTGGCTCTGTGTCCCCACTCAAATCTCATGTTGAATTGCGATCCCCAGTGTTGGAGTTGGGGCCTGGTGGCAGGTGATTGGATTATGGGGTTGATTTCTATGGGTTTAGCACCATCCACTTAGTGCTGTCTTGTGATAGAGTTCTCATGAGATCTGGTTATTCAAAAGTGTGTAGCATCTCCCCCTTCTCTCTCTCTGTCTCCTGCTCTGGCCATGTGAAAACCATGCCTGCTTTCCCTTCACCTTCCACCATGATTATAAGCTTTCTGAGGCCTCCCCAGGAACAGAAGCCTGTACAGACCACAGAAACATGAGCCAATTAAACCTCTTTTCTAAATAAATTACCCAGCCTCAGGTATGTCTTTATATCAGTGTGAGAATGGACTAATACACCACCCTCCAGGAACCTTCATAGGTTCCACTATCTGAAAGCTCTTTCTATCTCTTTTCTGACGTTTGCTGTTTGTTCAGACATCGTTCTTCTGAATACCTTAAATTCATTTTCTATGGTTTCCTTTTGCTCTTTGAGCATATTTCAGACATTTTATTTAACATATTTTACTATAAATTCAAATGTTTGGGCTTCCTCAGAGATGGTTTTTGTCAATTTTTTGTCCTGTGAGTGGGCTATGTGTTTCATTTTTCTTTTTGTTTTTGTATGCTTTGTAATTTTATTATTGTTGCCGTTGTTTAGAACTGTACATTTTGAATATCATAATTTGGTAATTCTGGAAATCATATTTTCTTATTCCTAAGTGATTGCTTATTTTTGCTTGCTGAGAGATGCCATTATACATTTGTTCAGTGACTTTTCCAAACTATTTTTGTGAAGTTTGTATTCCTTATTGTGTATGGTCACTGAGATTTCTGTTTCATTGTCTCTGCCATAAGCCAGTGCAGGTTCAAGGTAGAAATCCTAAGCCAAAAATTTATAAGCCTGAAGTCAGCATTTTCTTTCATTAAACTCTCTACTATGGTCAGAAACAAACATCTAACCCTCAAACCTAGATTATTCATTCCAAAAATAACAGTCTATCACAATTGCTATTCATTACAGTTATCTGTAAAACTGTAACTATTTGCCACCGTGTCCTATGAACTAACAGTGACACATTTTCCAATAGTCACAGGATTGTCATAGCTTTATACATACCAAGGCCAGATAACCAATACTAGATTACCAATTTTGAAGTTTTATTGCCTATAATTACTTCTAGTATCAAGCACTGTAGTATCAATCAGGGCTCAGTTTAGGTAATAGAAGTCACTTAAAATATGTAAGTAAAAGAGAAACTTAACATAATAAATTTAGTATTTATGAGGTTACTGCAAGAATTAGAAGGTAAAGATTAAGGCTGTACCTCCAGAAACAATACCTACTACTCCTAAGAACAAATATATCAGAATCACTACTACCTTCATCATAATCACAAAGGTAAGGAATCAGAAAGCTTGGCCCTAAAATATGAGCTTTAATGTAATCTTATTGCAGCCATGATCCAGGGATTAGAAAGAATGTTTAGGAAGCTATGACTACTACTATAATTACTACAACTGTGGTAGGCCAGGTCTCCATGAGGAACCAGAGAGGTCAGCCTTCACCAACACCCTACAGTTACTCTGATAAAAGTATAAGTTAAACACTAAAGAACTGGAGAACCTAGCACCTTTGAACAAAGGCTAGAATGTAAAACAAGGCATTTAACACCCCACATGGGCTTCCTCAGAACTTAGAGTTTGATTAAAATAATGGAAAAGTTCTTACATACTTTGTACACTTTGTACCAGGATCCACTTTAGATTAAGTAATTCTTCCAAAATCTTCCAAAGCTCTGAAGTAATTTTTCAGATCCCAGCCCCTAGTTAAAGATTAAAGAGGGTGAAACACTTTGGCTTGCACGTGCACTCTCACACATAGGCATATGGTCTGAATTTATATGAGCACTGGAGAAAAAACTTGTAACTTTTAGTTGATCTGGTGAGTTACTCCGACCTTCTGTCTGTAGCCAGTTGCAGAAATAAACTCCCTTCTTTCCCAGTCTGTCTGCGTCTTGTTATTGGACCGCAAGAACAAAGCAGCCAAACCTTGTCCTGTCTGGGAACACGACTGTCTAGGAAATGAAATGTGAAATCTAGCCACCGTGATAGCCTGTATTTTTCTCAACACTCATGATGCTTATAAACAGATTAAAAAATGTTAGTCCATTATTATTGCTTGTAACTGCCACTTTCATTGCTAAAACTGGAAATTGAACAACAGAATCTTCACATACATTGTTTGCCAGCCAGAAAACGGCAGAAGGTCTATGCCTTATTTCAGCCCTCAAATCTTACTTAACTGCAACTTATTAGTAAAACTTAATTTGACGCTGATATCTTTCTATTACTACATAACAAGTTACTATGGTTTAAAACAACATTCACTTTTTAGCCCGCATTTATGTAGTTCAGAAATCTGTCATCTCATAGTTGATTTCTCTGCTCAGCATATTACAAGGCTGGCATCAAAATGTCAGTCTGAGTTCTGGTTTGAAGGGTTTGGAAACCTATGTAATTCTAGCTCATTCAGGTTGTTGGCAAAATTTAGCTTCATGAGGTTGTAAGACATAGGTCCACATTTCCTTAATGGCTATCATCAGGGGTCACTCTTAAATCCTAGAAGCCACTCTCTAGTCCTTGCACATGGTCCTCCTTCTCTTCAAAGCCAGAAATGTGAGTCCATTAAATCTTTCTCCTGCTTCAAAGCCTTTCGATATTCTTTTCTACATTTGAACAAAATATTTTGCTTTATGCTAGCCAAAATAAGCTAGACACATAAAAATATTGTATAATCTCACATATATGTGGAATCTAAAAAAGCCAAACTTACAGAAAGAGAGGGCAGAATGGTGGGTGCTAAGAGCTGGGGTTTGGAGGGAATGAAGGATGGTCAAAGTGTATAAACTTCCAGTTATAAGACTATCATGTTCTGGGAACCTAATGGATCCTATCTGTGGTGATAGATGTATTAATTTATTTGATTGCAACAATTATTACAAAATATATGCATCTATCAAAACATCATGTTGTACACTTCTAATGCATACAATCTTTGTCAATTAAATATTTTAAAAGAAAGAAGGGGCTCACTTGATTGGGTCGTGTTCACTCAGATAATCACCATATATTAATGTCCATTAACTTAAGACTTAAATTACACCTATAAAATGCCTTCACAACCATACCTAGATTAATATTTGATTCAGTAACCAAGAATGAAATCTTGGGGCCAGAGAGAGCAGCTAGAATTCTGTCTACTACAGCCTACATAACCGTAGTTGCAAGGAATATCTGGAGATATATATTTCCAGTTACTGTAGTACTAAAAATATCACACTACAAATAACTTTGAATTTTGTCATTTGAACATTTCCAGCCTAGGATGTTTGGAATAAACAGGTGATATATTTTTAAAGTGGTGTATTTATGAAGCTGCAAGAAGTTTAGTATGATTATATTGAAGGGTAGCCACATGAAGAGAGAAAGAGGAAAAAAAATGAGCCTCTAAATGTGGCTTGGGGAAAATTGTCAAGAACTATGTATGAATTTGTAGGAATGTTGAACTTCTTTCTGCAGAGAATGGAAAGTTGTGTGGGATAGAGTTTAAAATAATAAATATTGAATTGGTATCAGAATCAATAAATATTGGTTTACATTCCAGTTGCAACACTTACTAACTTTATTCATCTGCTCAGGTTATTTGAATTTTCTGAGTATCAATATCCTTGTATATAAAGGAGGATGATAACAGTAATCTATTACTTGAAGAACATTTTTAAACAACTACACGTCAAGTGAATAAGATACACATCGTCCTTCAACATGCTAACTTTCATTGACATTAAATATATTGAATAGGAGAGTTATGTTATCTATTATGTGTTTTTAAAATAAAACTCAAAAATTAATTTGGACAATAGGTTATCATGAAGAAAAGATCAGAAACAGGCAAGTTAGCAAAGGTCCTAATAAGAGATGAAAATAATATGTAAGCTAAGACACTATTGATGAAAATAAAGAGGAAAAGACAAAATCGCTTCAGAAATAGCGTTAGTTTTTCTGTGTTAATTATTTAATTCACAGATGTTTTCAATCAGCCAAGCATAATGCCTACTAGGTCAAAACTCATTCTACGCACGATTGTGAGCAGGACTCCTGCTGGAGGAAGTGACCCCTGTTTTTTTCTTGATTATGTTCTTCCCACATGATGTTTCACTTTATGCTTCTCTACAACCAGTACGCCGATACAGGAGATTAGGCTACAAATGGTCACTTGACCAAGAAAAGCCATTTCCTATACTAATCAGCAACCCATGAGATGACAAAACATAAATAATTCTGGCTAAATATAGATAAACTGGTCCAATCAGATTATGTTTTAAGAAACTTAAACTAGGAGTCCAAAGAGAATGGGATAGTTAATATGGGGAAGTAAGACTGAAACTATGCACAAAGAGGGGCAAAAAGGCAAGAAAGACCATGAGAAATAATAAAGTTAATGGGTCAAAATGATAAGCACACGGAAAATTTGAGTAAATTGGGGCTAATTTTGTAGGACATCAATCTTACACACAAAATGAATTCATGAAAAAAATTTGGGGATATTGGGGTATGGTGAGTTATGCATAGTAAATCTGGTTAATATCAGCTCAAATAAGAAATATATTGAGTGGGGTAAAAAATCAATGCATAGGATATGAAGAGAATAGATACAAATAAAAATATCAAAAACCAGAAGAGTACCTGAGTTAAATTAATAATTGAACATTAAATTGAAAATCCATTCGAAATTGCTGCAGAGATTTCTAGAATAGTCTTTGACAGTCCATAATATAGTCTCAGAAATATGCTATAATTCCTATCTCTGTGAAATATGGCCAATGTCTTTTGGGCTTTTTATGAGTCTCAGTACATGTTTCTACATATGTCTCCTTACATTATGTTTATAACTTGAACTAGTCATTGAGAGACTCTGTTCCTTTCAACTAGAATAGATACATATAAAATAATGAAGCTTTTACCTGCCTCTCTCTTTGGTATTATATTCTATTAGTCTTTCTATTCCTTTTTTTATTATTTATTTTTTTTTTTTTTGAGACAGAGACTCACTCTGTCGCCCAGACTGTAGTGCAGTGACGCGATCTCGGCTCACTGCAACCTCCGCCTTTCAGGTTCAAGCGGTTCTTCTGCCTCAGCCTCCCAAGTAGCTGGGACTACGGTGCACGACACCATTCCCAGCTAATTTTTGTATTTTTAGTAGAGGCAGGGTTTCACCGTATTAGCCCCAGGCTGGTCTCGAACTCCTGACCTCGTGATCCACCTGCCTTGGTCCCCCAAGGTGCTGGGATTACAGGCGTGAGTCACCGCGCCCGGTCCCTATTCCTTGAATTTTTAAAATCTCCTTGTGTCAGGTTTTCCTTCTGTATCTACAAACATGGCTCAGCTCTTCCTAAACCAAAAAATCATTTACAAACTCCTGTCACCTCTTCAACATACTATCTTGTCTATTTTTCATAGTTCCACATTTTCTCCAGAGAGGATTTCATACCAATTTTCTTCACTTTCTCACCACCCGTTTATGATTATGCTTTTTACAGTCAGTCTCTTTACACCACTGCTCTACTGAAACTGCCTTATGAGATACTACAAATGAGTTTCCGGTTTCCGGATCCAATCACCTTTGTTGGTATTCATTCTTCTTGACATTTCTGCAGCATTTGAGCCTATTGATAATGCCATACTTCCAGGAATTTCTCTTACTTTGCCTTCTATAATACTATACTCTCCTCATTTCTATCTGACTGATTCTTCTGTATCCTTTTGCAGCTTCTCTTATTCTGTCAGTCTGCTAAATATATGTAACACAAATTGCACTATCTTGTTATCACATTTGCTGACAAGGTTTACTCCAGTTTCCCTACAATGAGTGCCCTGATAATTTTTCAGAAAACCTTATGAGTGCTCCACTCCCAATGTATCCGCATTATTAGGTGCCACATAATAATCGCTGCCATTCAGCTAAGTACAGTAGTTGTCTAATTCTAATGGTTGCCGCTCTGCCTACTGCAGCAGGCATTACTTCAGTACCGTAGAACAGACTGTTGCCACTGATATGACGCCCCTGCTTTTCTGGTTATTGTAGTCTTTCTACTTGATCTGCTAGGCACAACAGTTATCTTTCAGTTGCCAAAGCTAAAAAGGTTTGCATGACAGTGTGATGAATTGTAATTCCTTATTTCTTTACAATTTGTTATAGAAATTCCTAAGAATTATTCTTGTGTGTCTGTACCTTAAAGAACATTCATTGAAAGATCTCTCCATAGGTCTCAGACAATCTAACTGAATTAGAGTGAGGAGACCAAACATAATAATGGCAAACATTTGTTAAGGACTTAACAAGCCTCAAGAACTGTCTTATATACTTACTGTATTTTAACTTTTTAAATTACTACAACTAACTTCTCGTGTAGTATTATTTTCTCAATTATACATTTAAAGATAATAAGACAGCCAGGTGTGGTTGTTCACACCTGTAATCCCAGCACTTTGGGAGGCCGAGGCGGGTGGATCACTTGGGCTCAGGAGTTCAAGATGAGCCTGGCCAACATGGCGAATTCCCGTCTCTACCAAAAATACAAAAATTAGCCGGGCATGGTTGTGCACTCCTGTAGTCCCAGCTATTTGAGAGGCTGGGGTGGGAGGATGGTTTGAGCCCAAAGACAGAGGTTGGAGTGAGCCAAGATAGCGCCACTGCACTCCATCTTGGGCGACAGAGCCAGACCCTGTCTCAATAATAATAATAATAATAATAATAATAATAATAAAGAAGATACTAAGAAGCAGAGAAGTTAAGACACTTGCTCAAAGTCACCCAGCTAGTAAGTGACAGGGCAGGAATTCAAACCCACACACTTTGGCTCTAGAAACTATATTCTTAACAAGTAGGCTTTACCACTTCTCAAAATTCACACTGAGGACACAATGTTTTACTTAGATTATTATTACCTAAATTAACTAAGCATTGTTACTGGATCAAGCATAGGGTTTTTAAGACTCCCTGACAGAAGACTACTATTGGAAGAGCTCACCAGTTTGATGGACATGCCAAACTCTATCTGAGCTGTTTCCTCAAATTTTACTCACACAAATACACTTTGTGAGCCCATCACATGAGCTATTTAGACATTTGCTAGATATGTCCTGATGACTCTTACCCTCAATATAGATTCTACTACTTCTGTGTATTTCTTAAGATTTTATTCACATTTTGTTTTAGAATCTATTAATCAGAAAATATATCTAGATCCATAGCTTTAACTATCACCTCTATGTAAATGACTCTTACATCTCTATCTTCTGTCCTAACATCTCTCTAGATCAGGAGACCTACACATCCAACTGCTTCACTGATTATTTCTACCTCATGGGCACAACAAATTCAACATTTTGAAAATTGAAATCCTCATTTTTGTGCTCAAGGTAATTCATTTTCCTGATATTTAGTTTATTCTGACAGCTCTAACCAGGCTTGAGATCTCTTTATCATCTTTGATTCCACCCTATCTACTATTCCTTATAGCCAAACAGTTGTTGAATTGTATTGATTTTAGTTTCCACAAAAAAACTCTTTATTCTTCTCTGTTTCCTCTGCCACCACTCAAATTCAGGATTGATTGACTCAATCATGTGCTATTGTAAGAGGTTTTTAACTGATCTCCATGTCTTCTGCCTCCCAACTTATAAATTATTCTACCCTGCTATCAGCATAATTTCCCTTCAGTAAGTATTGACCTACTCAAACACATTCATTGCTCCACAGCTAATTATAAAATTAACTCGGAATTTCTCAATTTTCTATTCAAGACTCTCATCATTTTGTTTCAAACTATATTTTCAGGCTTTTAGTTGCCTAATCTGCTAGATTCTCTACGAAGCACCACACCACAGACATACTGGGTGCTTTCTGCCTCAAGTTTTGCTTTGTCCCTGCATATTTAACTCCATCCTTTTAGAATGTCTTATATCCCCACCCTGAATGTCAGATGTCAAAATTCTGCAATAGTATCTCACCACCTCTTTAATGAAAGCATTTTTGATCCCTCTAATTAGATGCAATCATGTCTTCATTTGTTTCCATATCATTTTGTACATTTTTACGTGCCACTTGTCTCCATCCTGATTTTTCATTTTTACATTTTTTTACTTATCAGCCTTCCTTCCACTCCCACTTTCTAGATCCACCTCCAACTTCATCCCAGCTAGTATCTGAGCATTTTGAGACTCTAGATGATCTTATGTTTGTGTTCCCTGTAGTGATTAACAGATTTATTATAAATAGAAAGTAATCAGTGGAATCATTTAGTTGAATGAAAACTTCAAATAAGTAAAACTTACGTATAAACTGGAAGTGTAAAACATCTGTTAGTTCACATGAAAGGAGAAGGAAGTCTAATAGTTTCTTGAGTAGAACCAGAGTGGCAACAAATAGAGCTACACTATGGGCTGCCCCCTAATATTTTTTATAGCACAGTCCAAAATGCATCACTATATTAATTAGAGTTCTCTAGAAAAAGAAAATTAATAGGGGAGATATAGATAGATAGATAGATATAGACATACATATAGATAGATACATAGATAGATAGAGATATAGAGACACTGTTGACAGTTCCTACCCAAATAAATTCTGTACCCAGATACATAATTTTATTGAGAACTAATACAATTTTTATTTCACCAAATTTAGAATAATGAAGGGAGACTCTGCCTGCCAAAGATATCACAGAGGAAATCAACAGAACTTACTGAACAATAGAAAAGTCAGGAATTCTGCTTTATTTCAGTTATAATTTTCAATGTTATTTAAATCTTAGCCCTTCCGACTGCATTGAGGAATGCATTATTTTTTTTAAATAAACTAGACACCACCAACATTTACTTTTCACATATTTCAGAGAAAAGAAATGAACAAATCAAATGATTTCTTCTACAGAAGACACAAAAACAATGTATCCAAGCTTCAACATGGCAGAAACGGGGAAGACTGCAATCTCTTTTCTTCAATGGTGTTTCTGTTTAGGCAGCTTTTCTGTCAGAGAAAAAATAAGTAAATATATTTAGTCAATTTTATTGTGGGTTGCAAATTATAATTTTGATTTATGTGGAAATATTCAAGAGGCAATTTATATGCAAAGTAAAACATGAAGAATCAGAAGTTTTTCTTCCTTAGTCGGTGATTTATCAAAGATTGAATCTCAGTGTTACTGTGTAAACCATGTGTTTTTAGATAAATGAAAGTCATATAAAGCAGCAGGTTTTAAAAATCTATTTCGTTTGTTTTAAATAATAACTATTAGTTGTAGGTCAATGAAGAGTGATAAGTTAGGTATACATTAAACAATTAACTATTATTTATTTCTTTGTTTATTTTTCTTTGTAATTAATCTTTTTTAGGTTACTATGTAAACACCAATCAACACTATGAATTGAGTTCTATTTAACCTCGAAATGCACTAGCCATTGCCTTTCCTTTTTGCAAACAGGAAAATAAGCTACGGAAGGTAGCTTTTACTTCTGGTTTATCATAGGCTAGAAGATGATACACATAAAGAAAGCTTCCAGAACGTTTTTTTCTATAAAGATATGCCTGTACAATAGCAAAACTGGCAGACTTATCTTTGCTCTTATACATGAAAATAAACATCTAGCAAAGGGGCAGAACAAGGAGGCTAAATAAAAACCTCCACCAATTTTACCCTCCACAGGAATACCAAATTTAATAATTATCTACACAAAAAAAGGACCTTCATAAGAACCAAAAATCAGGTAAGCAGTCACAGTACGTAGTGTTAACTTTGTATCACTGAAAGAGGTACTAAAGGCGGTAGGAAAGAGAGTCTTAATTTGCTGATGCTACCCCTCCCGAATACTCTGGCAGTGGCTGTGTGGCCATGAGAATCCGTTTCACTTGGGGAAGGCAAAGTGCAACAACTGTAAGAAATTGCATTGAATTCAGTGCTTCCCTGTCACAGAGAAAAGCAAAACTGTGCTAAACTCAGCTGACAACTACCCATGGAGGGAGCATTTAGACCAGCCCTAGGCAGAGGAGATTCGATTCACCCATCCGAGTGATAGGAACTTGAGTTTCAGCAAGCCTTGCCACTGTGGGCTAAAATTTCTCTGGGGTCTTAAATAAACTTAAAAGGCAGTTTAGGTCACAAGGACTGTAATTTCTAGGCAAGCCCTAGTGCTGAGCTGGACTTGGAGATAGTGGGCTTAGGTGGCACATGACCTAGTGAGACATAACCGGGGTGGCTAAGAGAGTGCTTGTGCTACCCCTCTACAAATTCCTCACAGTTCAGCTTGCAGCAATGAAAGTGATGCCTTCCTTCTCCTTGAGGAGAGGAGAGGAAACAGTAAAGAGGACTTTGTCTTGCAACTTGAATACCAGCTCAGCCACAGTCTGATATAGCACTGGGCAGAGTAGTGAGGCTCCCATTCCAGGCCCTAGCTCCTGGACATTTCTAGAAACACACTGGACCAGAAGAAAACCTGCTTCCTTGAAGGGAAGAACCGAGTCCTGGCACTATTCATCACCTGCTGACCAAAGGGTCTTTGTTCCTGAATAACCAGTAGCAAGATCCAAATTTTACACACCACGGGCCTTGGGTGAAACTCTGAGGTGTGCAGGCTTCTGGTGAGACCCAGCACATTCACAGCTCTGGTGGCTATGAGGACAGACTCCTGCTTGAGAAAAGCAGAGGGAAAAGTAAAGGGGAATTTATCTTGCATTTTAGGTACCAGCTAGATCATAGCGTAGAAGAGCACCAAGAGGGAGCTTGGGATCCCTGATTCAAAGCATTGGCTCTTGAATGGTCTTTCCAAGCATGCTCTGGGCCACAGGGGAGCCCACTGCCCTGAAAGGCCAGTCCCAGGCCTGGCAGAATTCACCAAAAGATGACTGAGGAACTCTTGGAATTTACGGAAACATCAATGGTAGCCTGACAGTACTCTCCAAGGGCCTGTGGTAATGGTGGCCATGGGGTGAGACTCCATGGAAGGACTTTGTCTTGTGGTTTGAGTGCTAGTTTAGCCACAGTAGAACAGAGTACCGGGTAGATTCCTAAGTTTTTGGCTCCAGTCCCTGGCTCTGAGACAGCATCTCTGGACCTGCCCAGGGCCTAGAAGAACTCACTGTTTTCCCTGAAAGGAAAGATACAAGTCTGGCTGGCTTCAGCAGCTGCTGATTTTAAAGCCTCAGGACCTTGAATGAACATAGGTGGTAAGCAGGTAGTAGTTACAACAGGTCTTTGCTGAAACCCAGTGCTGTGCTGGCTTCAGGTCTGACCCAGAACAGTCCCAGTGGTGGTGGCCATGGGGGTGCTTGTGTCACCCCACACCCAGCTACAGGTGGCTCAACACATAGAAAGAGAGATTCCATTTGTTTGAAAGTAAGAAAGGAAAATAAACAAGATTCTCTGTTGAGAAGTCCAGCGAATTCTTCCAGATTATATCCTAGTCCAAGAAGTGGTACCTCCATGAATCTGTAAGAACCATGGCATTACTGAACTTGGTGTTCCCCTTAATGTACATATGGCTTAGATTACAACATTCAAGTCTGTTTGAATGTCTGGAAAGCCTTCCCAAGAGGGATGGCACAAATAAGCACATACTGAGAATACTACAGTAAATACCTGAGAGGTGACAACGTGCTGGTGGCCCTTGCTCACTCTCAGCACCTCCTCGGCCTTGGCGTCTGCTCTGGCCATGCTTGAGGGGTCCTTCAGCCCGCCTCTGTACTGTGGGAGCCCCTCTCTGGGCTGGCAGAGGCTGGAGCCAGCTCCGCTGGTTGCAGGGAGGTGTGGAGGGAGAGGCATGGGCGGGAACCGGGGAGCGATGCTCGCGGGCCAGTGTGAGTTCCGGCTGGGTGTGGGCTCAGCAGGCCCCAGAGTGGCTGGCCAGCGCTGCTGGCCCTGGGCAGTGAGGGGCTTAGCACCCGGGCCAGCAGCTGCGGAGGGGTGCCGGGCCCTCCAGCACTGCTGGCCCATCCACGCAGCACTTGAATTCTTGCCGGGCCTCAGCCACCTCCCCGCGGGGCAGGGCTCAGGAACTGCAGCCTGCCATGCCCAAGCCCCCCTGCAGTGGGCTCTCCTGCAGCCTGAGCCTCCCTGATGGGCGCCACCCCCCTGCTCTGCAGCACCCGGTCCCATCAACCACCCAAGGGCTGAGGAGTGCACATGCACGGCATGGGACTGGTGGGCAGCTCCACCCATGGCCCTGGTGCTGGATCCACTAGAAACCAGCTGGGCTCCTGAGTCAGGTGGGGGCTTGGAGAACTTTTATGTCTAGCTAAAGGATTGTAAATACACCAATCAGCACTCTGTGTCTAGCTCAAGGTTTGTAAACACACCAATCAGCACTCTGTGTCTAGCTCAAGGTTTATAAACGTACCAGTCAGTGCTCTGTGTCTAGCTGATCTAGTGGGGACTTGGAGAACTTTTATGTCTAGCTAAAGGATTATAAATGCACCAATCAACACTCCGTGTCTAGCTCAGGGATTGTAAACACACCAATCAGCACCCTGTCAAAATGGACCAATCAGCTCTCTGTAAAACGGACCAATCAGCTCTCTGTGAAATTGACCATTCAGCAGGTTGTGGGTGGGGCCACACAAGAGAATAAAAGCAGGCTACTGGAGCCAGCAGTGGCAACCGGCTTGGGTCACCTTCCACATTGTGGAAGGTTTGTTCTTTCGCTCTTTGTAATAAATCTTGCTGCTGCTCACTTTTTGGGTCCGCACTGCCTTTATGGGTTATAACACTCACCATGAAGGTCTGCAGCTTCACTCCTGAGGCCAGCGAGACCACGAACCGACCAGGAGGAATGAACAACTCTGGACAGGAGGAACGAACAACTCCAGACGCGCCACCTTAAGAGCTGTAACACTCACCGCGAAGGTCTGCAGCAGCTTCATTCCTGAATCCAGCGAGGCCACGAACCCACCAGAAGGAAGAAACTCCGAACACGTCCAAACATCAGAAGGAGCAAACTCCGGCCACACATCTTTAAGAACTGTAACGCTCCCCACGGGGGTCTGCGGCTTCATTCTTGAAGTCAGTGAGACCAAGAACCCACCAATTTCGGACACATAACTACTCAATGCACAGACAGCAGTTAACACCCACAGGCATTGAGGCTATCTGGGAAACCGTAAGTTCACAAAATAAACTAAATAAAGCACCAGGAAACAATGCCAGAGAAACGGATGTATATGTTATTTTAGACATAGAAATCAAAATAGCTGTTTTTAAGAAACTCATTCATAATAACAAAGAGAAGAAATTTAGAATAATATCAGATAAATTTAACAAAGACATTGAAATAATTTTTAAAAATCAAGCAGTAATTATGGAGTTGAAAGATGGAATTGACATACTGAAGAATGCATCAGAATCTCTTAGCAGAACTGATCAAGCAAAGAAAGAATTAATGAGCTTGAAGACAGGCTATTGGAAAGTACACAAAGGAGACTAAAGAAAAAAGAATAAAGAGATTGAAGCACGCCCACAAGATCTAGAAAATTTGACAAGTAAGTTGAAGATACAAGGACTGAAAAGAAGGAATAGTAAAATAACTGTTTGTGGCCCCCAAAAGGAGAGGAACCAGGAGAACCATCCCAAAGTAGATATCCATGAAGACCATTCTTGTGATTTTTTTTTTTTTTTTCTATTTCAGCAGCTTGACATGGTTTTTTTTTGGGGGGGGGGGCGGACATGGTTCTGCACTATTCCCAATTGATTAACATAAACACAACATTCCTATTCAAGGACTAAACAAATACCCCGCTGGGCTGCTATAAGCAGATTTATGCCACTGCCGTTTTGGAGAACAATTTGTGCTAGGAAATTGGCCTGATTTTGGAGGACTTCCTGGGTGTCCGAGATATGTTTGAGCTTGGTGGGGAGTTCCATTGAGAGGGTATAATAAGTATGGGCTGTGAGGCTCATACCTATTATTCTCATACTTAACCCAATGGCAATCCCTAGGCCAATGAACAGGGCAATCAGATGGATTGCTCAGTTTTCTCTGCTAGAACTGTAAAGTAGGATTGGGAGGAATTGATTGGAAGGAGCAATTTGGATGTCTAGGGCTAATTAAACTAGTGTACAAGTTCTAGTTCAGTTGGCTGGAAGACAAATACATGCATTTGTTTACAGAGGAAGAATGCTTCCTCAGATTTAAGGCAAGATATTAAACTTAGAGTGAAGAAACGAAGTGTGTTTTGGCTTTCTGACCTGAAGAACAAGTATGAAGTAGCTAGAGTAGCAGTTGTAAGAGGCTGTAAGGCTTGGATATTATAGTTTGCATTTGGGTGGATTTTGTTTTCCCAGAATAACTGAAAGCATTGAGAGTCTAGAAAAATCTGAGATTTGGGGTTGCTGAACATGAGAATTTGTAGGCAATTGTTAGGGGAATTCACAACCTTGCAATTTTGCCATGGAGTTACATCAGGACAAGTGTCTGGAGAGGGCCTCAACTGTACAGAAGTGATAGTTTATATTTTGGAGATTTGGGGCATTGAGGTTGGCTAGGCCTGATATTCTAACTGGTACCAAATTATATTTTGCCCCAATACATATTTTCTATTGGTACAATTTATAGTTACAGTGTAGTTGCAAAGAGGTTTAGGAATATTACCAACAGGGTTGAAGTAATGTTTGTTTTCTGTTGCTTAAAAAAAAAGAACAAAAAAAACTTAGTGTTTGAGTTGGACTTGTTTAAAAAGGGGCCCTACAACAGGGGGTTTTCTCTTGGGTCAGGGAACCGGTCCTTTGAGAGGGTTTATGTTTTTAGCTTGGTTGTGTATTGACTTAAATAGGCAGAGATTGAAGCTACCATGCCTTGTGTATGCTTTTTAGGGTCCCATGGGAGTGGGGAAACAGGAATTTGGGATACAAGGTGGTGTTAAAAGGGATGAAATTCTGAGCATAAATAGGGAATGTGGAATCATACCTTTCAGAGACTAATTGTAAGCAAAACCAACAATCCTTTGCACACAGAGAATGTTGTTTCCTTAATAGCTTGTGAGTCCCTTCAAGTACAGTGTAATCCACAAGACTTGGCAGAGTAAGGTTCATTGTAAGTGTTAATGCTAATTGGAGAGATATCCAAGTAACTAGGATGAAGCCTGACATGTTAAAGGTGACAATATATAGTCAATTCAGGGAGACAGGAAAGGAGGACTGTAAAGAGTATAAGAAAAAAAATTAAACAAACACCTAGTACCTTGGTATATTGTTGTTGTGGTGTGGAGGCATATGAGATTACTAGGACAAATACAAAGAAATTTTATCTGGGTGGTAATCTTGGAAATCCCCCTGCAAATAGCAACCATATCCTACTTCCCTTATAATAGTATTAATGTCAAGAGGACGAAGCTGTTTAAGTGAAGCAGTTGGATAATTACTGTGAGCCTGTAATAGAATTCAGTAAAAAGAGTTAGCTCTAAGAATAAAGTTTAAAAAAGCCATTGGGCTAATTTCCATCAACTTCAAGAGAGGTCAAAATATTCTAGATTTCTTGGGAAAGCAGGAAGCCCTGGTATTAAATGATGTTCTTGGGATCTCTGTAAATTATAATCTTGAAGTTCATCCCTCCTTCCTTTGGTGATTGGTAATTTAGAAAGCACAGTTACAAACAAAGTCATCAAGGATAAAATATTGTTTAGGCATATGGTTTTCAGAAATTGTTCGAATTGTTTATCTTTGCAGAAAATCCAAGTGAAGGAAGTTCTTACTGAAAATTTTATGCTATTTTTCCTATAGTATGTGGTATTGACTTTGTGACATTAAATTATATGGCTGATTAGATAAACCCAAATCTCAAAGTTGGTATTATTGCCTTGAGTCCACCAGTGCTTGCATGTTTTTATGTGCTTGACAGAGTGCAAACTGCCTTGATGAGTATCTGTTTGCTAATTTAATAAATAGATTAACTATCTGGGATCCCCACCAGAAATTTCAAATGACTCAGTAATAGCTTTAATTGTTAGCTGCAGTAGCCAGACTATGTTATGGTGGTTGAGTCATTGGCATGCTTATTCTTGAAGAGTGAAGTTCAAGGACAAAGGAGAATATTATTCCATCCAGATGTAAGAAGGCAGTTAAAGTGCAGAACAATGAAAGTAATGACCAGGATGCAGTTTACAGCTGTAATTAAGTAAAGAAGCCAGGAAAAAAGTAGAATTCATTGATTTTTAAGGAAAGTTAAGGGAGTAAGGAAAAAGAAACTCCTTGAAGCTAGAGTTGAGAATTAGGGTTAATATTACCCGAATCCAACTCAGAGTCTGAGTTTGTCCAAACAATAGATAGAGGCTGATTTGGCTGTGTCCTCACGCAAATCTTATTTTGAATTATAGTTCTCAAAATCCCCACATGTCATGGATGGGACCAGGTGAAGACAATTGAATCATGCAGGCGGTTTCTCCCATCCTGCTCTCAGGAGATCTGATGGTTTTATAAGGGGCTTCCCCCTGCACTGGGCACCCATTCTTCTCCCTGCCACCATGTGAAGAAGGATGTGTTTGCTTTCCCTTCCACCATAATTGTAAGTTTCCTGAGGCCTCCTCAGCCATGCAGAATGGTGAGTCAGTTAAACCTCTTTTCTTTATAAATTACCCACTATCAGGTATGTCTTTGTTAGCAGCATGAGAATGGACTAATACAGGAAATTGGTACCAGGAGTGGAGTGCTCCTATAAAGATATCCAAAAATGTGGAAGCAACTTTGGAACTGGGTAACAGGCAGAGGTTGAAACAATTTGGAGGTCTCAGAAGAAGACAGGAAGATGTGGGACAGTTTAGAACTTCCTAGAGACTTGTTAAATAAATGGCTTTGACCAAAATGCTGATAGTAATATGTACAATAGAGTCCAGGCTGAGGTGGTTTTAGAGGGAGATGGGAAACTTGTTGGGAACTGGAGTAAAGGTCACTGTTGCTATGCAAAGAGACTGGTGGCATTTTGCTCCTGCCCCAGAGATCTGTGGAACATTGAATTTGAGAGACATGATTTAGGGTATCTGGCCAAAGAAATTTCTAAGCAGCAAAGGATTCAAGAGGAAGCAGAGAATAAAAGTTTGGAAAATTTGCAGCCTGACCTTGGGATAGGAAAGAAAATCCCATTTTCTGAAGAGAAATTCAAGCCAGCTGCAGAAATTTGCATAAGTAATGAGGAGCTGGATGTTAATCACCAAGACAATGGGTAAAATGTCTCCAGGGCATGTCAGAGACCATCACAGCAGCCCCTCCCATCACAGGCTCCAAGGCCTAGGAAGGAAAAGTGGTTTCCTGGGCCAGGTCCAGGCACCCACTACTGTATGCAGCCTTGGGACTTGGTGCCCTACATCCCAGCCACTCCAGGCATGGCTAGAAGGGGCCAACGGACAGCTCAGGCCATTGCTTCAGAAAGCGCAACACCAAACCCTTGGCAGCTTTCACATGGTGTTGGGCCTGTGGTTGCATACAAGTCAAGAATTGAAGTTTGGAAACCTCTGCCTAGATTTTAGAATATATATGGAAAGGCCTGGATATTCAGGCAGAAGTTTGCTGCAGGGCCAGAGCTCTCATGGAGAACCTCTGCCACGTTAGTATAAAAGGAAAATGTGGGGCAGAAGCCCCTACACAAAGTACCCACTGGGACACTGCCTAGTGGAGCTCTGAGAAGAGGGCCACTGTTCTCCAGACCTCAGAATGATAGATCCACCAACAGCTTGCACCATGTGTGTGGAAAAGCTGCAGACACTCAATGCCAGCCCGTGAAAGCAGCCAGGAGTAGGGCTGTACCCTGAAAATGGTCCTAACCCAGCCATTGGGTCCCTTCCAATGACCAATCAGTTATCAGAGAACCTTGATTGGTTGGCACAGGGCTGGCCTCCATTCCTCCAGGCACTAGTATCTGTGACCCTATTGGTTGAGGGGGGGTCTCCAAGCTAACTCTGGGCCAAGAAATAATAATATATACCCCAACAATGTAACAAATATTTTAAACTCAAAGCCCTTTCACTGGGTCTCTAATAGTCGAGTTAGCAGATATCAAACAGTACTACAAACACCATAATTAAACATTAAGCCATGTCAGTTTCTTAATCCTGCCACCCTGTTACGAGATCCAAATGCAGATGGACCACTTAAACACTCCTGCTTACAAACTATTGATTTAATTTGTAGCACCAGAACAGACCTCCAAGACACCCTCCTTACCAATCTAGAGGCCACTTGGTTCACAGACGGCAGTAGTTTCATGTTGGAAAGTACCCAGTTAAAAGGGTATGTGTTAGTCTTACTGAAGCTGTAGAATCAAGGCCCCTACCAGGCGGCACGACCTCAGCCCAGAAGGCAGAACTTATTGCCCTTACTCAAGCCTTACAATTAGGACCAGGCATGAGATTTAATATTTACACAGACTAAGCCTATGCATCCATGTAGTACATGCCCATGCAGCTATTTGGTGAAAAGGGAAACTTAACAGACCAAACTTCTCCAGTTAGACATGCTCCTGTAATCATGATTCTGTTAGAGACAATTTTGCTTTCTGCATAGGTAGCTATCATTCACTGCAGAGCCCATCAGGGAAGCAGTGATGAAATCTCAATTGGGAACAGTTGAGCTGATGACTAAGCAAAAGCAGCTGCCAGCCTGCCCCGTTAGGCAGTTTTGGTTCCTAACCCCACTCTCCTGTCTCACACTATTCACAGAAAGAAACCCAAAGGGCTCTAGTGAAAGGCTTCTGTCATACCTCAGAAAGCTGGCTAAAAAGCTCTAATGAAACTTTCGTTCCAGGAGCCTCACAATGGAAACTTTTAAAAAGCTTACACAAATAGGCTGAGCGTGGTGGCTCACATCTGTAATCCCAGCACTTTGGGAGGCCGACGCGGGTGGATCACGAGGTCAGGAGATCAAGACCATCCTGGCTGACACAGTGAAACCCCGTCTCTACTAAAAATACAAAAAATTAGCCGGGTGTGGTGGCGGGCGCCTGTAGTCCCAGCTACTCGGGAGGCTGAGGCAGGAGAATGGCCTGAACCTGGGAGGTGGAGCTTGCAGTGAGCCGAGATTGTGCCACTGCACAGCCTAGGTGACAGAGCAAGACTCCGTCTCAAAAAAAAAAAACAAGCTTACACAAATCAACTAATGTGGGGGCCAAAGCCCTCCAAAACTTAATAAGTCCACTGTTTATTGGTAAAGGAATAACCCAATCTTCAATGAGCCATCTCGCAGGCTTGTGCCACATGCTGCAAAAATGAATCCTGAAGGGACCCACAAGTCTCTTCCTCTCCTCTACTCCATTCGAAGATAAGGGACCCTACCAGAAGATTGGCAGCTAGATTTTACACACATGCCTCCAATGCAAGGAACTTAAATACTTGCTAGTCTTTGTAGATACTTTGGGTGGATAGAGGCCTTTCCCACCAAAACTGAACAGGCATTAGAAGTCACCATGGCCCTTTTGGACCACATTCTTCCCTGTATTGGGCTCCCTTACTCATTCCGTAAGACAATGGCCCTGCCTTCATTTCTCAAAACAAGAAGTTGCTAAGGCCCTTCAAATGAAATACTACTTGCTTGCATTCTGGTATCCACAATCCTCTGGAAAAGTATAAAAAGCTAATCATACCATAAAAAGGCATCTCACAAAGCTAATACAGGAAACTGAACAGTCATCGCCCGCTGTGCTCCCTATTGCCCTCTTAAGGCCTTGCATTACCCCAAATTCAGAAACCCATCTCAGTCCATTTGAAGTTCTTTATGAAAGGCCCTTCTTACAAACAGGCCTCTTGTTAGATCCAGAAAGTCATTATCTCACACATCAGGTGATATCTCTTAGGACAAACCATCAAAACCATTAACCATTACCAAAATCTTCGTAGTCTAAAACCCAATCCCTCTTTTCCAGAGAACACACAGCCTAAACTGATGCCTGAGGACTGGGTGTATCTTAAAACTCTCCCATAGGATGAAAGGCCTTTAGAATCCATCTGGACTGGGCCATATCAAGTTCTTCCTACCACCCCAATGGCTGTAAATCTCCGAGGTCTCTCTCCATGGGTCCACCTTTCCAGGGTCAAAGCCACTCAGGCACCAAGCAAAGATCCTCCGCTACATACAGCTGTGATACAATCAGAGACCTCTGTATTAGTTTGTTGTCACACTGCTAATAAAGACATACCAGAGACTGGGTAACTTATAAAGAAAAGAGGTTTTTTGACTCAGAGTTCAGCATGGCTGGGGAGGCCTCAGGTAATTACAATCATAGTCCCTTTTAGCCACGCCTGGATCTGAAGCAGCTGATATGCAGGGCACCATGTCTCTAGGCTGCATACAGCAGGGGGGCACTGGGCCAGGCCCATGAAACCATGTATTCCTCCTAGGCCTCTGGGCCTTTGATGGGAGAGGGCTGGCATGGAGGTCTCTGACACGCCCTGGAGACATTTTTCCCATTAGCTTGGGAAATAATGTTCAGCTTCTCGTTACTTATACAGATTTCTGTGGCCTGCTTGAATTTCTCCCCATAAAAATGGATTTTTCTTTTCTATTGCATGGTCAGGCTACAAATTTTCCAAACTTTTATGCTGTGCTTCCTCTTGAACACTTTGCCACTTAAAAATGTCTTCTTTTAGATACCCTAAATCATCTCTCTCAAGTTCAAAATTCCACAGATCTCTAAGGCGGGGCAAAAAATGCCACCAGTCTCTTTGATAAAGCATAGCAAGAGTCACCTTTATTCCAGTTTCCAACAAGTTCCTTATCTCCATCTGAAACCACCTCAGCCTGGACTTCATTGTCCATATCACTATCATCAGCATTTTGATCAAAACCATTCAACAAGTCTCTAGGAAGTTCCAAATTTTCCCACATCTTCCTGTCTTCTTCTGAGCCCTCCAAACTCTTCCAACCTCTTCCTGTTACCCAGTTCCAAAGTTACTTCTACATTTTTCGGTCCCTTTATTAAAGCAACATCCCACTCTCTGCTGTATCATCTTACTGTATTAGTCCGTTCTCATGCTGCTGTAAAGAAATACCCGAGACTGGGTAATATATAAGGAAAACAGGTTTAATTGCCAGAGGGATGCAAGAAGCTGGCTGCTGAAAGACAGAAAAAAATAAGTAGACTCAGGTCCTTTACCAAAACGGGTGATGGTGGTCAGACACTTCCACATAGACACCTTTTGGTCCCACCAGTGTGTAGCTCCAATCAGTCACCTGCAATTGGCTCATGCTTAGATGCTGTCTGCTGAGGGTCCCAAGTTGGGAAAGGGAAAGAGAGAGGAGAGAGAGTTCCCTGTGAAAAGAGAGTCCCCAATGGGCCATCAAAATATTACAGGTGAACGACAACCATCTGGGCCGGTGGCATGCGGATAGAAGAATTTGCCAAGACAGTTGTAGATAAAGAAAGGCAGATTTATTAGAAAAATTATTAGGAAAATAGTTTGCAAGGAGGCAATGTGCAGGCCAGCAGAAACTGACTGCCAGGAAACAAAGGCTTGGTGGAAATTTTATAAAATATTGTTTGTGCTGTCTGCTGAAGAGGGCTTTGTGCAGTACTAAAAATGCTAAGGTTGCGGTGACCTAACTTGTAGGTGTCTAATGATAGTTGGGCTCAGGAAGATTGTCAGTTGTTTGCACAGGAGGTCTGTGTGACCTGAACCATGAAGAAAGGCGTACTTAGAGCTTATCTGTTTTTTTCTTTTTGTTTTTCCCATCTCTCACCAGCCTAACTCCTTTGTCTATTTAAGCCTCCACACATATCAAACTCTTAGATGGGAATCCTTTTTGTATCAGACAATTTTACTTTCTGTCCCTATTCAGAGAATACTCCAAGGGTGATGTTTTTTCCAATTTTACGTGTAAATAGAGACACAGATGGAAAAATTTTAGATGTAGACATAGAGATAGAAACACATACATAGAGTCAAATCAGTAAACTTTTGTTACCTAAAAGAAAAATCAGAAGTAGATTGAAATGGATCAAAAGACTTGTTTGCTTAACAATTGTGTTATCTACTAAACAGTCTTGAAAATGATGGGAGCAGTGGGTGATGAATGCTTGCTTGTCCCTTAAGCTATAGTGAATAAATTGCACAATAAATGAGCAAGGATCTATAAGCATAGCTCCAGGGGCCTCCATTCTGTTCGTTCCTGAATCCGTGTCCCTCCTGTATGCTTCAGGCAAAATGATGCTTCTGTGAAAGTGCATTGTGACTACTTGAAATGATTTTAAAGCAATAACATATAAACTATTTCTAACCCATTTTATTTTGAGACTTTTCTCAGTTCTTTAAGAATTGATCAAGTTGGAAAGAATATCCAATTTCAAAGTTTGACCGTAAATAATTTGTATTTGAAAATAAAAATATCCTCTAGAAAATTGTCAGCTTACTAAAATTAAACCTATGAAATGTTTAAATCTACAAAAATTAACAAGATATTTTCTAGATGTCTTATGAATATATGTCAATGCAAAAATTGATTCTAGAATATAGAGATTTAATAAAATTGTATGTTTTATTGACTACACTTCATGTTTCTTTGAAAAATGTGTCATTTATTTTATTACAATATTTTGCATTTTAGTGAAAAGTATTAGGTATGTTTACTTTAACATTTAAAAATCATAATAATTTTTCACATCTTTAGAAATAATGCAAATAAGGCAACTTACCTATCAACCAGAATAAATAAATGAAAGACAGAAGTCTAGGTTATGAAACCCAAATATGACAATACATAAAAAATGTACAGAGCTACTTAAGAAACAGTTTTGCTTAGATAAAATTTCTTTTTTAAATTATAAGCCATAAATTGACTTTTTCTTTTTAATTCTAGTTCTACAAAATGTGACACAGGCTATACAAGAAATTACCCACGTATGTATTCATTTGTTGAATGCACTAGTGAATAAAGCAAACAAATATTGATTCATTAGCTAAAAAAAAGGTTTTTAAATACTTGGTTTGAAGATACATTATTTCGATGATTTATTGCTGCATAAGGAATCATCCCAAGCTTAATAACATGAAATAAACTTATTTTTATTATTACCATTTATAATTTGAAATATAGGTTAGGATTAGATCAGATCGATAATTATTCATGTGGATCTCCCAGAATAAAATCCATAGGTGACTGGGGCTGGAATTAGAAGGCTTCCTAATTCATGTGTATGAGTTAATTCTGGCTGCTGCCTGGGAACTCAATAATGGTCTCAGCTAAAAGATATAAATATGTGACCTGGGATTCCTCATAGCCTGGCAGCTGACTTCCACGAGCTATTGTCCCAAAAAGGAGCCATGTAGAAGCTCTATCATCTTGTTAAAGATATGAAATCTTTTCAAAGATACAGTCTATCCTTGAACCTTACATATCATAATTTACACTGTATGTAATATCACTTCCATTAGGACAGTAACAAAGGCCCACCCAAGTTCAAGGGAAAGAAATATAGGCTCCACCTTTTTTTTTTGAGACAGAATCTCAGTCTATTGCCCAGGCTAGAGTGCTATGGTGCGACCTCAGTACACTGCAACCTCTGCCTCCTGGGTTCAAGTAATTCTCCTGCCTCAGCCTCCTGAGTAGCTGGAATTATAAGCACGCAACACCATGCCCAGCTAAGTTTTTGTATTTTTAGTAGAGATGTAGTTTCACCATGCTGGGCAGGCTGGCCTCGAACTCCTGACCTCGTGATCCGCCCACCTCAACCTCCCAAAGTGCTGGGATTACAGGTATGAGCCACCGTGCACAGCCCTAGGCTCCACTTCTTGACAGGATAGTAACAAGGATCTAGAAGAGCATGTGGGATCATAAATATTGTTGTGGTCATTACTTGAACATACAATCTGCCACAGGCATTATAGAAAGCAGTATAAGAAAATAGTTTAATGCAGTCCAAACTCTGACACCTGCTAGACATATTAACTTGGTAAGTTGCTTTACTTTCTTAAGGCATAGTTTCTTCATCTGTAAAGTGCAGATAACCCATGATTTATAGGGCTACTATTATTATTACACCTTATTATTGCTATTATATGATATACAACCATTCTATATGATAATATTTTCTTCAGTAATGGAAATGTTCCATGTCTTCACTGTCAATATGACAGTTTCTAGCCATATGTGACTATTTAACTCTTAAAAGGTGACTCATGCACCTAAGGAACTGACTTTTCAAATTTTATTAAATTTAGATAGTAATTTTGGGAGATAATTTTCAACAGATCTTTGGAGTTTCTGCATGTCTTGCGGATGAGGTACTAAGTGTCCCTTTTTCCAAACTAATATTTCAAGGATGTGTGTAGAGAACAGCCTTGAAAGATTGAGACTGTCTTCCTCCGGAGCAAAAGGAACCCATTATAAAAGGTGTTAGTTTCATAAACTCAAGATTTCTCTCCTGTAAGAGGAGATATTAACTGTCTTTCTATTCCATCACCCTGTGAGAACTGGGGCTCAAGAAAGCAGTGCAAAAAATGGTGACACTCTGACTACTGTTGTTGTGAATAATAAACTGTTCTTGGTTGCTGATCCAGGAGTCTCAAGTCTTCTTACCATTCAGCTGGCCCAAAATTGTGCTCACCTAAGAAGTTTGAGTAAAATTTCAGACCCTTCACAGTTCTTGACAGAAACATATGGCTTGTCATGACCATATTTCAAATATTTTTCTTCAAATGTTTTCTCTGTCCCCATGCTCCAACTTTGGGTGTCCACTTAACATGTTTCCTAGGTTAAAGTTTTCTCCCAGCTCACATTTTTATTCCTTTTTTCCAGTTTCATTTATGATAGTTGCTGATAAGACTTTAAGATCAATTATCTTTTCTTCTGTAATGTCTGATCTGCCATTCATCCAGAATATCATCTGAGACATTGTATTTTTTAATTTTTCAGGTTTGATTTGTGTCTTTTGAATATTTTTCTTGTCTCTACATAATATTCAATCCTTCCACTCGCTTGATGTGGTAGTGATTTTTCTATTCTATAATTCTTCTCGAGCTTTATTCTGGGATGCAATTTTATTTCATAAAGAGCTTTATCCATGCTTTTTAAGGTTTGTTATGTGGGACCTAAACAACATTTTATGCAAAGCTTATTATCTCTAATCCTGAGGAAAGACTTTTAAAAATACTTTACCTGACCAGGCACGGTGGCTCACGGAGGCCTGTAATCCCAGCACTTTGGAAGGCCGAGGCGGGTGGATCACCTGAGTTCAGGAGTTCGAGACCAGCCTGGCCAACATGGTGAAACCCCTTCTCTACTAAAAATACAAAAAAATTAGTCTGGCATGGTGACAGGCGCCTGTAATCCCAGCTACTCGGGAGGCTGAGGCAGAAGAACTGCTTGAACCTGGGAGGTGGAGGTTGCAGTGAGCCGAGATCGTGCCATTGCACTCCAGCCTAGGTGACAAGAGCGAAACTCTGCCTAAAAAACAAACAAACAAACAAAAACACTTTACCTAATGCTCCATGAATTATGACATTGACTTGTGCAGCTGGTAAGAAGAGGCATTATTCTAGGCCTTGTTTGAGCTCCAAGTAGTCTATCCTCTAATTCCTTTGGGCAGTTCTTTTTTCTTGGGTAGTTTTCTCCCACGCATCAACTTCACAGTACTCTGATGAATACTCAGTGATGATCCTATTGTGATTTTCAAAGTGTTTTCTCTGTGTAGGCCTTTCCTCTAAGTTACTCTACCTTGTAAACTGTAGCCACCTTGCTCTCTCTGGACTTACAGGCATATCTCCTCACCTGTGAGAGTCTGCTGGGCTTCCCCTGGCTTCCCTGTCTCTGAGCTGCATCTGGGAAACTTTCAAAAGGTGGTAACCTGGGGAATTATTGTCATGCATTGCCTGAACTCCACTGTTTTGAAAAGTGTTATTTTCATATATTTTTCAAGTTATTGCCTGTTTTTAGGCAAAAAATCAAATAGCTGTTACTTTCTGAGTTGGATAAATTGTTTTATGCATATTATTGGGCAGTTCTTTTGCCTTGAGTAGTTTCCTCCCAAGCATGAACTGATCAGTACTCTGATAACTGTTCAGTGAGAATCCTATTGACATCTCCAGAAATTTTCCATCAATGATTCATATCGTTGTTGTTTTATTGACAGCTTGTCTTCCAGTTTTTCTCAAAAGTCAGAATATATGTTCCTAGTTAAGAATGAGGAACTAAAAACTGTTAAGAAGCTCTGTATAAGTGAATCAAGCTTGCTTACATGTAAGCTTAGGGAGAACTTTGATTAGAGATTTGGTCATTATGTTGGTGAATGTTCAAATGCAAGAACTCAGAAAATTTCACTCTAAGATAGCTCAGTTTTCTTTAACTGGAACAATATATTATATTTGGAATCTAGCACTTCCAGATGTGGAGGCAGTACTTTTTAGGATAGATTGATTGAATGGGAAATTTACTCATTAATATTCATACTTTCAATCAATTCCCTATCGTCAACCCAATGTCTCTCTCAAAAACTCTCTTATCTAGTAGAAAAAGTAGTAATTGGGATTGGAAACCTCTAGAGAGGCTGAGTACTTAGAACATACATGATGGAGTGCAAACTTGTCTACCAGTCAGAGTAGTGGAAGACTGCCTACAGGTACTCCAACAACTTCTTCAAGTATAGAAGTGAGCCTGTCCATTCCAAGATATTTTCTAATCTTGAATGACATTGTAAGATTTTTGTGGGTTTCAGAATTGGTTGTGAAAGGAAGAATTGTTTACAAATTTGAAAAAAAAAAAAGTAAGACAACAGACATAGAACCCTTACAGAAATGGGTTTTCTATCCTGGAATAGTATAAGCATGTATTTTAAGGCACTTATGGTAGAACTTTTAAAGCAAGGCAGAACAGTTTTGTGTAAATGTAGATGAATGAATTATATTTGGAAGTGCACCATCCACCATTACTGTTTGTAAAGCACTATGATTTGCATGTTCCAAATAATTTAATCTCCACAGCAACCCATTATTTTACTATAAAATAGGAAGTTTATAAACCTGATTTTGTCTTTGTCTTTGGTATAGTGGGATTCAACTAATTTTGAAACTAAAATAAATTAAATAATTAACCAATAACAATACAAACTCCATTAAGATGCATTTGGAACATACATTTTTATAGACTGAGGGTCTAGAGCAAAATAAATACTGGACATTATAAAAGTGGGTTACCTCTAACCCTAGATTTTTACAGCCTAATTTAGCACGGCACAAACCTAGTACGCTCTCATAAGCATTATAGATTAAATCAAAGTCTCAATTTTTTATATGTAACACTTAAAGAAGGCCAGTTTTGAAGCAGTCATTGAGAATCAACAAGAGGTAATAAATATCACTTAATATGGAATGCTATCACATAATTATAGCAACATTGATTGAAGCTTGGCTGAGGTAGTAGAGAATGACATGCTTTGGAATCTGACCCCTTGAGGTCCATCTTATAAGGCCAAAGCAGCTGACTCTCCAGTCTGAACTTGATGCAAAATTTCTAATATATAAGACATACTTTTAATTTTAATTCATACAAGATACAATGTTAAATATTTCATATGAGAACCTGACTGCTACCTCTTAAAAGTATAGGTTAATGTGAAGAGTGATGCCTTTTGTTATATTTTGAATAGAATATTGAAAATACTCAATTTGAGTACAATCTGTGTAATTTTAGATTTTTTAAAATAATTCAGATGCATTCATTTATTCTTGATTAAGAAATCAAGATCTGAAAAAGAATATGTTTTACTTTATGGCATGTATTATTAATAATTTGTTACTTCACTCACAAATCTTTCATTTGAGAAAGCCGGGAAAAATATTCAGGGAAAATAATTTTTCAAATCATAGGCATACTAATGCCAGGTAGCTACAGCATGCTATAAGGGGCAATCTTGCTGAATTTGACAAGAGAAATTAGTGTGCTGACAAGCATAATTATGTAAAACTACATTTTTTCTATGAATTTAGAATGAGCTCTTTTCCCTGGGATTATCTAGGTAACTGTATCTAGGTAAAATGCCTTCTATTTATGGTTTATCCTCAAGTACTCTCAGAGACTTTCCAATGTTTCTAATCTTTTTAACAGGGTTGTACTTCTATGACTGACCAGGCACACAAAATGGAAAATAGCACATTTGGTGCTCTTAGACACCTTAGTGAACACAGGACCTCTACAATGAAAAGACTATGTTGAATTCCATAAGACATAGACTCTTAACTAGTCATGTGGGTGAAAACCCTTCTCAGTGTGTTGCCAAATACTTTTCAAAGTGTATGTTTTATTGTTGCAATTGAGAATACATAAATTTTACGGCAAAGTTTGTCAGAAGGATTACTGATTTGAGCAGTTGTGAGATGCAATGTAAGAAGAAAGAGGTATAAAAAAATCACACGGTCTTAGAGATCAATCTTGTGTTCAATAAAATACTAGAGAAATTTGCTGAAGGGTATATAAAAGGGTAAAACCATTAAAAAAAACACGTGTAATAATTTTAGTAAACAGAAAAGAAATTAAATAGTGTAATAATTGTGGATTATTTTGTCTTAGTCTGCATAGTATTGCCATAAAGAAACACCTGAGGCTTGAGTAATTTATAAAGAAAACAGGTTTGGAGAAACGCAGAGCAACATGGCCAAAAATAAGGCTCCACTGATCATCCCTCTAACAAGGACGCAAATTTAACAACTATCTACACTATCTTACACCTTTGTAAGAACCACACAACAGGTGAGCACATAAAGTACCTGGTTTTAACTTCATATCACTAAAAGAGGCACTGAGAAGGGTAGAAAAGAAGTGCTGAATCACAAATGTCACACCCTCCCATCCTGCAACAACAGCTGCATGGTGCAAAGACAGAATCTCTGTGCTTGGGAGAGTGAGAGTGTAGCAATTGTGAGACACTGCTTTGAACTCAGTGCCGCCTTGTCAGAGCAGAAAGCAAAACCCAACTGAACTCGGCTGATGCCAAAACATGGCTGGAATATTTAAACCAACCCTACCCTGAGAGTAATTTTCCATTTGAAGTAGTTGACACTTGAAATTTGACAAGCCTCACCACCTTGAGCTAAGCTGCTCTGGGGCCCTACGTGAATTTGAAGGGCAGTCTAGGCCATAAGGACTGCAAGTCCTAGGTGAGTCCTAGTGCTGAACTAGGCTCAGAGCCAGTAGATTGGGGAGCGAGTGACCTACTGAGATACCAGCTGGGGTTGCTAACAGAGTACTTGTGTCATCCATCCCCAACCCATGAAGTGCAGCTCATGACTTCAAAAGAAACTCCTTTATTTTGCTTGAGGAGAGAGAAGGGTAAGAGGACTTTTTCTTGCCTCTTGAATACCAGCTAAGCAACAGTAAAATAGGGAACCGGTCAGTGTTGTGAAGCCCCATTTTCAGGTGACAGATCCTAGACAACATTTCTACACACACCCTGGGCCAAAAGGAAACCCACTGCCTTGAAGGGAAGGGCCCATCACCTGCTGACTAAAGAGTTCATGGGCACTGAATAACAAGCAGTGATACCCAGGTGGTACATGCCATGGTCCTTGGGTAAGACTTTGAGACTTTCTTACTTCTGGTGATTCCTTGCTTCTGCTACAGCACATTCCCAGCTATAGTGGCTATTGGAAGAGACTTCATCTGCTTGAAAAAAACATAGGGGAAAGTAAAGAAAATTTTGTCTCACACCTTAGATTTCAGCTAGGCCACAAAGGGATAACACACCAAGTGAGGCCTTTGGGTCCCCGATTTCAGGACTTGCCTCTTGGATGGCATCACAAAGCCTGCTCTGGGCCATAGGGGAGCCCATTTCCATGAAAGGTGAGTCACAGGCCAGGCAACATTCACCACAATCTTGCTGAAGAGCCCTTGGGCTTAAAGGGAATATTGGTGGTATCCTGGCAGTAATCCCCGTAGGCCTGTGGTGGGGATAGATATGGGGTGAGGCTCCTCTGCCTGTGGAAAGGGGAGGGAGGAGAGAAAAGAACTGTATCTCATGGTTTGAGTGCCAACTCAGCCACTCTGCAACATAACACCATGTAAATTTCTAAGGTTTTGTTTTTGTTTTTGTTTTTTTTAACTATAATCCCTGGTTTCCAGATGTCATCTCTGGAACCACCATGGCATTGGGAAATTCACTGCCCTGAAGATAAGAATACAAGTCTGGTGGTTCACCAGCTGCTGATTGTAGAACCTTGAGTGAACATAGGCCGTAGCCAGGTCACGGTTATAGCAGGCCTTGGGCAAGACCCAGTGCTGTGTTGTCTTTGGGTCTAACCCAGCACAGTCTCAGTTGTGGTGCCCATAGGGGTGCTTGTAACACCCCACCACCAGATCCAGGTAGCTCAGAATGGAGAGAGAGAGAGACTTCATCTATTTGGGAGAATATAAGGGAAGAGAACAAGAGTCTGTGCCTCATAATCCTCATAATTCTTTTTATTATACTTTAAGTTTTAGGGTACATGTGCACGTGCAGTTTTTTTTTTTTTTTTTTTTTTTTTTTTTTTTTTTTTTTTTTTTTTTTTTTTTTTTTTTTTTTTTTTTTTTTTTTTTTTTTTTTTTTTTTTTTTTTTTTTTTTTTTTTTTTTTTTTTTTTTTTTTTTTTTTTTTTTTTTTTTTTTTTTTTTACTTTAAGTTTTAGGGTACATGTGCACAATGTGCAGGTTTGTTACATATGTATCCATGTGCCATGTTGATTTCCTGCACCCATTAACTCGTCATTTAGCATTAGGTATATCTCCTAATGCTGTCCCTCCCCCCTCCCCCACCCCACAACAGTCCCCGGAGTGTGATGTTCCCCTTCCTGTGTCTGTGAGTTCTCATTGTTCAATTCCCACCTATGAGTGAGAACATGCGGTGTCTGGTTTTTTGTCCTTGCGATAGTTTACTGAGAATGATGTTTTCCAGTTTCATCCATGTCACTACAAAGGACATGAACTCATCATTTTTTATGGCTGCATAGTATTCCATGGTGTATATGTGCCACATTTTCTTAATCCAGTCCATCGTTGTTGGAAATTTGGGTTGGTTCCAACTCTTTGCTATTGTGAATAGTGCCGCAATAAACATGCATGTGCATGTGTCTTTATAGCAGCATGATTTATAGTCCTTTGGGTATATAACCAGTAATGGGATGGCTGGGTCAAATGGTATTTCCAGTTCTAGATCCCTGAGGAATCGCCACACTGACTTCCACAATGGTTGAACTAGTTTACAGTCCCACCAACAGTGTAAAAGTGTTCCTATTTCTCCACATCCTCTCCAGCACCTGTTGTTTCCTGATTTTTTAATGATGGCCATTCTAACTGGTGTGAGATGGTATCTCACTGTGGTTTTGATTTGCATTTCTCTGATGGCCAGTGATGATGAGCATTTCTTCATGTGTTTTTTGGCTGCATAAATGTCTTCTTTTGAGAAGTGTCTGTTCATGTCCTTTGCCCACTTTTTGATGGGGTCGTTTGTCTTTTTCTTGTAAATTTGTTTGAGTTCATTGTAGATTCTGGATATTAGCCCTTTGTCAGATGAGTAGTTGCAAAAATTTTCTCCCATTCTGTAGGTTGCCTGTTCACTCTGATGGTAGTTTCTTTTGCTGTGCAGAAACTCTTTAGTTTAATTAGATCCCATTTGTCAATTTTGGCTTTTGTTGCCATTGCTTTTGGTGTTTTAGACATGAAGTCCTTGCCCATGCCTATGTCCTGAATGGTATTGCCTAGGTTTTCTTGTATGATTTTAATGGTTTTAGGTCTAACATTTAAGTCTTTAATCCATCTTGAATTAATTTTTGTATAAGGTGTAAGGAAGGGATCCAGTTTCAGCTTTCTACATATGGCTAGCCAGTTTTCCCAGCACCACTTATTAAATAGGGAATCCTTTCCCCATTTCTTGTTTTTGTCAGGTTTGTCAAAGATCAGATAGTTGTAGATATGCGGCATCATTTCTGAGGGCTCTGTTCTGTTCCATTGATCTATGTCTCTGTTGTGGTACCAGTACCATGCTGTTTTGGTTACTGTAGCCTTATAGTATAGTTTGAAGTCAGGTAGCGTGATGCCTCCAGCTTTGTTCTTTTGGCTTAGGATTGACTTGGCGATGCGGGCTCTTTTTTGGTTCCATATGAACTTTAAAGTAGTTTTTTCCAATTCTGTGAAGAAAGTCATTGGTAGCTTGATGGGGATGGCATTGAATCTATAAATTACCTTGGGCAGTATGGCCATTTTCACGATATTGATTCTTCCAACCCATGAGCATGGAATGTTCTTCCATTTGTTTGTATCCTCTTTTATTTCATTGAGCAGTGGTCTGTAGTTCTCCTTGAAGAGGTCCTTCACATCCCTTGTAAGTTGGATTCCTAGGCATTTTATTCTCTTTGAAGCAATTGTGAATGGTAGTTGACTCATGATTTGGCTCTCTGTTTGTCTGTGATTGGTGTACAAGAATGCTTGTGATTTTTGCCCATTGATTTTGTATCCTGAGACTTTGCTGAAGTTGCTAATCAGCTTAAGGAGATTTTGGGCTGAGACAATGGGGTTTTCCAGATATACAATCATGTCATCTGTAAACAGGGACAATTTGACTTCCTCTTTTCCTAATTGAATACCCTTTATTTCCTTCTCCTGCCTGATTGCTCTGGCCAGAACTTCCAGCACTATGTTGAATAGGAGTGGTGAGAGAGGGCATCCCTGTCTTGTGCCAGTTTTCAAAGGGAATGCTTCCAGTTTTTCCCCATTCAGTATGATATGGGCTGTGAGTTTGTCATAGATAGCTCTTATTATTTTGAGATACATCCCATCAATACCTAATTTATTGAGAGTTTTTAGCATGAAGGGTTGTTGAATTTTGTCAAAGGCCTTTTCTGCATCTATTGAGATAATCATGTGGTTTTTGCTTTGGTTCTGTTTATATGCTGGATTACATTTATTGATTTGCGTATGTTGAAACAGCCTTGCATCCCAGGGATGAAGCCCACTTGATCATGGTGTATAAGCTTTTTGATGTGCTGCTGGATTGGGTTTGCCAGTATTTTATTGAGGATTTTTGCATCAATGTTCATCAAGGATATTGGTCTGAAATTCTCTTTTTTGGTTATGTCTCTGTCAGGCTTTGGTATCAGGACGATGCTGGCTTCATAAAATGTGTTAGGGAGGATTCCCTCTTTTTCTATCGATTGGAATAGTTTCAGAAGGAATGGTACCAGTTCCTCCTTGTACCTCTGGTAGAATTCGGCTGTGAATCCATCAGGTCCTGGACTCTTTTTGGTTGGTAAGTATTGATTATTGCCACAATTTCAGAACCTGTTATTGGTCTATTCAGAGATTCAACTTCTTCCTGGTTTAGTCTTGGGAGGGTGTATTTGTCGAGGAATTTATCCATTTCTTCTAGATTTTCTAGTTTATTTGCATAGAGGTGTTTGTAGTATTCTCTGATGGTAGATTGTATTTCTGTGGGGTCGGTGGTGATATCCCCTTTTTCATTTTTTATTGCATCTATTTTATTCTTCTCTCTTTTCTTCTTTATTAGTCTTGCTAGCAGTCTATCAATTTTGTTGATCTTTTCAAAAAACCAGCTCCTGGATTCATTAATTTTTTGAAGGGTTTTTTGTGTCTCTATTTCCTTCAGTTCTGCTCTGATTTTAGTTATTTCTAGCCTTCTGCTAGCTTTTGAATGTGTTTGCTCTTGCTTTTCTAGTTCTTTTAATTGTGATGTTAGGGTGTCAATTTTGGATCTTTCCTGCTTTCTCTTGTGGGCATTTAGTGCTATAAATTTCCCTCTACACACTGCTTTGAATGTGTCCCAGAGATTCTGGTATGTTGTGTCTTTGTTCTTTTTGGTTTCAAAGAACATCTTTATTTCTGCTTTCATTTCATTATGTACCCAATAGTCATTCAGGAGCAGGTTGTTCAGTTTCCATGTAGTTGAGTGGTTTTGAGTGAGTTTCTTAATCCTGAGTTCTAGTTTGATTGCACTGTGGTCTGAGAGACAGTTTGTTATAATTTCTGTTCTTTTACATTTGCTGAGGAGAGCTTTACTTCCAACTATGTGGTCAATTTTGGAATAAGTGTGGTGTGGTGCTGAAAAAAATGTATATTCTGTTGACTTGGGGTGGAGAGTTCTGTAGATGTCTATTAGGTCCACTTTGTTAGAGCTGAGTTCAATTCCTGGATATCCTTGTTAACTTTCTGTCTTGTTGATCTGTCTAATGTTGACAGTGGGGTGTTAAAATCTCCCATTATTATTGTGTGGGAGTTTAAGTCCCTTTGTAGGTCACTCAGGACTTGCTTTATGAATCTGGGTGCTCCTGTGTTGGGTGCATATATATTTAGGATAGTTAGCTCTTCTTGTTGAATTGATCCCTTTACCATTATGTAATGGCCTTCTTTGTCTCTTTTGATCTTTGTTGGTTTAAAGTCTGTTTTATCAGAGACTAGGATTGCAACCCCTGCCTTTTTTTGTTTTCCATTTGCTTGATAGATCTTCCTCCATCCCTTTATTTTGAGTCTATGTGTGTCTCTGCACGTGAGATGGGTTTCCTGAATACAGCACACTGATGGGTCCTGACTCCTTATCCAGTTTGCCAGTCTGTGTCTTTTAATTGGAGCATTTAGCCCATTTACATTTAACGTTAATATTGTTATGTGTGAATCTGATCCTGTCATTATGATATTAGTTGGTTATTTTGCTCGTTAGTTGATGCAGTTTCTTCCTAGCCTCGATGGTCTTTACAATTTGGCATGTTTTTGCAGTGGCAGGTACCGGTTGTTCCTTTCCATGTTTAGTGCTTCCTTCAGGAGCTCTTTTAGGGCAGGCCTGGTGGTGACAAAATCACTCAGCATTTGCTTGTCTGTAAAGTATTTTATTTCTCCTTCACTTATGAAGCTTAGTTTGGCTGGATATGAAATTCTGGGTTGAAAATTCTTTTCTTTAAGAATGTTGAATATCGGCCCCCACTCTCTTCTGGCTTGTAGAGTTTCTGCCGAGAGATCAGCTGTTAGTCTGATGGGCTTCCCTTTGTGGGTAACCCGACCTTTCTCTCTGGCTGCCCTTAACATTTTTTCCTTCACTTCAACTTTGGTGAATCTGACAATTATGTGTCTTGGAGTTGCTCTTCTCGAGGTGTATCTTTGTGGTGTTCTCTGTATTTCCTGAATCTGAATGTTGGCCTGCCTTGCTAGATTGGGGAAGTTCTCCTGGATAATATCTTGCAGAGTGTTTTCCAACTTGGTTCCATTCTCCCCATCATTTTCAGGTACACCAATCAGACGTAGGTTTGGTATTTTCACATAGTCCCAAATTTCTTGGAGGCTTTGTTCATTTCTTTTTATTCTTTTTTCTCTAAACTTACCTTCTGGCTTCATTTCATTCATTTCATCTTCCATCGGCGATACCCTTTCTTCCAGTTGATCGCATCTGCTACTGAGGCTTCTGCAATCTTCGCATAGTTCTCGAAACTTGGCTTTCAGCTCCATCAGCTCCTTTAAGCCCTTCTCTCCATTGGTTATTCTAGTTATCCATTCGTCTAATTTTTTTTTGAAGTTTTTAACTTCTTTTCTGTTGTTTTGAATTTCCTCCCGTAGCTCAGAGTAGTTTGATCGTCTGAAGCCTTCTTCTCTCAACTCGTCAAAGTCATCCTCCATCCAGCTTCATTCCGTTGCTGGTGAGGAACTGCGTTCCTTTGGAGGAGGAGAGGTGCTCTGCTTTTTAGAGTTTCCAGTTTTTCTGCTCTGTTTTTTCCTCATCTTTGTGGTTTTATCTACTTTTGCTCTTTGATGATGGTGATGTACAGATGGGTTTTTGGTGTGGATGTCCTTTCTGTTTGTTAGTTTTCCTTCTACCAGACCGGACCCTTGGCTGCAGGTCTGTTGGAGTTTACTAGAGGTCCACTCCAGACCGTTTGGCTGGGTGTCAGCAGCGGTGGCTGCAGAACAGCGGATTTTCATGAGACCACAAATTCAGCTGTCTGATAGTTCCTCTGGAAGTTTTGTCTCAGAGGAGTACCCGGTAAAGTGAGGTGTCAGTCTGTCCCTACTGGGGGTGTGCCTCCCAGTTAGGCTGCTCAGGAGTAAGGGACCCACTTTAGGAGGCAGTCTGTCCATTCTCAGAGTTCTCAGATCTCCAGCTGCATGCTGGGAGAACCACTACTCTCTTCAAAGGTGTCAGTCAGACAGGGACATTTAATTCCGTGGAGGTTCCTGCTGAGTTTTTGTCTGTGCCCTGCCCCCAGAGGTGGAGCCTACAGTGGCAGGCAGGCCTCCTTGAGCTGTGGTGGGCTCCACCCAGTTCGAGCTTCCTGGCTGCTTTGTTTACCTAAGCAAGCCTGGGCAATGGTGGGCGCCCCTCCCCCAGCCTCGCTGCCGCCTTGCAGCTTGATCTCAGACTGCTGTGCTAGCAATCAGTGAGACTCCGTGGGCATAGGACCCTCCGAGCCAGGTGCGGGACACAATCTCCTAGTGTGCCGTTTTCCAGGCCCATTGGAAAAGGGCAGTATTAGGGTGGGACTGACCCGATATTCCAGGTGCCCTCTGTTACCCCTTTCTTTGACTAGGAAAGGGAACTCCCTGACCCCTTGCGCTTCCCGAGTGAGGCAATGCCTCGCCCTGCTTCGGCTCGTGCACAGTGCGCTTCACCGACTGTCCTGCACCCACTGTTTGGCACTCCCTAGTGAGATGAAACCGGTACCTCAAACAGAAATGCAGAAATCACCCATCTTCTGTGTCTCTCAGGCTGGGAGCTGGAGACCGGAGCTGTTCCTATTTGGCCATCTTGGCTCCACCACCCGAGGCTGTTCAACATTTTATAAGAAGTCAGTTTGGCCAGTTCTGACAATAAGACCAATAACTTCAATGTCTTTAATCAAGCCAAATATTAGCTCACATATTTTTCCACTTGTTGAAAAAGAAGAAATTTGTAATACTCCTTTTCAGTAGGGTATTTTTCTCCTATTCAGAGTATGTTTTCATCATATTCACTTTCTCAGGTTCTAGAGTTCTTGCCAAGGTTATTATAATAATATCTAGATATAACTTGGTGATTCTCAATCAGCGTCACAAATTAAGTCCCAACAACTAACTTGTGAGTTTTTATTTCCCAAATGGCTGGAGTGAAGATGAGGAATAACACAAATTAACCTACACGTATATTGTACTTCTTCTAAAACCCCAATCTCCTTTTTGCCAGAGGTTAAAATGTTGCTTGATTTAAATTTTCCTTTTTTTCTTTCTTCACCAGCTAACCCTTGGTGAAATGAATAAATTAATATCACAATAATAAATATATGAGTGAGAAAAAATGATACAAAAAGCACTGGACTGTGCGGTATGTAATTCTTAATCAAAATTTGGGGCTAATAAAATTGTAAATGCAGTTACATATTTAGTGATACCTTGTAGTTTGAGAGGTTTCAATGAATTCTCTCCATTTAGCCAAAGTGAAAACAAAGCCAGGAGTAAAGTTATTTTGTTCCACAAATATTATCAACTATCTCCAGAAACTTATTTCACCTCGATCTCCTATGGTTGTACAGAGAAATCCTTAGGTAACTTTTACAGTAAGTGAAGCAATAGATCTAATCTGGAATAAATAAATATCACTTAAATCTTGTCTTGAAAGATGCAAAATAAATGTTCAGAAACACTACAATAGTGTTCAGCAATTTTGAAAAGTGATTGAAATTATGTTCAAGTCAGAAATTATATTGAAGGAGTTATCAGAGTGAACAAAAATATGCTAAATCTGAAATGTACCACTGAAAAAGGGTATTTTCTATATATATTTGAAAATCTATTTAAAATAAAGTGAATCATTCGAGTTTTGAATTAACACACACAATAAAAATGAATGTTTATTTCTCATAACTTTATTAATATATATTAATAAGAAAACATGCAATACAGAACTTGAAATAGAACAATTAATACAAGTTTGCTTCTGGATTACATACTGCCATCCTTGGCCATACAATAGTCAACCTTCTTACTTCCAAAGCATGGTTAGAACTGCTTTGGGATACTGTTCACTTTCAGATGCTGTATGATATCACAGAGGAGGAATTTTCCCACAACACAAACATAAATACATATTTCATAAAATTCTTAATATTTTAAGCAGGGATAGTATAAATTTCACACAGCTTACTCTTTAAAAAGTATCACTTACAATCACTAAACAATTGCCATTAGTTTTTTTTTTATTTGTGCACATACATTTTTCTGAGCAGATTTTTTGTTACTGTTTCTGCTGTTGTCAACTTGCACTGCTTTAAAAAATCATATTTACTAAAAGCACATGATGGTTAGTGTAAGAAAGCTACTGTGAAAGAATATTTTAAGGCCTCTGCATAAAATTGGTCTGGTGTGGTAATTGGCACATAATACAGAAAGGTTCTTGTAGAAATATATTTCAGCTTCTCTTGCTCCCATGTTTTCCCAGCCAATTGAGCCAGCTGGAAACATTCAAAATAGTTTCTAATGGTCATGATAAAAAGTTTACCTAAACTAACTATAAATTTGGTTTCCAAAAAATATAAAAGAAGAAAGATAAGAAATAATAATTATAATAAAAAGTAAAATCAGAAGAGTATAAATAAAAGCCTAAACAAGTAGATTTTCATAAATGTATATTAGGGAGTATACACACCTTCAGTAATACCATGAAAAAGAAACAAACAAACAAAAAAAAAAAACTAATCTTGAAATATCCATGTGAGTAAAACCCCCTTAATTTTCTCAGGATTGAAAAGGATTTTTTGTGTGTGTGACATAATTACATTTTAAGAACTGAACAATTTGTGATTTGTTTAGTCTATTTTTTTCCCATTTAATGACCATGTGTGATAAATATTAGTTTGGGAAGGCAGAGGCTCTTTGTAACTGTTACCATTACACAATAGCACTAACCAACCATTTATTATTATTTTCTAACCAAATTTACATAATTAAAAGTAAAATGTTAAGTAAATAAGAATACACAAAATTACTCTCTAAATTTATTACATTGTAGATATCATATGTAAAAGCTAATTTTTAATACACTGACACAATATTAGTTAAAACGCAGGTAAAGTTTAAGAAAAGAATGTGTATGCACGTAGCATATAAGATACTTAGTATTTGAATACATACTCACAAGTGTGATATAGTAATACCATAGCTAGAAAATTAATAATCACAATCTAATTGAATATGGACACAAAATAGAATAACTACTTTGATTGAACGTATTATTTTCATGTAAGTCATTCAGTTTGAAATTTTAATTTCAAATCAAACAAAATCCTTTTTAAAACAGAACCATTTTTTGACTGTTGGTTCAGTAAGACATTTTGCAGTTCTAGGACTACATACATCATACATCACAATAGCCACTTGTGTGCTGTGTCAACCTATACCACTGTCTATTCAGTCAAAGAAATAACTTGTAATGTGATGAAAAAGATATCATCAGATCTGAAGCCCTAGAAGTTACAGGTTTCCAAGGCCAGACCTAGTGGAAGCTTAGAAAGAGAAGGCATAGGGGAGAATAACTGGGCTAATACCCCTTGCCTCTTTGGCTACTCTCAGCCTGCTTCCATTCAAAGCCTCTCTGGTAAAAACCAAGAAGAGGGTGCCCAGTCATTTAATATTCTAAACACAATCTAAGTCTGATTATAAAATCAGCGTTAGAAAGGGTAACAAAAGCATATTGGTTCATTCCTATATCTATATCTATAGGAAAGGTGTCAAAACGTCACAAGTTTCCAGCTATGAGGATTTAAGAACCTCCCTAGTAACTCAATAAATTATACTGTCAGAAGAAAAATCCCAAATATCCAACTTTGAGTCCTATTTGATTTTCATTAACATAGATAGTAACCATTGAGATGCCTGATAAGTTATTTAATAATCTTTCAGTCTCTTCTTTTTATATCCTTTAAATGTGTGTGTGTGTGTGTGTGTATGTATGTGTGTGTGTGTAGATCATAAGAAAACTAAAGGTTTGCAGAGGGAAAATGTAAAAATAATTAATTAAAATACAAGAAAAAAATCTCACATCATCTATCTTTGCAGGTTTTTTGAGGCAAAGAATGTTCTAAAATCTACTGGAAGAACTGATTTTTGTCACTATTGGTTCTTTTCTTAATCTACCCCAAGTTTAAAATTTTCAACATCAACAACAATAGCAACAATATCAACACATTTGTATGATAATAATTTAATAAACATTCAAATATCATCAGTCTTTTGGGATTCACATGCACCTGGAAAACAAGTATGCTCCAAATCCCTTGGAACATTAACACGAAGGAGAAAAAAATTAATTAATTTTATTAATCAAACTCTGATAGTTAAAAGTTAAGTTATTCTGCACACCCAATCAAATATGATTTAAGAAGCTTTACAATGGATGGGAATAATGTATATTCTGAAAACGCTACTTAACCTGCTGGGCACATGAAACTTACTTTCTCAATATTCAGTGGAAATCCTCACCGATGAAATTATGCAATTACCACAGTTTATGTTACAAAATTTACACACAGTTTAATCATAAATTCAATATCAAGTTACACGTTACAAAAATCTATGTCTAAGTTAATCAATAGGAGATATTGACTCCCTCCCCCCTGCCCCGACCGCCCCCATTAAACATCAATTGTCTCTTGGTTTAGTATTATACTGAAACAAGGTATTTTCTCACTTTTGCTATGGAAGAAAATTAAGTTGGTGATGTTTCTGTACATTTATAAAATGTGCACATAGAAGACAATGGCCAGTTAAGAGGATAAAAGAAGGAAATAACAGACAACAGAAGAAAACTAATGTTTTCTATTAATAGTACTGTTTCTTTGCTTAGAAGAATATATTTTATTTCATATATGAGATTTTGATGGTTTTTGTTCTGTGTGTGTTATTGGGGTATTTCTTGTTGACTGCAAGAAGCAGTCATGTGCCTTATTTCTCCCTCTGCATTTTTCCTTAAAATTCTATGTTTGATGTAGATTTATAATTAATTACATTTCTTGAAAAGTTCCTTCCTGATATTCTTGTTGTTATTAGTGGTTTTCTTCAGTAAGTTGAGCTAGAATAACAAAAATCCCTTAGTCTTATAGATTTAATATATGGTTTTATCTACAGTTATATGTATTTGTTATTTTTACTGAACACCCTTTGGTAACAGCCTATTGAGCTGTCAAATCAACATTTAAATCTTCCTGAGTTTCTCTACAAAATAGTAGTTCATCGTCGATATTGTAAGTGACTCGTGCTTTGGATGCATCCTCCTCCTTTTAATTTTCTAGGCTGTTACATACAAATTCCTAGAATAAAGACCCAAGTAATAATGGACTACAGGCTTAAAATGGCAGATACGGTTTTATTTCTGATGTACTTTATGCTAAACTATTAAAGTAAAAAGAGGCCCTTTTTAGCAAATAGTTGCTTAATTTGGGCAGTTATTGCACTTCTGTGTCTCGAACTCTACTAAAGAGTAGAGAAATCGGTTGTAGATCTAGATCTGTACAGTTTATACATATTCTTTATTGAAAATGTATATACAAATTTTATCAACAATATAGTATTGGAATAAGGTAGAAAACATGAAAGCAGAGAGAGAGAGACACAACAAGCAGTATTTACACTACCAACTGTGTATTTCGAAGGGAGACTCACTAACAACAAAAAAAACTGAAAACAACAAACAAAAATCAAACAGAAAGCCCAAAAAAAGGCTAGAGTACGTAAACCTTTTAAAGTTATCTGAACAAAAGTTTAGGTAAACTAAAGGTAAACTTAGAAAATAAGATATTTCTAGGCTTTCCATTTGCTACATACTGGTTCCACACAATCAGCGTGGAAACAAATCAGTAATATTGCACATGATGATAGAAACAACAAAAAATACTGTACCTCAGAAATAGTACGCTCTGTCATGATAAGCCTTACTGTACAAGGGGATGCAAATTGTTAAATTCCTTTTCTTTTTAAATACACATTCTGAATTAAACAAATTGCAATTTTTTGGTTAACTTTTGACTAAGGGTCTAGCTGTAGATTTATTCTGGTATCTGTTTCTATTTACATAGCTATTTACAAATCTGATAATCAGAATACTCATTGGAATTGTATCTTAAATTTTGACTACATACATCTTTTCTGAAAATTTGAAGTAACTATTTTAGCTTTACAAGGGATGTTCTTCCATAATGGGAGAATCACCTCTGGAGGGTCTGGCCTGTTGGCGTGGAGTGAAGGTTGTCAAAGGAATGACTTTAATTGAATCATCACTGGGATGAAGTCTTTCAGACATGGTGTAAAACTGAGATGTTGCACTACCTTGCACTCCCTGATCAACAGAGCGTAGTCCATCAGCACCTTGCACCCAACCTTGCTGCAAACTGACTGATGACTGGGCCTGACTGCGATGGAGGGCAGTAACCTGTGGCAGAGGAGAGCTGTGGCTGATTGCAGCAGCCTGTACTAAAGGAGGGCTGTAGCAGAGGGCTGAGGCCTGTGCTGATGGTGGGCTGTGGCGAAGTGCAGTAGCCTGCACTAGAGGAGGACTGTGGTGGAGAGCAGAGACCTGTATCGGTGGAGGGCTGTGGCACAATGCGATGGTCTGTGTCACTGGAGGGCTGTGGCAGAGAGCAATGGTCTGTGTCACCGGTGGGCTGTGGTGCTGAGTAGAGGCCTGTGACAGTGGTGGGCTGTGGCATAGAGCAGAGGCCTGTGCTTGTGAAGAGCTGGAATGATTCAGAGATGCTGGCATCCAGCAGGCATCAGAATGGCCATAGATGAGACATTCTTGAGTGCAGTTGTCAGAGGCCTCTTCCACAGTTGGTTGAACAGTTATTTCTGCAGCTGTTGGGGTGAGGGAAAAAAAATAAAATTTATATTTCAAAGGCATATTTTTATTAGCTACTTAAAACATTGTGACAAAAAAAGGTAACAACCTATATACAAATGCATTAAAGACTTCCATTATTTACAGAGTTGGTATTTTTAATTTGTCAATAATTCTTAGGGAAGTATAAATGACTTGGAGTGGGTGGATGAGGTCTCATTTCCATAACTGGGATCCTTTGGCCTAGTATCCCAAATGTAGGTATTTTTTATTATATCTGTGACCCTCAAGGAAACTATGATCATTCATCTATACATGCAAGTCAGCTGAAATATGGCTTCTAACTAGCACTGAGAGAGGACATAAAAGCAAAATTAATTGGAAAACAAATTATAAGAATATATAATGAACTAATTATAGCTAAAAAATAGTTAGCTAATAATAAATTACATAAATTTGGAAATGTAGTTTATTGAACTCTAAGATCTGCCTTAGTTTCAAGAATAAAATAAATATAGTCATAATTATTTCAAAAATAATTGATTTCTGTATTATTTTCTGGAATCATCATAAAATAGAGGTTAGCAACATAATAAACTAGAGATCCAAGTACTTAGCTGTAAACTATAATAGTTTGTAATACTGTTTTTATGAAATTTCTGTATAGTCTTCAAATGTCAATAGATATCAAACATCAATAAAAATATTATACAAATTTTAGTAAAATAGAGGTGGAGTTACTATATCTATATAAAGTTTACTTCAGAGCAAGAAATGCTATCCAGTATAAAGAAATACATTATATGCCGATAAAAAGATCAATTCTCTAAGAAGACATCAATCCTGTGTGTATGCACCTTACAACAGAGCTTCAAAATGCAAGCAAAATAAGCTAGAAATGAAAGGAGAAATAGACATATAGAGAGTCATACTTGGAGACTACAATACTCCTTAGAACTTGATGGAAAAATTAGAAAATCAGTAAACACATAGAAGACTTGAGCAATATAATCAACCAACTAGATCAAAATTTATATTAGTAGAACTATTCAATTTTAGCAAATTAGAAACGGGAATATCTTGAAATTGACATGCAGGTCCTACAAAAAGATAACAGCTGACATGATATTCAAAGGTTAAATATTGAATACTTTTCCCCAAAAATCAGAAACAGTAAGGTTGACACCACTCCTATTTGACATAATATTGTAAGTTCTAGCCAATGAAATAAAGGAAGAAAAATAAATGAAAGACATACAGATTGAAAATAAACAACACTGTATTTATTCACAGACACATTTAGGTATATATGTGACAAAATGTGTGTGGTATCTGTGTGCTCAATTTTTTTTTTTTTTTTTTTTTGACGGAGTGGCTCTTTCGCCCAGGCCGACTGCAGTGGTGCTATCTCGGCTCACTGCTAGCTCCGCCTCCCAGGTTCATGCCATTCTCCTGCCTCAGCCTCCCGAGTAGCTGGGACTACAGGTGCCCTCTACTGTGCCTGGCCAATTTTTTGTATTTTTAGTAGAGACGGGGTTTCACAGTATTAGCCAGGATGGTCTTGATCTCCTGACCTTGTGATCCACCTGCCTCGGCCTCCCAAAGTGCTGGGATTACAGGCATGAGCCACTGTGCCTGGCCTTAAAATATTTTAAAAATGAAAAAAAATAAAGAACATCTAAATAAATGGAGAGATAAACCATGTTCATAGCTTGGAATACTCAATATTGTTATGATGTCAGTGGTCCCACAATTGATCTGTAAACTCAACATAATCTAAATAAAAAGGAAATCCTAGATGGATCTTCTGTTTTTGTAGATATCAACAAGCTGATGCTATAATTTATAGGGAAAGGTAAAGGAATTAGATTAGCCAACCAATTTTGATTTTAAAAAAACCAATTTGTGGACTCACATGATCTGATTTCAAGATTTACTATAACATGTACCTAATCATTACAATGTAATATTAGCAAAATAATAAATACAAAATGAGTAATAAAAATAGAATAATCAGTCCAGAAATAGATCCACAAAAATCTAAAGTGATTTTCGACCAAGCTCTGAATTCAATGGCGAAAGTGTGGCTTTTCAACAAGTGCCAATACAATGATTATAGGTTATAAGCAGAAAATTAAAACTTGACCCACATCTTTAATCTTATAAAATAATTAATTTGGAATCAATCAAAAGTCTAAATGTAAAATGTAAAACTATACAACTTCTATTAGAAAATATTGGAGAAAATCTTTGTGACTATGAGTTAGGCAGCATTCTTAACTACAACATCAAAAGCACAATTTATTTTTAAAAATATGCTAAGAAGTTGAGCTTATTTGTAATTAAAAATATTTACAAAAGGCAAGGTGAATGAATGAAAAGGCAAGCCACAGACTGGGTAAAAATATTTGCAAATCACATTTCTGACAAGGGAGTTATATATTTAAAAAAGGATGTAAACTAACAATAGATTTTTTTTCCAAGATGACTGATTAAATCCTTTTATCATGCCTCAGTGACTTGGAAATAGCAAGATAGTGCATAAAGATCAACTTTGTGAGCCTTAATTCAAGAAGAAAAATGAGAATCCACCAATATTTTGAAGGGTGCCCCAGGCCCCAGGGAGGAGGACATGGGCAAACAGTCCATGTGATGGCATCCAGTTGATAAAAGTAAGTGAATCCCCAGTACGTGAGAGAGACATAGAGCCTCCCTCTGTGACTCACCTTTCTACTGGGGATCTGAGCAACCCAAGAGGAGGGAGAATATTTTGTTTCTTTAAAGTCCTGATGCTAACTTGGGGAGAGGCTTGGAGACCTGTGAGGGGAAAACACCAGGAAAAACTACAGACATTTGCCCAGGCCAAGGACTGAGAGCAGGATGCCATTTTTAATCCAGGCACATACAAAATCAGCCATTCCTTTGAGACCTGGCAGCATGGCCATGCAGGTATTTTAATCTCAGGCCAGAGATTGGAACACCTGCTCTGGAGCAGGGTAGGGGCTTCCATAGCCAAAACTGTAGAAAGCACCACAGCAGTAGACACCAGAATTGTATGCTCCCCTGTTGAAGCCCTGGGGCAGGAGAAGAGCTGCTATAGCTGTGTGTTCTCCTGGGTGATGAGGCTTTCATGCAAGGCCAGCTGGCAACCTGAAACTGACTTTCGTATGCCATTAATGGGTGCCCCAGCATGCTCCCTTGAGATTGTGGTATAGCAGGGCCCTCTCCGTTCCACCTCCATGCAGAAATCCAAGCATTTGGAGCATCCACTTGCTTGAATCAGCAATCTGAGTTGCCCCACTCTTCATGGACATAAATTGTGGTATAGCAGGCACTTTACACTCAGTGTCCAAACAGATCTCCAGGTGTTTGAAGCACTTTCTCACCTGGATCAACAGACTTAGCTGCCCCTATTTCTGTGCATAGATGGTGGTGAAGTGGGACTTTCATCACAAGACATGCAGACAGATCTCCAGGAATTTGGAGTACTTGTTCACATGGACTAGTAGCCTGAGCAACCCCGCCCTTGTTGGCCATGGATCATGGTGCAGTCAAGCCCTCTACATTTTATGCCCAGGCAGATCTTCAAACATTCAGATCACCCACTCACCTGGTTCAGCAACCTGGAGCTGTCCCACCCCTACTATGCAGAGATCTTGGGGAAGGGTGGCTCTCTCTGCTTCACAAACAGGCATCTCTCTCTGCTCCACACCCAGGCATATCTCCAGGCATCTGGAGCACTCGCTCTCCTGGATTAGGAATTTAGGCCTCCCCTAATCCCTGTCCAGAGATCTTGGGGCTGAGGAGGTTTCCCAGCTCCTTGCCTAGGCACACCTTTAGGTGTTTAGTGGCTGTCCACTGGACCCTTGCTAAGTGCTGGTGTTTGTGCCTGACATCAGGGGACATTTAGGCAGGCCATGCCAATCTTGGAGCTGCCCTAACATAGGACTGAGCAAGGAGCTCAGACAACTGTGCACTCCACAGATCAGCCCATTGCCTAAGATGAGAGAGAGCTTCTCCCAGTAAATAAGGATCATGTAAATACCTAGCCACATCAGGTACAGCCAGCTCTCACCCATAAGTACCATCTACTGGCTTGTACGTTGAACTACACACGCCAATATAAAACCTGTCAACGAAACTACATAGGGTTACAGAAGCAAAGACAAGTGACCATACCCAGCATTCACTATAGTCACACCCTGTAGGGAGGAGAGGAAAGGGAAAGGGAAAGAAAAAAAATAATAATGTTACACTGAAATGAAAAAAAAGAAAATATCCTACTGACACAAAATTACAAAAATTAGAAATGCCAACATTCTCAGATGAGAAGAAACCAATGCAAGAATTCTAGCACTATGAAAAATATGAATGCAGGGACATCACCATAGAATTGCAGTACCCCTCTACCAATGGTCCTTAACCAAAATGTAAATGCAGAAATCACGTAAAGAATTCAAAGCATGGATTTCAAGGAAGCTCAGTGAGATCCAAGACAAGCTGAAAATGAACACAAAGAACTTCTAAAGCAATCCAGGAAATAAAGAAAGAGATAAACATCTTGAAAGAAAGCAATCAGAACTTCTGGATTTGAAAAACTAACTTAAGGAATTTAAAAAATCCAATTGAAAGCTTTATCAATAGACTGTACCAAGCAGAAGAAATAATTTCAGAGCTTAAAGACCAGTATTTTGAAATAACATAGTCAGATAAAAATAAAGAAGAAAAGAATTTTAGGAAATAAGCAATGTTTTTGAGCAATATTAGATGATGTAAAGCGAAGAAACCTACAAATTACTGGCATCCCTGAGGAAGAAGTGGACAATGTAGGTAACTTGGAAAACAATATTTGAGGTAATAATTCAATAAATGTTCTCCGATCTTGCTAGAGAGACAGATATCTAGATTCAAAAAATCCAGAGAACATCTGAGAGATATCATACAAAATGAGTATCACCAAAGCATACAGTCACAAGACTGTCCAAGGTTAACACACACACACACCAAAAAAAAAAAAAAACTTAAAGGCAACTAGAGAAAAACGTCAGATCACATACAAATGAACCCCATCAGGCTAACAGTGAACTTCTCAGCAGAAACCTTACAAGCTAACAGAAATTGGAGGCCAATTTTTAATATTCTTGAAAACAAGAAATTCCAACCAGGAATTTTATATCCCTCCAAACTATGTTTCATAGGCAAAGGAGAAATAAACGATTTTACAGAGAAGCAAGCCCTGAAAAACTTTGTTACCAGTAGGCCAGCCTTACAAGAGATTACTGAGGAAGTTCTAAACATAGAAATCATAGCAGCTACCAGGAAAACAAACTTAAATACATAGCCCAAAGATCCTATAAAGCAACCACAAAATAGGAAACACAAAGCAAACAGCTAACAACTTCATGATAGGATTAAAACCTCAGATATCAATATTAACCTTGAATTTAAATGGCCTGAAGGTCCAATTTAAAAGATATGGAGTAACAAGCTGCATAAAAAAGCCCTATCACCACATATTCTCACTCATAGGTGGGAATTGAACAATGAGAACACATGGACACAGGAAGGGGAACATCACACACTGGGGACTGTTGTGGGGTGGGGGGAGGGGGGAGGGATAGCATTAGGAGATATACCTAATGCTAAATGACGAGTTAATGGGTGCAGCACACCAACATGACGCATGTATACATATGTAACAAACCTGCACGTTGTGCACATGTACCCTAAAACTTAAAGTATAAAAAAAAAAAAGCCCTATCAGTGTGCTGTCTTCAACAAACCCAACACACATGCATAAACATCCATAGACTCAAAGTAAAGATCTAGAGAAAGATCTACAATGGAAACGGAGCACAAGAACAGAGGTTGCTATTCTTATATCAGATAAAACAGAGTTTAAAGCAATAACAACAACAACAAAAAAGTATTACATAATGGTTAAGTGTTCAATTCAACAAGAAGACAACTATACACATATATATGCACCCAGTATTGGAGTGTTCTCTTCCTATAAAACAAGTTTTTCTTGGTCTACAAAAAGACTTAGAAAGCCACACAGTAATACTGGGGGATATCAACATCCCACTGACAGCATTAGACAGATCGTCAAGACAGAAAATGAACAAAGAAATTTTGGACTTGAATTTGACACTTAACCAGTTGGACCTAATAAACATGCACAGAATACTCTACCCAATATACATGTATATACAGAATATATAAAGCATAGTCTCAATAAATTAAAAAAAATTGAAATCATACAAACTATTGAAAAAATAAATAAGATTCACAGGCTACTAGCTAGATTAACAGGAGATGATCCAAATAAGCACAGTCACAATAGACAAAGGTGGCATTGCAACTGATCCCACAGGAATTCAAAAGATCCTCAGAAAATATAAACACCTCTGTGCACACCAAATAGAAAATTTAGAGGAAATTGAGAAATTGCTGGAAGCACACAATCGCCCAAGATTGAATCAGGAAGAGATTGAAACCGTGAACAGATCGATGCTGAGTTTTGAGATTGAATCAGTAATTTTAAAAACTACCAAACAAACCAAAACTAAAACCCAGACTAGGTGGATTCAGAGCCAAATTGTACCAGACATATAAAAAAGAGATGTTACCAATGCTACTGAAACTATTTTAAAAAAAATTCTAGTAGTAGGGACTCCTCTCTAACTCCTTCTATGAGGCCAGCATCATCCTGATACCAAAACCTGGCAAAGACACAACAAAAAATGAAAATTATAGGCCAATATCTCTGATTAACAAAGATACAAAAATTGTCAAAAAAAAAATACTAGGAAACTGAATCCAACAGCACTTCAAAAAATTAATTGCCCGTGAAGACTGTGATCAAGTAGGTTTCATTCTTGGGATGCAAGGTTGGTACAACATATACAAATCAATAAATGTGATTCACCGCATAAACAGAAGTAAATTTAAAAAAACATGTGATCATCTCAGTAGACACAGAAATGGCTTTTGATAAAATCCAGCATCTCTTCATGACAAAAACTTTCATATATTAGGTACTGAAGGAACACACCTTAAAGTAATGAGTCATCTATGACAAACCCACAGCCAACATCATACTAAACAGGCAAAAACTAGAAGCATTCTTTTGAAAACTAAAATAAGACAAGGATGCCCATCTTCAGCACTCCTATTCAACACAGTACTGGAAGTGCTAGACAGAGAAATCAGGAAAGATAAAGAATTAAAGGCATCTAATTAGGAAAAGAAGATGATAACCTATGTCTATTCATGGTCAGTAGGATTCAATATGTAGAAAACCCTAAAGAACATTGAAAGGCTCCTGGAACACAAAAGATTTTGCAAAGTTTCAGCATACAAAATCAACGTGCAAAAATCAGTAGAATTTCTATGTATTAAAGCTGAGTGCTGGATCAAGAATAGAATTTTATTTGCAATAGCCAAAAAAAAAAAACAAAAAAGAAGCTAGGAATACATCTAACCAAGGCAGCAAGAGGTGTGTACAAGAAGAACTACAAAACACTGCTAAAAGAAATCATAGATGACACAAACAAATGAAAAAGTATCCTATGCTCATGGATTAGAAGAATAAATATAAAAATGGCCATATTACCCAAAGCAAAATACAAATTCAACACTCTTCCTATCAAACTTCCAAAGTCATTTTTCCAGAATTTGGGAAAAAAAACTGTTCTAAAATTTATATGGAACCACAAAATAAGCCAAATAACCAAAGTAATCCTAAGCAAAAAGAACAAAGCTGGAGGCATCACATTATCTGATTTCAAACTGTACTATAAGGCTACAGTAACAAAAAGAGCATGGGACTGATGCAAAAGCAAACACATAGACCAATGGAACAGAAATAGAGAACCCAGAAATAAAGTTTCACACCTACAGCCATCTAATATTTGACAAAGTTGACAAAATTAAGCAGTGGGGAAAGGACTTTCTGTTCAATAAATTGTACTGGGGCAGTTGACTAGCCACAGGTAGAAGAATGAAACTGGACCCCTACCTATCACCATATACAAAAATTAACCTAAGATGAATTAAAGATTTAAATGTGAGACCAATAACTAAGAATTCTAGAAGGAACCATATGAAACACCATTCTGAACATTAGCCTTGGCAAAGAATTTATGACTAAATCCTTAAAAGCAATTGCAACAAAAACAAAAATTGACAAATGGGACCTAACTAAACTAAAGAGCTTCTGCAAAGCAAAATAAGCTATCAACCAGGCAAACAGACAACCTATAGAATGGGAAAAAATATTCCCAAAGTATACATTCAGCAAAGGTCTACTATCTAGACTGTAGAGAACGTAAACAAACAACAAGCAAAAAACAAAAGCCTCCATTCAAAAGTGGGCAAAAAATATAAACAGACACTTCTCAAAAGAAGACATACAAGGGGCCAACAAACATATAAAAAAAATTCCTCATCACTCTTCACCAGATAAATGCAAATCAAAACCACAATGAGAATCTATCTCACACCAGTCAGAATAGCTATTATTAAAAAGCCAGAAAACAACGGATGCTGACAAAGTTGTGGAGAAAAGAGAATTTTTATACACTGTTGGTGGGAATGTAAATTAATTCAGCCTTTGTGGAGAGCATTTTGAAGATTTCTCAAAGAACACAAAACAGAATTACCATTCAACCCAGAAACTCTCATTACTGGGTATTGTCTCCAAAAGAAAACAAATTGTTCTACCAAAAAGACACATGCACTTGCATGTTGACACAGCACTGTTCACAATAGCAAAGACATGGAGTCAACCTAGGTGACCATCAATGGTGGATTGGATTTCTTATATATAGCACACATATACCATAGGATATACGCAGTCTTTAAAAGAACAAACTACGTTATTTGCAGCAACATGGGCGCAGCTGGAGGCCATTATCCTAAACAAATTAACACAGGAACAGAAAGCCAAATATCACATGTTCTCCCTTATAAGTGGAAGCTAAACATTTGGGTACTCAAGGAAATAAAGACAGTAACAATAGACACTGAAGAGTATTAGAAGGGAGAGAGGGGAGAAAGGGTTGAACAGCTATGAATATGATGAGATTATTCATACCCCAAACCTCAGCATCACGCAATATACCCAGGTAACAAATCTGCACATGTACCCCCTGAATCAAAAATAATAGTTGAAATTTAAAAAACTAAACAATAAGAAAATGAAGAACTCAATTAAAAAACTGGCAAAAGATCTGTATAGACTATCAAGGAAGATATGAATATGAATATGTCAGATAAGCATATAATTAGAGGCTCAGCACAGTCAGACATTAAAGAAATGCAAATTTAAAATACAAAGAGATACCATTCTATTTGGGTGATTAAAAGAAAAAACTAAAAATACCAAGTGCTGGTAAGTATTCCAAACATTTAGAATCTTCAATTGATGCTGCTGCTGACACAGAATGGCACAGGGAATTTAGGTAACAGTTTGTCAACTTCCTATAAAGCTAAACATACACTTGAAAAACAGAAAGAAAAAAAACCCAGCAATTCCAGTCCTGCATATTTATGCAAAATATTTGAAAACGTATGTTATCATAGAAATTTATCTGTGCAAGTTAAACAGCATTATTAATAATCACCAAAAGGTAGAAATGACCCTTACTGTCTTTCAGCTGGTAAAAGAATGAACTGTGTCATAGCCATATACTGAAATACTACTCAGCAATAAAAAGAAGCATATTGATTCTTAGAGCAACATGGATGAATCTCAAATGAATTTTGTTAAATGAAAGAAGCCATAATCAACAGTCTACATTGTGTATGGTTCCTATTATATAACATTCTGGAAATGGCAAGCTTATAGGGATGAAAAACATATCGGTGATTGCTAGGAGCTGGGAATTCAGGTAATGCTGACTAGCAGAGCAGCACAAAGAAATTTTGGGAGTAATGAAAGTGTTCTCTATATGAAAATGGTGATGGATACATGATTGTATGCATTTGTCAAAACTGGTAGAACTATAGAACATGAGTGATTTTATTGTATGTAAATATAAAAAACAGCAATGAGTGTTGTCAACTGTTGAGAAATTATACTTTTTATAAATTATCTTTTGCCTCCTTTATTCAATTCAGAATTATTTTTTCCAGAAAAATATTTTAATCAAATTAAATAGTATTGGATCCAAATAATACATGGTTCTTTGTGGACTCACTGCTTGAAATATTTTTAATACAAAGTTATCAAATTCAAAACATAATTTTGAAAATAATGTGTGGAAATATTTAAAAACATAAGAATATCATTTATTTACAGAAAGTATAGAACAAACTATAATACAAAGGTTTTCTAAGACATTTAGCCTCATACATTTTCTACCTTCACAAAGCTAGAAAAATGACATAATGATTTTTGTTTGGGTGCATGGTATTAAGAGAAGAGCAGAACAGGAAGGAAGAATTTGGTTATTTTTAGAGAAAGAAGCTGTCCATATAATCACTATTTTCTTAACTTTGGGTTGCAACTACTAGTTAATTTCAAATAACTTTATAAATGATTGGTATAATTTGTTTTCACACTTAGGTCTCCAGAAAAGAAAAAAAAAATTCTCTTTTTCTTCTCTCTGAGCATGTGTGCTTGCTGAGTGATAATGGCAAATTCAAGTTTTTGTGCATAATTTTAAAAACTAAAAATAGCGATTCAATTTCTTACAGAGTCCAGTGACTGTCATTACCCTATCATGCTTAGTACCAAAGAATAGGATGTAAAATAAGTTATAGTAAGACGAATAGCTCCCCATTAGACAACCATTTATCTTTCTTTATTTAGAGCTCACTTAAAATAAACGCGTCCCTAGGCGATTAACATTTAAAATGTTCTATATTTTTTGCACAATTATATTTGAGAAATAGTTGGGAATATAGAGTTTTATATATTTCAGATAATACTAAACCATAATTGCAGGCATGAAAATATGTGAACACACATATCACTTTACTTTCAAACAAAATTTAATTTCCTGGTCATCAGAAAAGCAATTTATCTGGTAGCCTGAAGTTTCACAAAAAATAATACATCATAGTTTCAACATCGAGCTTCTAGCCTATTTGTGATGAGGAAATTGATGGAAAGTCATTTTCACTGGAAAATGATATAATTTATAATTATTCCTTTTTAACAATTTTCGTGAGATACAGTTTATACCTTAAAATTCACCCATTTAACATGAGAAATTCAGTGGTTTTTAGTATATTCACAGCATTGTGCAACCATCTCAATTCTGGGACATCTTTATCACTTCAAAAAGAAACTATTAGCAGCCACTGCCCATTTCCCGTCAAACTCCAGAGCCCTAAGCAATCTCTAATCTACTTTCTGTCTCAATAGATTTGCCTAAACTATACATATAATAGAAATGCAATCCTTTATTCGGACAGTTTGGTAAGTGGTCTGTTGTATTTAGCATAATGCTTTCAAATTTCATTCACGTTGTAGTATGTATCAGTACTTCAGTTCTTTTTTATTACCCAAGATTATCTTTTACAAAGATATGCTACTTTTTATTTATCCATTCATCAGATCATGGACATTTGGGTTGTTTTTATCTTTTGGCTATCATGAACAGTGCCTTTATTAACATTTATGTAAAAGTTTGTGTGCTGAGTCATATGCCAACTCTGTTTACCATTTGAGGAACTGCCAAATTGTTTTCCAAATTGGGTACACTATTTTACATAAACATCAGAAATGCATGAATGTTCCCATTTCTTTATGCACTTAACATTCGTTATTATTTGTCTTTTTTATTACAGCAATCTTAGGAGTAAGAAGTGCTATTTCATTGTGATTTAGATTTGCATATCCCTAACTGCTAATGAAGTTAAATATTTTTTTGATATACTTACTAGCAATTTGTTTATATTCTTTGGAAAAAATATGTCTATTTGTTATTTTTTATCCATTTAAAAATTATATCTTTTGCATTACTATTGTTGAATTTTACAAGTTCTTTTTATGGTCTAAATATAAGACTCTAAGATATACAATTTACAAATATTTTCTAACATTCTGTGGTTTGTCTTTTCACTTTCTTGATGATATCCTTTGACGTACAAAAGTTTTGAAGTTGATGAGGTATAATGTATTTTTTTGTTGTTGCTTGTCCTTTTAGTGTCAGATCTAAGAAAACTTTGCTTAATGCAAAGTCATAAAGGTTTACTCCTGTGATTTCTAATAGTTTTATAGCTTCTGTTCTCATATTAAGGTCAATGATCCATTTGGAGTGGTTATTTCTATGCATTTTGTAAGGAAGGTATCTAAAAATTATCTTTTTGCATGTAGATATCCAGCAATCCCAATGCCACTTGTGGAAAGACTATTTATTATTTATTGACCTTAACTGGCTGAAAATCAATTGTCCATTTATTGCTATTGGTTTATGGAAAGTTTTAAAATGGAAAAGGCTTAGTTATCCAACTTTGTTCTTATTTTTCACAATTATTTTGGCTAATCTAGTTCTCTTAAATTCCCATGGTTTTAGGATTAGCGTCTTTTTCTTTTCTTTTTTTTTTTTTTTTGAGACGGAATTTCCCTCTTGTTGCCCAGGCTAGAGTGCAATGGCATGATCTCCGGCTCACTGCAACCTCCGCTTCCTGGGTTCAAGCAATTCTCCTGCCTCAGCCTCCCGAGCAGCTGGCATTACAGGCATTTGCCACTACACCCAGCTAATTTTGTATTTTTAGTAGAGACGGGGTTTCTCCATGTTGGTCAGGGTGGTCTCGAACTCCCAACCTCAGGTGATCCACCCATCTCGGCCTCCCAAAGTGCTGGGATTACAGGCGTGAGCCACCGTGCCTAGCTCCGGATTAGCGTTTTATTTCTGCAAAATTAAAGTTGAATTGTGTCAAATCTGAAGATCAATTTGTGAAGGATTGCATCTTATAATATTGTCTTACCAATTAAGAACATGGATGTCTTTTCACTTATTTAGATTGTTAATTTCTTTCACCAATAGTTTAGAATTTTTAGAGGATAAGAAGAACTTTTGTTAAATTTATTTCTAAGCATTTTATTTCATTTTGTTCTACTGTAAATTAGATTCTCATAATTTTTTAAGAAATGTTTAATGCTAGAATATAGAAATACACTCAATTTTTAATATATTGCCCTCATACCTTGAAGCACTGCTAAAGTATTAGTTTTAACAAGTTTTTAATAGATTTCTTAAGATTTTCTGCATAAGAAACTCATATCATCTTCAAATAGAGATAATTTTACTTCTTTCTTTGCAATCTGGATGTTTTTGTATCTTTTATTTTTTTTTTGCCTAGTTACTTGTGGTAAAACCTCCAGTACAATGTTTAATGTTTAATAGAAGTGGTAAGTATGGGCATCTTATGTCTTGTTTCTGATCTTATGAGAAAAGCATTGAGTATTTCACCATTAAATGTTTTGTAATTTCTCTTGTTTCTTCTTTAACCAATTTATTACTTAGGAAGATCTTGTTTAATTTCTATATATTTGTTAATTTTCCAAATTTCTTTTGTTATTCATTTCTAATTTTCTTTCGTTTTGATCAAAAGACATATTCTGGATGAGTTCAATCTTTTCAAATTATTGAGGCTTCTTTTATAGCCTACCATATAGTCTATCCTGGAAAATCATGTCTGTGCAGTTTCATAGTATATGTATTCTGCTCTTGTAGATGGATACATGTCTGCTAGGTCTAGTTGGGCTAGAGTGCAGTTTGAGTCTTCTTTTTATTGATTTACTGCCTAGTTGTTCTATTATTGAAAAAGAAATATAGAAATATCTAACTAATATTGAAGTGTCTATTTCTCTCTTCAATTCTGTCAAATTTGCTCCATGAATTTGGTGGCACTGGAGTTAGGTGTATATATGTTTGTAGTTATTATGTCTTTCTGATAGTTTGACCATTTTTTCATGATAAAATGTTCCTCTTTATTTCTGGTAACATATTTTAAAGTCTTTTATTGCCGGATATTAGTGTAGTCACTTCAGCTTTCTCATGATTCTTACTTACATAGTATAATGTTTTTCCGTAATTTTACATTCAATGCAATGAATCTGGGTTGCACGTACTGTAGGCATATATTCAGATCTTGTTTTGTATTCTGACACTGTTCACCTTGTTTTATGTTGTTCAATCCATTTACTTTGTTATTAATATCATGACTGATATCTGCCATTTTTCTTTTTATTTTCTATGTGTTTCACGGTTTCCCCGTTTCTCCTTGCAGCTTTCTTTTGCATTAGGTGAATACATTCTAATGCTTTTTATGATATTTTTCACTATACATGTGTGGGTATGTATATGTGTGTGTATGAGTGTTATTCTCTTAGTGTCTAGTGTTTGAATCCTAATTTACCATAGTTGCTTTTGACTTAATGTAAGTTAATTCCATGGGACATAGAGATCTTACTCCTATATACCTATATTTACTATTTACTTTTCTGTAACATATATATGCAAAAAATTCAATAACTAAATTGCCATAATTATTAATTTATGTATTTTTAATGAAGCTGATAAAAGGGGAGTAGTACATAGTCATAAATTATATTTTATTAACCTTCCTATTTTACAATTTTGTTCTTTTATTTCTTTTCCTGTGAATTCTAGTTATAATCTGGTATCATTTCCTTACTCCAATGCTTTGATTCTACCTATCTTTGTGCTAATGTTGTAATTATGTATTATTATTGTATGTGAGTTTCTATATGTTATAGACCAAACAACAAAATTATATATAATTGTGTAAATATAATTATATATGTATATATCTTATCTTATACAATTGTTTATATATAGATGTATATGTCTTGTCTTATACAAGGGTTTTTCAAATTCATTAAGAGGAGAAAAAAGAAAAAACATAAAATTATACTGTCTTTTACATTTACCTACATAATTTCTTTTACTGCCAATATTGTGTTTTTTAATGTGATTTCAAATTACTGTCTTGAGTCTCTGACTTTCAGCCTGAAGAATTTCCTTTAGTATTTGATGTAACATGGATATGCTAGCAATAAATTTTCTCAATATTTGTTTGTCTAGGAAGGTTTGTATTTCACTTTCATTTCTGACAAATATTTTGCTGGATAAAAAATTATTTCTTACCTTTTTTTTTTTCTTACAACTCTGTTATTTCACTGCCTTCTTGCCTTCTGGTATCCATTGAAAGTCTTTTTTTTCCCCTCCAAAATTTTCTCATTTTCTTTATCTTTCAGCATTTTTACTGAAATGTGTCTGTGTGGATCTCTGTGTTTATCAGACTTCATTAAGTTTATTGTGTATATATGGCTTTTATCAAATTGAGAAATTTAATAACATTATTTCTTCTAGTATTATTTCCACTCCTTTTTCTTCTTTCCTTCTGATACCCCCTTTCCTCATAATTGTTCTTTATTTCTCTTTTACTTCAATGAAGTAAATAGATTAAACAACAAAAAACAAGGCAAACATTGTCAGATAGAATAAAAAATAAGATCTGAGTATATGGCCTTTTTCTTTGTTCTTTTTTCTCTTTTTCTTTAGATTGCATAATATCTATCAACCTAAATTCAATTGTTCTGATTCATTCTTCTATTGGTTCAAATGCACTGTTGAATCACTCTAGTCAACTTTACATATTGATTATTGTACTTTTCAACTCCAGAGTTTCCCTTTGGTATTTTTATGCTTTTTATTTCATTATTGATACTCTGTATTTGATAAAATATTGGCATTTTACCTTCCTTTACTTATTTAAGCAGAGTTTCTTTTAAATCTTTGAATATGATTATAATGGCTTCTTTGTAGTTATTATCTGTTAAATCTGACAGCAGAGCCCTCTCACAGTTAGTTTTTGTTGCTTGCTTTTTTTCAGGTATAGCTCACAGTGTAACTCATAATTTTGTCACAGAATACCTCATAATTTTATCAAAAACTAGACATTTTAGATTATATGTTGCATCAATTGTGAATACTGATACCCCTACCCTCTCTGGGACTTGATTTTGTTGTTGTTTATTTGCTTGTTTTGTTACTTGGCTAGAATATTTGGCGAAGTCTATATCCCATCGAATGTGTTAGCTCTGATGTCATGCATCAGCGGGTACGGCCTTAAATAGGGACATACACTGAGATGTCAGTAATTTTAGCTAAGGTTTCTGTGACAGTCTCTTTTCCTGATTTTTCAGCTAAACTACCTGCTTCATTTGGTATCCATTCTCAGCCAGTTAGGCTCCACTCATTACTGGCTGATTGCTTGATTGTTTTTGGCAATGTCCTTAGGCATAAATTGCTCAGCAGTCTGATACAATTAAATTGGAGCCCCTTTGCAGGGATAGTCTTTAAGGCAACATTTGGATGTTGGTTCTGACCCAAGCGGGCTTTTTCTCTGCACTTCTTCCTGGTTCTCTCTGCTAAACTTACAGCTAATCTACAGTCTTTTAAATTTTAATGCAATTTTTATTTTTTTGCTCTCATGGAGCTATCAGCTTCTTCTTATTGCCTTACCAGCAAAATCTCCACTGTTTTTGACAAATTCCTTAGCTTGAACTTCCCCCATACTTTGCTCCAAATGAAGTCTCTTCTCTTGAGGACAGCTTTGGAGCTCTCTGTATTTATCATCCCCTGGGCAAAATATGTGTGCCACTGCTCTCAAGATAAAAATGAAAACAGTAGCCTGCTTCTTTTAGATGTATACCCCTGCTTTTTAGCAGACAGGTGAAGTATCCTCTGGTCTTCTTAACATACCTAACCCAGCATGGGATTTCTACGCTATAAGTGAATTGGAGTATGGGCAACTAGGCACAGTGTTCTTAACCACTCTTGCCTATAATAGAGCTTCTGCAACACACACCTGTTAGAAATTAGAAATCCTGGAAGCCTGTGCCTCAGTGGAAGATACCTTAACCCTAGACTTGGAGTTGGAGGGAAAAGAAGTTCTGCGTTTTTGAATGACCCTGGAAGGGATGAAGCTTTTGTCACACTAAATTGTGTGGAGAGATATGGATTATGATTCAAATGCCACAGGCTCTCACTATTCTTGCAGAATATTAGTAGATTTTCTAGAATAAGTGCTTCTCCATTTGCTGTTTGCTCTTAGGACAATCTCCTAGGTTGCTTCCAACTTTTGGCTGCTGTGAATAATGCAGCTATGAATATACTGTTATCTGTTTGAATCTCTATTTCAACTACTTTTGAGTATATACCCGGAGTAGAATGGTTGGGTCATATGGTAATTTTATGTTTATTTACTTATTTATTTTTGAATCACCATACCATTTTCCTTAGTAGCTACACCATTTTACATTCTCATCAGCAAAGTATTAGCATTTTAATTATTTCACATCATTGTTCTTTCTTTCTTTCATCTCTTGAGACTTATTCACTATCACAAGAATAGCACGGGAAAAACCCACCCTCATGATTCAATTACCCCACACAGGTTCCCTCCCACAACATGTGGAGATTATGGGAGCTTCAATTCAAGATGAAATTTGAGTGGTGACATAGGCAAACCATATCATTCTGCCCCTGGCAACTCCCAAATCTTATGTCCTCACATTTCAAAACAAATCATGCCTTCCCAACAGTTCCCCTAAGTCTTAATTCAGCAGTAACTCAAAAGTTCACAGTCCAAAGTCTCATCTGAGACAAGGCAACTCCCTTCCACCTATGAGCTTGTAAAATCAAAAGCAAGTTAGTTACTTCCTAGATACAATGGAGGTGCAGGGATTGGGTAAATATGCCCATTCCAAATGGGAGAAATTGGCCAAAACGAAGAGACTATAGGCCTCACGAAAATGTGAAATCCAGCGAGGTGGTCAAATATTAAAGCTCCAAAATGATCACCTTTGAGTGCATGTTTCACATCCAGGTCACACTGATGCAAGAGGTGGGTTCTCGTGGTCTTGGGCAGCTCTGCCCCTGTGGCTTTGCGGAGTACAGCCTCACTCCTGGCTGCTTTCACAGGCTGGCATTGTCTGTGGCTTTTTCAGGTGCATGGTGCAAGCTGTCATTGGATCTACCATTCTGGGGTCTGGAGGATGGTGGCTCTTTTCTCATCACTCCACTAGGCAGTGCCTCAGTGAGGATTCTGTGTGGGGACTCCCACCCCACATTTCCCTTCTGCACTGCCCTAGCAGAGGTTCTCCATGAGGACTCTGCCCCTGCAGCACAACTCTACCTGGACACCCAGGAATTTCCATACATCCTCCAAAATTTAGGTGGAGATTCCCAATTCTTGACTTCTATGCACCCACAGGCCCAATACCACATGTAGGACACCAATGTGTGGGGCTTGAACCCTCTGAAGCAATGGCTTGAGGTGTACATTGGCCCCCTTTAGCCATGGCTGTGATGCAGGGCACCAAGTCCCAAGACTGCACAAAGCAGCAAAACCCTGGGCCTGGCCCACAAAACAATTTTTTCCTCCTAGAGCCCCCAGCTTGTTACTGTAGGTGCTGCCATGAGGACCTCTGACATGTCCTGGATAAATTTTTCCTATTGTTTTGGTGATTAATATTTGGCTTCTCAATACTTATGAAATTTTCTCCAGCCAGCTTTGAATTTTTCCTCAGAAAATGGGTTTTTCTTTCCTATTACATCATCAGGCTGCAAATTTTCCAAACTTTTATGCTCTGTTCCCATTTTAAACATAAGTTCCAACTTCAAACTATTTCTTTGTGAATGAGTAAAACTGAATGCATTTAAGAGCACCCAAGTTACCTCTTGAATGCTTTACTGCTTAGAAATTTATTCTGCCAGATACCCTAAATCATCTCTCTCATGTTCAAAGTTCCACAGATATCTAGGGCAGGGGAAAAATGTTACCAGTCTGTTTGCTAAAGCATAGCAATAATCACCTTTGCTCCAGTTCTCAATAACTTCCTCATCTCCTTCTGGGACCACCTCAGCCTGAACTTTTTAGTCAACACCATTCAACAAGTCTCTAGGAACGTCCAAACTTTCCCACATCTTCCTGTCTTCTGAGCCCTACAAACTGTTCCAATCTCTGCCTGTTACCCAGTTCCGAAGTCACTTCCACATTTTCGGGTATCTTAATATAATAACAGTGCCCCAATCCTGGTACCAATTTACTGTACTAGTCCATTTTCTTACTGCTATGAAGAAATACCCAAAACTGGGTAATTTAAAAAGAAAAAGAAGTTTAATGAGCTCACAGTTCCACATGGCTGGGAACGCCTCACAATCATGGCAGAAGAAAAAAGGCATGCCTTACATGGCGGCAGGCAAGGGAGCATGTGCAGGGGAACTGCCCTTTAGAAAACCATCAGATCTCTTGAGACTTATTTACTACCATAAAAACAGCACAAGAAAAACCTGCCACCATGATGTAATTATCTCCACTGGGTCCCTCCCACAACACATGGGGATTATGGGAGCTACAATTCAAGATGAGACTTGGGTGTGGATGCAGCCAAGCCATATCAGAGCACATAAGATGTTTTGATACAGGCATGCAAAGTGTAATAATCATATCATGAAATATGGGTTATCCATCCCCTCAAGCATGTATCCTTCATGTTATAAACAATCTAATTATATTCTTTTAGTTATTTTTTAATGTACAGTTAAATTATTATTGACTATAGTCATCCTGTTGTACTATCAACTATTAGGCATTATCCATTTATTCTAACTACTTTTTGGAACGATTAACCATTCCTGCCACCCACTCACTTTCTCTACTGTGCTTCCCAGCCTCTGGTAATCATATCCTACACTGTATCTCCATGAGTTCAATTGTTTTAATTTTTAGATCCCACAAATAATTGAGAACATGCAATGCTGATTTTATTGTGCCTGGCTTATTTCACTTAATATGATAACCTCTAGTTCTACCCATGTTGTTGCAAATGACTGAATCTCATTTTTTATGTGAATGAATAGTACTACATTGTGTATAAATTTTATATTTTCTTTATCCATTTATCTGTTGAGGAACACCTAGGTTGTTTCCAAATCTTGTCTATTGTGAACAGAGTTGTCAAAAAAGGGGCAGAGATATCCAATTTCTGTACTTTGGGGTATATACCAAGCAGTAGAATTGTTGAATCATATAGTAGCTCTATTTTTAGTTTTGTGAGGACCCTCCAAACTGTCCTCTATAGTGGTTGTACTAATTTACATTCCCACAAATAGTGTATGGGGGTTCCCTTTTCTCAACACCCTCTCCAGCTTTTGTTATTGCCTTTTAGATAAAAGCCATTTTAACTGGGGCGAGATAATATCTCATTGTAGTTTTTATGTGCAATTACCTGATAATCAATGATATTGTGCACCCTTTCATATGCCTGCTTGCCATTTGTATGTCATCTTTTGAGAAATGTATACTCACATTTTGTGTCCATTTTTTGATTAAGTTATTAGTTTTTGTTTTTGTTTTTTAATACAGTTGTTTGAGCTGAGCTCCTTAAATGTTCCGGTTGTTAAAACCTTGTCTGGGGGATAATTTGCAAATAGTTTCTTCCATTCTGTGTGTTGTCTCTTCACTTTGTTGATTGTTTTATTTGCTGTGCAGAAGCTTCTTAACTGGATATGATTCCATTTGTACATTTTTGCTTTGGTTGCCTGTTCTTGTGGGGTATTACAGAAAACTTTGCCCAGATTGATGTTGAGCATTTTTCAAATGTTTCCTTTTAATAGTTTTCTCTTAATGGTTTCACAGTTTGAGGTCTTAGATTTAAGTCTTTAATCCATTTAGATTTAATTTTTGTATGTGGTGAGAGATGGGGATCTAGACTCATTCTTCTGCGTGTGAATATCCAGTTTTCCCAGCACTATTTATTGAAGAGACTGTCTTTTCCCCAATGTATGTTCTCAGCATTTTTGGAGAAAACGAGTTCATTGTACGTGTTTGGATTTGTTTGTAGGTTCTCGATTCTGTTCCTTTGGTCTATGTGTCTGTTTTTATGTCAGGTTTATGCTGTTTGGTTACTATAGCTCTGTAACGTAATTTGAAACCAGGTAATATAATTCCTCCAGTTTTGTTCTTTTGCCTAAGATAACTTTGGCTATTCTGGGTCTTTTTTGGTCCCATATGAATTTTAGGAATGTTTTTTCTATTGCTATAAAGAATGCCATTGGTATTTTGATAGGGATTACATTAAATCTGTAGTGGCTTTGTGTAATATGGACATTTAAAAAATATTAATTTTTCTAATTCATGAACATGGAATATTTTACCTTTTTTGCTGTTCTCTGAAATTTTTTTCATCAGTGTTTTATAGTTTTTTATTATAACAATTTTTACTTCCTTGGTTATGTCAATTCTTAGGTATTTAGTTTTATGTGTGGCTATTATTAATTTGACTACTTTTTAATTTCTATTTCAGTTTATTCACTGTTGGGATACAGAAATGCTACTGATTATTGTATTTTTATTTCGTATCATGCAAATTTACTAATTTTTTTAATCGGTTTTAATGGGTTTTTTTGCACTCTTTAGTTTTTTCCCAATATGGAATTATGTCATCAGCAAAAAAAGATAATTTGACTTCTTACTTTCTAATTTAAATGTATTTTATGTATTTCTCTTGTCTGATTGCTCTAGCTAGGAATTCCAGTATTATATTGAATAACAGTGGGGAAAATGGGCATCCTTGTCATGTTGCAAATCTTAGAGGAAAGGCTTTTATTATTTTACTATTCAGTGTGATACTAGCTGTGGGTCTGTCATATATGGCTTTTATTACGTTGTAGTGTGTTCAGTTTTTCAGAGTTTTTCTCATTAAAGGGGTATTGAATGTAATTATTTTGGCTTCAATTGAAATAATCATAGTTTTTTTTCTTTCATTCTGTTGATATGATTGATTTGCTTATGCTGAACCACCCTTGTGTAATAGGAATTAAGACTTCTTGGTCATGATAAATAATCTTTTTAATGTATTGTTTAATTCAGTTTGCTAATTTTTTGTTAAGGTTTTTACATCAATATTCATCAGAGACATTGGGGCCTGTTGTTTTCTTTTACTTTAACGTGTCTTTGACTGGCTTTGGTTATCATGCTAATACTAGATTTGTAGAATGAGTTTGGAAGTATTTTCTCATCCTCTATTTTTAGGAATAGTTTGAGCAGGCTTGGATTTAGTTCTTTAAATTTCTGGTACAATTCAGTAGTGAAGCCATCAGGTCTTGGGCTTTTATATCCTGGGAGAATTTTTATTACCGTTTTGATCTCATTTTTCATTATTGGTTTGTTCAGGTTTTAGAGTTCTTCATGGTTTAATCTTGGTAGATGGCATGTGCCCAGAAATTTATCCATTTCTTACAGATTTTCCAATTTTTTGGCATATAGTTGCTCATAGTCAAAATTTTCTCACTGATATATTTTTTGCAAAGGTCATTTCAATCCCCCTTTGGCTTTTATTCACGTTATTCTTAAGATGTTGGTCACAGAGATGGAAAAACAGCAATGACTACTCTGGCTTCTTCCTGCTGACAGGTGGTACAATTGGGGGAGGTTGGTCCCAGGAGAATATGAGTAAAACCGCTGCTTTGCAGCCATCTGCGTGTACTCACTGGTGTATGACAAAAACATTAATATTCTCATCCACAGTTCTAATACAGCACTTAAGTGAACAACAAACCATAGGTTGTTAGAAAGACAGATTGGGATAAACAGGAACGAGCAAATTAAATATACCATCTTTGGTATAGTCGAATATCTTTTGAGTCAGTGTCTAAGTCCTGAGACTAGATCAGCTCAGTTAAACAGCTGTTTCCCACATGAAGAGGTGGCATTTCAGATTGGCTAGACCTCTCTATTTTATGAAGGCAAACTAATTTTAATAAGAGGCAGTTTTATAGAGACAGAAGAAAAACAAAGGCTAATGTTGGGTACAATTTATCCAGGTGTTAGATTTAAAGGATCTTTAGGTATAGAGAAGGAATAGTAACAATCTGACACATTTTTCTCTCTCCTGTATTACAAGCAATAAGCTTAAACTTACAGGACCTCAGGAAAGAGGTAGTGACAATTTTATTGAGGCCAAGTCAAAAAAGAAAAATGAAACAAAACTTTGAAAGCATTAGTATGGAGACTTGTAGCCTGGAAAGAATTTAGTATTCATTCCAAGTTGCAGAAAATTATAAAAACTCAAAATAGGGGACTAGAATGTAATAAGAGGTGTAAACGGTGATGTTTACAGATCACTCAACTGGTTTGCACAAAGAGAGAGAGGGGCCAGAAGCCTGATTGGTAAGAAATTCATTCTATTTCTTTTGCTGGCGTGCCAGTTTTCCAAGTTCCCTTTCCCTTGCGGCCACGGCAACCCTGCTCACTGCACTATAGTCACAAAGGAAAATCACCTTTTTCCATTTCATGGAGTCTTAGGCAAAAGCCTCTTAATTTTGCAAGATGCCACCCAATGGGCTGCATGGGGGAACCAAATTAACATTTTCCATCCCAGCTGTCACAAAATACACACAAGAAAACAGACATCAGTCACCTTGCTGAACACCCAATATTGACCAATTTCCTTTGCTCCCTGTTTTCTTTGATCCATTCAAAGTGAGGAGGGACCTCTGACTGAGAATTCAATGGGTAATATCGGGCAATTTGAAGAGGGGATAATCACCCCTAGTCAGGCCTGTTGACCTTCCACTAACAACTGCTTCAGGGCTTACCAAATGTGACCAGACAAATAAGGAGGCTTCTCTGAGGTAGGCCTGCTGGACTTTCATCAGCAGCTTCTTCAAAGATCCCATCCACAAATACAAACACACACAACAAAGATGAACAGAAGGCCTTCCAAACTGATTCCAGACCAGAGGAGTATTCCTTCAAACAGTCCCATATTCTTCACCCAACTGAGGAGATTGTTCCCCAATCTGAAAATCCCTGTGATAGGGCCAGTCCCTGTGACAGGGCTACAGTGCATCTTAGTAAGGCCAATAGATCAGGGGAAGGGTGGAGGTGATGGCAGTGCCTAGAATGTTCACCAGGTAGGTTCCAGACTATTTCTCCACTGCAGTCAGGCCCAAGCCCTATGGGTCAACAGCACCTCATCAGCAGAGACAGCACCAGAGATAGCCTTCAGTTAAATAAGCAGCTGCCAGAGATCACCTCTGTGTTCCTCATTCTGGTGGGGGGACTAACAAACTGTGGTCAGGGGATCCCAGATGAGCCCCCAGATTTATAACTTCTCAAGAGGTTCTTCCTGCCTGCTGCATAAAGAAAGACCATGCCATTGCAGGAAAGAGTTTAATAGACATGATGCCAGCCACCCCATGTGGGAGTCAGAGTTTATACTCAAATCATCCCATCCAAAGCTCGTCAGTTAGGAGTTTTTCAAAGGCAGTTTGGGGAAAAGGGTGGGGGTGGCCAGGTAATGAGTGCTCATTGCTGATTGCTTGGGGTGGAAACGAAATCATAGAGGGTCATAGCTGTCCTCTTGCAGGATGAATTGGGTGGGGTTGGTTGGTCCAGGTGGAGCCATGGGTGTCAGATATGAAAAAAAAAAAGAAAAATATATCTTAAAAGGCCAATCTACAATAGCGGTGTTATCTGCGGAATAATTGAGGAAGTTGCAGATCTTATAATCTTCAGATTAATGGCTGAAAATCTTTTATGTCTGTGCCTCAGCAGGACTCGGCTCCTCTTCAGCCTAGACTGATGGCCTCCCATTAGCTTTACAAAAGCCCCGTTGAGTTTTGGGTGAGACCTATTGTCATTTAAACAATAGACTAAATGTCTCTCAAAGTTACCTTGTACTAATAGCCCAGGAATAATTAAGGGAAAGGTAAGATGGGGCGGTAGGTTAGCTCAGATCTTGTTCACTTTTGTAATTGTCTCACTGATACAGTTTTAGAAAGGCAGCTTCATTCTTTTTAATGAAGGTGATTTTCCCTGATGATATGATTTAGCTTTTTGCTTTCTATTTTTTGTGTATCCATTGTATGTTTTTTGCTTTGAGATTACCATGAGGCTTGCGACTACTATCTTATACCTCATTTTTTAAGGTGGTAAAAACTTAACAGTACTTGCATAAACAAACAAGCAAAAAGTAAACTAATAAAGATGATATGCTTTAACTTTGTCCCTTGCTTTTCAAATTTTTGTTGTTAATATTTATATGTTATTGTACTGTTTATGTCTTGAAAAGTTGCTAAATTATTATTTTTGATAGGTTTATCATTTTCTCTTTCTACCTAAGAGTAGATTACACACCACAGTTACAATGTTATAATATTCTGGTTTTTTGTGCATTTACTATTCCTAGTCAGTTTTGTACCTTCAAATGATTTCTTGTTAATATCATTTTCTTTCTGATTCAAGTACTCCCTCTAGCATTTTTTGTAGGAGAGGTCTGGTGTTAATGAAATACGTCAGCTTCTGTCTGTTTACAAAAGTCTTTATTTCTCCGTCATGTTTGAAGAACATTTTTAACCAGACATACTATTCTAGGGTAGAAGGGTTTTTTTTGTTGTTGTTGGTTGTTTTGTTTTGTTTCCTGTCAGCACTTCAAATTTGTCTTACCAGTCTGTCCTGGCCTGTAGGGTTTTCACTGAAAAGTCTGCTTCTAGATGTATTTGAGCTCCACTGTATTTTCTTTTTCCCTGTGGTGCTTTTAGGATCTTTTTTTGAGTCCGTGACCACTGGACATTTCATTATTAAATGCCTTGAGGTTGTCTTCTTTGTGTTAAATCTGCTTGGTGCTCTACAGCCTTCTTATACTTGGATATTGATATATTTCTCTAAGTTTGGGAAGTTCTCTGTTATTAAATAGTATCCCTTTGAATAAACTTTCTACCCTCATCATTTTCTCTACCTCTTCTTTAAGGCCAATACACCTTATGTTTGCTTTTTTGAGGCTATTTTCTAAATCCTGTAGGTGTGTTTTATTGTTTTTTATTATTTATTCTTTATTCTTTCTTCTCTGTGTATTTTCATACAGTCTGTCTTCAGGCTCACTAATTCTCTCTTCTGTTTGATCAATTCTACTATTAAAAGACTAATGCATTCTTAGTATGACAACTGTATTTTTCAACTCCAAAATTTCTGCTTGATTCCTTTTAATTATTTCAAGCTCTTTGTTAAATTATATGTGTGTGTGTATATATATATATACACACACACACATATATATGTACATCTATATATATATACACACACACAAGTATATGAAAATCCACCCACCACTAGTAAATCAATTTTAAACAATGCACAAAGGACAGATGTGTAATAAACATTTTCAGGATTTCTATGTGAATGAATGTTGCTAAAATATTTTAAATATATATATTTTTAGTACACTGTACAGTCTTTCTTAAATACCAACCCCATTTAATTATCTTAAAAACTATTTTTCAAGAAGAAAGTATGGGACCCTCACAGATTAACTCAATGCAGGTTCAAAATAACATGCATTGTGAATTAGCGAGGTTCAATTTAATTATACTTTAAACAACATTCTCTGAAGGCTTCTGTAACTCATTAATAACATTTAATTTTTATGAATTGAATATTCTTCCTAGAGAAATATACTAGCCTCTCACACTGTAGTAAAAAACTCTGTGAATATCACAGTAATTCTTCCCCAGGAAAATTGTGATGCAGTCATATAGCTGATCATTTTATCATGATGAAAAGGAAACTTGAAATAAAATTATTATTTAAATGATGGACAAAATTTCTGGCATCACACACATCAATGGATTACACTGAGAAGATGGAATATACAGCAGAGTAATAGAAATAGCTATCTGCAAAGAATAGATTTCAGAGAATATTGCTTCAATATCTCTTCTTCGAAACCATTTACAAGTGAACTGTTGCCATCTGCATTTACTGAGAAGAAGTCAGAAAAAATTACAGTATATCGAAATATTTTTAGCACAATTCAATAAAGATCACTGTCAGAGCATAATTCATCTATTTTGGCTCAGAAGGAAAATTTGCTCTTATGATATTAAATTCATTTGGACAAATATTTTTCTACTTTCTAAATGCTTACATGTTTTTAACCTTTAGATTACTTTTGAGAACTATCTATTAAATCACATTTTTAATTGGATGATGTAGAATATGTTTTAAGTAATAGAGGAGAAAATCCCAGTCTTTCAAAATTCAGATATCAAGTTCATAGACATGATTAAATGCACTCTGCTGATGCTCCCTATTATTTTCTAATCGCTATCAATTTGAGAGCAAATATATATTTTAAAGATGTTTTTCTTAATGTCATTCCAAAGCAGAATTGAATGTTCATTATACAAATATTTCCAGTCAAACCGTTCCATTTAATGTATCTGCTCATCTCTGATAGCAAATTTCATATGATAAAGGCCTTATACACACTATTTGATTAATGTTCTAAGCTGAACTCTCATGAAAAGAAATAAGATGCTGTAAAATTGCTTTTGATCTTTCTTTTTGATCTCTTGCACTTTCAACAGCTTCCTAATTGCCCCACTGAAGACTGTCAATATTGTGTTTTAGGACCGTATCAGGTTGTAACCGATATGTTAATTTCAGCCAAAAAAAAAAAAGGCTTCTGTGTAGAGTTCATCATTTGGTCTTTTCAAAACAATGAATGAGAAATATGTGACTCATCTAATGGTCTGACACATCAGTGTTTAGTTAAATGTGGTACAAATGCATAGCTGAGTTGTTTGAAACATTCAATCAAGATTTTAACTTTTTATTTAGAGACTTGTGTGACTAAGTTCTGTATTGTTGGGGATAATCTGTGAAGATGGATAACTTCAATCTATTCACGTAAACTAACCAGAGCAGCCAAAGGATACACTAGGAAAAAATACCATAAGATGAGTAACCCCATTTTCACCTAATATTTCTACAATATGTACTGGAATTTGCTGGACACCAATTTAATTAAGCGATCATCACCAAGTTAGTAATTTGGAACCTACATAGGTAGGCAGACAAGAACTTGGTGTGTGTGGGGACTTTCTAAGAAAGTGTCATTAAATGTTGCTACTTTATAGGTATAAATACAGCTATACTTTATGTTAATAAAGTATGTTCATTCTACACCAGACCATTAATCAATCCATAGTTCAATAATTGTATTTTAGGTTAAATTATTCAAGTTTCCATAGTCTTACTCTTATATAGTTTGAAGTCTAAATTAAATAGGTTACCTAGTTTAACAAAGATCAGGTTTAAGCAAATTGTTATTAACAGTCTAGGATTGCAATTAGAATAAAATGTTGAAAAAAACGCAATTCTCAGTCAATGAAACAAACTGTCTGCAGTGGCACAAAAATATTCTTTGTATTTTAAAATGCTGCCTGTACAGCAATACAGAGCTCACGATATCAACAACAATTAAACAATGACAAGCGACTTTCATTTGCTGTAGGATTTCTAATTAACCAATACGTGTAGCATTTTTTTGTATTATCAGTTTATTGCCACATCAGTAAAATGAGTGTATAATGACCAGCTTACACTGGTTCAGTCAGCAGTAGGCAGTAAAAAGTCTATTTTCTTTAGAAGTAGTATTTGATGAATATTGCAATTAAGTCCTGTTATTTTAAAAAAGCCTCTGAATTACCTTAGCAACTAAAAATAACCTATGAATAATATTATTGAATATTATGTTACATACTATTCTTTATCATGTAACTGTAAAGTATTTTTAAACACTTTAAACACCCAAAGCCATCCAAAGTTAAAATAGAATGTACAGAAAAGCCAAACTTTTAATTCCTTTATCATTTTATATTTTATGATATTATGGGTATTATTGAAATAATGCACTCAACTTTGATATCACATTTGATGCAAAATGTTCTCATGCCAGGGGTTTAGTATTCTTCTAAAGCACTATTTGGCCAGGCGCGGTGGCTCACGCCTGTAATCCCAGCACTTTGGGAGGCCGAGGCGGGCGGATCATGAGGTCAGGAGATCGAGACCATCCTGGCTAACACAGTGAAACCCCATCTCTACCAAAAATACAAAAAATTAGCTAGGCGTGGTGGTGGGCGCTGTAGTCCCAGCTACTCGGGAGGCTGAGGCAGGAGAATGGCATGAACCTGGGAGGCGGAGCTTGCAGTGAGCTGAGATAGCGCCACTGCACTCCAGCCTGGGTAACAGAGAGAGACTCCGTCTCAAAAGAATAAAAAAGAAAGTACTATTTACATTTGGCTTTTGAATTTGGAAAGGACAATTAATATGGTTTGGATCTGTGACCCTGCCCAAATCTCATGTGGAATTGTAATCCCCAATGTTGGAGGCGGGGGGCCTGGTGGGAGGTGATCGGATTATGGGGGTGAATCCTTCATGAATGCTAAACCATCCTCTTGATGCTGTTCTTTTGATAGTGAGTGAGATCTGCTTGTTTAAAAGTGTGTAGCACCCCCCTTTCCTGCTCCAGTTATGTACAGTGCTGACTGCACTTTGCCTTCTGCCACGATTGTAAGCTTTCTGAGGTCTACCCAGAAACCCAGCAGATGCCAGCCTCCTGCATCCTGTACACCCCATGGGACTGTATAACCAACATGGAGAAAGCCTGTCTCTACTAAAAATACAAAATTAGCTGGGCATGATGGCACATGCCTGTAATCCCAGCTACTCTGGAAGCTGAGGCAGGAGAATCACTTGTACCCCCAAGGCGGAGATTGTGGTGAGCTCTGATTGTGCCATTACACTTCAGCCTGGGCAACAAGAGCAAAATTCCGTCTCAAAAAAAAAAAAAAAAAAAAAAAAAAAGGAAAAAAAGAGAACAATGCTGGCCTTAAAAATCAGTTGTCATGATTACTTTCCACTTGTATTTTTTGAAAACAACTTATGTAGAATTGTTATCCTTTCTTTCATAAATATTTGCTAAACTTCACCTGAGAAGCCATCTAGATCTGGAGTTTTCTTTAGGGGAATATTTTTAACAACAAAGTTAATCCCTTTAAAAAACACAGAACTATTTCGATTATGTATCTTCCTTTTGAGAGAGATTTGGTAGCTCCTGCCTTTCAATAAATTTGTCTATCTCTTCTAAATTGTTCAATTTCTTTGGGAAAAAGTTGTTCATAATTATTTTCTGATGATCTTTTCACCATCTGTAGGATCTGAGAAGATACTCTCTTTTACTACTGATAATGGTGATTTTTGCTTTCATGTATTTTTTTGATCAGTCTAGCTGAGGGTATATCAATTTTATTAAATATTTCAAAAGATGAACATTTGCCTTGTTAATTTTCTTAAATATTTGTTTTCTATATTGTTGAGAAATTCATAATTTCTTTATCCTTGCTTTGGGTTTATTTTACACTTATTTTTCCAGCTTCTTAATGTAAAATCTTACAACATTAATTTTAGATTTCCCTTCATCACTAATATAATTATTTAAAGTTTTAATATTTACTCTGGACACTGTTTTAGTTAGTTGCATCCCATAAATTTTGATATATTTTATTTTTATTACAATTCCATTTAAAATATTTTCTTACTTTTTTATTTCATCATTGTCTCATCAAAGTATATTGTTTAATTTCCAAATATTGTGATTTTTCCAAGATAGCTTATTATTTATATTTTAATTCCATTAACATAAACATATTATGTGTGCTTTCAATTCATTTGAATTCGAATTCAATAAGTTTTTTAATAACCTAGAAAATGGTTGTAATAGTGCATTTTCATGCTGCTGATAAAGATAAAGACATACCCAAGACTCAGTAATTTATAAAGAAAAAGAGGTTTAATAAACTTACAGTTCCACGTGGCTGAGGAGGCCTCACAATCATGGCAAAAAGTGAAAGGCAAGACTTACACTGAAGCAGGCAAGAGACAATAAGGGCCAAGCAAAAGAGGTTTCCCCTTTTAAAACCATCAGATCTTGTGAGACTTATTCACTATCATGGGAACAGTATGGGGGAAACTGCCACCATGATTCAATTGCCTCCAACTGAGTCCCTCCCATAACATGTAGGAATTATGGGAGCTACAATTCAAGATGAGATTTGGTGGGAACACAGAGCCAGAACACAGAGCCAAACCATATCATTCCTCCCCTGCCCCTCCCAAATTTCATGTCTTCACATTTCAAAACCTATCATGCCTTCCGAACAGTTCCCCAAAGTCTTAACTCATTTTAGCATTAACTTAAAAGTCCACAGTCCAAGGCCAGATGCAGTGGCTCATGCCTGTAATCCCAGAACTTTGGGAGGCCAAGGCAGGAGGATCATCTAAGGTTGGGATTTCGAGACTAGCCTGACCAACATGGAGAAACCCTGTCTCCACTAAAAATACACAAAATTAGCCAGGCATGGTGGCACATGCCTGTAATCCCAGCTACTTGGGAGGCTGAGGCAGGAGAATCACTTGAACCTGGGAGGCGGAGGTTGCAGTGAGCCGAGATTGCACCACTGCACTCCAGCCTGGGTAACAGAGAGAGAATCCATCTAAAAAAAAAAAATCCACAGTCCAAAGTCTGATCTGAGACAAGGCAAGTCCCTTCCACCTATGAGACTGTAAAATCAAAAGCAAGTTTGCTATTTCCTAGATACAATAGGAGTATAGGCATTAGATAAATACACTCTTTCCAAATGGAAGACATTGGCCAAAACAAAGGGACTACAGGCCCCATGTAATTCCAGAATCCAGTGAGGCAGTGAAATCTTAAAGCATCAAAATGATCTCCTTTGACTCCATGTCTCACATCCAGGTCACGCTAATGCAAGAGGTGAGTTCCCATAGTCTTGGTCAGCTCCACCCCATGGCTTTGCAGGGTGCAGCCTCCCTCCTGGATGCTTTCATGGGCTAGTGTTGTGTGTCTGTTGCTTTTCCAGGTGCACGGTGCAAGCTATTGGTGGATGTACCATTATGGGGCCTGGAGGATGGTGATCCTCTTCTTATAGCTCCACTAGGCACTGCCTCAGTGGGGACTTTGTGTGGGGGCTTCAACCCCATATTTTCTTTCTGCAGTGTTCTAGCAGAGGTTCTCAATGAGGACCCTGCTCCTGAAGCAAACTTCTGCCTGGACATCTAGGCATTTCCATACACACTCTGAAATCTAGGTGGAGGTTCCTAAACCTCAATTCTTGACTTCTGTGCACTCACAGGCTCAACACCATGTGGAAGCTGCCAAGGCTTGGGGCTTGCACCTTCTGAAGCCATGGCCAAAGCTGTATCTTGGTCCGTTTTAGTCATGGCTAGAGCAGCGGGGACACAGAGAACCAAGTCCCTAGCCTGTGCATAACAGGGGGACCCTGGGCCAGGACCACAAACCCATTTTTTTTTTTCTAGGCCTTTAGGTCTGTGATTGGAAGGGCTGCCTCAAATGTCTCTGAAATGCTTTGGAGACATTTTCCTTGTTGTCTTGGGGATTCACATTTGGCTCCTGGTTACTTATGCAGATTTCTGAAGCCGGCTTGAATTTCTCCTCAGAAAATGGATTTTTCTTTTCTATCAAATCATCAGGCTGCAAATTTTCTGAACTTTTATTCTCTGTTTCCCTTTTAAAACTGAATTTTTTTAACAGCACTAAAGTCACCTTTTGAATGCTTTGCTGCTTAGAAATTTCTTCTGCCAGATACCCTAAATTATCTCCCTCAATTTCAAAGTTACACAAATCTCTAGGGCAGGGGCAAAATGCCACCAGTCTCTTTGCTAAAACATAGCAAGAGTCACCTTTACTCCAGTGTTCAACAAGTTCCTCATCTCCATCTGAGACCACCTGAGCCTGGACTTCATTGTCCATATTATTGTCAGCATTTTCTTAGAAGCCATTCATCAGGTCTCTAGGAAGTTCTAAACATTCCTACATTTTTCTATCTGCTTCAGAACTCTCCAAACTGTTCCAATCGCTGCCTGTAACCTAATTCCAAAGTCATGTCCCACATTTGCAAGCATTTTTACAGCAGCACCCCACTCTCAGTACCAATTTACTGTATTAGTTCGTTTTCACACTGCTGATAAAGACATGCCCGAGACTGGGTAATTTATAAAGAAAAAGAGGTTTAATGGACTCCCAGTTCACGTGGCTGGGGAGGCCTCACAATCATGGTGGAAGCAAAAGGCATGTTTTACATGGCAATAGGCAAGAGAGAATGAGGGCCAAGGGAAAGAGGTTTCCCCTTATAAAACCATCAGATCTCGTGAGACTTATTCAGTACCATGAGAGCAGTATGGGCAAAACTATCCCCATTACTCAATTATCTCACACTGGGTCACTCCCACAACATGTGGGAATTATGGGAGCTACAATTCAAGATAAGATTTGGGTGGGGACACAGCCAAAACATATCAATGGTCTACCTTGGTTAATGTACCATGTGCACTTGAAAAAAAGGTGCATGTTCTATAGTTTTGGGATATAGTGTTTGTCTATGTATAAGTATCCAAGTAGGTCAATGTGGTTGACGGTATTGTTTAGACCCACTATTTCTTACAGATTTTTTTATCTTTATTCTATCAATTGCAAAATGAAACATGTTAATAAATCCTACTATGGAGGAGAAGTCAAGATGGCCGATTAGAAGAAACGGTGGTCAGCAGCTCTCACCAAGAAAAATGAACTCAGTGAGTGAATCCTGCACCTTCAACTGAAGTATCCAGGTTCTCTCACTGAGACTGACTAGGTTGTTGGCATGACCCACAGAGAGTGAGGAAAAGCAGGGTGGAGCAATGGCCCACCCAGGAGCCAGATGGGGCAAAGGGAGCTCCCAGCTCCACCCAAGAGAGGCAGTGAGTGATTGTGTTACCGAACTCGGGAAATCATGCTTTTTCCATGGATCTATGCAACCCGCTGATCAGGAGATCCCTTCATGAGCCCAGGCTACCAGGGCCTTGGGTCCCAAGCACAGAGCTGTGCAGACTCTCGGCAGCCACTTGGGTTGTGGCCAGTGGCAGCAGGTTGGAGAGTGCCTAAATGACTGAGTTCCCAGGGGGAGGACCAACCGCCATCACTGCAGCTTCAGTAGGCCTTTTTTCCCTGCCAGTGAGAGGGAGACTGGGCTACTTGGACCAGAAGAAATTCCCCACAGCACCGCACAGTGGCTGTGGCAGATCATGGCCTGACTACTTCTTTAGATGGGACTAGGATCCACCCCTCTTCACTGAGTCGGGCCTCCATGTGGAAATTTCAGCAACTCCAGCCGGTTTACAGATAGAACTCTGATATCCCTGAGACAGAGCTCCTGGTGAGAGGGGCAGCCACAGTCTCCATGGATCAGCAGACTTAGTTTTTCCTGCCTGCTGGCTCTGAAAAGTCCAGGCAGTCCGGATGAGGGGGATCCTCCCCAGTGTAGAACACCTACTCGGCCAAGGGGCATCCAGGGTACTTTGTTGAGTGGGTCCCTGATCCCATGCCCTTTGACTGTATGAGATGCTCCAACAGGGGTCACCAGACACCTTATATAGGAGCATTCCAGCTGGCATAAGTTCAGTGGCCCTCTGGGACAAAGCTCCCAGAGGAAGGAGCAGGCAGCCATCTTTGCTGTTCTGCAGCCTCCACTGGTGGCACCTCCAGGTGTGGGAGTGTCCCAGGTGAATAGGGTCTGGAGTGGACTCCCAGCAATGGCAACAGCCCTACAGAAGAGGAGCTTGACTGTTAAAAGCAAACAAACAGAAAGCAGCAACATCAACAAAAAGACCCCACAAAAACTCCATCCAAAGGTCAGCAGCCTCTAAGATCCAAGGTAGATAAGCTCATGGAGATGAGAAAGAATCAATGCAAAAATGCTGAAAACTCAAAAAGCCACAGTGCCTCCTCTCCTCCAAATGATCACAACACCTCTCTAGCAAGCACTCAGAACTGGATTGAGGCTGAGATGGCTGAATTGACAGAAGTAGGTTTCAGAAGGTAGGTAATAATGAAATTTGCTGAGCTAAAGACGTATGTTCCAACCCAATGCAAAGAACCTGAGAACCATGATAAAACATTACCGGAGCTGTTATGCAGAATAACCAGTTTAGAGAGAAAAACAAATGACCCAGTGGAGCTGAAAAACGCAAGAACTTCACAATTCAACCACAAGTATCAATAGCTGAATAGACCAAACAGAAGAAACGATATAGAGTTTGAAGATTATCTTGCCAAAATTAGACGGGCAGACAAGATTACAGAAAAAAAGAATAAAAAGGAATGAATAAAACCTCTGAGAACTATCAAATTATGTAAAAAGACCAAACCTAAAACTGATTAGGGTGCCTGAAAGAGAGAATGGAAATGGAACCAAGTTGAAAAACATACTTCAAGATATCCAGAAGAACTTCCCCAACCTAGCAAGACAGGCCAACATTCAAATTCTGGAAATCCAGAGAACCCCAGTAAGATACTCCATGAGAAGATCAATCCCAAGACACATAATCATCAGTTCCCCAAGGTGGAAATGAAGGAAAAAAATATTAAGGACAGCCCATGAGAAAGGCCAGGTCACCTGCAAAGGGGAGCCCATCAGACTAGCAGAGGACCTCTCAGTGATAACTCTACAAGCCAGAAAAGATTGGGAGCCAATATTCAACATTCTTAAAGAAAGAATTGCCAACCTAGAATTTCTTATCTGGCCTAACTAAGCTTCATAAATGAAGGAGAAATAAAATACTTTTCAGACAAGCAATTGCTGAGGGAATTCATCACCACTAGGTCTCCCTTGCAAGAGCTCCTGAAAGAAGCACTAGATATGGAAAGGAAGCACCATTATGATCCACTACAAAAACACACTGAAGTACACAGACCAATGAAACTATGAAGCAACTACATTAACAAGTCTGTAAAATAACTAGCTAGCATCATGATGGCAGGACCCAATTCACACATAACCATATTAAACTTAAGTGTAAATAGGCTAAATCCCCCAATTAAAAGGCACAAAATGGCAAGGTGGATAGAGTGAAGACCCATCAGAGTGCTGTATTCAAGAGAACCATCTCACATGCAAAGACACACATAGGCTCAAAATAAAGGGATAGAGAAAAAATTACCAAGCAAATAAAAAGCAGAAAAAAGCAGAGGTTGCAATCCTAGTTTCTGAAAAAAAGATTATTTAAACAAACAGTAATCAAAAAAGACAAAGAAGGGCATTACATAATGGTAAAGGCTTCAATTCAACAAGAAGAGCTAATTATCCAAGAGCGCCCAGATTCATAAAACAAACTCTTAGAGACCTCCAAAGAGACTTAGACTCCCACACAACAATAGTGAGAGATCTATTTATTTTTTTTTTTATTATACTTTAAGTTCTGGGATACATGTGCAGAACGTGCAGGTTTGTTACATAGGTATACATGTGTCTTTGTGGTTTGCTGCACCCATCAACTCATCATCTCCATTAGGTATTTCTCCTAATGCTGTCCCTCCCCTAGACCCCCACCCCCCAACAGACCCCAGTGTGTGATGTTCCCCTCCCTGTGTCCATGTGTTCTCATTGTTCAACTCTAGTGGGAGACTTTAACACCCCACTGACAATATTAGATCAATCCTTGAGACAGAATATTAACAAAAATTTTCAGGGCTTGATCTCAGCTCTGGATCAAGTGGACCTGATAAATATCTACAGAGCTCTTTACCCAAAAACAACAGAATATTCACTCTTTGCCACATGGAACTTACTATAAAACTGATCACATAACTGGAAGTAAAATACTCCTCAGCAAGTACGAAGGAACTGAAATTATAATAAACAATCTCTCAGACCACAGCACAAATTAGAACTCAAAATTAAGAAACTCACTCAAAACTATACAACTACATGGAAATTGAACAACCTGCTTTTGAATGACTCCTGGGTAAATAAGAAAATTACTGTAACTGTAGTGTATAAACTGTTTTCCTAAGTAAAAAACTAAATGACGAAGCAATAAAAAATAACAATTACAACAACTTTCAAGACATAGACAGTACAATAAGATATAAACAGAAACAACAGAAAGTAAAAAAGCAGGCAAACAAAATTAAGGCATGTTTTTATTACTTTTCTTTTTGTGTGCTTTTTTTGTTTATGCAAACAGTGTTATTATCAGCTGGAAATAATCACTTATAGGATGATATTTACGAGCCTCACAGTAATTTCAAACCAAAAGCACACAAAGAATACAGAAAAAGTTAAAAACAAGAAACTAATTTGTATCACCAGAGAAAATCACCTTCAATAAACAAAATACAGGAAAGCAAAAAGAAAGAAAAAGCCACAAATCCACAAGAAAACTAATAACAAAACAGCAGGAGCAAGTCTTTACTTATCAATAATAACATTGTATGTAAATTTACTAAACTCTCCAATGAAAAGACATAGAATGGCTTAATGGATTGGAAAAAAAAAAAAGACTCACTGATCTGTTGTCTAAAAGAAACACACTTATAAAGAAACACACCTATGAAGGCACATAGCCAGGAAATAAGGGGATACAAAAATATATCTGCCAAAAATATACCTGCCAATGAAAACCAAAAAAAAGAGCAGAACAGTTATATAAGACAAGATAGATATCAAGACAAAAATGATAAGAGACAAAGAAAGTCACTGCATAATGACAAAGTGGTCAATTCAGCAAGAGGATGTAATGATTTTAAATATACGTGAACCCAACCCTGGAGCACCTATATATATATGTATATATAGCACCTATTGTGTATATATACACCCGCTGTGTGTATATATATATATATATATATACACACCCCAGGTAACCTACAAAATTCCCTTCTAGGAAGACCAACTAGTTTTTGTCAGTGCATGATACTGGGAGTCACAAAGCTTCAATATGTTGAAATGATGAGTCAAGTTAAGGAACAACATAACAGATCAGACCAAAAAGACTGGTATAGTTTACCTGTGTAGCTAATTGGATTCATTGTGTTCTGAAAATATATTTGTTGGAATTTGGGAAGAATGAGGAAGTTGAGTTAGTAAGTAAATATGGTAACAATTGCACTTAATCTATAGTTACAATCAGTCATTTCAGTCATAAGTCTACACAAACATAATAGTAGACAACAGTTTTTTGAATAATAAGCTCACACTTTACTAATGAACCTATGATAATATATTATCTTATAAAGTCAATTGTAGCCTAAGATAAAAGAAAAAAGTGAAAGACCACAAAGTCTATTTTTGCACATCACCTTATTTTCAATAATTTATAATAATTTTTCACCATATAAAAATTAAATTTTTAAAATTTAAATTAGTAAATTTTCACCATATAAAAATTATTAAAAATTAAAAACAAATCCTGAAAAGTGTTAAAATATTTAAATAGTGTATAATTTAATTAATAACAAAATAGAAATAAAACATAGCCTGTAATACTAGATTGGCATAGATGAAATTAAATTAGCCATGATATATTCAAACTATGCGTTTATTTATTTACATGTATATCGTAATGTACTCATAAAATTATCTTACGCATACATGCATATGCCCAAATTTAAGTAACTGTGTATATATATATATATATATATATAGTATGCTTGATTGATTTCAAATAAAATAATGTAGCAAATCAAATAAAATGAAGTGACGAAAAACGGTGTACTGGTTTTTCTTATATTTTAAGCATTCTGGGATATTTAACTTATCTAAAATACCAAAAGCAGTGCACTTTTACAGTCATATTAATAGTGTTACTGTATGTTTGAGACATTTTTTCCCAAACGTTTTCAGTTTTGAAGTAAGTATTCATGTTAGTCTGCTGAACCAAACTTCTAAGGGTTAAGTGAAAAAAACTACCAACCAGACACACAGTATTTTTTGTAATCTTCAAATGCAGAAAATCTACCTCTCAAAACATCTAATATAGTTGACTACCTGTCAAAAACAAATTTTTGTAAATGTATGTGCAATAACTGAAATCACATAAACAACTACTTAGCCCAGTAGTTTGTAAGTCTAATCACTTCATGCCTGTGCACCCAATATGAGGAAACAACAATTAAATTAATTCCACTAGATGACAATATTAAAAATACTTGAAGGGCATTTCAATAATTGAAAATTAACTGACGGGTTTATTATATTATTTTGAAAAAATGAATTATTGCTCTCCTGTCTTCCAAATATTCTATTCATGTATTGGGAGATATATGAGGATCCTAAAAACATGACTTAAATTGTGGCTAAGGATTTTCATATTTCCACTCCATGAAACCCTAATAACTACGTTAATTAACTTAGCACTTTGGTATTATCAAGCTGAGCTAATACGACATAATGAAGGTATTTCACATTTGTTGGTCTTGATAAATTGAACATAAATTATCAGAGTGAACATCTTTTATATAAAGAAAATGTAACTATTTCTCCCCAGAATAACTTGTAGGTGTATTAGTCAGATGACCATTCACTAATTTCGCTGAAACTTTCATTACTGATTTTAAGAAATAGCAGACTCTCCATTTGCAGTATGACAGAACAGTTAATGGCATTGGAAGGTTATTTCCCAGGGCATGACAAGAATGCTTTTAGTGCTTAAAAGTGAAACTGTTTTCCAAAGAAAAGAGGAAGTTATTCACCTAACTCCCCACACTGTTGCTGAAATAATTTGGAAGGATTCCTATCTCACAAAGTTGGTGGTTGCACTGTATTTGCAGTATGAGAAAGGATTTATGCATTTTAAATACTACAATTCTGTCGGGAAAAGCCATTCAGTCTTAAATGAGGCACACGAATCATATCTAACAGCATTAAAAACTACCTTACTTTGCATGAACGTGCACTTAAACTGTAGTTTTCTCTGTGGAATAGGGAATGTTCAATTTTAGCTAAGATAATCTGCATAGAAAGGACTAATTTACATTCTCATGACTGCCTCTGTTATTCTCATCTTAAGCACATATTTATAATTATGAAAAGCCTATAGTATTTTCTTTACATTAGGATCCTACAAAACTTTACCTTATTTTTATGTTACACTCTATTATTATTAGTTCCATGAAACTGGCAAAATTTAAAGACAAAATGGGTATTTATGAAATAAATATGGAAGTGTCTATGTAATTAAAATTATTTAAAAGATTTTTGGTTAAAAAAGCTTTTTGATTTCTTTACAAACATAAGTAAAAGCTTTAGAGTTCTTTTACAACTGAACTGTGGTGTAAATATGTATTACCATCCTACTATCATTGCTGCACATGGTTCATGATACGTTAAATGAGTGTCCACTCAGAACTCAAGCATGAGTTTGTCAGTTTTTAGTTGACCTTATAAAGGGAATAATGCTGAATAATAGCTCTTTTTTTTTTTTTTTTACTTTATTATGGACTGTTCAATAAATGTCAGGTCAATTGCTTTTCCTCCAAAACCAATTCCCTTAAAATGAATTGAAAATTGTTTTTCTTTCTTGAAAAGAACTGAAGACACCTAAGGGGTCATCTAGTAGTATTACAGAATAGAAAACCAAGGCAAAGTAAAGTCACCTCCCCAAGTGCTCAAAAATAATGATAAAGGCAGGCCTAGAACCCTGTTTTCCTCATTCCTAATACAGTGTTTGTCTAACTACCGTTTGCTCTTGTGGGATAGTAAGGACAACATGCGTTGTGGTACATTCTCCATTCAAAAGCATTCAATTCATATTCAGAAGGTAGAATGATTTTTAGGTTTCAAGTTAGAATACAATTTTTCAGAATTTCATCACAGCTTGCATTCAGATCTTTTCTGAAAAATAATATGAATTCTCTAAATTCCTGAGCTTGTTTATTTCGTATTTATTTATTTATTTATTTATTTTTGAGATGGAGTCTCACTCTGTCACCCAGGCTAAAGTGCAGTGCCGTGATCTCGGCTCATTGCAACCTCTGCCTCCCAGATTCAAGGGATTCTCTTGCTTCAGCCTCCCAAGTAGCCGGGATTACAGGTGCACACCACCACACCTGGCTAATTTTTGTATTTTCAGTACATACGGGGTTTCCCTATGTTGGCCAGGCTGGTCTCAAACTCCTGACCTCAAGTGATCCACCTGCCTCAGCCTACCAAAGTGCTGGGATTACAGGGCTGAGCCACTGCACCTGGCCAGCCACAGGGCCCAGCCCCTCAGCTTGTTTTTTAAAAATTGCCTTTCACTTTCCTAATTTACTTTTCACTATTTGATGAGATTAAATGATAGTTTAGATACTATACAAATAAAATAGTAATAACATTTCGGCTGCTGAAAAAACGTACTCCTATATTTTAGACATAAATTCATAAAATTCAACCAGTCTTGCAGTTGGTCATCAGCAGTCAGACAGTCAAGCAGTTTATTACTTTTCTTCCTGCTCTTTAGAATATGAGCCACAACTGGGCAATTCTCAGATGTATTTACTAGTTTTCCGCTGCTCACATCCATTGCATAAGACCTGCCTACTAAGAACTGCTCTCAACTCTAATAAAATCAATGACTATGGCAGAGAAACTTCTGATTTATAATTTGCAATAAGAAGTTTAATAGTGACGTGACTTAGTTTTTAAGCTTTATTTCTAATGAGAGCACACGGTGACCGTAATCTACATTACAATTAATATAATCAGCATTAGAATGTTAAAGAGGACATTTTAAGTCACATTTCAGAATGTTATTTACAATTCATTCTACATTTTATCTACACATATATAATCAAGTTTAATTCGAAGTCTTAATTTAATTCTTTTTTCCACCTATCAAATACAGTTTGAAAATTTTATTGTTTCATCGTTCATTTGTTTAATATTATGATTTTCAAATATTCTATTTAACCAACCCTATTAAACATTGGTCCCATCCAACATTTGCCATTTATCCTTCCTTCCTACTGAGCCTAGTGACAGAAAAAGGCTGAGAACATAGGAAGTAGGGTGGAAGGCTGAGGAATGGTGATAGTGGTGAATAACTGTTGAAGCTTGCAATAAATATAGGCAAGTTCTCAGTAGGGATTCCTACTAAACCTAGCCTAAATCAAATAAAATTACTGGATCATATACAGCACCACTTTTCTTTTAGAATCGACATCATTCTGACTCATTATGGCAATTCTTGTATCTGGGACCTCAAGTAAGCCCGCAATATTTATTATGCCAAATAGTTAATAAAGAACGCAGACTGCTTTCTTTGCATACAATTTTGAGTTATGCTCCAACAAACTCCACACACTTTTATTACCTCTTATTATATCATCAAATATCAACTTCATACTTTTTCACCAATCATCTCCCTTAATACTAATTTGATATTTAATTACTAAATGTTATTTTATTTTAAAGTGTTACTTTAAATTTATAAATTAAATTTTAATTTACTAAAATACTAATTTAATAGCAATTAAAAACTTAATGAAAAATAGTAATTAGGTTTATGTATCCTGGCCAAAGTCATAAATTAAACAGAGCAGCCATAAACTGCTCCTTATAATACATAAATGGAAATTGTAAGCATGTGATCAAGCTCTTCCCAGAAAAAAACAGTCATCAAAACAAATGAGAGCTAATTTAAAACACTCATTCTGTGCTTCATTCAATATTGTGCCCAGCAATAAAAAGTAAAGATTAATTCTGGTTTTACAAAACCTTTCAGTTAGCTCTGTCATCAATTTGAAAACAATGTAAGGTAATTTCTATAAATTATAAAAATTCGTCAAAGATATTCTTTATTATCTTTACAATTCAATTTAAAATGTCAATTTTTTAAAAAGAGGCCTTCAAATGAATCATATCTATATGTTTATTATTTTTTCTCTCTTCTTATTTATGTTCTAATATGCCTTCCCCATAATACCGTTTCTATGTCTATAGTTAATTCATTATAGAACAGTGCTTCCATTCAAGCTCAAGTTAGCAGAATATATTCATCAAAAATAATTGGACTTGAGAAGATAGATTTAGATTATGACAGAGAATAACTCATTATGGTTATTAACAATATTCTCACCAACTGAGCTGTTTGAGAGTTGGAAGGTAAAAATATTAGAAAATATATTTTCATAGTTAGAAAATTGAGCTGAAATAAAGCTAAAATATGCAGGTTTCCCAGTATTAAATTTCATGACATTTAAAAAATTATCTTCTCTCTCCCTCCTACCCTAATGCTATAATGATCAGTAAGATCACCTAATTACTTTTGCATACAGTGAAGAGTTACAGTTTTGTAATGGCACCTCAAAGGAGCAACTTCAGTAACAGTGACTCATTTAGCTGTTTAGAAATTCTGTTGATTCACAGGGGGTTACAAGCTGTTGCTCAATAGACTAACATGATCAAGTAATTTATGTTAAACAGAACAATTTTTCTCTTGATAAACTATAATTGTATTTCATAAAATATGAATTAATATAGTTTCAAAATATGGCAACGATTACTATTAATTATGTGTTCTAGCAAGACATGCACATTAAAAATGTAACTGTACACTTGTGTAGACAAAATATTTTATTGCATATGGTAGAACTTAAACTCTATCATTTAAAAACAACAGAGTATATGAATATAAGTTCATTGATGTACTATAGCTCCTGAAAAATTTAAATTATTACCACCACAGTTAAACTGATATGAAACATGTAAAAATAGCACAAGATATTATATTTCAACAAACATATACTTTCTTTTTTCTGGTTTTTTTTTTTTTGAGACTGAGTCTCACTCTGTCACCCAGGCTGGAGTACAATGGTGTGATCTCGGCTCACTGCAACCTCCACCTCCCAGGTTCAAGCAATTCTCCTGCCTCAGCCTCCTGAGTGGCTGGGATTACAGGTGTGCACCACCACACCCGGCTAATTTTTGTATTTTTAGTAGAGAGGGGGTTTCACCATGTTGTTCAGGCTGGTCTCGAACTCCTGACCTCCTGATCCGCCCGCCTCGGCCTCCCAAAGTGCTGGGATTACAGGAGTGAGCCACTGTGCCCGGCCAATGAACATATAATTCCAAATTTTAATTTACTCAAAGAAATCAAAATATAATGGAAGGCATACAGTGGAATATACCATTAAAATACAAAATATCAAAAAATAGTTAATGACATTGGAAGAGCACATGGTATAATGTTAAGTTAAAAAAAGGAAGACATCAAATAATAAAATGATTGTAATAAATCACAGTATCACACCACCATTTTAACCATGATTATACCTGTGTGATTTTTATTTTTAGTGTTTTCTATATGTTTAGTATTTTCTACAATTTTATCTATGAGCGTGCATTAACCGATGAACAAAACAAAGCACATTTTTGCATACATACATGTGTGTTGAGGTGACCCTTAATAAAAGATTAATGTCATTTTTTTAAAAGCCACATAAATGTCAAACACAGTGTCTGCTGCATGCCTTGCAATGTTTTATTTAATTATAACAGCAACCCTATAAAGTAAGTATTGTTACTTTAATTCAAATACTCATCAAGTATTTAATGAAGAAACTGAAAATCAGGAGGTTAAATAAATTTCTAAGGCCAAAGAGCTAATTAAGCAAAAGAAACAGGATTTAAGTCATTGCCCATGGCTCAAAATTTTGTACTCTTTTGCTCTTAGCACAATACCTCTCCAATGATTAATGAATAAATTATATTATAAATATGTACCAATTTATCAACTCTTTCCTTTAAATTTAAATAGCAATAATGAACCAGAAATATAAATTTTAATTAGTGAAGATTCCCGAGCAAAGTTGAGGGAAATGTTCCATTATCTTTGAACATGAGAGAGAATTGAACTTTAAAAATATTTCTATTATGTAAACATTTAAAATGATAAACAATTATGTAAATTTTACATTGCTTCAGACTGGGAATTTAGAAATTGATAACAATGCAGTAGCGTATTTTTAAAGACATACAAAATAGCCTGTCCTATAACTGGCTATAACGTTCCTATAATGAACGTTTCATTATTGACTCCTTCTCAGTTTTATTATAAATTTTTTTGCACAATCGTGATACTTTAGGTTGTACACTACCTCTAGAATTCATAATAAAGTGATGCTGGCAGTGAATAAATAATATTTAAAGATTCTGGATATTTAAATATAGCCTTCGAACAGTTTTAGTGATACTTAAGTATCAATATATTACTCAAAAAGGCAGAGCCCTTTCTGGAATTGACTTATGGTTTATTCTATTATTCCTCATGGATATTTCTTTTATTGTGTGTGGTAGAGAAATTTGCTTTATTGTTAAGTTTCTAATTATTCTGAATATTGACTCTAAAGTGATATAAAAACTATGACTATTATGAAAATTTTTTTTTTTTTTTTTTGAGACAGAGTCTTGCTCTTTTGCCCAGGCCGGACTGCAGTGGTGCTATCTCTGCTCACTGCAAGCTCCACCTCCCAGGTTCACGCCATTCTCCTGCCTCAGCCTCCCGAGTAGCTGGGAGTACAGGCGCCCGCCACCACGCCCGGCTAATTTTTTTTGTATTTTTAGTTGACATGGGTTTCACCGTGTTAGCCAGGATGGTCTCGATCTCCTGACCTAGTGATCTGCCCTCCTCGGCCTCCCAAAGTGCTGGGATTACAGGCGTGAGTCACTGGGCCCAGCCTGTGAAAATTTTTGTAGTGTGTTGAGGATGGAAGATTTCAGTACATTTGCTCTGAAATACCATCATCTCTGTGCACAAACTAGTTCTCAAGTCAGCCAGCGCTTTTTGTATAATCTTTTTTTTTCTTCAACTTTTATTTTAAGTTCAGGGGTACATGTACAGGATGTGCAGGTTTGCTACATATGTAAACGTGTGCCATAGTGGTTTGCTGCACGGATCATCCCATCATCTAGGTATGAAGCCCAGCATCCATTAGCTATTTTTCCTGATGGTCTCCCTCCCACCACCCTCCTCCTCTAGCAGGCCCCAGTGTGTGTTGTTCCCACCCATGTGCCCATGTGTTCTCATCATTCAGCACCCATGTATAAGTGAGAACAAACCAACAGCCAATATAATACTGAATGGGCAAAAGCTGGAAGCATTCCCCATGAAAACCAGCACAAGACAAGGCTGTCCTCTCTCACTACTCCTATTCAATATAATATTCGAGGTTCTGGCCAGGGCAATCTGGCAGGAGAAAAAAGTGTAGCGTATTCAAATAGGAAGAGAGAAAGTCAAATTATTTTTGTTTGCAGATGACATGATCCTGCATCTAGAAAACCCCATGATCTCAGCCCAAAAGCTTCTTAAGCTGCTAAGCAACTTCAGCAGTCTCAGGATACAAAATCATTGTACAAAAGTCGCTAGCATTCTAATACACCAACAACAGGCAAGCAAAGAGCCAAATCATGAATGATTTCCTATTCACACTTGCTACAAAGAGAAAAATACCTAGGAATACAGCTAACAAAGGAAGGAAGTACTTCTTGAAAGAGAACTACAAACCACTGCTCAAGGAAATCAGGGAGGACACAAACAAATGAAAAAACATCCCTTGCTCATGGATAGGAAGTATCAATATTGTGAAAATGGCCATACTGCCCCCAAAAATTTGTTCATTCAATGCTTATTCCTATTAAAGTACCATCGACATTCTTCACAGAATTAAAAATAAAACTATCGGCCAGGCGCGGTGGCTCACGCTTGTAATCCCAGCACTTTGGGAGGCCGAGGCAGGCGGATCACGAGGTCAGGAGATCGAGACCATGGTGAAACCCTGTCTCTACTAAAAATACAAAAAATTAGCCGGGCGTGGTGGCGGGCGCTTGTAGTCCCAGCTACTCAGAGAGGCTGAGGCAGGAGAATGGCGTGAACCCGGGAGGCAGAGCTTGCAGTGAGCCGAGATCGCGCCACTGCACTCCAGCCTGGGTGACAGAGCGAGACTCCATCTCAAAATAAAATAAAATAAAACTATCTTAAAATTCATATGGAACTAAAAAGGAGCCTGTATAGACAAGACAATCCTAAGCAAAAAGAACAAAGCTCTAGGCATCATGCTATCTGACTTCAAACTATACTACAAGACTACAGTAACCAAAACAGCATGGTACTGGTACTAGAACAGACACATAGACCAATGGAACAGAATAGAGAACTCATGAACACTTCTCATCTCTGGCGAAGGATGATTTCCAAGTGTTGCTTTAGGATATTTTAGAGTAATTCTAGTCATTTAACAAAATATTAAAATTTACAAAATACATGACATTTTGAGTATTTCAGGAAATCAGTGGGGTGCAACAACTCAATAAAAAGTTCTTATCACTTTTCTAACTGGCAGAAAGGGAGATATTAAGGTTAAATTAAAGTTAAATGCTCAGTGCCCTTCAAATACTTAGTACTTTTAAAATATGTAACAATAAAGTGAAAATAGTTTTTTTACATTTTTATACAATTGAAATGTAGGCACATTTTGGATGGAGTAAATAGTTTCATTAAGCATTAGTTTCAACATATTCCTCTGGGTAATAAAGTATATTTTAAGGTGTAGAAAAACATTTATTCAGGTGGTTCTTCAAAGGCTGTATTTCTAAATCTGGATTTAGTTCATCTAAATATGCTTAGACAGATGTGTATGTACATGTTTGCTTAAATAACTAAACATTTATTTGTAATTGTATTTTCCCTTTCCTTTCTGCATTAATTACAAATCTAAAAGAGGTTAAGATAACTCACTATTTTCAATAAAATATTAATAGAACAAACTTATTCATCATGTTTTGATTTGATAGTTGGTTGTTGCATTCTCAAATATATTTCACTTGATCATCTAATGTTTAAATAATATAAAATTATAGTTAATAAGTCCATGTTCTACTCTCTTGTGTCTACCAGAGCTTAAATAAATTTATGATATTGATATGACTTGGTGTATTCGTTTGGATTTCATAGAGCCGACTACTTGCTAATGCTCAAACCAAACGAGCAACCACCACAAAAAGCCAACTTCTTTTTTTTTTAATTGAACTTTTCCTGTGAAATCCTGTTGACATCATATCTATATAGATTTTGTATACAAAGTCACACTCACTAGATTAACATTTCAAAAAATTTATAGTATATCTAAAATTTATATCCACCCTTGGTTAATATGAACTAAGCATATTGTTCAAAATTTTTAATTTTTGTAGGTAAATAGCAGGTGTACATATTTATGAGGTACATCAGACATTATGGTACAGGCATGCAATGTGTAATAGTCACACCATGGAATGTTGGGTATCTATCTACTCAGAAATTTATCCTTTGTATTACAAACAATCCAATTATACTATTTCAGTTACTATAAAATGTACAATTAAATTATTATTGACTGTATTCCCCTGTTGTTCTATCAAATAGTAGGTCTTATTCATTTTTTTCTAATTGTTTTCTAATTGTTTTTTTGTTTCTCTTAACCATCCCAACATTCCCCCCAAACCCCACTACCCTTTCCAGCTACTGGTAACTATCCTTTTACTCTCTATCTCCATAAGTTTAATTGTTTTGACTTTTAGTTTGCACAAATAAATGAGAACATGCAATATTTGTGTTTCTGTGCCTGGCTTATTTTACTTAACATAATGACCTCCAGCTCCATCTATGTTGTTGCAAATGATTGGATCTCATTCCTTAATATGGCTGAATAGTACTTCATTGGTGGTGTAATAGTACACCACCATTACAGTGTTGTACTATTCTGTTTTTCTGTGTGCTTACTATTACCAGTGAGTTTTTTTTATCTTAAGATGGTTTCTTCTAGCACATTTCTTTATGCATTTATCAGTTGAAAGACACTTGAGTTGTCTCCAAATATTGGCTATTGTAAACAGTTCTGTAACAAACATGGGAGAGCCAATATCTATTAGATATACTAGTTTTCATTCTTTTGGGTGTGTACCCAGCAGTAGAATTGCTGGATAATATAGTAGCTTTTGTTTCATTCTTTTTTTTTTATTTTTGAGGAAACTCCAAAGCACTCTCTGTTGTGGTTGTATTAATTTACATTCCCACCAACAATGAAAGAGGTTTCCCTTTTCTCCACATCCTCACCAGAATTTGTCATTGCCTGACATTTAAAAAAAAATTATTTTAACTGGGATGAGATAATATCTCATTATAATTCTAATTTGTGTTTCTCTGATAATCAGTGATGTGAAGCACCTTTTCATATGCCTGTTTGTCATTTGCATGTATTCTTTTGAGAAATGTCTATTCAGATCTTCCATTCTTATTTTAATCAGATTATAAGATTTTTTTGTATAGAGTTGTTTGAGCTCCCTATATATTCTGCTTATTAATCACTTGTCGAATGGGTAGTTTGCAAATATTTTCTCACATTCTGCAGGTTGTCCCTTGCCTTTGTTTATTGTATCCTTTGCTGTGCAGAAGTTTTAATTTGATGACCAAATCCCATTGGTCCATTTTTGCTTTGGTTGTCTGTGCTGGTGAGGTATTACTTAAGAAATTTCTGCGCAGATCAATGTCTTGGAGAGTTTCTTCAACATTTTCTTGTAGTAATTTTATAGTTTGAGTTCTTAGACTTAAGTATGTAATCCGTTATAATTTGATTTTTATATGTGGTTAGAGATAGGGGTCTAATTTTATTCTTCATCATCTCTGAATTAAGTTTTCCTAGCACAATTTTTTGAAGAGAGTGGCTTTTCCTCAGTGTATATTCTTGGCACTTTTGTTGAAAATTAGTACACTGTAGGTGTGTGAATTTATTTGAGTTCTCTATTCTGTTCCCTTGGTCTATGTGTCTGTTTTTATACAAGTACATACTGTTTTGGTTACTGTAGCTCTGTAGTATAATTTGAAGTAAGGTGACGTGATTCCTCCATTTTTTTCCTTTTGGCTCAGAATAGCTTTGACTATTTAGGTCTTTTGATAAACCATATACATTTTAGGATTGTTTTCTTCTACTTCTGTGAAAAAATGTCACTGATAGTTGAATAGGGATTGCATTGAATCTGTAGATTACTTTGGGTAGTATGGACATTTTGAGAATATTGATTCTTCCAATCCATGAACATGAAATATCTTTCCATTTTTTGGTGTCCTCTTCAGTTACTTTTATCAGTATTTTATAGAGTTTATTGTAGAGACTTTTCACTTTTTTTGCCAATTCCTAGATATTTAATTTTACTTGTGGCTATTGTAGATGGGAGTATTATTTTATTTCTTTTTCAGATTGTCTCTTGGTGACATATAGAAATGCTATTGATTTTTGTATACTGACTTTGTATCCTGCAACTGTACTGAATTTGTTTATCAGTTCTAGTAGTTTCCTCGTTTTCATCATTATTTTTTATTGGTTTGTTATTTCGTCTTTCTACTTAAGAGTAGTTTACACACCACCATTACAGTGTTGTACTATTCTGTTTTTCTGTGTGCTTACTATTACCAGTGAGTTTTTTATCTTAAGATGGTTTCTTCTAGCACATTAATATATTTTTCTTTCAAACTGAAGAACATCTTTTAGCATTTCATGTAGGATAGGTTTGGTGTTGATGAAATCTCTCAGCTTTTGTTTGTCTGGGAATGTCTTTATTTCTTCTTCATGCTTGAAGTATATTTTCACTAGATATATTATTTGAAAGTAAAAGAATTTTTCCTTCAGTACTTTAAATATGTGATGTCACTCTTTTCTGGCCTGTAAGGTTTCCAGGAAAAGTCTGCTGCCAGACCTGTTGGAGCTTGATATAATTTGAATGTGCTTCCTGCCCAAATCTTACATTGAAATGTAATCTCATATATTGGAGTTGGGGCCAGGGTGGGAGGTGATTGAACCATGGAGGAAGATTTCTCATAAAAGGATTAACACCATCCTTCTTGGTGCCATCCCCCTGATAGAGAGTGAGTACTTCTGAGATCTAGCCATTTAAAAGTGTGTTGCACCCCTCTCCTCACTCTCTTGCTCATGCTTTTGCCATGTGACATAATTGCTTCCCATTGCCTTTGACCATGATTGTAAGTTTTCTGAGCCCTTCCGAGATGCTGAGCATATGCCAGCATCATGCTTTCTGTGCAGCCTGTATAAGTGAGACAATTAAACCTTTTTACTTTATAAATTTCCCAGTGTCAGCTATTTCACAAAAAAAAAAAAAAAAACGGTTCCAAGGAGTTGGGAATTTCTCTAAAGATACCTGAAATCTGGAAAAAACTTTGGAATTGGGTAGCAGACAGAAACTGGAAGAGTGTGGAGGGTTCAGAAGAAGATAGGAAGATGAGGGAATGTTTGAAACTTTTTATTGACGGTTAAATTGTTGTGGCCACAATGCTGATAGTCATATAAACAATGAAGTCCAGGTTGAGGCGATCTCAGATGGAAATGAGAAACTTATTGGGAAATGGAGCCAAGGTCACTTTTGTTACGACTTAGCAAAAAAATTGGCTGCATTGTGCCCCTGGCTTGGGGATCTGTGGAACTTTGAACTTTAGAGTGATGATTTAGGGCATCTGGAGGAAGAAATTTCTCAGCAGTAAAATGTTCAAGATGTGACCTGGCTGCTTCTAATAGCCTGTGTTCATATGTGGGAGTAAACAAATGACTTAAAGCTGAAACTTATATTTAAAAGGGAAGCATAATGTAAAAGTTTGAAATTTTTTCAGCCTGGCCATATCACAGAGAAAAAAAAGCTTTTTCAGGAGAGAAACGGAAGCAGATGAGACTTTGGACTTTGAACTTTTGAGTTAACACTGAAATGAATTAAGACTTTGTGGGATTATTGGAAAGGAGTGATTATATTTTGAAATGTTAGAAGAACATGAGATTTGGGAGATGCCACCTTCCAAATAATATGGTTGTCCCTGCCTATGCCTCGTATTAAAATGTAATCCGCAATATTGGAGGTGGGGCCTGGTGGAAGGTGATTGGATCACGGAAGCTGATTTCTTATGAATGGTTTGGCATCATTCCCTCAGTACTGTCCTCACAATAAAGAGTGAGTTCTCCTGAGATCTGGTTGTTTAAAAGTGTGTAGCACCTCTAAACTCACTCTCTTGCTCCTGCTTTTGCCATGTGAGGTATTTGTTCCCCCTTTGCCTTTTGCTATGATGGTAAGCTTCCTGATGTCTCCCCAGAAACTGAGCATATAGTAGCATCATGCTTTCTATACAACCTGCATGACCGTGAGCCAGTGAAAACTCTTCTCTTTATAAATTACTCAATTTCTGGTATTTCTTTATAGCAATTCAAGAATAGACTAATACAGAGCTCTATTTTGTTAGTTGTTTCTTTTCTCTTGCTGCTTTTAGGATTCTTTCTTTATCAATGACCTTTGGGAGTGCGGTTATTAAATGCCTAGACATAGTCTTCTTTGGGTTAAATCTGCCTGGTGTTCTGTAACCTTCCTATACTTGAATGCTGATATCTTTTGATAGGTTTGGAGAGTTCTCTGATATTATCCCTTTGAGAAAACTTTCTGCCCATACCTCTTTCCCTACCTTCCCCTTAAGGCCAATAACTCTTAGATTAGTGCTTTTGAGGCTATTTTTCTAGATACTGTAGTGATGCTTCTTTTTTTTTTTATTCTTTTTGTCTCATCTGACTTTGTATTTTTTATAGCCTGTCTTCAAGCTCACTAGTTCTTTCTTCTGCTTGATGCATTATGTGATTCAAAGATGGATGCATTCTTCCATATGTCAATTGCATTTTTCAGCTCCAGAATTTCTGGTTGATTCCTTTTAATTATTTTAATCTCTGTTAAAATTATTGGATAGAATTTTGAATAACTTCTCTCTGTTATCTTGAATTTCTTTGAGCTTCCTTAACACAGTTATTTTGAATTCTCTATCTAAAAAGTCATATATCTCTGTTTTTCTGGGATTGGTCCTTGGTGCCTTATTTAGTTCATTTGGTGAGGGCAAACTTTCTTGGGTGGTGTTGATGGTTGTACACGTTCATTAACATCCGGGCATTGAATAGTTAGGTATTTATTGTAGTCTTCACAGCCTGGGATTGTCCTTCTTAGGAAGGCTATCCAGGTATTTGAAAGGATTTGGGGCTTCAAGCCCAATAACACTGTAGTTTTTGTGGACTCCTAGAGCTACTGCCTTGGTAGTCTTAAATAAGATCCAAAAGAATTCTCTAGATTACCAGGAAGAGACTCATATTGTCTTCCCTTACTTTCTCCCACATAAACATAGTCTCTCTTTCTGTGTTGAGCCATGTGAGGCCGGGGATGTTGTGATGTAAGCACCTCCATGGCCACTATCACTGAGACTGTGCTGCACCAGATCTGAAGCCAGCACAGCACTGAGTCTTGCCCAAGACTCTTTTCTTAAGGGTGATGGATTTCCCCAGGACTTGGAGATGTCCAGTGATGTCTAGGAGTCAGGACTTGGCATCAAAAGTTTCACCAGTTTACCTGAGATGTTCTCTTCCATTTTGGCTATGCTGGCACTCACACAACAAAACAAAGTCCTTCTACATCTTCCATCCCCTTTACAAAGGCAGAGGAGTTTCTCCCTGTGGCCATAACCAGCACCAGCTCATGGGTGTTCAGCCAAATCACCACTGATGTTCACTTAAAGACCAAGTCAGCTTCTGGTGACTGCTGTCAGGTCTAGCACTCAGTCTTCAGGGCAGTGGTCTTCCCTTGGGCCTAGGGCAGGTCTATAAATGATGTCTAAGAACCTAGGTCTGTACACAAGGAAAGCAAGGGCCTGCTTGTTGCTCTAACCTGCTGTGGATGAGCTGGTAGAAAACAATGTTTCTTTAACTTTTCCTTTTGCTTTTCTCAAACAGTTGGAGTCTTTCAATGTAGCCAGCACAGCTGGAAATGTGCTGGGTCACACCCGAAGCCAGCATATCTCAGAACCCACGGCCCATGGAGCACTACATGAATCACTGCTGGTTATTCAGAGCCCAAGGGTTCTTTAGTCAGCAGTTTATGACTAACTGCCAGAACTAGTTCCTTCCCTTCAAGGCCGTGGGTTTGCTTCCAGCCTAGGTTGTATCTAGTTAAGTCATCTGTGAGATAGAGCCTCGAAAGGAGGCCTCACAATTCTGCCCAGTGCCCTATCCTACTGTGGCTGAGCTGGTATCCAAAATGCATAATAAAAGTCCCCTTTACTCTTTGCTCTCCTTGCCTTAAGAAGAAGGAAGGAGTCACTTGATTGTTGCTAGCTGCACTGCCTGGGCTTGGGAGAGGGGTGGCACAAGGACTCCCTTAGCTGCTCCAGCTGGTGTCTGCCTAGGTCACATGCCACTCTAATTCACTGACTCTAAGCCCAGCCTAGCACTAGGAGTTGCCTAGCAATTGTATTCTTTGTGTCTCACACTGCCTTTCATGTTTACCTAGAAACCCAGAGCAATTCGGTTTGTGATGGCAAGGCTTGCTGAGAAACTCAAGTTCTGACCACCAGAACACCCCTCTGGCTAGGTCTGGTCCAAATGCTCCCTGAGTGTGCAAGGGCTGGCTAAGCCCAGCACAGCTTCATTCTCCACTGTGACAGGGCAGCACTAAGTTCAATGTAAAGTCCCCCAGTCACTGCACTATTCCTCCCCAAAGTGCACAGTTTCTCTTTCTGCACCACAAGACCTCTGCTATTAGATGAAGGAGAGGTGGCACCAGTAATTCAAGACTGTCTTTTCTGCCCTCCTCAGTGCCTCTTTTAATGATATGATATTAAAACCATGTACTATGATTGCTCACCTAATTTGTAGTTCTTATGACAGTGGTGTGTGTGTGTAAAGATACTTGTTAAAATTTGGTATTCCTTTGGGGGGATAAACAGCTTAGGTTTATATTTCACAATCTTGCTTTTCCCTTGCTCTATTTGTATTTTTTTAATGGCACATTTAACAAGCACCAATATTTGATTAGTCATAAACATTCAGAAATGTAGATCATATTATGTAGCATTTTATTTATTCTTTTTTCTTAATCCTGCAAATGATTCTGTTTTCATAAATTTCCCAATGCACTCATCTCAATACACGAGTGTAATTTTCAGATTTTTTTTGACATCACTTTTTTCATACAAAAGCCTTTGAGTTAGTTACAAAATACCCAAATGGCCTTCCACACATCTACTAAGTGGCTGCTTGTTATTTTGAATCAATGACAAGTAAAATCAACTACATGCCCAATGGAAATTTTGGCAAGGATTTTAAATTATAATTATTAAATGTAAAAGGTGTTCCCATAGCTTAAATTTTAAACAAAATTTAATTATATGACTCATAATTTCTCAAATATTTAATGCTAGAAACACATTTTAAAACCTAGCAAAGATAATTATGTTTGACTGTTACTTGACATAGCAATTAATATCTTAAAATAAACATGATTACTTAATCAAGATCAATTAAGTTAAGATACCAGCAAGTTATTCTGAAACTATCTATAATTCTTTAATTACTAAGACAAATATAAACAAAACACTAGTCTATAGAATGGAAGAAAAAAGTTTTGATAGAAAGTTAATTATCTCAAATTTATTCTTATCTTTTCTACTTAGAGTTTACACCAATATTTTTCCAAGAGTTTTTAGTAGGATTTATGATACTTTACAAAGAATTGATCTTATCTCCTTAGTCCTGGAAAGCATGACAAATCACTCATAAGCTGAGTGTGGCAGTGGATGACCTTATTTTTTTTTTCTTGTTTCCATATAGAACTTCAAGCATGTAAGTCTTAATCTAATTATTCTTTAGCCAGTTCCTTCCCAATGAACTCCATATTTTCAGAGTTTAAACATTATTTGATATATTCTTTTATATTATGCTATTAGTAACAATGTAACTCTTCTATGAGAATGTGCCTTTTTAAAAGACAACTCATTCATTTATTCATTCAGCAACTTTATTTTCTGCAATATGTCTGGGCACATAGACAAATGGGCAGGGAAAAAAACAACTCAACCTGCGTTATGATGGAAGAACAATGTCAAGATTAAATTGTGATGTTTTGAATGCTGCATATTCAAATACTGAGTCACCTGTGAAACTTATTATGTGTTGATATGGTTTGGCTGTGCCTCCACTCAAATCTCATTTTGAATTGTAGTTTCCATAATCTCCATATGCTGTGGTAGAGAACCAGTGGGAGATAATTGAATCATGAGGGTGGTTATCCCCATGCTGTTCTCATGTTAGTGAGTTCTCATGAGATCTGATGGTATCATAAAGAGCTTTTCCCCCTTTGCTCAGCACTCACTCCATCCAGCCACCCTGTGAAGAAAGTGCCTGCTTTGCCTTTTGCCATAATTGTAAGTTTCCTGAGGTCTCTCCAGCAATGCAGAACTGTGAGTCAATTAAACCTCTTCCCTTTATAAATTATTCACCCTAGGTTTTTTTTTTTTTCATGTCACTGTGAGAACAAACTAATACAGTAAATTGGTACAAAGGTACTGGTGCACTGCTGTAAAGACATTAGAAAATTTGGAAGCAACTTTGGAACTGGGTAACAGGCAGAGATTGAAACAGCTTGGAGGGCTCTAAAGAAGATAGAAAAATGTGGGAAAGTTTGGACCTTCATAGAGGCTTGGAGGGCTCAGAAGCAGACAGGAAAATGTGGGAAAGTTTAGAACTTCCCAGAGACTTGTTGAATGGCTTTGACCAAAATGCTGATAGTGATATAGACAATGAAGTCCAAACTGAGGTGGTTTCAAATGGAGATAAAAAATTTCTTGGGTATTGGAATAAAGATCATTCTTGCTTTGCTTCAGTGAAGAGACTGGTGGCATTTTGCCCCTGCTCTAGAGATCTGTGGAACTTTGAACTTCAGAGAAATGATTTAGGGTATCTGGCAGAAGAAATTTCTAAGTGGCAAAGCATTAAGAGGAAGCAGAGCATAAAAGTTTGGAAAATTTGCAGCTCCATGATGCAATAGAAAGGAGAAATCCATTTCATTTTCTGGGGGAGAAATTCAAGCCTTGTGCAGAAATTTGCATAATTAACAAGGAGCTGAATGCTAATTCCCAAGGCAATGGGTGAAATGTCTGCAGAGCATGTTAGAGACCTTCACAGCAATTCTCTCCATCAAAGGCCTGGAGGCCTAGAAGGAAAAAATGGTTTCATGGGCCGGGCCCAGGGCCCTTATTCTCTTTGCAGCCTCAGGGCATGGTGCCTTGCATCTCAGCTGCTTCAATCTCAGCCATGGCTAGAAGAGGTCAACATACAGCTGAGGAAGTTGCTTCAGAGGGTGCAAGCCCCAAGCCTTGGTGAATTATACATGGTGTTGGGCCTTCTGGTGCATAGAGTGAAAAATTGAGTTTTGGGAACCTTCAACTAGATTTCAGAGGATGTATGGAAACACCTGGATAGCCAGGCAGAAGTTTGCTGCATGGGTGGAGCCCTCATGGAGAACCTCTTCTAGGGCAGTGCAGAAGGGAAATGTGAAATTGGAGCCCTCACACAAAGTCCCCTTTGGGGCACTGCCTAGTGGAGCTGTGAGAAGAAGGTCACAGACCCCAAAATGGTAGATCCACCAACAGATTGCAACGTGCACCTGGAAAAAAACTGCAGACACTAAATTCCAGCCTGTGAAAGCAGCCCAGAGCAGGGCTGTACCCTGCAAAGCCACAGGGGTGGTCCAGCCCAAGACCATGAGAGTCCACCTCTTGCATCAGTGTGACCTGGATGTGAGACATGGAGTTAAAGAAAATCACTTTGGAGTGTTAAGATTTAATGACTTCTCTGTTGGGTTTTGGACTTGCATAGGTTCTGTAGCTTCTTGGTTTTTGCCAATTTCTCTCACTTGGAACAGATAGAATTACCCAATTTCTGTACTTTCATTTTTTCCAGAAAATAACTAACTTGCTTTTGATTTTACAGGCTCACAGGCAGAAGTGACTTGCCTTGTCTTGGATGAGACTTTGGACTTGGACTTTTGGGTTAATGCTGGAATGAGCTAAAACTTTGGCGGACTGTTGGAAAGGTATTATTGTGTTTTGAAATATGAGTATATAAGATTTGGGTGGGGACAGGGGTGGAATTGTGTGGTTTGGCTGTGTCTCCACCCAAATCTTATCTTGAACTATTTTTCTCATAATCCCTACATGTCATGGGAGGGACCCACTGGGAGGTAATTGGCTCATGGTGGTGGTTACCCCCATGCTGTTCTCATGATAGTGAGTGAGTTCTCACAAGATCTGATAGTTTTATAAGTGGCTTTTTACATTTTGCTCAGCACTCACTCCTTTCTGTCACCCTGCAAAGATGGTGCTTGCTTTGGCTTCTGCCATAATTGTAAGTTTCCTGAGGCCTCCACAGCAATGTGAAATTGTGAGTCAATTATACCTCTTACCTTTACAAATTACCCAGTTTTGGGTATTTCTTCATAGCAGTGTGAGAATGAGCTAATACATGTATTTGGCCAAAAGGACCTTCCAGGAGCCTCTGTTATAACAGCTTATGAAATAAGACTTTTGATCAATAATTCTTTTAATCAGAGAAGGACAGAACCTTTCTAAAATTGAACAGAAGGGATGGTAATGCAAGTGCTATGCAAATACCAAGCAGCTGTTTCATAAGGGAAACTATGGCTTTGGAAATACAATAGCCATAGCACTACTTATCTGAAGTCATGAATGTGTTAGTTTAAGATCTCAGACCTCAGACATCTCCAAACTGCAAGCACTGCCTACAATAAACTTTAAAATATTCCATTGAAGTCTCTAATCTGTATAATTCATATTTCCTTTGGTTATATCAGGATTACAGTATTATTATATTCCAGAAAATATTAGACATTTTTCTGTCAACATTTCAGGTCCATTGAGAAGTTGAAAAATAACTTCCCTATCATAAACCTAATTTTTTTATGTGAATGTTAAAATATCATCATGATAGATCCTAGGTACATATTTAAAAGCAGTAATGAAGGTCAAATATTTCTTCTGTGTTTTAGACTATACACTTGAATTAAAAATTCCCTTCCATTTCAAACAAAGTTTAAACCTTATAAACTTAGCAAACCACTTCTGCTGTGTGGGCCTTAATTTTATTTTCTTTAATAATGAAGATGTAGAACTGGATGATCTCTAAGATTCTTTCTGATACTATTATTCAGCATTCATTTTAAAACTTATGAGGGTCCTATGTTGCACCAGGTGTTGGGTTAAGCATTGCAGAAACAAAAATATACATCACGAAACCCTGCTACTCAGGCTCTGATATTATAATAGAGAATACACGTTTGTAAACAAGTTAATTATACTAGAAAGTGCTAAAATGAGAATTGAGATGCTTTGGAGGGCTAAGGAAACAAAGAATAATCTTAGACAGTATGAAGTTTGGTGGGGAGTGGGATGTTGACAGTGGGAAGAGCTAGCTTATATAAAGACATGCCAAGAAGAAAGTGGGGCTCCTTTGCAGGACCCTTCTTGGTTCACATTAGGAGAAGAATATGCCACATAGAAAATGACAAAAAAAGGTGGAAGTTACAGAAAACAGAAAACAGATGATAAGAACAAACTTATTTCAATTATTTTTTGTAGCCATTAAAGAGTTAATTAAAAACTCAGAGCAAAGAGGTGATATTCAATTCAAAAATTAATAATATATCAATTTAAAAATTAAGAGTTGCTAAGTGCTATAGGCTGAAGAATAGTTTATAAAAATGGAGGATTATCAAAGGGGTTATAGTTAGATATATATGTTTGAACTATGTAATTAATAAAGTCCCTCTGATTCTAAGGGGTTTAAGGCTTTAACTAGGTTATGCCATTTACCCCATAAATAAATACACCTACCCTGTACCCATAAAATTTTTAAAAATAATAATAGTAATTTTTAAAAAATTCTTTAGGGCCTGGAATATCAGGCTAAATTTTAGTGTTTAGCTGTAAATAATGCAAGTCTTTTAACTGATTTAAAGAAAGTGGCATGCATAAAATATGGCATAGAAAGTTGGCATTTACTCTTCTTGCTGTATACAAGACATTGAAGAGTAGAATGTAGAATATCTTTGTTTTCCACAACTAAAACATAATACTTACAATAACTATTATGTTTTGAGGAACTTACAGGTCATCAAAGTGGCCAGTTAACTCTTCTTTGCAGATAGAGATAGGTTGGTGAAAAATGCTGAGAAGAATCAAGGTATATTCTACCTCTAAAATCGACTGTTCTATGATTAAAAAATTTTTTTCTTGGTTGATTAACAGTGAAGATCTAGTGTTCTTCCAATCTGAGTAAAACTGACTCTGTGTAAATAAAGAATATTTTCCCGTAATGGAGAATGAGATACTGAATTTACCAAGCTTTTACTACTGAATTTTTGTCACTTCTGTAACACATTCATATTCTCTATTCTGAGCAACACATTGGGTGGTTTTGAACGTTTATCTAGAACTCCAGAAATTAAGAAAGGAGGGGGAGCAAGATGGTGGAATAGAAAACTCCACCTATTGAATGATAATGGAAATATAACACCAAAACCTATGGGATACAGCAAAAGCAGTGTTAAGAAGAAAGTTTATAGCTATATTTGCCTACATCAAAAAAGAGGAGAAAAACTTCAAATAAACAATCTAATGATGCATCTTAAAGAACTAGGAAATCAAAAGCATACCAAACCAACATTAGTATAAGAAAAAAAGATTAGAATAGAAATAAATAAAATTAAAATGAAGAAAACAATACAAAAGATGAGTAAAAAAGGTTGGTTTTTGGGAAAGTTAAACAAATTGACAAACTTTTAGCTAGACTGACTAATAAAAAAAGAGAAGACTCAAATATGTAAAACTAGAAATGATACAGGAGACACTACAACTGATGCTGCAAGAAATTCGAAAGGTCATTAATGGCTACTATGAGCAACTATATGCCTATAAATTGGAAAATCTAGAATAGACAAATTTCAAGACATGCACAACCCAATAAAATTGAATTAGGAAGAACTCCGAAACCTGAACAGACAAATAACAAGTAATGAGACCAAAGTTTTAATAAAAAAAAAAAAATCCCAGTTAAAAAAGCCCGAGACCCGGCAACTTCAACGCTGAATTCTACCATACATGTAAAGAAGAGCTAATAAGGATGCTACTCAAACAATTCTTAAAAATAGAGGTGGATGGAATACTTTCAAATTCATTCTATGAGGCCAATATTATCCTGATACCAAAAGCATACAAAGGCACATCAAGAAACACACACATACACACACACACACACACGAAAATTGCAGGACAATATCCGTGATGGGTATTGATGCAAAAATTTCCAACAAAATACTAGCAAACCAAATTCAAAAACACAATAGAAAGACCATTCATTATGACCAAGTGAGATTTGCCCCTGGGATGCAAGAGTGGTTCAACACACACAAATCAGTCAATGTAATAAGTCATATAAACAGAAGAAAGGATAAAATCCACATGATCTTTTCAACTGATGCTGAAAGTATATGAAAAAATTTAGCATTCCTTTATGATTAAAAAAACCTCAAAGAAATGGGTATAGAAGGAACATACATGAATGCAATAAAAGCCATATATGACAGAACCTCAACAAGTATCATGCTGAATGGGGAAAAATGGGAAGCCTATTCTCTAACACCTGAAACTTGAAAGGATGCCCACTTTCACTGCTGTAATTCAACATAGTAGCAAGAACTAGCTAGAGCAATCATACAGGAGAAGATACAAAGGGCATCAAAACTGGAGTGAAAGAAGTCAAATTATCCTTGTTTATAGAAGATATGATCTTATATTTGGAAAAACCTAAAGACTGCACAAACGAAACTGTTACAACTCATGAACAAGGTCAGTAAAGTTGCAGGATAAAAAATTAACATGCGGTAGCGTTTTTATATGCCAACAAGGAACAATCTGTAAGAGAAATTTTAAAAAGTTATCCCATTTACCATAGTGACAAATAAAATTAAATACCTAGGAATTAACCAAAAGTGAAAGATCTCTGTAATGAAAACTATAAAACGCTGATGAAAAAAATTGAGGAGGACACAAAAAAATGGAAAGATATTCCACGTTCATGAAATGGTAAAATTAATATTGTTAAAACATCCATAATACTCAAAGCAATTTACAGACTCAAGGCAATCTTTATCAAAATACTGGTGGCATTACTCATTGAACTAGAAAAAAAAATCCTGAATCTTACATGGAATCCCAAAAATTCTCAAATTATCAAAGCTATCCTGAGGGGAAAAAAAAAAAAAAAAGCTAGAGGAATCACCTTACCTGACTTCAAATTATACTACTCTGCTACGGTAACCAACACAGCCTGGTGGCATAAAAACAGCCACATAGACCAATGGAACAGAATAGAGAACCCAGAATTAAATCCACACACTTACAATGAATTCATTTTTAACAAAAATGCCAAGAACATACTCTTGGGAAAAGACAGTTTATTCAATAAATGAGGCTGGGAAAATTGGATATTCATATGGAGAATAAAACTAGACCCTCCTCTCATCCTATACAAAAATAAAATCAAAATGGATTAAATATTTAAATCTAAGACTTCAAACTATGAACCTACTACAAGAAAACATTGGAGAAACTCTCTAGGACATTGGTCTGGGCAAAAATTTCATGAGTACAAGCACAGGCAACTGAAGCAAAAATAAACAAACGAGATCACATTAAATTAAAAAGCTTCTGCACAGCAGAGGAAGCTATCAACAAAGTGAAGAGACAACCCACAGAAGGGGAGAAAATATTTGCAACCTACCCGTCTGACAAAAATTAATAGACAGAATATATAAGGAGTTCAAACAAGTCTATAGGGAATACTCTAATAATCTGAGCAAAAAAAAGATGGGCAAAAGATTTGAATAGACCTTTCTCAAAAGAAGAAATACAAATGTCAAACAAGCATATGAAAAAGAAATACAAATCAAAACTACAATGAGATATCCTCTCCACCCAGTTAAATTGGCTTTTATCCAAAAGACAGGCAATAACAAATGCTAGCACAGATGTAGAGAAAAGGGAACCCTAGTACACTGATGGTGGAAATGTAAAATAGTACAACCACTCTAGAGAACAGTTTGGAGTTTTTTCAAACAAACAAAAATTGAGTTACCATATGATCCAGCAATTCCCCTGCTTGGTATATACCAAAAAGAAAGGAAATCAGTATATCAAAGACACATTTGCACTCCTATGTTTGTGCAGCACTGTTCACAATAGCTAAGATTTGTAAGCAACCTAAGTTTCCATCAACAGATGAATAGAGAAAGAAATGTGGTACATATATACAATGGAGTACTATTTAGCCATAAAAAAGAAGGAGATCCAGTCATTTGCAACAATATGAATGGAACTGGAGATCATTATGTTAAGTGAAATAAGCCAGGAACAGAAAGATAAACATCATATGCTCTAACTTATTTGTAGGATCTAAAAATCAAAACAATTGAACTCATGGAAATAGAAAGTAAAAGGATGATTACCCAGGGTGGGGAAAGGTAGTGTGTGGTGGGATTTAGATGGGGACGGTTAATGAGTGCAAAAATAGTTAGAAAGAATTAATAAGACCAAGTATTTGATAGCACAACAGGATGACTATAGTTGATAATAATTTAATTATACATTTAAAAATAAATGAATATAATTGGATGGTTTGTAACATAAAGGATAAATACTTGAGGAGATGGGTACCCCATTCTCCATGATTTGATTATTACATATTGCATACCTGATTCAAAATATCCAAGGTATCACATAAATATATATACTTACTATATATGAAAACAAATTAAAATTTAAAAAATTCAGAAAGAAAACTATTCCAGAAATTTATACTAAAATAATCATGGGTTTATTTTTTAACTATATAAGTGAGAGAGTACCTAGATATCCAAGGAAGATATTTATGATATTACAATAGGAAAAATGCAAACCTTTTATTTAATAGCACATTTAATATGCTTTTTATATGAATACACAGATATGGGCAAGCCTGAAGCATATTATACTAAGTGAAATAACCCAGGCGCAAAGGATTAATACTGCATGTTTCCACTTATATTTGGAAACTAAAAATTTGATCCCACATAAGTAGAGAGTAGAATTGCGGTTACTAGAAGCTACAAAGTGTAGGGAGAAGAGGAGAGAGGGAGACATTCGTTAAAGGATACAAAATTACAACTAGACAGGAAGATTAAGTTCTAGCATTCTATAGCACTGTAGGATTACTCTAGTTTACAAAAATTTATGATATGTTTTCAAAAAGCTAGAAGAGAGGATTTCAAATATTCCCACTAAAAGAAATCATAAATGCTTTAAGTGACTGATATGCTAATTACCCTGATTTGATCACTATGCATTGTGTGTATCAAAGCATCACTATGTACCCCATAAATATGTTCAATTATTATGTCTATTAAAATATGTTAAATAAAAATACATATACTGCTCTATTAATAGTATACTTGAGTTTCTTTTTATGTATATTTCAGTGAGATGACTTTGTTTTATTTATTCTGAACCATAGATGTTTTTTGCTCTCTTTTGCCATCGTGAAAAGGATCTTAGGGAGAGATTAAATAAATCATTAAAGTTTTGTTCTAAATAGATAAACCACAGGATAAAAGGCACTACTCATTGCGAGAAATACATGTTTTCTTAACAAGTATTTTACAGAGGAACTTGGTGAATCTGAATTTAGATCACAAATTTGAAAATGTTCATCATTTTCATGCAACTTCTCATTTTTTCTATTATTTCAGAACTCATTTACACACATAAAGAAACTGTGTTGAAAGTAAAGGTAAGCACTGAACAGAGACACTTAATTTCAGGTTGAACAATTCAGGTTGCATCTTTATATTGAACTGAAATCATGATACTTTCTAAGTAAGCAGCAAATGAAATGAAGTGAAAGTCCATTTCATGTTCAAGACGAAATTATAAATGAGTGTTCCAAAATAAGGCAATGTAAGGCATTAAGTTAAATTTTAAGTTAGAAAACCAAAGTCAAATGTATGTGCACCCATATACATATTATATAGGTATATGTACTTTCTTAATTAGACATTATTGTCATATTTGACAATTACACGTTTGTGTCCCTCATAAAGTACTGAAAGAGAGTATTTTGGACTTGCATAATGTGCCTTGTGAGAATATATAGTGAATCATTTTTTATATAGCACCTAGTTCTACAATGGTCAGATGTACCTGGTGTAGGCTTTAAATTGTTGAATGGTACACTTTAAGCCTGATTTCAATAAATGACAATTGCACTGTTTTTTTCACACATTAACAAAACTGATTAGATATTTTTAAAGACCTTCTGAGCCTTTAATTTATGTTTTGACTGTTGTTCCAGCTGACATAATTTTAATAATTTAAAATGAATAATTTTAATAACTCTAGTAATGCTTGCAATATTCTCTAATGATGGATCGAACATGTCACTGAAAAACAAGTGTACCTTTTTCTTCTTTGATCCTATGAGCAAACATTTTAAATAGAGTTTATGTCATTTGGTGTTGGCTCTGTCATCTTTTAAGATCACTACTTTCTATAGCATTATGGGAGATAAGGGCAAAATGGCTGAAAGGAAAACTTGACATTGCAATATTGAAATTGGCTCACATTTCAGAAGGTGCTAGTGTTAAGTGAAATTAACTTTGGGATGTTCATCATGTTATCATAGGTTTGACAACATTAGCAACTATCATTCCACACACTGATGATAAGATGCCAGAAGGCTAGATAAGAGAATTTTAGGGGCTGCATGCGATGGCTCATGCCTGCAATCCCAGCACTTTGGAAGGCTGAAGCGAGTGGATTGCTTGAGTCCAGGAGTCTGAGATCAGCCTGAGCAACATAGTGAAACCCTGTCTCTACAAAAAATTCAAAAATTAGCCAGGAGTGCTGGTGTCTGCCGGTAGTCCCAGCCACTCAGGAGGCTGAGGTGGGAGGATGAGGATCACGTGAGCCTGGGGAGGTCAAGCGTGCAGTGAGCCATGACTGTGTCACTGCACTCCAGCCTGGGCAAGTGAAAGCATGTCTCAAAACAAACAAACAAACAAAAACTAGAAAAGGAAAGAATTAAAAAAATGGAATTGCAGGAAAGGAATGAGTTCTTTCCTTTAAGAGTATTTTATAGATGACAATGCACAATTTAAACTTGGATTGTGAGGAAGGAGGAAACCAGATCATCTCCTTTTTAAAAAGGCTTTTGGTTTTAGTCACCTTTTACATATATTGAAGCTATTGACACTTTACAAAAATAGAATAAACATGTTAATGTAATTTCTGTATTGCCAAAGTGACATTTTAATAGATGTTAAAATTCTTGTAAACAGTTCACTGTCTATACAATGATAATGAAGTAGAAGATTTTTGCAAGGGCTTGTGTAAGCTTTTTTTCTCATTTATAGATGGAATTGATACAAATACACGGAAAAAGAGAACTAGTTTAACATCAAGAAAAAGCTCAGTCTGGGAGCGGTGGCTCACACCTGTAATCCCAGCACTTTGGGAGGCCAAGGCGGGCAGATTACTTGAGGTCAGGAGTTCAAGACCAGCCTGGCCAACATGGAGAAACCCTGTCTCTACTAAAAAATACAAATATATATATATATAGCCATGATGGCACCCACCAGTAGTCCCAGAAGCTGGGGAAGCTGAAGCAGAAGAATCGCCTAAACCTGGGAAGCCAAGGTTGCAGTGAGCCGAGATCCAGCCATTGCACTCCAGCCTGGGCAACAAAGCAAGACTGAATCTCAAAAAATAAAAAAATAAAAAAAAAAAAAAAGAAAAGAAAAAGCCCACTAGAAAAAAATGTACAACTATCATTTTTTTCTCAAGGTAAATGTTTACCTTTTAAAGGCCTCAATAGGGAAAATAAATACTAAATATAAATCTTCATAATGGTATAAGAAAAGTTACTAGAAACATTCAAAATGTTAAGGAGGGAAGAAAAGAGGAAGAAGGGAGAGCGAGGGAGGGAGAGTGAAGGAGACAGGGAGAAAGGGAGGAAGAGAGAGACATTCATTCACATTTTTTTTTCTGAGATTACAATTTAATCTTCCCTTAGAAACTCCAGGTGAGAAGTAGAATCTGCATTTCGATAGCATCTTTCCATAACAAATATTACCTTAAGCAACATTTAAAAAATATCTGCTGTTATTTCAACATGTTTTATTTTATAACCGTTTCCTTTTACTACTAATCTCTTATCTTTTATGTCATGTTCTAGTTTATCCAGGAATCTTGACAGTTATGAGCCAATAGAGAAATCAATCATTAATTTTCACAGTTCTTGCCAAATCACCTTAATACTACTTAAATTCACAGAAAGAGTTAACAATTCCTAAAATGGAATTTATGCAGAATTTCTGTAATAGTATTTTCTAACAAAACTATCTGGAAGCTGCTTCTTTTTTGCTGGGCTTCCCTAAAGGTGCAGTAAATATGTCCATGCTGAGGAGGAAAATCATTTCTTCCCATAGCAGTGAATGATCTTAGTGCTCCAAGGAGGTCAATAAGATACTGTGCTAAGGCGCATTGCAAAGACGCAGTGAGGAGAACAAAAGATGGGTATTTCAGGCAACAAGGCTTTGAAATATAATAATTGAGTGCTGTCTAGATGACATGTGGTCTGTTTGCCCCTGCAGACATAGACCCAGTATGAAGGGCAGTATCTAAAGCTCACTTTCAGATATACTATTTTTTAAGTTAAAGGGAATATACTTGTGTAAATGGAGGGCAGTGATGAAATAATTGTATGGTTTGAAATACTGCAAGGAAACACAAAATTTCATCAGACACCTACATGTTTTACATAGTTCCTAATATGAATGTAAACTTGGATATGTTTCTCCACCTAAATGGATTATTACTATATAGCAACTTAATTTAGACTGAAGTGACATCTGTAATTTGTAGAAGAAAATGGGGAATTTGGCATGACCTTATTTTTTTTCCTTGCATTAACATATGAGAACTATTATTTTCTAGTTTTTTGCTATCCATTCTCAAAATGAGAATTGATAAAACACAAGTAATATAATTTACATTTTTATTGAAAAAAGTGTTATATATACAGAGAGATAAGAATTTTCTAAGACTCGTCTTTCATGTATGTTGATGGAAGATAACATTATTTGTACTTTAAATCAATGCAGTCTTCTCCGATAGTATAGAGTTTTCTGATGTTAACCCCATTCCAGCTAGAATCTGATAGATGGATATTATTTGTCCAATAATTTTTCTTTCAGATTATATTCTTTGTTCCACAACTGAATAAATGTGTGATTGTGGGTAAGTCACATCTGCTCTAAAACTTAGTTTTCCCATTACACAATAAAGAGTTTGGACTCTATGACCCTTAAGATTATTTCAAATATAAAATTCAAATATTTTTCTTTGCTCTATTTCTAAGAGTAGACAAAGGTTCTCTGTTGTGTAAAAATCAGCTCGCCACATAGTACATTAAATTGAATATTCAGAAGTTTGTCATTGGATTCACATTTTTAAAATAAAAGGAGTAAGACACACATTGACAGTGCCTGAAGGCTAGTGATAATACTTCCCTTACACCCTATCATACAATTTAGCAGAAAATGATATCAGAGAAAATGCTATTTGTAAACCAAAGGCATTAAGTGTGATCACAATTTTATATTTTTAACTTGAAATGTTGGATGTAATCACACCTTTAAACTAATTCTACTAATTTTTCGATCAGACTGATGCAAAAGCTTTATTTAAATGTGTACTCATAAAAACAGAACTGTAAGCATATCAGGGAATTAATTGTCAATTCAAGAATTTAACCCTTGAGGCTGGGTGTGGTGGCTCACACCTGTAATCCTAGTACTTTGATAGGCCGAAGGGGGCGGATCACCTGAGATCAGGAGTTCAAGACCAGTCTGTCCAACATGATGAAACCCTATCTCTACAGAAATACAAAAATTAGCCCGGCATGATGGCTGGCAACTGTAATCCCAGCTGCTCAGGAGCCTGAGGCACGAGAATCGCATGAACCCGGGAAGCGGAGCTTACAGTGAGCCGAGAGGGCTCCATTGCATTCCAGCCTGGGCGACAGAGCAAGACTCCGCCTCAGAAAAAAAAAAAAAAAAAAAAAAAGGAATTTAACTTTTGAAGTCAATGATTCTAAAAACGAGGTTTTAACCACTCTCCTTATTTGACAGACTACATGTCTCTTATGTAGTAAGTTCTTACTGGTCTTTGGAATAAATAAGCCTCTAAATTATAAGTCCCTCTGGTAAAAATGGAACAATATGCACAAAAGTAAATTCTCTTATGCCCTAGTTTTTATGCCAATCACAAAACTTACTTGCTAATCATTACAACTTCTCTCTCTCCTCTCTCCCACAGTGTACCAAAAGCTATAACAGCCTTTTTATTCCAGGCCTCCACATGGAAGCATGCATTTGGACAGCAGGATCTCTCCAACTATGCTGTTAAAATTCTACCCTACTGAATAGACTTTCTGTTCACTTAAAGGAATCATAGAATCTAGGTGAAGGCAGTATGAAGAGACAGGTATCAGTATACTCTGACTGCGTTTTGTAGGGGCTTGAATGTGGATATATCAATTGTAGTCGTCTGTACCATCAGTAAAAACATGACATCTAAATTTAATATAAAAATTGTATTCATACCAGTTTTCCTTGCTTTAAAAAAGTGCTTCCATTATTAATACACACCAGTAAATTTCCTTTATAAAAGACATTTCTTCATGAAAGCTTTGATTAGATTAGGACCTTTAATTAGGGTGAGCCTGAGAATATCTGATTTTATTTGTGCTGAACATATCTAACCTTCTGAGTTAAAATGAAACCATATGATGGGGTTGAATTTAAGGTGTCTTCAATGCTACCTGTTCACATAAGACAAGACCAAAGGGAGTAAGAAAAAAATAATAAAACGAAAGCAAAATAATCATAACAAAATCCAACTCGTGCACTCGTGCTGACTTTTCAGTGTACCTCAATGGCTAACTACATCTAACACGTCTTCAAAAGTTGTTCTAGTCCCACTATTTAAATAAGAAAATCAAGGGTAAAATGTTTTGCTACATCTTTTGTTAAACATAGTGAATAATTTCTCTTCTATTCTCCAAAGGCTGTGTTTTTCATAAAACCTATTATGCAGGAAAATATAATTATATTTTCTCCAAGCATAACTTATGCACCTAAGAAAAAAAGCTAGCTTCTTAAAATGGTACATTTCTTTAAGGCATCTTGCTGTCCTACTTAGCCAGTATATGGGCAAATGTGAAGTATGTGTGAATCATGCTCGAGAAGAGAAATTCAATAAAAATAAGTGGTACCTGCTTGAAACTCAAGGTTTTATTCCAATTACCTATAAATTAGTCCTTGGTGTGAAAGGTGTCTGACAACTGCCACACATTAACCCCCAAGCATACTAGTTTTAGCTAACAAGGGAATTAAAATGTCTGAAGTATATGGTTTTTAAAATTACCTCCCTTCTTTTCTTCCTTCCATTGTCTATCATCTATCCTACTTACAAAGTTTTGTGGTTATTTTTTAAATTGTTATATTAGCATGTCTATATTCTTATTTATCTTTAACATGTTTGAAAAATAAGATTGGCTTTTGATGACTTCCTTTAGATGGTTTGAGTATAGTATTTCCTTCTGTTATCCTAGAATATATATTATGATAAAACTTTTCTTTTTTTGGCAGAGTCTCGCTCTGTCACCCAGGCTGGAGTGCAGTGGCGCGATCTCGGCTCACTGCAGCCTCCACCTCCCGGATTCAAGCCATTCTCCTGCCTCAGCCTCCCTCAGCTGGGATTACAGGCACCTGCCATCATGCCCAGCTAATTACAGGCGTGAGCCACCGTGCCCGGCCAAAACTTTATTTATAAATAACGACCCTGATACCAATTTCATGAATTCATATCATAGCTTCTAGCCTAGAGTGTTTTTAAAAAATGAGTTAGCTAGATATTTCTTTCTACTTTCTGATTACTAGGGTTTATAGGAAAGGTAGGATTAAAAACAAAATCTCTTTTCATGTGTATTCTTAACAAGTTCTTAACGTCTTCTTTTAGAAAAGTTGGGTCAAAAGATGTTGATATGAATAAAATATAGTGCTGTATTAATAACTATGTTACTGTGATATTTTGCAAGTCAATTTTATGTAATATTTGCTTTCAATCACGATTGGAGAAGTACATGTCTACAGGAAGTTATAATGTTCAAAAATAAAGTTTAAAAAGTTATTAAAAGCCAAAATTTTAAAGGACAATATTGTTATTATATGATTAAGAAATGCAGTGTCCTGATATTCAGGAGATTTTATACTGATTTGTAATCTGGAATATTTTTTAAATACTTGTAGAAATCATATAATCTCACTAGTTCCTTTTATTCTAAATGGAAAAGTGGAAGTGAGTGGTGTTATAATCTGGATTTAAGAAGTACATTTTTTTAAAGGATAAAATTGTAGGCTAAAGAATTTTGATGTCTTATGATGAATAATCCTGTTCAGGATTGTTAATAACAGAATTGGTTGAAACACTTCAATTTTTTCTATACTTTGAAAAATCTAGAAAGATGGCTCTCAAGAGACTAAAACAATCTTTTCTTTATTGTATTTTTTTAAAGATCATGTATTCTTTATATTAAACCTGTATTGAATTTTATAGATTTCTGCCACTAGAGAGGCTTTAGATTTTTCAGAGTACAACAGTTACCAGAAAATAAATGACAATTTTTTTAAAGGTAAAAAATTCCATCTGTTGAGGTTATTTTGCCTACATTCACAGAAAATAATGTTTTATCCTTTCATCTAAAAGGAGACATATATCTTATATATTAGTTGACTTCAAATTATTTTCTTATTCTAAACGATTTTCAAGAAACATACATTGATAATATATTGTGAATCACACAAAACTTTGTCTTCTATTATAAACTCTTAGAAAAAAATATAAAAATGTGGTTTTATTATAACTTTATTCTAATTTACGGACATTTTAAAAGGTGCTAGTGGTCCCAGTGTTCCAACAATATAAAGTATGGTAATACAGATAATTGTAAAGTCAAAAGTTTGGAAATCATTGGGATGAAGATTAGTATTTGTGTGCAGAACTGCAGAGAACTCTTCATCATCTCCTAATGTGCAACTACATATTAAAAGGTCCTAATATCGATGCAAAAGTGATATTTAATGAGTTTTTTTCAAAAAAAGATATTATCTCTGCAATGCCAAAATATTCATCTGGTAGAGTAAAATTCAATGGAATAGGTGTTGAATTTCAGTGTATTCAATTCAAGAATTTTTAAGCGAAATTTAATCACATTTACAAATTTCATCTTAAATATGTAGTGTGAGATATGCTATAAAATATAATTATATAAAGTACATTTGAAATAAACTGACATCTCCCTGAGAAAAAAGTAATACAGAGAATTGTTTGAACTGGAAAACATATACCTATCAACATAATTTTAAGTGTAGTATTGTATATAGCCTTTTTTTTTTTTTTTTTTTTTTTTTTTTTTGAGAAGGAGTCTCACTCTGTCACCCAGGCTGGAGTGTAGTGGCACAATCTTGGTTCATTGCAACCTCTGCCTCCTGGGTTCGAGCAATTCTCCTGCCTCAGCCCCCCAAGTAGCTGGAATCACAGGTGCCCACCACCATGCCAGGCTAATTTTTGTATTGAAACGGGGTTTCACCGTGTTGACCAGGCTGGTCTCGAACTCCTTTTTATAGTGAAAGGGGATAGTTGGTTGAATAGGTTTTTTTTTTTTTTAACTGAGTTATTTTTTAAAACAACTTCTTGTTTAAAATAAATAAAAGCTTAAGAAAAAAATCTAAAGAGGGTGGCGTAAGATGGTGGGATAAAAACCTACACTATTTGTCCCCTACGCTGGCACACCAAATTTTAACAAGTATCTGCACACAGAAAAACACCATCACTGGACCAAAAATCAAGTGAGTAATCACAGTATATGGTTTAAATTCATATCACTGAAAGAGGCATTAAAAAGGATAGGAGAAACAGTCTGAAATAGCTGACATCACCCCTCCCCATCCACTGGCAGTGGCCCTGTGACACAGAGAGTTTGTGCACTTGGGGGAGGGTGAGCACAGTGACCTAGGGACTTTACATTGTACTCGGTGCTGCCTTGTCACAGTGGAGAGCAAAGTCGTGCTGGGATCAACCAGTGCCATGCACAGAGGGAGCATTTGGACCAGTCCTTACAAGAAGGGAATCGCCCATTACAGTGGTCAGAACTTGAGTTTTTTTAACAAGCCTTACTGCTGTAGGCCAAAGTGCTCTGGGGTCTCAGGTAAACCTGAAAGGCAGTGTAGGACACAAGGAATACAATTCCTGGACAACTCCAAGCGCTAGGCTGGGCTTAGAGCCAGTGGACTCAAGTGGCACGTGACCTAGGAAGACAACAGCTAGGGCAGCTAAGAGAGTGCTTGTGCCACTCCTCTTCCAAGCCAAGTCAGTGCAGCTCGCAACAATAAAAGTGACTCCTTTCTTCAGATTAAGAAAAGTAAAGAAAAGAGGAAAGGGGCCTTTTTTATGCATCTTGGATGCCAGCTCAGCCACAGAAGTAGAGGGCACTGGCAGAGTTGTGAGGTCCCCATTCTGGCTCACAGATGGCATATCTAGAAACAACCTGGGCTAGAGGCAGACCCATGGCCTTGAAGGGAAAAAACCACTTCTGATAGGATTTATAAACTGCTGACTAAAGGGCTCTGAACAGTAAGGAGTGATAGTCAGGGAGTATTCCGTGGGCCTTGGGCTCTGAGATGTACTGACTTCAGGTGTGACCAGCCATATTCCCAGCGGTGCTGGCTACAATGAAAGACTCTTTCTGTTTGAAAAAACCAGGGGAAAAAATAATGAAGACTTTGTTTTGCACACTAGATACCAGCTTGGTCACAGTGGGGTAGAGCAACAAGCAGGCTCTTGGTGTCAAGTCCTGGTCTAGGCTTTTGGACAGCAATTCTGGACCTGCTTTAGGCCTGAGGGATGCTCACTACCTTGAAAGGCGTGTCCTAGTTCTGGCAACATTCACTACAGTCTCTTAGAAGAGCCCTTGGTCTTTAAGTGAACATAAGTAGTGGTGTGGCAGAATGCCTCGTGGGCTGGTGGTGGTAGTGGCCACAGGGAGAGGTTCCTCTGCCTGTGGAAAGAGGAGGAAAAAGCAGGAAGGATTTCGCATTGTGGTGTGAGTGCCTAATATTTCATTCTACACAAAGTAGAATGAAATACTAGGTAAATTTGTAAGGTTTTGTACTGAAATTGCTGGCTCTCAGACAGGATCTCTGCACATGTCTGGGGCCTGAGAGATATCACTGCCCTGAATGAAAGAAGAGAAACCTGGCTGGTTTCACCACCTGCTGATTATAGAGCCCTAGAACCTTGGAGTGAACATAGGTGGTATCCAGGTAGTGGTTACAGTAGGGCTTTGGTGAGACTCAGTGTTGTGCTGGCTTCAGGTCTGACGCAGCACAGACCCAGTGGTGGTGACCCCATGGTACTTGCATCACAATGCCCACAGTTCCAGGTGGCTCAGCACACAGAGAGAGGCACTGTTTGGGAGAAAGTAAGGGAAGACAACATGAGACTGTTCGTGGTAATCCAGGTAATTCTTCTGGACCTTATCTAAGACTACCAAGGCAGTACCTCTATGAGTCCACAAAAACCACAGCATTATTGGGCTCAGTACCCAATTCCCTCAGAATACATGGAAAACCTTCTCAAAAAGGACAGACATAAAACAAGCTCAAATTGCAAAGACTACAATAAATATATGTCTTTAATGCCCAGACACTGATGAATGTCCATTAGCAATCAAGATAATCAAGGAAAATATGGCCTCACCAAATGAACTAAATAAGTCACCAGGGACCAATCCTGGAGAAACAGGGACATGTGACCTTTCAGACAGATAATTCAAAATAGCTGTGTTGAGGAGGCTCAAAGAAATTTACGGTAACACAGAGAAGGAATTCAGAATCCTGTCAGATAAATTTAACAAAGAGATTGAAATAATTTAAAAGAATAAAGCAGAAATTCTAGAGCTGATTAATGCAATTTGCATACTTAAGAATGCATCAGAGAATCTTAATAGCAGAAATAATCAGGCAGAAGAAAGAATTAGTTGAAGACAGGCTAGCGGAAAATACAAAGGAAACAAAATAAAAAAGAATAAAGAATGAAGTACAACTGTAAGATTTAGAAAATATCCTCAAAAGGGCAAATCTAAGTGTTATTTTCCTTAAAGAAAAGTAGAGAAAGAAATGGGGGTAGAAAGTTTATTCAAAGAGGTAATATCAGAAAACTTCCCAAATCTAGAGAAATAAATCAACATTCAAGTACAAAGAGGTTACAAAACAGCATGCAGATTTAACCCAAAGAAGACAACCTCAAGGCATTCAATAACCAAACTCCCAAAGGTCAAGGATGAAGAAAGGATCCTAAAAGCAGCAAAAGGAAAGAAACAACATACAAAAGCTGAGGGATTCCATAAACGCAAGACCCGTCTTACACGAAATGCTAAAGGGTGTTCTTTATTCTGAAACAAAATACATTAATACATAAGAAGAAATCATCTGAAGGTAGAAATCTCACTGGAAATAGTAAGGACATGGAAAACCACAGAATATTATAACACTGTAATCATGGTATGTAAACTACTCTTAAGTAGAAAGGTCAAATGATGAACCAATCAAAAATTATAACTGCAACACTTTTCAAAACATAGACAGTACAATAAGACATAAAAAGAAACAATAAAAAGTATAAAAGGGGGAGTATAAAGTTAAAGTATAGAGTGTTTATTAGTTTTCTTTTTGTGCTTCTTTGTTTATGTGATCTTTGCTAAGTTGTCATCAGTTTAAAATAATGGGTTATAAGATAGTATTTACAAGCCTCATGATAACCTCAAATCAAGAACCATACAATAAATACACAAAAATAAAAAGTTATAAATTAAATCATATCACCAGAGAAAATCACTTTCACTAAAAGGATAAAAGAAAGAAAAGAATGAGAGAGGAGACTACAAACCAACCAGAAAGCAAATAAGAAAATGACAGGAGTAAGTCTCTAGTTGTCAATAATAACAAGGAAATAAATAAATGAACTCTCCAATGAAAGGACATAACATGTCAGAATAAAGAAAAAACACAAGACCCAGTGATCTCTTGCCTTAAAAAAACAAACTTCTCCTATACAGATACACACAGATTGAAAATAAAGGGATGGCTAAAAGCTGTTTTATGCCAATGGCAACCAGAAAATGGCAAGAATATATTATTTATTTATATTCAGCAACATAGATTTCAAGACAAACACTATAAGAAGAGACAAAGAAGGTCACTATATAATGATAAAGAAGTAAATTTAATAAAAGACATAACAATTATAAATATGTATGTACCTAACACTGGAGCATTCATACATATATAAAGCAAATATTATTTGATTTGCTGAAAATAAATAAATAAAAAGGACATCCAAATCAGTAAAACAGAATTCAAATTACCTTTGTTTGCAGATGATATGATTTTATATTTGGAAAATCCTAAAGACACTGCCAAAAACTATTAAAACTGATGAACAAATTTAGTAAACTTACAGAATACAAAATCAATATACAAAAATCAGTAGCCTTTCTATACGCCAATAGTTAATTATCGGAAAAATAAATCAGATTGTCTTTTTCCCAGTGCATGTTCTTGGCAACTTTGTCAAAAATAAGTTCACTGTAGATATGTGGATTTGTTTCTGGTTCTCTATTCTGGTCCATTGTTCTATGTGTCTGGTTTTTTTTGCCAGTGTTATGCTATTTGGGTTCATACATCTCTGTTGTATAATTTCAAGTCAGGTAAAGTGATTCCTCCAGTTTCGTTCCTTTTTGCTCAGGACAGCTTTGGCTAATCTAAATATTACAGGGTTCCATGTAAGTTTTAGGATTGTTTTTTCTCTTTCTGTGAAAAATATCATTGGTATTTTGATAGAGATTGCATTGAATCAACAGATTAATTTAGGTAGTATGGACATTTTAATAATATTGATTATTCTAATCCATAAACATGAAATATATTTTTATTTTTATTTTTCTCTTCAATGTCCTTTATTAGATTTTATAGCTTTCATTGTAGAGTTCTTTCACTTTTGGAGGGGCGGGGGGAATCTTCAGGACATTTTCCTGGTCTGGGCCAAAATTTCTTGTGTAATACTCTAGAAGTACAAGGAAATGAAGCAAAAAAAAAAAAAAAATGGACAAATGGGAACACGTAAAGTTAAAAAGCTTCTGCACTATGAAGAAAATAATAAACAAAGTTAAAAGACAACTCACAAAATGGGAGAAAATATTTGCAAATAACCTATCTGTCAAGGGATCCATAACCAGAATATATAAGAAGATAAAATAACTTCATAAGAAAAAATTCAATAATGCAATTCAAAACAGGCAATAGATTTGAGCAGATATTTCTCTGAAGAAGACACACAAATGGCAAACAGGCATGTGAAAATATGTTCAACATAATTGATAATAAGAGAAAGGCAAATCAAAACTACAATGAGTTATTATCTTACCCCAGTTAAAATGACTTTTATCCCAGCCTAGGCAACTTGCACAGCCCTGTCTCTACAAAAAATACAAAAAATTATCCTGGCATTGTGGCATACACCTGTAGTCCCAGCTACTGCGGAGGCTGAGACAGGGAGATCGCTTGATCCCGGGAGGTCAAGGCTGCAGTGAGCCATGATTGCACCACTGCACTCCAGCCTGGGTGACAGAACAAGACCCTGTCTCAAAAAAAAAAAAAATCTTTTATCCAAGAGACAGGCAATAACAAATGCTAGAGAGGTTGTGGAGAAAAGGGAAACCTCGTACACTGTTGGTGGTTAAGACGAAAATTATTATAAACAATATGGAGAAGATTCTGGAACTTCCACAAAAATTTTAAAATGCAGCTACCATATGATATACCAATCCCACTGCTGAGTATATACTAGAAAGAAAGAAAAAATCAGTGTATACCTCTCTAGCAAAAGTTCTGAACAAGGATGAGATGGCTGAAATGACAGAAATAGAATTTAAAATATGGATAGAGATGAAAATCATTGAGATGCAGGAGCACATTGAAGCCCAATCCAAGAAAGCTAAGAATCACAATAAAATAATACAGGAACTGGCAGATAAAATAGCCTGTATAAAAAGGTACATAAACAATCTGATAGAGCTGGAAAACATACTACAAGAATTTGATAATGCAATCTTAAGTACTAACAGAAGAATAGACCAAACTGAAGAAAGAATTTCAGAGCTTAAAGACTGGATTTCAAAAATAAGATGTCAGACAAAACAGAGAAAACAATAGAAAAAAAGAGTAGAATAAAAAGGAAGAAACCAAACCGCTGAGTAATATAGAAATATGTAGAGAGATCACATCTATGAGAAACACAAACTTATGAGGGAGACGGCATATCAAATCCCGTAAAACAAAATACTTTTTAATGACCAAATATCAAGTTGAAAGGATGAACTCTGAAATGTATTTTATTCACCAAGCTTATGCAAAATTTTTGATAAGGTAATTAAACTTCTTAAAATATTTTGTCAATTTTAGGATAGGAAAGACTTAAGATTATTTTTGTGAATCTAAGATCATTACATTTAAATGTGTATTCTTACTGGTACTATACGGCAGCATTGGATCATATTCCTATCTTTGCCTCAATTTCTAATTGACTAATACTCAATGATATGATCTAATTTAATTTACATATGAATATTTTTATACTTTTATAACTTTTATTTTAAGTTCAGGTGTACATTTGCAGGGTTGTGTGTGTCATAGGGGTTTGTTTTACAGATTATTTCATCACCCAGGTATTAAGCCTAGTACCCATTAGTTATTTTTCCTAATCATCTCCCTCCTTTCACCCTTTACCTTCCGATATGCCCCAGTGTCTGTTTTTCCCCTCTATGTGTCTATGTATTCTCATTATTTAGCTTACACTGAAAAGTGAGAACATGCAGTATTTGGTTTTCTGTTCCCATGTTAGTTTGCTAAGGATAATGGCCTCTGGCTTCATCTGTGTTCCTCCAAAGGACATGATCTCATTCTTTTTTATGGCTGCATAGTATTCCATGATGTAATGGAAGACGTTTTCTTTATCCAGTGCACCATTGATGGGTATGTAGGTTGACTGCATGTCGTTGTATTGTGAATAATGCTTCCGTGAATATACATGTGCATGAGTCTTTATAGTAGAATTATTTATATTCCTTTGGGTATATACCCAGTACTGGAATTGCTAGGTTGAATGATAGTTCTGCTTTTAGCTCTTTGAGGAATCACCACACTACTTTCCACAATGGTTGAGCTAATTTACATTGCAACCAACAGTGTATTAGTGTTGCTTTTCTCTGCAACCTTACCATCATCTGTTGTATTTTGACTTTTTAATAGTAGCCATTATGACTGGTGTGAGATGGTATCTCACTGTGGTTTTGATTTGGCATGTGTTTACAGTGGCTGGTACTGGTTGTTCCTTTCCATGTTTAGTGCTTCCTTCAGGAGCTCTTGTAAGGCAGGCCTGGTGGTGACAAAATCTCTCAACATTTGCTTGTCTGTAAAGGATTTTATTTCTCCTTCACTTACGAAGCTTAGTTTGGCTGGATATGAAATTCTGGGTTGAAAATTCTTTTTTTAAGAATGTTGAATATTGGCCCCCACTCTCTTCTGGCTTGTAGAGTTTCTGCCGAGAGATCTGCTGTTAGTCTGACGGGCTTCCCTTTGTGGGTAACCTGACCTTTCTCTCTGGCTGCCTTAACATTTTTTCCTCCATTTCAACCTTGGTGAATCTGACAATTATGTGTCTTGGGGTTGCTCTTCTCGAGGAGTATCTTTGTGGCGTTCTCTGTATTTCCTGAATTTGAATGTTGGCCTGCCTTGCTAGCTTGGGGAAGTTCTCCTGGAAAATATCCTGCAGAGTGTTTTCCAACTTGGTTCCATTCTCCCCATCACTTTCAGGTACACCAATCAAACGTAGATTTGGTCTTTTCACATAGTCCCATATGTCTTGGAGGCTTTACTCATTTATTTTTACTCTTTTTTCTCTAAACTTCTCTTCTCGCTTCATTTCATTCATTTGATCTTCAATCACTGATACCCTTTCTTCCACTTGATCAAATCGGCTACTGAAGCTTGTGCATGCGTCACGTAGCTCTTGTGCCATGGTTTTCAGCTCCATCAGGTCATTTAAGGTCTTCTCTACACTGTTTATTCTAGTTAGCTATTCATCTAATATTTTTTCAAGGTTTTTAACTTTTTTGCGATGGGTTCAAACATACTCCTTTAGCTCAGAGAAGTTTGTTATTACCGATCTTCTGAAGCCTACTTCTGTCAACTCGTCAAAGTCATTCTCCGTCCAGCTTTGTTCCATTGCTGGTGAGGGGCTGCGATCCTTTGGAGGAGAAGAGGAGCTCTGGTTTTTAGAATTTTCAGCTTTTCTGCTCTGGTTTCTCCCCATCTTTGTGGTTTTATCTACCTTTGGTCTTTGATGATGGTGACCTGCAGATGGGGTTTTGGTATAGATGTCCTTTTTGTTGGTATTGATGCTATTCCCTTCTGTTTGATGGTTTTCCTTCTAACAGTCAGGACCCTCAGCTGCAGGTCTGTTGGTGTCTGCTGAGGGTCCACTCCAGACGCTGTTTGCCTGGGTATCACCAGTGGAGGCTGCAGAACAGCAAATATTACTCTGCACTATGTTTCTATACAGCACTCAACATCTTTTAACATGCTATAAAATTTGAGAGAGCAAATTAGCAAATAATAAAACTTGCTTATCTTATATATTTATTGTCTGTCTTTCACCACTAAAATTTAAGTGCCTGTCCCCTTTGAAATCCTTGCTCTGGATTCACAGGTCTTCTGTCGGTTCTTCCAACATGCTAAGCATGTTCATTTCAGGGCTTTTGTACAAGCTGTTTTCTCAACCTAGAAATCCTTCCCACATCTACACATCCAGTGTTAATAAACCTTCAGGAATAAACTTAAACATTACTTTCACAGAGAGACCATCTGTAACATCCTCAGCTTTCTTGATAGCATACTCTTTTATGTTAAGTAGGACATTTTTTTTTCTAGTTTGTCCTCTGGTAGACCTCAACTTCCTAGAGCAGGACCTGTTAGAGTATTCAAAATATTTATTAGGGACATTTTTATTGTACATATAAAATTATGTGATAACATCACAAGTATTATGGCTATGTTTTACTATAATTTACCTTTTTTACTTTTTCCTCCCAAAGACATTTAATTTATATTCTGTTTTGAAAATGATATCGTGTTCTAAAAAGCCTATTATTGTGTGGGGGTAATATGGTTTGGCTCTGTATCCTCACCCAAATCTCATCTTGTAGCTCCCATAATTCCCACATGTTGTGGGAGGGACCCAGTGGGAGATGACTGAATTATGGAGGTGGGTCTTTCCTGTGCTGTTCCCATGATAGAGAAAGGCTCTCATGAGACCTGATGGCTTTAAAAACAAGAGTTGCCCTGTGCAAGCTCTGTTTGCCTGCTGCCATCCATGTAAGACATGACTTGCTACTCCTAGCCTTCTGCCATGACTGTGAGGCCTCTCCAGCCATGTGGAATTGTGAATCCAATTAGACCTCTTTCTTATGTAAATTGCCCCATCTTATGTATGTCTTTATCAGCATGTGAAAAGGAACTAATATAGAGGGAGAATTGGTGGAGCTTTCTATTCCACCATCTTGCTTTGCCTTCTCCTTTTTTTTTTTTTTTAAGTGAAGGAAGAGAACTTTCTTCTTGTTAAATATATTACTCCCCAACTTATCCTACATCCCTTTTAATATATTATTAAATCTCACTGCATCCAAAGGTAAGCATCTTTTCACTTTTCATGTTGTTTTTTTACATGAACCTAACCTGTATCTCTTCTTCCATTTCTACTCTTTCCTAATTTATTCTTCTCAATACAACTAAACATATCTTGTCTTTACTGTCTATTCTCATCTATGCTTAAATGCAGTATAGACTTAGTGGATGATAATGATTGTATGGTGTCCATTAGTATATTGTATTTAATAAAGAAAATTTTCTTTAAGAAATGAAGGAATCTTAGAACTACTCCTTGTATTTGAATAATAAAGATATCATTATGTCTCTAATTTCTTAAGGAGAAAATAAGTCTAACAGAAATTTAGGCTAAGGCAATAATCTCTGTCTTAAAAGAGTTTCCTATTGATGTCCTCTCTCTCCTTCTCTGGGTAACTCTGGGAGAATAAGAACTATATTTATCAGAAGCCAAACTTTATACATCAGCTAAATAATGGCAACTTGAAGCAGAAAAAGGCAGACCAGATCCTTTCAAGGTACCAGAGGTCCTAAATTAAAATGTATTTCTATTGGTATATCTTTCTTTCACGAAATTCCACTTAATAGACCTTATTTTCTCCAGTGTCCACGTTGTCCCTGTAGTATTGAGGTGACTCTGTGTTATCATTACTAATACATTATAGTAACAAGACAGAAATTCTATTTATTCTTACAACACCAATGGAAAGTACATACTATATTATCCACACTAATGAGATTAATTAACTCAAACGTATTTTTATTTCCAGTCCCTTGGGCATACTGTTAGGTCATGATCTTTCATGATTTTTTCTCTGAAATATAATTGACTTTATTTTTGTGACAATATAAGGCTCTCACTAAATCCAGAAAAGCTCAGAACTAAGGAAGATTATATAAATGGGTCAGTCACTTAATATTTTTCATTTCAAGTTCTCTGGTATGTCAAATATCGTCAATTTTTTTTTCAGTATTAGTATCAGTATTTAGCTGCTTATTTAATATATTCATTAAAAAACTTCATATGTCAATTTTTCATAAAATCTGGTTGAGGAAATTTTCATAGCATGATACTCATTGTTAATAGCAAATAAGATGGCTTAAGCTATAATATGTATAAATATCTTTTATGAATTAAACACACAAATTCACTAATGGTCTTCACACAGAGTTCAGATGTTCAAAAAACAGTAAACTTTAGTCAATTATTTACATTACAGGAAATTATATTCACTTATGGAGCTAATAACTTTGACATCTAAAGTTAAGAAAAACTGGAACACTGACATTCTACTGAAAGGAGTCTCTTTGGCAATTTTGATAGTACCTATATATTCCTTACCCTTTGTTCTTGGTACACTGCAGAGTTTTACTTGCAGAGTTAATTTTAATTTGAAACATTACATTTAGTCTTAAATTCTTACAAGAAATCTCATAGGAGTTGATAAAACTCTCTGTGTGTGCACACACATGCACTTTTAAATTAATGCTTCATTCCTACTAAGTTGATTTTTTATTTGGTTTAAGGAAACCTTTCTATTTCTAGTATTTTTCTCACATGTGGGAGCTCCATTGAAGTGTTTCTCGCAATATAAAAATTGTAATTTTTGAAAATAATGCATTAACATGAGGATTAAGAAAAACCTACCACATTGTATTAACTTGAGAATTATAAAAAAAAATTGCATTCTATATTGGCCACCAATATAGTTTAAGATGCACTGAAATGATCTCCATCTATATTACTTTCCATATGGAAAAGATAATTTACAATGCTTGAAGTTTTGTAAACAACCTGATAACTAAATCTGATGATTTTGTGACTAATACAATTGTTTCTACAGTAATCAGTTTTAGAAGAGATGAAAAAAAAAACAAGCTAAAAACAATCGATTCAAATATTCATCACCCAGGTGATATAATATTATATCTTTGGAATATTTGTGGCTGAAGCATTCCTTCTACATCTTTTAAAATGTCTGCCATCTCGTTCTTCAAGCACCGAACTATTGTGAAGAAATACTGTAACTTATGTACCAGAGGCCATAGTATCTTTAAAAGGGGCATGCATGACAAAGAATTAGGAAAATGCTAAACTTGGTATTGCAAGCACCCATCTCTGGGATTTCTCCTGCCTAACAGCTATAGATTAAATCTATCATCGTAGAAAGGTTTTTATAAACGGTAAAATGACAACAATGCAAGGCCTGTTTTTGTGGGGGTGTATGCTCTTCCCCACCATTTCCTAGAAGTTTTGCATTCATACACTTTACAGATAAAAGAGCAAGTGAATCCAGCTGTTTGCAAAACAGCAAATATTCAAATGATTTTGAATCTTTGAAACAATTTGTACTCCCCCATAGATGAAGCCTAATTAGAAGGGTTAATCTGCACCTCGACTTTGGGGTTGAAAGAACAATAAACAAAAATTACTAATCTTTAAAAAAATGTTTTCTGTCTTCGAGAACCATCTAAATTGAAAGCCACTTCTTTGGTTCAAAGCTTTCTTTTCTTTTCATCAGAGTATTTTGAATCACTTGTTTTTATATCCTTAAGTCTATTACATACTTTTTAATTTACAAACCCATATGTCACAGAAAAGAGGTCAATGCTCGCTAAGAAATGATATTTTATAGAGAAGTCCTTTGACTGTTTATTTCTGGTAAATCCTCACATAAGGTAACTTTCAATTATTATTTCTACCAAACCTCGAAAAGAACTGTTATCATCAATAATGGATGTCATTATTGACTCAAGTCATAGATAATTCCATTTTTCTGTTCTTATTCCCAAACACAATAGACCACTGCACCTTTACTTATTTATTTTTACTTTTAAAAGTATCTCCTTGTATTAGTCTTCAATAGAACATACTTTAGGAAATGCTGATCGCTGCTTATCGACCTTCGAGTAAGGTAATTATTTTTTCTTTTTCCTCAATCACTGACACTTAGCCAACAGATGTGTGACCTGTTCTGTGCTATTTATGTCTAATTATTCATAATTTTAAATTCCTTAATCCTCTGCACATTCTCTCCCATCTCAATGCTACTCTGAGCAAGACCCTAGATTGGCTATAACTCCTATATCTGCTCTTTATTATCATAGTGTGAACGCTATAAAGCATTACCAAGATCTATGAACACAAATAATAGAGAAGTAAAAATCTAGAAAGCTTTAGGATTGGTAATGGCACTAAATAATACATACAGATTCAGTGGACTGTGATTAGCATTTCTCTGAAAGGTATCACAGGCATGTTCCGCTGTTAGAATAACCTTTTCAGCCATGGAATAAATCTAAATTAATGATGGAAACCATGACTAATGCATCTAGCATTAATAACTCATCCAGAAACAAACAATGGTGATGTGCTTGTTACATCAACACAGATTGCTCACTAATCACTGCCTATTTCGGTAAACATCAATCCTACTGTGTTTTTTTCTCCAGAAATTTTTTTCATCCTATAAACCCATAAAAATGGCAACTTTCCACAGTGTGAAATATAATGCTTCAGGATAAAGTGGTGCATTAAAGCATTCTACCCTTTAGTTCAGACAGCGATCTAAATCTAAGGTAAGGCTGGGTTTGTTTAAAGTATGTGGATCTAATTATCTCATGCAGCATATCCCTCTGTGACCTTTATCAATCCTGCACTTATGTTTCACCAATTAATAATGTCACAAATAATAGGGCTTAACATGCACCTTATTTTCTGGGTCTTAATGCTGATATTCTCATTTTGTCACCAGAGTTACAGTATGCATTTGTAGGTAGTATTTTTAAAAGACAACTGAATGTTCTTTTTTTCATACTTAAAACTTCATTAAAACATTACGTCTTCTTTTCTTAGAGATTTTGACATAATAATTTGAATTCTTATTAAAATATAGAGAAATATAATAACACTGTCAGGATTATATGAAAATGGGTTGAACTGGAATTTCTCTAAGGATTCCCATCACAACTTAGGACTCAAGGCCGGGAGTGGTGGCTCATGCCTGTAATCCCAGCACTTTTGGGAGGCCAAGGCAGGTGGATCACCTGAGGTCGGGAGTTCAAGACCAGCCTGACCAACATGGAGAAACCCCCCCCTCTATTAAAAAATACAAAATTAGCCGGGTGTGGTGGTGCATGCCTATAATCCCAGTTACTCAGGAGGCTGAGGCAGGAGAATCACTTGAACCCAAGAGGCGGAGGTTGCGGTGAGCCAAAATCGCGCCATTGCACTTCAGCCTAGGCAACAAGAGCGAAACTCCATCTCCAAAAAATAAATAAATAAAAATAAAACAACTTAGGACTCATTAAATACATGCAGGATATGCACATGTGCATATGTCTGTATATGTGTGTGTGCATACAATTTTTATTTTCTTAAACTAAATCTTCTCTTTAATTTTGCTAGGTACGTTATGTATATTCCTGTTCTAGAAAAATGACACAAATTCTTTTAATCAAATAAAGAGACGGTTTTCACTATTAATCCCCCCAGTTATCAATCTCATTCTGTTTATGATTTGTGTTCTAATAATTCACCCCGAAATGTAGAATGCCCCTTATGCTAAAAGAGCTATCTTGAAATATGTCAGATAAGGGTCCACTTAATTCACTCATGTACTCTTTCATTTATTCCTAATAAATCTATAATTTGTTTTTAAATATGCTGGATATTACTGCTTGAAATGAAGAAACTTAGTTCTGTCAGCAAAGTAAAGTTCAGATATTTGGGCTAAACAATTCAGTTGGGTCTTGAAAACATGAGTAAATGTTCTTCCCAAGAAATACTCAATTATGTTCGATCCCTTCTCATGGGCAGGATTTTTAAATAGGAGAATATATTTTATGTGTTGCTATTTTAAAAAGTATTTTCTTTTAGCTTTAGGGTCTGATAAATGTTTTAAAGTAAATTAATTTTAGGGCTAATTTTCTAGCTTATTATATTAAATAAGACTGGTTCATTTGAGACAGTGTCTAGTGCTTTAAAATAAGTTATAACCTTTCTAAAGATATGTTAATAATACCATGTGTAATTTAGCAAGAAAAAATGTGTTCACTAATTTCAAATATTCTTCATGGGAATTGAAATCATAATACTTTTATTTTTTTAATTTCTAATTTTTCATTTAATTTTTGTGGGTACATACAAGGTGTGTATATTTATGGGGTACCTGAGATGTTTTGATACAGGCATGCAAAGTGAAATAATCTCATCATGGGAAATGAGATATTTGTCCCCTCAAGCATTTATCCTTTGAATTTAAAACAATCCAATTACACTTTTTAAGTTATTTAAAAATGTACAATTAAGTTATTATTTATTATAGTGATGCTATTGTGTCATCAAATTGTAGGTTTTATTTATTCTTTCTATATTTTTGGACCCATTAACCATCTCCACCTCATCCCAAACCCTGGCTACCCTTCTCAGACTCTGGTAACCATCCTTCAACTTTCTATGTTCCTGAGTTCAGTTGATTTTTTTTTAGATCCCACAAAAAAAATGGGAACATGCAATGTTTGTCTTTCTGTGCCTGGTTTATTTCACTTAACATAATGGTCTTCAGTTCCATAGGTGTTGCTGCAAATGGCAAGATCTCATTCTTTGCTGTGGCTAAATAGTATACCATTGTGTGTATGTACCACATTTTCTTTCTCCATTCATCTGTTGATGGAAAGTTGGGTTGCTTACAAATCTTAGCTATTGTAAACAGTGCTGCAACAAACATAGGAGTGCAAATGTCTCTTCAATATACTGGTTTCCTTTCTTTTGGGTATATATCAAGCAATGGGATTGCTGGATCATATGGTAGCTCAATTTTTGTTTTTCTGAGGGAACTCCAAACTGTTCTCTATAGTGGTTGTAGTAATTTACATTTCCACCAACACTGTACTAGGGTTCCCTTCTCTCCACATCTGCACTAGCATATGTTATTGCCTGCCTTTTGGATAAAAGCCATTTTAACTGGGGTGAGAGGATATCTCACTGTAGTTTGGATTTGCATTTATCTGATGTCAATGATGTTGCGTACTTTTTCAGATGCTTATATGAGATTTGCGTGTCTTCTTTTCAGAAATGTCTATTGATATATTTTGCCCATTTTTGATGGTATTATTAATATTTTCCTACAGAGTTATTTGAGCTCCTTGTATATTCTGGTTATGAATCACTTGTCAGATGGGTAGTGTGCAAACAATGGCTCCCCAATGTAAACATGAACTATTAAGCAAGCAATTAGAGTAGAGCTCATTAAAAAATCTCAATTCTCCTAAAGTCTTAGCTTCATGAAGGAATTTGAAAATTCTTGTTTTCTTCACTTCATTTTTGCCACCTACAGTACTCCAAAGGCTGCTAATGATCATAGAACTGGAACCATATACCAAATGTTATGTTGCAGGTTGTACAAGAAAAAAGAAAAAAAAATGCTAAAGTCAGCCTACAAGGACATAAATCTCCTGTGATGAATTAAGAATGAATTTTATTTTAAGGGCAGATACTCTTCAAAGTTTAGATACTGACCTATTATATTCTGATACCTGAAAAAGATTTGGCTACAGGGAGCAACAGGGAATCTGGAGCCCAAGTACTGAGTTCTATTTGTTAGTATTGTATCCCAATTCATTCTTAGGTCACCCTGTAGCACTCCGTGTTTTATCTTCTAATTTAAAAAATTGGAGCAAAAAATATGAAAATGACCCAATGAATGAATTCCATGCCCTCATGAAAGTTGCATTATTGAAATATTTTTCTTTTAAATGGTTATCAATTAAAACTCAATAAACTAGCTTCAAGAAAGGATATCGTTATAATATTTGTAAGGCAAGGTTGATAAAGAATGTATTAACTTTTCAATATTCAGTTGTGTACATGGTTGGCCAAGAACTGATAAGATAGTAATTCTACTTTTTTATTTTTTTTTTTTTTGAGAAGGAGTTTTGCTCTTGTAGCCCAGGCTAGAATGCAGTGGTGCAATATTGGCTCACCGCAACCTCTGCCTCTGGGGTTCAAGCGATTCTCCTGCCTCAGCCACCCATGTAGCTGGGATTACAGGCATGCCACCACCACTCCCGGCTAATTTTTGTATTTTTAGTAGAGATGGGGTTTCGCCATGTTGATCAGGCTGGTCTCAAACTCCTGACCTGGGGTGATCCACCCACCTCAGGCCCCCAAAGTGCTGGGATTACAGGCGTGAGCCACCGCACCCAGCCAACTCTACTGTTTTTAAAGTCTTATTTTGGTAATTTCATGCAGTATCACTTTTGCAAAAACACTGAATTATTTTTATCTTCTTTACCTTGTTCTTATGTCTATAAAGTATAAAAACAAGTTGCAAACCAATACATAATTAGGAAGGAAAATCTAGCAGTTAACAAAAAGAATTCAAAATTAATGAGAGCTATGCTAATGTTAATTGTAATACTGCATAGATACAAAGGTTAAGTTCACTTAATAAAAATGACGTTTAAGTTCATTTTGTGGGTTGATTGAAGACATGTAATAGTTTATGAATATTCTTCTAAGTTTCCATTTAAGGATTCCTTTCTGGCACTGTTTTATATTAACTGAGTAAGGAAAACATTTAAGTGTTCCCAACTGTCAGACTTAACTCTTTGGTAGGTTGAGGATTAATTATTAGAAATTATGCATAGAGTTCCTCATAGCAAAAAAACAGGTCCTGATTAGAGACACAAGCACAATGGCCTGTACTAAATTTTACGTATTACTATACATATACACTTGTACAGATGATACTCTCTGAATTTTCTGTGCTGCTATTAAGTTAACTTTAGTTAGTTATCACATCTCAAGGGAATGGCAAGTCGCAGAACGGCAAGAGATTGAAATAAGAGTCTACTGAAGGGACAAAACAGAATACCAGAGGATAAATTTAATTAGTAATTAGTCTTAGAAAAAAAAAGGTCAAATTCATGCTGAAAACTACTGCTCCAATGAAACTAAACACAAATCTTTTTTTTAACGGGTACAAAAATAGGGATAAGGTTACTGACAAATGGGCAGTTGCTAGGGGCAGTAGATACCCATATTGGAAGAAAACATGTCAGAAATCAGAATTTAAGCCAGAAAAATAAATATTCTTGTCTCATCAGTTTTACTATAATATGTATTTACAGAAGTCCCTTCTGAAAAATGAATAGGCAAAGAATTCGCATTTTGGATAAAAGACATAGAGTAGAATTTGGACATCTGGATTTTCTCCTGTTAACTCACCCTGATTTATGGCTTGATGTATTTGCTTCAGATTATAAATCCCGATTCACAACTCCAGAGCAATTTAAAGAGAGAAGATGGAAAAGAGATCTTTTGTTTAAAATCAATGAAGATAAAGGCAGAATCAGGGTACTGAGGTATAGTAGTACTTAAAATTTAACTCCATACAATATGTAATAAATGAAAACAGAAATTCTGCCCAGTGTAGTTTTGCATTTGAAGCCACTTTTGAAATGTTCTAGAACACCAATCTCTTGTCTTCTGTGCTAAGCGTTTACTCATCAGAAAGAACTCACCTTAATTGAAAAACTGAGTCATAAAAAAGAATTTAAAATGGCCTATTTCATTGGAAAAAAGTGCTAAAAATTACATAAAAACAAATGTATGATGGATTCTGAGGTGAAGGATAAGAAAAAGAAGAAAAACAAAAAGAGAGGAAGCTTTGGATTGGGAAGTAAGAAAAGTGACTGAAAATAAAAGAAAGAATTTCATGACAATGCGAACTACCAGAAAGGCATGCTGATTCACTGCTGCAAAATCTCTATCTCTGGAAGTCTTTAAAAGAAAAAATAAGTGTTCATTACAGTGCCTGACCCTTCCCTTAGAGAAGCCCTGTGAACTTTATGAGACAGAGTGACGAAAGCAGATAACGAAAACAGTGGAGAAAATCTCTGGCATCCACCACTGAGTCTAGGAGGGAACTTTGGTGATAACACATCCTGTGACCTTCAGTTAAGACTGCAATAGCACTAGTTAATGTCAAATTTCAATCACCATTCAATATGTTTTTTTCTGAGATCTGAGCGATGTCTAACATTACTCTTGCTTTTTATAGAAAGAAAATGTAGCTCACAGCTCTCTAACACCTTAGGAGGGAAAAATGAAGAGGAAATGACTGGATGCAACATTTGTGGACCAACTTAATAATATAAAATTTTAGAGCTAGACGAATAGTAATTCCCTGTATATCTAGAAAGGGATTCAAAGCAGCCAGTGGGCAGAGTAGTACGCAAAAAAGGTGACTCATCCAAACTAATAAATATCATTATTTTGGTCAAAAAGCAGTGCATCACTGAGAAAAATAGATATAACATTGGATAGCAACGACAGAATGGATTGCCTGTCACTTTGATATTATTCTGGGGGAAAATACATTAAAATGAGACACCTTTTAAAGGATGTGCATATCATTAAAATAGTGCAGGAGGCCTCGCCTCTTATTTTCTTTCCTTTTTATTTAGCTCACTCTTTGAATGGCCCATCTATGGCAGATTTGTCAGAAAGCCTTACTTTCTTAGTGGCCAAATCTTAACTGCTGAGAATAACTCTTGGATACATTTCATCCAAGTGACGTAAAGTTCTGGGAGAAGCATTATTCCTAGGGTCAGACTGACTTGGCCTTGATTTTTTGCTTTGGCACTTTATAATTTTTGATCTTAGGAAAGTTAATTAACTCTCTCACCACAATATGTTACCCACTTTTTCTTTTCTTTTTTTTTTTTTTTTGAGACGGAGTCTGGCTCTGTCCCCCAGGCTGGAGTGCAGTGGCGCAATCTCGGCTCACTGCAAGCTCCGCCTCCCGGGTTCACGCCATTCTCCTGCCTCAGCCTCTCCAAGTAGCTGGGACTACAGGCGCCCGCCACCACGCCCAGCTATACCCACTTTTTCTTAAGCTCCAGAGTGAGTTTGTAATTCCTCTTCTTCAGAAGGACTATTTTGAAAATTAGATATAACATCTGTAAATTGCTCAGCGCAGCATGTTGTAAACACGATAATGTAACATTTACAAGCATACCACATTTTACTCCACTTCGCTTTGTTGTTCTTTACAGATGTGTCTTTTACATATTGAAGATTTGTGGCAACCTTGTGTCCAACAAGTCTATCCATGCCGTTTTTCTAACAGCATGTGCTTACTTTGTGTCTCTGTGTCACATTTTGGTAACTCTCACAATATTCCAAACTTTTTCACTATTATTATATATGTTGTGGTGATTAGTGACCTTGGATGTCACTATTATAATTGCTTTTGGATACCACAAACCAGGCCCAGATAAGAGGGTGAACAATCAATAAATGTGTGTGTTATGATTACTCCACTGACCAGCCATTTTCCCATCTCTCTCTTTTTCCTCTGGCTTATTTCCTGACACACAACAATATTGAAATCAGGCCAATTAATAACCATAAAATGGCATCTTACGTGTTCAAGTGAAAAAGAGTCACGCATATCTAACTTTATATCAAAGGTAGAAATGATTAAGCTTAGTGAGAAAGACATGTCAAAAGCCAAGATAAGCCAAAAGCTAGACCTCTTGCACCAAATAGTTTGCCAAGTTGTGACTGCAAAGGACAAGGTCTTGAAGGAAAGTAAAAGTTATATTCCAGTTAACATATTAATTACAAAAAAGCAAAACAGCTTTACTGCTAATATTGAGAAAGTTTTAGTGGTCTGAACAGAAGATCAAACCAGTCCCAACATTCCTTTAAGCTAAAGCCTAATCCAGAGAAAAGATTAATTCTATGAAGGCTGAGAGGTAAGGAAGCTGCAGAAGAAAACGTTGAAGCTAGCAGGGGTTGGTTCATGAGGCTGAAGGAAAATAGCTATCTTCATAACACAAAAGTGCAAAGTGAAGCAGCAAGTGCTGATGAAGAAACTGCAGGAAGTTATCCAGATCTAGCTAAAATAATTCATGGAAGTGGCTACACTAAACAGCAGATTTTCAATGTAGATGAAGCAGCCATATAGTGAAAGAAGATACCATCTAGGACTTTCATAGAGAAAAGAAGTCAATGCCTAGCTTCAAAGCTTCAGAGGACAGGCTGATTCTCTTGTTAGTAGCTAATGCATTTGACAACTTTAAGTTGAAACCAATGCTCATTGACCATTCTGCAAAACCTAGGGCACTTAAGAATTACACTAAATGAACTGAGCCTGAACTCTATAAATGGAACATCACAGCCTGAATGACAGCAAATATTTTCGTAGCATGCTTTACTGAATATTTTAACCCAACTATTCAGATCTGCTGCTGAGAAAAAAAGATTCCTTTCAACATATTACTGCTCATTGCCAATGTACCTGGTCAGCTAAGAGCTCTAATGGAGACATACGAGGAGATTAAAGTTGTTTTCATGCTTGCTAACACAACATTCATTCTATAGTCCATGAATCAAAGAATAATTTTGATATTCAAATCTCATTATTTAATAAATATATTTTCCATGGGTATAGCTGCATTAAAGTGTGATTCCTCTGATACATCTGTGTAAAATAAATAGAAAATTATTTGGAAAAGTTTCACCATTCTAGATGCCATTAAGAACATTCATGATTCATGGGAGGGGGTCAAAATACTAACATTAACAGGAGTTTGGAAGAAGTTTATTCCAACCCTCATGGATGATTTTGAGGGGTTCAAGACTTCAGTGAAGGAAGTGGTGGAAATAGCAAGAGAACTAGAATTAGAAGTGGAGGCTGAAGATGTGACTGAATTGCTCCAATCTCATGATAAAATTTTAACAGATGAGGAGTTGCTTCTTAAGGATGAGCAAAGAAAATGGTTTCTTGACATAGAAACTACTACTGGTGAAGATCCTGAGGACATTGTTGAAATACAAAAAAAGGATTTAGAATATTACATAAGCTTAGCTGATAAAGTGGCAGCAGTGAGAGGACTGACTCCAATTTTTTAATGAAGTTCTACAATGGGTAAAATGCTATCAAACAGCATGGCAGGCTACAGAGAAATCTTTTGTGAAAGGAAGAGTCAATTGATGCAGCAGACATCACTGTTGTCTTATTTTAAGAAATTGCCAGGCGAGGTGTGGTGGCTCATGCCTGTACTTCCAGCACTTTGGGAGGTCAAGACAGAAGAATTACTTGAGTCCAGGAATTCAATATCAGCCTGGGCAACATGGCAAAACCCTGTCTCTACGAAAAAAAAAAAAAAAAAATGCCACAGCCACTCCAACCTTCAGTAAGCACCACTCTGATCAGTCAGTAACCATCAACATCGAGGTGAGACCTTCCACCAGCAACAAGATTACTATCCACTGAAGGCTCAGATGATCTTCAGCATTTTTAGCAATATTTTTAAATCAAGGTATATACATTTTAAAAGACATAATGCTTTTGCACATTTAATAGACTATAGCTTAATGTAAACATAATTTTTGTATGCATTGGGAAACCAAAAAAAAAAAAAAAGCCTGAGAGATTTGTATTCATCAGTATTTCACTTTATTGCAATCGTTTGGAACCGAGCCCACAATATCGCCGAGGTATGCTTATTCTATAAATACCGTAAGTGTTAATGTTGATTCCTTTCTATTTCTCTCCTTTATCCCCACAAGATTTGTATTTATCAGCATTTTTTCTGTACTTGGAATTGTTTTTACAAATGGTGTCTAATTATCCTGTCTCCTCTCTTATGTAATTAGAAGCCAATCAGTTTTTCCCTCCACCCTATCCTACAGGACAAAGAAAGTGCTTAATGTTTGTCAGTATTATTTTTCAACCATTATGGTAAAAACTCAAATCTCCAAAGATACAGCTATTGATACTATTGTTATCTTTGGTCAGAAACCCTCAAAAGCTCAAAAGATTTACATGTTTTTTGGGGCTTTTACTATTAAAGTGTACTTAAAAAGAGCACATGAAGGCAAAATGAATGAGAGGAATAAAGACAAAGTATATCCTTGTAAATATGACATACTGAAGAAATGAAGTATACTATTTGACTGTACCGAGATTATTAAAAATTAACTAATAATAAAGGGTACACTTTTGATTTACCTGTCATAAGTCAAAAAAACAAAGAATACGATGTCACTATGATATTTCTGTTTTCTAATCCCTATAATAAATTGAACTAATTAGAACAGATAGGTTAATACCCTTTTTGATAGATGAGTTCATAGTCACTAATGATATATTTTTATCTTGAGCAAAGAAGGAGTCATAATTAATTATACTTAAGTACGTTGCCAGAGTGATATTAATTTAATCATAAAGCAAAATAAAAAGATAAAGCACATATAAGATGAAATTAGGAGAAAAGAAGAGATCAATTTTGTATCACGTTTTGATAGAGATGATAAAGAAGTCTATTTGCTACTATAATAAAAGGATAAATACAAGTTTGGCTTCAATTATGAATGAGCTAACGCCCAATTCCACTGCTGCCTACTGTGTGAGCTTGAGTGAGTTACTCATCTTCTCTATACGAATTTCTTCGTCTGCCAATACATTGTATTAAGCACTAGGCATGTGTAATGTATTAGCATAACAAATGAAGTTTTATGAAGCATTATGGTCCTCATTTTACAAATGAAGAAATGTGGTTCAAAATGTCCAAGGCCACACAGTATAGTAAGCAGCAGAATCAGAACTTAAAAAATTTTTTTATTGGTAAGCCATAGTGAATGTTCCCTGCAAGATTTAATTTGTATCTAGCGAAGTCTTCTTTTGCTAGCATGCTCACAGAAGGTCTTAAACAGGCCAAGTTAGGATATAATCCTGAAGGCCCTGATTATTCTACCTTTTGTAAGGTTGAGGAAACAGGACTTATACAAGCAAGTCAAGTAGGTCCCTGGACCAAGTGGAAAATAAAAAACATCGGCTCCTTTTAATCGTTACGAAGATTGTGATGTTCAAGAAGATAAATTGACTCAATTGAGTAGATCCATACAGACTCCTTAACATTCACTGGATTGAGTTTACAGAGTATGTGTATATATATATATATATATATATACTTCATATATGTGCACATGCACACACACATAGTTTTGTGATTATTATTGCTAAGGAAGCTCTAATAACAATATCTACATGATAGGTAAGGATAAAGTAAATGAAACTTACAGGAAGATTTTGACAAACATGGAAAGACATTTCACAAAGGGAAAACATATCACAACATTTACTTCTCAATTTGGATGAGTTTACTGATATTTTTCAAGATAAAAGTTTAGTTAAACCCACAGAATTAATTACAACAAAGAGGCTTAGGGCAGATAGGAAAGAGATTCAACTTAAAAAACTATTTAAAATTATGTGATAGCTTTTACATACTGGTTTGCTTAAACCAACCAATAAAAAAAGAGAAATCAATCCATCAATTTTGAGATTAATCTATCATCTTAGAGCAAGCAATTTTTACCAAAAGAAGACAGAGCTGAGCCCCAGTGAATGAAAATGCCATCATTGCACTATGACAATATTTTTTAAAAATCACAGAAGTCAACAATTATAGAGTATAGTTTGATGGACTTGATATATGAAAACAGTAACATTTTTTACAAATAGAGAAAAAATTTTATTGAATCAGGTAGCATTGCTCAAGAAGTATTTTGCCCAAAGTTTATGGCTGTAACTTTTCATGATAGGAAGTGAAGTTGGGAAGAGAAGACGGAAGGGGAAGCCTACTTCACATAAATGTCTGAATTAAATGAATACTTTAGAAAATAAATTTGATTTTATTATTTTTCATACAATTAATGCTATATTTATTTAGACAGAAATAAAAATCCCATGAGATAAAATTTAATAAAGACACAAATCCCATTTAAAATGAGCAGTCCTTTTTATACAGTTGGCTATTTAATGTTATATATTTAAGACCAGTGTTCTGGTACACTGTATTTCCCTTGAAAACTAGTTCACATGATTAATTTTCTTAACTCAAAGTTTATTTCGCTGGGCATAAAGCAATCCATGTTTGAATTACCACGAAGGCTATGGAAAATTTATACCATTGCCAGCTTTACCAAAAGAATGGTAATGTGATGTAGCTATGTCACTACTAATTGTTGACAATTTTCTCAAGAGCCTGAATTGGCTTTCAGAGAGATCTCCGATGCAATTCCAACTCACATTTGAAATTTCGTATGCACGCACACACACACTGAAGCTCTGTTTTTTGTATTTTAGGTTTTTTAAATACACAGACAATTGCAACAAAAGAAGGGAGGATAAAAGTTATGGGATAGACAGGGTAGACTAGGGAAGGTTCGAATAATTCAGATTATTGTTATTTATTCTCCAATTTGCCCTTGATGGGAAACAATTAATAAAATCTTGGGTACTGTGAGACATTATTTAGTTCACATTCAGCCTGGACAATACCTCACATAAATCAATCCAGGCTTACGTTCTCACAATCTTTCACAAAATGTCATTCTTTTATCTAGCAAGTCATTGTCAGAAAAACACCCAGTCGTGCCTATCACAGATCACCTTATCTTACATTTCTCTTGCCAGGTCAGCCCCGTTTCTCCACAATGGTCCTGAAGATGGCAGATGCCAAATGTTAGAAAGATACTGTTCTCTGAAATGAACCTTCATATCTAGATGGTTGTGTTTGTGGTTGAGGTTGTTGTCCTAGTTTGACATTGTGTGTTTTATTTTGTTATCAGAGGAGGAAATTAAGAAAATTGTAAAATCTGAATCTTTATAAGACAGATTGATTACCTCTATAAATATAATGCAAATGCATACTTTGGAAAATACACTGATCATATTTGAAATTCTAAATTATTTATAGTAAACCTATATGTAAACTATAGTTTAATTATATGATTCAGTAATCTTTTTTCCCCCTTGGGACTTGATTTTTTACTAGTCTCAGCATTGTATATTAAAATTTTTTGTTGTTATCAAACTATGTGAACTAGAAGGCATTTTTCAAAATACTTTTTTCCGTTAGAAGATAAATCCTATTTTCCTCACATTCCACTTCTGTTAACAAAAATTCAAGTATTAATCAAGCTGAAAAAGCTTCATTTTATTTCTTCATTTCCCCAAGGGTTCACCAGTACATTTCACAGAATCTTTTATTTTCTGAACTTCATCATATCAAGACTTTTGTTTAGTCCTGTTCTGTTTTCATTTAGAATCATCATCTTTTCCCTCTTTCTTTTCTAAAATCCACATGCTTTTCAACCTCCTATGACTGGAAATAGTCTAAGATCACCAGTCAAGTTGGCACAAACATGATTGCCAGGGATTAACAACCCCTCAATTCAATAGGCAGAATTATGTTCACACAGCTGAGAAGATATAAATCAGTCACTTCTCTAATTAGGTTCCAAGGTTGATGGAATTATCAAGACTTCACCTGGTAAAATAGAAGCTTATAAGAAGAAAAAGGTCTATGAGTCTTTCCTCTTTATTTGAACAGGATATGAAGTATACCCATTTACTGAATCATGAGCAGTATAACATTGCAAGAGAACAATTTCTTTTTCATTTGACCTACTGCTTCCCTAGGTATATTTGCAAATGAAAGACATTTTCCAATAGAAAATATCAAACATGTATCCAAGTACTTTTTAATAACACTGAATTTGTAATATTACTTAGAGCAATTATTACTATTATTGCTATTGTACAGAAAAGAATTGTCATTGCTTTCAATATGGTGGGTAACTTTTTCAGATGAAGAAATTTTAATTAGATGACCCTTTTTTGATGGAAACATATTTTATTAACTAAAAGTAAGGGTACATTATAAACTTAATGCTAAAATGCCACACACACACACACACATACATTTTTCTTATCTTCAGGAGTTGGACGACTGGTAATGTGTTAGGGGTAAATACGTAACCCTTTTATCATTTGTGTTTTGGTCCATAACGTGTCATGGGAGTCCACGGCGGCGGCGGCTACAGCAAAATGGCGGAGTCTGTGGCTGACACCCAGTGGCTGATCAGCAAGCCGCAGAACCTGAATGATGCCTATGGGCCCCCCAGCAACTTCCTTGAGATCTATGAGCAACCGGCAGACTGTGGGGGGCGGCTGGGGCTGCTTCACCACCTACGAAATCCGGGTCAAGGCTACCCTTTCTTTAAATTCACATCAGAACATTTGGACTTTGAATTCTAGACTTATTATCTTAGGGTATTTGCAAAAATATTCTTTATGAAATAATAAGAAATGAGAATTGACTAGTAAATAAATGAAAAATATGCTCAACATGTATCTCCCTGAAATATTTATTATAATACTATTTGAAGACTTACCTTTTCTTATAAGATAAAGCAATACATATGACAAGGGTTAGAGTTGGTTTTGAAGGATAAGGGTGATTCTTTTTTTTTTTTTTTTTTTTTTTTTTTGAGACAGAGTCTTGCTCTGTTGCCCAGGCTGGAGTGTAGTGGCATGATCTCGGCTCACTGCAAGCTCCGCCTCCCGGGTTCACGCCATTCTCCTGCCTCAGCCTCCCGAGTAGCTAGGACTACAGGCGCCCGCCACCACGCCCGGCTAATTTTTTGTATTTTTAGTAGAGACGGGGTTTCACCATGTTAGCCAGGATGGTCTCGATCTCCCAACCTTGTGATCCGCCCGCCTCAGCCTACCAAAGTGCTGGGATTACAGGCGTGAGCCACCACGCCAGGCCGAGTGACTGTTTTATTTTTAATATTTATTTATGTATTTTTGAGATGGAGTCACACTCTGTCACCCACGCTGGAGTGCAATGGGGAGATCTTGGCTCACTGCAACCCCCACCTCCCGGGTTTAAGCTATTCTCCTGCCTCAGCCGCCTGAAGTAGCTGGGATTACAGGTGCAGGCCACCACACCCAGCTATTTTTTTATATTTTTAGTAGAGACGGGGATTCACCATGTTGGCCAGGCTGGTCTCGAACTCCTGACCTCAGGTGATCCACCCACCTCGGCCTCCCAAAGTGCTGGGATTACTGGCGTGAGCCACCCAGTGGGTGATTTAAAGGTATTAATTTTGGTCACTTCAAACTGTTAAGCCAGATGCCCTAAAATAATTATAATCAAAACCAATTTGAGAAAACTAACTTTATCTGATCTTATTCAGCCTCCTTATTCACAAAATGCTGGTGAGAACGTAAAATGGCATAGCTGCCTTGGAAAACAGTTTGGCAGGTCTTCACAATGCAAAGCATAGAGTTACCATATGAACTGGGTATTTCACTCCTAGGTATATATTCAAGAGATATGAAAACATATAAGTGTCTGTGCACAGAAACTCATACATGAATGTTTATAGAAGAATTGCTCATAGTAGCCAAAAAGTAGAAACAAGTCAAACTGATGAATGGATAAACAAAATGTGTCATGTCCATACAATGGGATATTAGTCCACCATAAAAAGTAATGGAGTACTGATACATACTATAATATGGATTAGCCTTAAAAACATTATGCTAAGTGAAGCCAGATAACATACTGTACAATTCCATTTATATTAAATGTTCAGAATATAACTATATGAACAGAAAGCAGACTAGAAGTTGCTCAGATTTGGGGTGGCCACAGTCTTTCTTGGGGTGAGGAAAAGTGTTCTAAAATTGGGTCATGGTGATGGTTGTAGAAGTCTGTAAATTTGTTAAAAATCATTGAATTGTACACTTATAATAGGTGAATTTCATGGTATATAATTTATACTTCAAAGAATCTGTAAAAAACTACATATTGAAAGATGAAGAAGTCAATGTGAAGAACTTTGTGAAAATAACAATACAAAAGGGAAAACAAGTTACTTTTCAAATTGAAAAGTTTAAATGAAAAAAATGTTGACATAAGTGAATCTTCAGAAGCTCATTTCAAGCCTGAGTTGTTAAAATTTTCAATAGAAATAATATTTATACATTGAGATGTTTTATAGCCAATAGAAAACCTCATGAAATTTTACCTTATGTGGTGGCCAGTCTTTTAACATTCTCATTTTGTGTAATACCAAACATTAAGGAATTACTCACTATGCATTATTCTTATCAATTCCATAAGCCTCGTATCCCCTTTTACTTCCAAAGTTTCTTCATTATTTTTGCTAGTAATATTTTTAGCACCCTCACAATATAAAGGTTGTTACTTTCTTAGTTGGAAATGCTTCTTCTTGTCATCATCAGTAAAATAACAATTTGCATAGTTTTGTGGGTTTTGTTTTAGAAAGAACAGATGAAACTTTTAAGTCATTCAAATTGCAATGGGTATGTGTACACATGTGTATTAAAAATTCATTCGCCATTGAGTTACCACTTTTGTTCGGATTTTAACTATAGTAAGCATATGAATATACTATTTGTGTATTTTATAACTATAAAAGAACTAACTTGTACCGAATAAGCACCACCCTAAATGTTTTACAATCAGTCTCTCTCAATTAATCCTCATATTAAATATAGCTGACCCTTATTGAAGACCTAATCTATGCCAGGCACTCTTCTAAAACATTGGATACATCATCTCTGATTTACTCTTCCAAGCATTTCCATGAGGTAGGTATTAATATTATCTCCACTTGAGAGATTAGAAAACTGAGGTATAATTAAGTAACTTGCCCATGACCATATAGCTAATAATTGCAGAGCTGAGAGTAAAAATGTAGCCAAGAACCATGGTCTTAACCACTGCACGATGTTGCCTTCTACTTTGTATTAAAATTTCAAGCTTTATTTCAAAATAATCTAAAATATTTTGATTTAATAAATTCACTTAAAAAATGACTCTTCCCATTGTGCTCGAGCCCTCTGTACATTCACAGTGACAGGCTGGCCCAGTTTTGTGGCCTATAGATACAAAGATACTATGATTTTAATCATTTTTCTTTCTTTTGTATATTGTCATTTAAATATCCTTCTAGTAATTTCCTCCTAGCTAAATAATTTACTTCTTAGGAGAAACTCATCTCAATTTCATATTTCATAAACCCAGTCTCCTCAAAACATTTTAGTTGGCTCTCTAAAAATATTTTAACATGATGAAGAGGATTCTGATGAATTTATTATCATTATATTATGTCCCCAAACAGTTCCCAGTATTAATATGTGAGCTACAATCTACCGATCTTGAAAATGTAGTCATCAAAAGCTGTTACACTTTCCATGAAGTGTCTGTCTTTTCATAAGAGGAAGCACTAATTTAATTCAATGAATCACACAGACAAAATTATTTTGCTTTCCGAGAGGTACTGATAAAAGTACAGGTGTGTGCATTAATGTGCTGGTGCCTTAGAGAAAGAGACTATTATGACAGTATGGGCTTCATATAGTATATGGTATGTGAAATCAGCTTCTTTGATGATAAGGCTTCCAAAAATTCTGATTTGTAATACATTGCCTTAACAGCAAGTAACAGTACATATTATACTTGAGGAAGAGGTCCCCTACAGCATCATTTTATAAGAATCCATATTTCAAGGAACATTTTTAAGCAGAAGCACAGACAAGACAGTACAATGTGATGCCACGGATAAAGGCCATATTGAATTTCTGCTAAGTTTGCCATCAAGAAGCTAGAGCTGTCGTACCCTTAGGCACCCCCTCATCTTCCAGAAATGCGGAAGTTCCTTGATAGCTTTTGATAATAGTATGTACACCATCAGGATGCAAATAATGTATTGTGGAATTTCAGGCCTTTTTTCTGCTATACTGAATTGTTTCCTAAAAAATATAAGAAAGTCTGATCACAAACAGTGTCTTGCCACTGATCTCTCTCACTAGAATGCATCAACGTAGAAACATGCTGAATTAAGACTGGATTTTGGTCTCATCTAGTGCAGTTAACTTCTCTGTATCTCACTTTATGGAATCATAACGCTAACAGCAACAAAAACAATAGCTACAATCAATAATTTAGAAAACACTCTGTGACAGGCATCACACTTAGTGTTTTTAAAAAAATTATTTCATTGGGATTGGTTGCATTATATAGTTTCACAGTTGAAACAAATTAAGCTAACAACTAAATAATACAATAATCAAACTCAGACTGACTCTCCAAAACTGCTCTTTTTCAGTCACATTAACATTGCCTATTTGCCCCCCTACTACCTAAGAATGTGATTGTGAGGGTTAAGCGTCTCTGTTGTCCCTTCTGATGTAAGTAACTTCCAGTGACATGTTTTAATGACACCATCCATGCAACTGTCTCTTCCTGGAGTCAATACAATTTACTGAGAATTCTAAAATTACACAGCTGCCACAGAAATGCATCTCAGACCTGTATCGCAGATACTAATAGATATCACAAATACTAATAGATATCACAGTGTACTAATCTCTCCAGTGAGATTGCATATGAATGTGTATTGGCCACCTGTAAAGATACTGGTCAGAAAAGGAATTTCCACAGGCCATCGTTTTCTATTCCTAAATTACATCTGGGGAAACTGTAGGTGCTATAGCACCACCAACCACACTCACTGCTTCTGTCTGCAGTCTGAATATTCGGCAACTTTAAAAGGTATTGCTAAATGTTTATTTCTTAGAGATAAACTTAAGATAATTGAAAGTCTGAGGATGAATTTCCGTAATTTAATAATACCTTTTATGCACAGTAATTTAAAAGCAGAGTGAATCTGATGTGTTTGGGGAAGTCGTACTTAAAAATCTGGAGATGAATTAGAATAAGACAAACCGAATTTTTTAATAATCTAATAGAATACAAAAGCAGGAGAGTTCTATTAAGAGAACATGCACCTTCTAGAACTACCCAAGATACAGTCTGTTAACACAAGGAGGCATTGTTAGGAATACTAAATCAAATCCACCCCAAAACCTGAATCCCTACCGGATAATAAGTGAGGTTGCTGCAGCAGCATAGTCCTCTTTTCAAGGTCTCTTCGGGATAATTTAGTGCCTTGCAAATTGGCAGTAATGCACTAAATGCCCTTAGGTTATAGCTTCATAGGTCAAGAAGTAGAGATTTGTAGCAATTATTATACCAGGACAATTCAGACAAAAACCCTTTCCTGAATTTATACTGATAGTTACTTTAAAAGATACAGCGACTGGCATTTGCAAGATTGTCTGTCTTTTATTTAATTTTTTTAACCATGTTGACACAGCTAAAGTGCTTCTCTTATCCACAAGTCGCTATTCAAGAAGAGGGGAAAACAGCCTTCATTAGTTATTACCAAATGAATGAAATACAGTATCAGCTAACGATACCTCTATAGCCAAGATGTTATAGCCTGGTAATGGCCCCTGTTACTTATATTTCAATGTTGTCCTCAGTAAGTGATAAATTTCAATTACATCAAGATACAGGTTTGTTCTGAATAAAGTAAACATTTTATTTCACTCACCATGAAATTGTATACTACAGGTTTATTTTCACACAAGCCTGACCATTATAACCTTCCAAATTAAAATGTCAATATGGATAACATATTGTTACATTATTAAATATTCTATAATTTTCAAGCTAGATTCTAACTCTATCTCATTGGTTATTATAAATGTGGGCATATTTCGATATTAGTCTCAGAAAAAGGAAAAGATATTAAGGCTCCAGTGAACATACGACTAAGGAAAATTAACAAGCTATCTCAAGAATAAGTTGTTTCTTTGTACCGATAATTTTATAAGTTGCACAATGGAGCTTTTATGAACCTGATTTTTGGCTAGCAGAACAATTATTTGCCCAGAGGAAAGGATGCAAACTAACTGCTATGAAGCATCGGAATCCAGACTACAAGCCAGATCACCTAACTATTATCCTCATGTTTCCCCACATATGTCATGTTGCCCTTCTTGAAATGCAGAACAAACAAGTAAGCAAAATACTACTGAGACAATATTAGCTCTTATAATAAATAATAGGGAAGGTGTTATCAATAAGAAACTCAGATTGCTTTCAAATAATACTCATCTCAAAGAAGATGAGAATCTGAAACAGAAATCATTTTGCAGAATTATAAGAACACGTCTCAGAAAAGAAAAGTAAATATTTCTTGTCACTATTAAAACTTTTTATGTGATGTTTTTATCCTTAAATAATCAGGATAACCAGATTCTTGAGTTACAATTTATCTGAAGAATTTATATGTCTAGTGCCAGAGTGTCAATCATTGTAGGACTTAAAACGTGGGCCAATCTGGTATACCCATTCAGCTGCACCCCCACTTGAACATCATCTACAGTGAAAATTTCCATCCTATCATTTGAGCTAAGAAGCAAATCTTACAATTTATTACAGACTTCCTGCACTGGATAATGGTCCAGTTGATGGTATGTGACAGAGCAGCTTAACTTCAAGAGCAACTGCTGCTTTCTGTAGCTGCTGTCACTTTTGCTTTCCTCATCTTCACCTTCATAAACAATTTCCTTGTTGCTGCTTTAATTTTGAGATGTCTTGTTTCCCTGGGAAATTGCTATGACAGTGAATAAAAATAGGTGGCTGTAAAGTATTTTTCCCAATATAAACATTAATTTTTGCTTAACAATCATAATTGCAGAGCAGTGGCTAATACCAGACCTTTAGTTTTCATAGCCAATATGAATAAATGGTCAATGTCTCATGTGGGCAAAACTCTTCACTTTTCAAGTGACAAATAATCCATTGAGGCAGGAAATAAAGCTTTTAAAATTAATTTTTATGATCTTAATATTAAATAAGAAAATTGCATGTGCTTCAGGCAATTTAGAAATGTATTCTTTCAAAATTTTTTATATACAAAATTATTTTCAGGCATATTACCTTAAAATTGTGGGTGTATTTCTGTCCCAAGTGCTGTTTTTAATTTTACCATATTCTATTTATTTTTATATTGATTTATAATAATGGGTTTATTTAAGTCTTAGCTTTATATCATTTTTAAAATATCAATAAAGCATTACGCATTTTGAAAGGGCTTAAATGTGTTGGTATTAAGAAGGTCCTGTGGTTTGGCCAGGCACGGTGGCTCACGCCTGTAATCCCAGCACTTTGGGAGGCCGAGGCGGGTGGATCACGAGGTCAGGAGATCGAGACCATCCTGGCCAATATGGTGAAACCCCATCTCTACTAAAAATACAAAAGCTATCTGGGTGTGGTGGCACGTGCCTGTAATCTCAGCCACTTGGGAGGCTGAGGCAAGAGAATCGCTTGAACCCAGGAGGCAGAGGTTGCAGTGAGCCGAGATCGTGCCACTGCCTTCCAGCCTGGGCTACAAGGGCAAAATTCCGTCTCAAAAAAAAACAAAAACAAAAACAAAAAAAACACAAAGTAGAGTTACTATCTTAACTGCAGAAAGTACTGAACCCTATATATACTATGCTTTTTTCTATTCATGCATATAAATGATAAAATTTAATTTATCGGACTGGGTGCGGTGGCTCATGCCTGTAATCCCCGCACTTTGGGAGGCTGAGGTGGGCAGATCACCTGAGTCCAGGAGCTTGAGACCAGCCTGGCCAACATGGTGCAACCCCGTCTCTACTAAAAATACAAAAAAATTAGCCATGCATGGTGGTGGGCGCCTGTAATCCCAGCTACTTGGGAGGCTGAGGCAGGAGAATCTCTTGAACCCAAGAGGTGGAGGTTGCAGTGAGCCAAGACTCTGCCACTGCACTCCAGCCTGGATGACAGAGTGAGGACTCTGTTAAAAAAAAAAAAATGTTCCTGTGGTTCAATATTAATATTCTTGTTTCTTTTTTGGATTTTATTTTCCTATTTAGTTTCCTTTGAATTCACATTCTCTTAGGAGCATGCTAGCTCAAAGCAGTGCTTCCTCTTGCCTGTTCATTTCAAGGCCAGCATCAAACAATAGTTCCCACATAAGTTTTTCTTTCAATATCAATCACATATTTAGTATCCAAACGTAAAACCAGATGATTTAGCTGAATTTCGTCCTGCATATTTTGATTTTAAATGAATATAATGTCAGTTTCCAAATAATGCATCTTATTTAAAAAAAAATCAAAATAGAGTCAGCTAGCCCAACAGAGGACAGTAGCAAGGATAAACCGGAAGATGAAGCACTTTGAAACTAATGAGAACAAAGATACAATATACCAGAATCTCTGGGACACAGCTATTAAAGCAATGTTAAAAGGAACGTTTATAGCCCTAAACACCCACACCAAGAAGTTAGAAACAGCTCAAATTAGCAACATAATATCATGTCTAGAGAACTAGAAAAACAAGAGCAAACCAACCCCAAAGCTAGCAGAAGACAAAAGATAACTAAAATCAGAGATTAACTGAATGAATTTGAGACACATGAAAACATACAAAAGATCAATGAATTCAAAAGTTTGTTTTTTGAAAGAACAAATAAGATTGAAGGATTACTAGCTAGACTCAAAGAAAAAAAGAGGGAAAATACAAATAAGCACAGTCAGAAATGAAAAAGGGGGCTTTAATACCAACTCAGAGACATACAAAAAACCCTCAGAGACTATTATGAACACCTAAATGCACAGAAAATAGAAAATCTAGAAGAAATCGATACATTCCTGGCAACATAAAACCTCTGAAGACTGAACCAGGAATAAATTGCAACATGAAAAGCCCAATAAGGAGTTCTAAAGTTGAATTAGTAATGAAAAGCCTAACAAACAGAAAAATCCCAGGATCAGGTGGATTCACAGATGAATTATAACATACATATAGAGAAGAGCTTGTATCATTCCTTCTGAAATGATTCCAAAAAATTATAGAATGATACTAGCATTATTCTGAACAAAAGCCTGACAGAAACACAACCAAAAAAAGAAATTTCAGGCAAGTATAATTGATGAACCTAGATACAAAAATCCTCAAAAAAAAAAAAAAAAAAAAAAAAAACAACTAGCAAACTGAATCCATTAGCACATCAAAAAGCTAATTTACCACAATCAAGTAGGCTTTATTCCTGGGGTGCAAAGTTGTTTCAACATATAGAAATAAAAAATATGATTCATCATATAAACAGAACATCAAGAATGACATGATCATCTGAATAGATGCAGAAAAGGCTCTTGATATAATTAAACATCCCTTTATATGAAAAAATCCTCAACAAACTAGGCATTGAAGGAACTTACATAAAAATAATAACAGCCATCTATGACAAACCCACAGCCAACATCATACTAATTGAGCAAAAGCTAAAAGCGTTCCCCTTGAAAACCAGAACCAGACAAGGATGCTCACTCTAACTGCTCCCATTTAACACAGTACTGGAAGTCCTAGCCAGAGCGATCAGGCAAAAAAAAAAAAAAAAAAAAAGAAAAAGAAGAGAAAATATATCCAAATAAAAAAAGAGGATAATGTTTTTAAAAGATAATGTTAAAAAAAGAATGTATGTTTATCCAAACATAAATTCAACCTATTTATGTTCACAGTTCATATGATTCTATACCTAGAAAGCCCCATAGTCTCTGCCCAAAAGCTCCCAGATCTGGTAAATATCTTCAGCAAAGTTTCAGGACAGAAAATCAGTGTACAAAAATAAGTAGCATTTCTATATACCAACAAGGTCTAAGCTGAGAGCCACATCAAGAATGCAATAACATTCACAATAACCACAAAAAGAATGAAATATCTAGGAATACAGGTAACCAGAGAGGTGAAAGATCGCCAAAACAAGAATTATGAAACACTGCTGAATGAAATCAGAGATGACACAGCACATAGAAAGCATTCCATAGTGCCCAAAGCAATTTACACATTCAATGCTATTCCAATCAAACAACTAATGACATATTTCACAGAATTAGAAAACAAAAAAACTGCTCTAAAACTTATATGGAATCAAAAAAGAGACTAAATGACTAACGCAATCCTAGGCAAAAATAACAAAGCTGGAGGTATCACATTATCCAACTTCAAACTATACTACAAGGATATAATAACCAAAACAGCATAGCACTGATACAAAAACAGACACAGAGACTAATGGAAAAGAATAAAGAGCCCAGAAATAAAGCCACACACTTACAGCCATCTGATCTTCAACAAGGTTGACAAAAACAAGCAATGAGGAAAGACTCCCTATTCAATAAAAGGTGTTAGGATAATTAGATAGCCATATCCAGAAGATTGAAACAAGACCCTTTCCTTATACCGTATACAAAAATTAACTCAAGTTGAGTTAAATGCTTAAATGTAAAACCTAAAACTACAAAAGCTCTGGAAGATAACCTAAGAAATACCATTCAGGACATAGGCCCTGGCAAAAATTTAATGATGAAGACACTGAAAACAATTGCCAAAAAAAAAAAGAAAATGACAAGTGTGACTTAATTAAAGTGCATCTGCACAGCAAAAAAGAAAAAAAGAAAAAATAAAAATAAAACAACTATCAACAGAATAAACAGACAACATGCATAATGGGAGAAAATTTATTCGAATGATGCATCCAACAAAGGCCTAATATCCAGAATGTATAAGGAACTTAAACAAATGAACAAACAAAAAACAAACAACATACTAATTGAGCAAAAGCTGAAAGCATTCCCCATTCAAAAGTGGCCAAAGGACATGAACAGATACTTTTCAAAATAAGTCATACACTTGGCCAACAAGCATATGAAAAATTGCTCAACATTACTAATCATTAGAGAACTGCAAATCAAAACCACAATTAGTCAAAAAGGCTATTATTAAAAATAATAAAATAACAGACGCTTGAAAGGCTGCTGAGAAAAGGGAAGGCATATACACTGCTCATGGCAGTGTAAATTCATTCAGCCATTGTGAAAAGCAGTTTGGTGATTTCCCAAAGAACTTAAAGGAGAACTGCCATTTGACCCAGCAATCCCATTACTGGGTATATACACAAAGGAATATAAATCCTCCTACCAGAAAAACACATGCAAACATATTTTCATCACAGCACTATTTACAATAACCAAGACATGGAATCAACCTAAATGTTCATCCATGGTTGACTGGATAAAGAAAATGTGGTACATATACATGATCCAATACTATGTAGCCGTAATAACGAGTGAGATTGAGACCTTTGCAGCAATATGAATGGAGCTAGAGGTCATTATCCTAAGTGAACTAATGCAGGAGCAGGAAACCAAATACCACATGTTCTCACTTACAAGTAAGAGCTAAGCATTAAGGATGCACGGACACAAAGAAGGGAACAATAGACACCAGGGCCTACTTAAGGAAGGAGAGTGAGAGAAGAGTGAGGATCAAAAAACTATCAGGTACTATGCTTATTATGTGAGTCATGAAATAATCTGTACACCATACTCCTGCAACACAAAATTTATCTATATAACAAATCTGTACATATACCCCTGAACCCAAAATAAAAGTTTTTTAAAACATTCATAATATGGAGACAGATATTGTGCTCTGGAATGCATTTTTAAGAAGTTTTTTTTTTAATCTTGGGTGTTTGCTGATTTGGAGCATTTGATTCAAATGAAGACATTCAGAGACACCATGAAGGTTTAGCTCTGAAACTGCGGAAAAGCTGTTCTGAACCTGGGTGCCCAGAACTCTCCCTCATCCCACCTCATGGTCATACTTTTCAATTTTCTTATTTTTAATTCGACTTTTATTTTAAGTTTAGGGGTACATGTGCAGGATGTGCAGGTTTGTTACATAAGTAAACATGTGCCATGGTGGTTTACTGCACAGATTATCCCATCACCCAGGTATTAAGCCTGGCATCCATTAGCTGTTCTTCCTGATGCTCTTCCCCAACACTACAGGTGCCCAGTGTGTGTTGTTACCCACCATGTCTCCATGTGTTCTCATTGTTCAGCTCCCACTTATAAGTGAGAACATGCTGTGTTTGGTTTTCTACTCCTGCGTTAGTTTGCTGAGGATAATGGCTTCCAACTCCATCTATGTCTCTGCAAAGCACAAGATACTGTTCCTTTTTATTGCTGCATGGTATGTAATGAGGTATATGTACCACATTTTCTTTATCTAGTTTGTCATTGATGGGCATTTAGGTTGATTCTATGACTTTGCTACTGTAAACAGTGCTTCAATGAACATATGCATGCATATAACTTTATAACAGAATGATTTATATTTCTTTAGGTATATATCCAGTAATGAGATTGCTGAGTCAAATGGTATTTCTGCCTCTAGGTCTTTGGGAATTGTCACATTGACTTCCACAGTGGTTGAACTAGTTTATACTCTCACAGGCAGTGTAAACGCGTTCCTTTTTCTCCACAACCTCACCAGCATCTGTTGTTTTTTGACATTTTAGTAATAGCCATTCTGACTGGTATGAGATGGTATATCATTGTGGTTTTGATTTGAGGATCTCTAATAATCAGTAATGTTGAACTTTTTTTCATATGTTTGTTGGCCACATATATGTCTTCTTTTGAGAAGTGTCTGTTCATGTCCTTTGACCAACTTTTTTATGAAGGTGTTTTTTTTTTCTTGTAAATTTAAGTTCCTTGTAGATTCTAGATATTAGACTTTTGTCAGGTGGACACATTAAGAAATTTTCTCCCATTCTGTAGGCTATCTGTTCACTTGGATGATAGTTTTTGTTTGTTTGTTTTTCCTGTGCAGAAGCTCTTTAATTAGATCTCATTTGTCAGTTATTGCTTTTGTTGCAATTGCTTTTGATGATTTATCATGAAATGTTTGCCTTTGCTATGTCCTGAATGGTATTGCCTAGATTTTCTTCTAGGGTTTTTATAGTTTTGAGATTTACATTTAAGTCTTTAATCCATCTTAAGTTAATTTTTGTATATGTTGTCAGAAAGGAGTCCAGTTATAATTTTCTGCATATGGTTAGCCAGTTCTCCCAGCATTATTAATTAAATAGGGAATCCTTTTTCCATTGCTTGTTTTTGTCAGGTTTGTCAAAGATCTGATGCTTGTAGGTGTGCAGTCTCATTTCTGAGTTCTGTATTCTGTTCCATTGGTCTATGTGTCTGTTCTTGTACCGTGATGTTTTGGTTAATGCAGCCTTGTAGCACTGTTTGAAGTTAGGTAGTGTGATGCCTCCTGCTTTGTTCTTTTTGCTACAGATTAACTTGGCTATTTGGGCTCATTTTTAGTTCCATATGAATTTTAAAATAGTTTTTTTTTAATTCCATGAAGAATGTCAATGGTAGTTTAATGGGAATAGCATTGAATCTATAAATTACTTTGAACAGTAAGGCCATTTTTACAATATTGATTCTTCCTATCCATGAGCCTGGAATGTTTTTCCATTTGTTTGTGTCTTCTCTGATTTCCTTGAGCAGTGGTTTGTAGTTCTTCTTGAAGTGGTCCTTCACTTCCTTTGTTAGCTGTATTTCTAAGTATTTTATTCTTTTTGTAGCAATTATGAATGAGAGCTCATTCATGATTTTGCTCTCTGCTTGCCTTTTGTTGGTGTATAAGGATGCTAGCAATTTTTGCACGTTGATTTTATATCTTGTGACTTTGCTGAAGTTGCTTATCAGCTTAAGAAGCTTTTGGGCTGAGACTATGGGCTTTTCTAGATATAGGATGATGTCATCTGCAAACAAAGATAATTTGACTTCCTCACTCCCTATTAGAATACTCTTTATCTCTTTCTCTTGCCTGATTGCCCTGGCCAGAACTTCCAATACTGTGTTGAATAGGAGTGGTGACAGGGCATCCTTGTCTTGTGCCGGTTTTCAAGGGTAATGTGTCCAGCTTTTGCTCATTCAGTATGCTATTGGCTGTGGGTTTGTCATCTATAGTTCTTATTATTTTGAGGTCTGTTCCTTCAATTCCTAGTTTATTTAGAGTTTTAAACATAAAAGGATGTTGAATTTTATTGAAGGCCTTTTCTGCATTTATTGAAATGATCGTGTGGTTTTTGTCTGTTTATGTGATGAATTACATTTATTGATTTGCGTATGTTGAGCCAGCCTTGAATACCAGGGATGAAGCCAGCATGATCATGGTGGATAAGCTTTTGATGTGCTTCTGGCTTTGGTTTGCCAATATTTTACTGAGGATTTCTGCATTGATGTTCATCAAGGATATTGGCCTAAAGTATTCTTTCTTTTGTTGTATCTCTGTCAGGTTTTGGTATCAGGATAATGCTAGCCTCAGAGAATTAGTTGGGGAGGAGTCCTTCCTCTTCAACTTTTTGGAGTAGTTTTAGTAGGAATGAAACCAGCTCTTCTTTGTACTTCTGGTAGAATTCCACTGTGAATCTGTATGGCCTTGTGATTTTTTTTGGTAGGTAGGTTACTTATTACTGCCTCAATTTTAGAACATGTTTTTGGTCTGGTCAATGATTCCATTTCTTCCTTTCAGTCTTGGGAGAGTGTATGTGTCCACAAATGTATCCATTTCTTCTAGATTTTCTAGTTTATGTGTATAGAGGGATTTACAGTATTTTCTGGCAGTTGTTTTTATTTCTGTGGGATCAGTGGTGATATCCCCCTTATCATTTCTGATTGTGTTTATTTGATTATTCTCTCTATTCTTCTTTATGAGTCTAGATAGTAGTCTATTTTATTATTTTTTTCAAAAAAACAGCTCCTGGATTTGTTGATTTTTTAAAGGGTTTTTCACATCTCTGTCTCCTTCAGTTATGCTCTGATCTTGGTTAATTATTGTCTTCTGTTAGCTTTGGGGATTGCTTTCTCTTGGTTCTCTAGTTATTTCAGTTGAGATGATAGGTTGTTAACTTGAGATCTTTCTAGATTTTTGATGTTGGGATTTTAGTGCTATAAATTTCCCTCTTAACACTGCTTTAGCTGCATCCCAGAGATTCTGGTATGTTATCTCTTTGTTCTCATTACTTTAAAAAAAACTTATTGATTTCTGACTTAATTTCATTATTTACCCAAGAGTCATTCAGGAGCAAATAGTTGTGTGCTTTTGAGTGGATGTCCTAATCTTGCATACTGTTCAATTTTCTGCTTAAATCTTCCCTCCATCTCTCAGGCTTATATGTTATTACAAGTGTCTGACATTGCCTCTTACACTTACAGGATTTCCTTTCAGATCATCCCTGATGTTAAACAAAGGGTTTTGCTGTGTTTCCTAAAAGAAAACCAACTGGAAATATATTTACCCCTCCATTATATTTTATACCTTTCTAGATGAAGTGTAGAAATTGACGTTGTGGAAAGGGTAAAAAAGGTAGGAGAAATCAGTTGCTTTTTTATAGTTTCGTGTCATATTTTCACCAAATTAAACTCTGTTAAGTAGAGATATCTACAATAGAATTCAGATCCCTGAAATACGATCCTTTAAAAGATAAATTGTTTTAATAGGCATATGAAAAAGTAGAATGCAATAACTTTAAAACATTTTACATCTTGATTGAAATGGAAGTCTGATTTTATTCTGTGACAAAGAATGTCTTAGCTTAGTATCAATTTTAAGAAAAGTTGTATAAGCCCCTATAAAAATACAATATCTGCACTAGAAATGTGTGTTACACAGCAAATATAGTGAAGAGCTGGATTTGGAATTGAAAAAAAATACATATTTACAGTACAGTGACCAGAACTAGCATTAGAAATGCCAGAGAAAAATTGTAATTACTTCTTGCCTTCCTTTTGGAGGTAAAGGTCTCTCTTTCTTTCTTTCTTTTCTTTCTTTCTTTCTTTTGTTCGTTCTTTCCTTTTTTCATTCTTTCTTTTTTTATGAGACATGGTCTCTTTAAGTCACCCAGGCTGGAGTGCAGTGGCATAATCATGGCTCACTGCAGCCTCGACTTCCCAGGCTCAAGTGGTCATCCCACCTTAGCCTTCTGGGTAGTTGGGACTACAGTCACATACCACCACACTTGGATAGTTTTTTTTTGTTTGTTTGTTTTTTTTTGTAGAGACAGGGTTTTACTATGATGCCCAGCCTGGTTTTGAACTCCTGGGCTCAAGTAATCTGACTACCTCGGCCTCCCACCATGCTAAGATTACAGGCATGAGCCACCATACCCAGTCAGGAAGGTATTTCTAAAGTCCTATATTAAAGGTGATAGTAGTAACTATCCACTGTTTTTGTTTTTTTTTTTTTTCAAACTCCAGTTGAGGAGAGGTCCTTCCATTTATTTTAGTCTTCCTATTTTTTTAATCCACCATCTTTATCTAGGCAAAAATTACTACAAGTAAAAAATTATATTAATATAGAATCAGATATTCAATCATTTTATATTTATTTACATAAAGAAACATAAATCTAACTTAGATATCATATTGATGAGTAAATTTTTTCTATAGGTAAATGGTCATGGATATTGAGACAAACATCACAGAACTTCTATATTATGATTTTTAAAAAGCTGTTCAGTTTATTGAAATGATTTTGACTTTAATAGAAAGAAATAAAATATGAAAAGAACTACAATGAATATTAGTTGATATTTAATAGATTTAGGAAGAATTTTCAAGGGGGTAAACAAATAAAACAGTCTGTGGATTTCTTTTTAGGAAGCTTTTAAATAATCAGCTGGAAATATTATGATGATCTGCAGCCGCTCAAGTTATCTAAGAATATACTCAAGATATTTCAAGTTTTGTTTTAATATCTAATATACTGTTGATGACAATATGAATGAAACAACAAATAGGCTGCTATTCGAGTTAAGGGATTTATCTTTCATTGGGTATTTTACAATCACTACTTCATGTTATATTTTTTATTTCTTATTGTGGAGTTGTATTTTATGTATGAGTGTGTGATCTTTGCTTTTAAATATTTTATGAGTTTTAAGTGCTACATATTGTAGAAGTATGCAATACATTTATAGTTTGCAACAGCTTCATAATTGCTACATTATTGTATTGATTTAAAGGTAGGTTAAGTCAACTTAAAGCTATATGTTAGTTATTAATATATAGTAAAGTTAACTATATGGCTAATATAATAACCTGACTTAAAGTTTCACTCTTTTGTCATGATTTTTTTTTATTTTTAAGAAACTGGGCAGCAGAATATTTAAGGAAAAGAAGCCCCTACTATAAAAATGTAGCAAAATTATTTTAAACTATCAATTGTTTGTATAATTAGGGATATTCCAGCACATTTTGTTAATGAACCACAAGTGTCTGTTAAGAGTGAGTAATCTGGCATAACATATGTGGTACCATGTGGTCCCAATAGGATAGCATCTTTGTTATAGAAACTTTGCAAGTTACCATTATACTTTTGCTAATTTTGTTGCTGGACTAATGTTACTCAGCTAAAGACAAGCAAGACTACCTCTTTTAAGGAGCATACATTCATAAAATCACTTTAAAAGAGAGAAAAGGAAAAGTCACAGGGTATGATTAATTGTGGATATCTGAAATAATGGTCAAATTATAGAATTCCCATTAGACTGCATGCAAATCCTCGCTATAGCTTACAGTTTAAGCCAACAGGGAATGTGTCTTTACCAAATAACAAAACAATAAATAAAAAATTGCAAAAAGTAAATAAACTGTTAATCAAAAAGTATTTGACTTTTCCCTCACTAAACAAATTAATCAGGCATTTTGTCATCATGCAGATATTATTCTTAAATGATCAATATCTGCATGAAACAAATAAGGGCATAGCAACCTTTAGGACAGCATATCAGACAACATTTTGATTACAAATAATTTAAGACAGCTGTTTAGTCCTATATTAGCCTTGTTTCTAATGTAAACAAGATCTTTCTCTATTGTACTGGTTATTTGAAACAAAGCCATACTATTAAGAAAAGTTTTAGTGATAGATCAGAAAATAACTAGTTTCCATTTTCATAATTAATACATATAAACACATCAATCAGAAGTTTATACTTCGAAGGAGTTATCATTTGATTGTAGAATGCTAGTATCTAATTCCTAATGAATACCAGCCACTAAAGCTATATATTTTAAAAATAGTCGCTTACATTTACCTTATACTCTGTACTTTAAAAGTTAATTTCAATTCAACAAACATTGATTGATGTGCCAACCATTTTGCTATTTGTGAGGAATACAATATTGAATAAAGAATAATCTACCCTCCTGAAGCTTCCAGTCTAGTGGGGAATATGTAAAAAAAACAAATTCTTACAAAGCTATTTCAGTACAGTGTGATGAATGTTATGATAGAAACAAAGAGTCTCTCATTGGCCAAACTTTGGTCAGGCTCCTTTGAGACCTTTCTTGATCAGGCCTTGTTCTTCAGCCTTGTCTTAAGAACTGCTTACCCCAGTTTTAGTCAGAATCTCTCACCTTCCATATCACCTGACCTGAAAGATTCCACAAGAATTCTGTTAGGTCAATTTAGGCAGAATTTCCCCTACACTTAGTAATTTTTCCATCCACCAAGCTTCACCCGACAACTTGCTCCTTGGCTATAAATCTCCACTCGCCCTTGCTGTATTTGGAATTGAGCTCAAGTGCCATACCGAAGCCTCTTTTATCCATCTGCAATAGTTACTGAATAAAATCTGCTTTACCACTTCAACTATTGCCCAACTCTGGTTTTCTTTAACACTAATATCTCAGAGTGCTATGGAACACAAAGTTAAGAGTCTCAAGTAATTTGGCCAAATATGTCTTCTTAGAGGAGTCAACTTCAAAACTAGAGCTAATGACTGAGAACTAACTAGGCAAAGGGATATGGGAATGGGTGGAAAAGCATTCTAGGTGAGGGTACTGCAAAGGCACGTAAGAAGAGTTTATAGTGCATTCTTAGAAGTTAGTTACTTAGAATACCTGCGGTATAACATTTTAAGGACTCATAGTGAAAGATAAATGTAGATAGATAAGCAGTATGTTTACATATCTGGGCTTGTCCCCAGAAAGGTGGAATTACTTTGGTTTCTACATTAACATAATTTTGGTTTTGCCATATTCCATAATCCATTGTCATCCTCATGGAATGCTTTCTGTGTGGGCATATTTAATAGTAGTCCCAAAGTCAAAGAATATACATCTCTGAAAAAAGGCTTGTGCAACCACCTTCACCTATTTGCTAGCTGCTAGGAATGATACACCTATAGTTTACTAATCGATGCTCTAAAACCTAAGAGTTACTTTTCCTCCAATGATTAATTCCTAGATGGCCTACATACAAGAGTTGTTTAATCTTCGTCACCACATTTTTCCTTGCATAATTATTATATAATTAAACAACTTCCATTTTAAGCCTGTTTAGAAAACACTAAACCTCAGCTGAGGCTCAACTTCTGGGAATTTGAAGAGACTACCTGTTCTTAAATGTAGGAGAAAGAAATTGATACTTTGCCTCTTATACTTCCTAATTTTTAAAGATTCTCATATAAATTGCATGTTCTCAAGCATTAAAACCAATCTCATCTATATCATAGACAATGAACCCCTACTTTATATATACTACAGAGTCAGATTGCCTAAGAAAGTTATTTCAGTCAATACATATTTACCAATTAACTGATAAAATCTAAAATCTAAAATGGTAGTCAGTGCAGCAGGTATTGGGAAAATGAAAAAATTTCTAGGAATAATAAATATGTTCAGTATTTTGATCGTGGTTGATATGATTTGGTTCTGTGTCCCCACACAAATCTCATTTTGAATTGTATTCCCATAATTTCCATGTGTTGTGGGAGGGACTCGGTGGGAGATAATTTGAATCATGTGGGCAGGTTTCCCCAATACCGCTCTTGTGGCAGTGAATAAGTCTCACGAGATCTGATGGCTTTATCAAGGGTGTCCGCTTTTGCATCTTCCTCATTTTCTCTTGCTGCTGCCATGTAAGAAGTGCCTTTTGCCTTCCGCCATGATTCTGAGGCCTCCTCAGCCATGTGAAACTGTAAGTCTAATTAAACCTCCTTTTATTCCTAGTCTCGGGTATATCTTTATCAGCAGCATGAAAATGGAATAATAGAGTGGTGATAATTTCAAATGTTTACTGATATGCCAAATTGCATACTTTACATATGGACAATTTGTAATTTGTCAGTTATTTCTCAATAAACTCGTTAAAATACATAATAAATTTATCTTAGCTGATATGACAGCAGTCCATATAGGGTATAGTGATGTCACAGAGGAGAGAGTGCTCAATTCTACCTCAAGGAGGAGAAATGGAAAGCATCACAAAAAAAAATTGACTGCGACTGTGTGTTGAAAGATGAGAAGTGTTTTCAAAGTGGACATTCAAACAGAATAGCATCTAAGCAGGCACATGAAGCCGCATGAAACATTAAGTGAACCTGAGATTATCTGGATTGTTTAAAGCATTGGGATTGAGGGGCAACTGGAGAAATCAGTATGGAAAGAGAAAGATGGTATGCAGATTCATGGAGGTTTTATTATGCTAAGCAATTCGCTTGAGTTGATGAAAGAGAATAGTAAATAAAGAAAGGATTGTATCAGTATATAAATATTTTATGTAAATATTCAAGGAACTTCACTGTTAAAAATCTGGTATGCCATACCGAGGAAAGAACTCTTGGGTATGGCAAATCAGGGTTTAAATACCAATTCTTCCATGTAAAACTATATGACTACGACCAAGTTTCCTAATATCTTTGAGCCTCAGTTTACATCTTATCACATGAATTTACTTGGCTATAGGAAAATACAGTCCCAATGTAGTGATACTTTTGTATCTGGTGCAGAGTCGTCAACAGTAGAATGGCACCCTGTAGTCTCTATAAACAACTGTAAAATGAGCACCCAGCAACACAAATGTTTATGTTCTGTTGTGCTGACAAATACTGGTGAACTATTCATAAATCTTATGTATTTACTGATACTTCGGGTCAAAGAGCTTTCACAACTATTCAGCCCCTGATGCCTTATTACCTTGTTTCAAAAAGAGGACATAGCTGTAGATCAATGCATTTTCTTGAATGTTTTATGTAAATTCAGTATTGTCAGTGAGAAATAATGGATTACAGTGGTGCCGGCCTAAAAAATCCACTGGCAAAAACAAGGCTGATTAAAAAAAAGAAAATCAAATATCAGCCTCTTTCCTGAAACAAAGTGGAAGGTCAACTGTTTGTACATATAGCATGACAGCCCCACTGACATCCACTTCATTTTTCATAGAATAAACTGACAGTGATATTTAATACTCCTAACAGGGGCTAGATGTTCTGATCTGTTAAACTGCTTGGCAGTTCATGCAGAGAAGACAAAAGTGCACTGACATCCTATTGAGAGGCCAGGACAAAATATATCTCTTGAATCACAAATAACATGAAAAGGACTTAAGACTGACCATATATGCGTGACTTTCATGTTATTTTAAAATAAAATGTTCTAAACAACTTATACCTCTTTACTATTTCATGTTCAATAATTGCACCCTAATTTTGTTTAAGGAAATTTTTGAATTGCGTTTGAGTTCAGGGTGAGGATCTCTCAACTACCTGTAGAATAGATAATATGCAAAATAGCAAAATGGTTCTTTTGGTATGAGTGTTTGACCCTTCAGCAGATGCTTCGCATTTTCCTTTGCATTACATCACATAGCCTTATGAAGGGAAAGAAAATAACCTTTAAAAAAAAACCTGTTGGCAAGACAGGGTTATAAAAATTAAGGGAGCGGCCGGGTGTGGTGGTTCACGCCTGTAATCCTAGTAATCCCAGCACTTTGGGAGGCCGAGGCGGTTGGATTGCCTGAGCTCAGGAGTTCGAGACCAGCCTGGGCAACATGGTGAAACCCCGTCACTACTAAAATACAAAAAATTAGCCTGGCATGGTGGCGTGCACCTGTAATCCCAGCTACTCGGGAGGCTCAGACAGGAGAATTGCTTGAACCTGGGAGGAGAAGGCTGCAGTGAGCCGAGATCATGCCATTGCACTCCAGCCTGGGCAACAGAGTGAGACTCCGTCTCAAAAAAAAAAAAAGTTAAGGGGGCAAACATTATGTAAGTTTTACTACTGAAGTTTTCTAGTTTCTGCGTTCTGCAGAGTCTAAGTCTTGAATGAAAGCTTCTCACAACTTTGTTCCTAAAAATGGGTTTTGTACTAGAAATGAACACATTACTATCTTATTGACTTCTAAGGAGACCGAAAAACAAAGATGTATGAACTGCCCTGTTTATTATATTAGAATTCCAATGCTGTAACTTACTGATAACAACTTTTAAGAAAATTATACTTTATTGTAGTCAGAGCACTTAACATGAGATCTACCCTCTTAAATTGTATGTGTCCAATATGGTATTGTTGACTATAGATACAATGTACAGCAGATCTCTAGGGCTTATTCATCTTGCTTTGAAGTTCTTACTAAAATGAAACTTTACAATTTTTTTAAAAATTACCATTGCAGTAAAAGTAAATTATCTCACTGAACTTTACTGTAGTCTCATACAGTGTGATCTGTATTTATGACCTTTTAGTATATGCAATGTGCATCCACATAGCTGTGTTTTAAATAGATACTTACAAAATATATGTTTGTTTTACATAATTCAGAGTTTGAAAAAAGAAAACATTATAATTATATTATTTGCTTACATTTAGAAAAATCATAAAATATCGAACATTAAATAACGGGCTCTCAAGTATGTTTTATAAAGATGTTTGCATATTCTCAAGCTTTACCTCAGTTTTAAACTGTCACTCAGTTATGTGGTAGATAAATTTAAGAAATGCACAGCAGGCTTGTTGGAAAATGAAGAAGAGATTATCATAAGGGACAGAAAGAAAAAGTCTAGGAAATTTTGTTCCAATTAGCTATAAAAATTCGTCCCACTAATGCTTGTTTCATAAGTTCTATTTGTCATCAAGCACCTATCTCTTCTGAATTTTCACATATGTGTAGTCAGCACTAATGATCTCGACAAAGCACATTCCATTCCTTTTTGTACACAGAGATGGATCTGAAACACACTTTCCCACAATTGTGCACCCAGCTGGGGGAGAATTTTGCTACCTCAATTTCTAATCAATGACATAATGATAGTTTTACTTCAGCTCATTAATGCACAAAAAAATACAGCTTTCTCCAAAGCAAACATGATTTACTATGAAAAATTGTGAGAGAGAACAAAATAAAATGATTATGTGACATAAAAAAATGTGCATAGAAATTTATTTGAATACTTCATATCTAGCTACTCAGAAGTGAAGATAATATCACAATAAAAGTTGTTATGCTGGAAAATGCAAATTCAAATTAATTGAATTACAGCCACTTGTTTGTCACAACCACTGATGTAAAAATATTGTCTCCTAATATAATGTGGGTTACGTTAAAGTTTAAGTGGCTCATTACTTTATTGTAGAAATGTAAGTAGTTTCTAACTCTTCAAATTGTACCCAGAGGCTCAGAGCCAATTAGCACAAAAATAATAAATACAGAAAATGTAAAAATTGAAAGCGAATTAATCACAGCTCTCAGTAGTTCTTATAAGCAGCTAAAATAATGTGAGTTTGATGATAAAATGTAAACTTTGAAAGAGTATGATTTGTCACCATTAAAGACTACAGTTTTCCAATTAGTGCATATTTGCCTATATTAAATTCAAAACCAGGGAGTTTCCTGCCAGCTATTGCCAACATAACCCATATTTTTGTGCTATAAATAATTTGGGACTTCTTGGTATTCCATAATATTATTCAGCCTTAAAAAACAGAGATGAGTCTAGAGGACATTATCCTAAGTGAAATAAGCCAAACATAGAAAGAAAAATACTGCATGATCTCAGTGATATATGATATCTAAAACTAAGTTAAATACATAGAAATAAAGAGGAGAACAGTGGTTATTAGGGGTAAGGAGAGGGAGAAAATGGGGGAGAAATTGGTCACAGAGTAAAAAGTTGCAGCTATGTAGGACGAATAGGTCTAGAGTTCTAATAATGTACAGCATGAGGTCTATAGTTAATATTATTGTATAATATACAAAAAGTTTACTAAGAGAGTAGATTTTAAGTGCTCTTACTATTTAAAGAATGGTAGCTATGGTATGTGATGGGTAGGTTAATATTTTTGTCTGACTGTAGTGATCTTTTTACTACGCAGATGTGTACAAAAACATCATGTTGAACATCTTAAATATATACAATAAAAATAAATACATAAATACACAACTAAAAATAGAGACTGAATACAAGATATCAACAAGCCAAATCTCTTGTATAAAGCTGTTAGGACCATACAACATACTTCTGGAAATGCAATACAGGGAGGAATGCCCTATACTTGCTCGATTTCACTTCTTCATAATTTTACGAGGGAACTTGGAATTTTCAAAGTGTAATTTATTATGTAGCATGCATTCTCTTTCTCCTTGCTCTCTTTCTCCTCCTCTTTCCCTTTTAAACTACTTTAATGAAATTTGAACTATGATTCTGGGAATAACAGTTAAGCCGTATTTTTTAAATGAATATGAACAGACAAAACATGGTCACTCATATTTTACCTTTCTTCCTTTTGAAAGTTAGACCTGTTTCAGTTCATGTGAAAATAGATCACAAAATAGACCACAAGACAGGCTTAACAAGAGTCTCCTTAAGTATGTGCCTTGTTTTTTCTAGTTGACCTTTTCGTAGTTAATTATACTCATTCGGCTGTCAAATTCTCAGCTTAGGATTCCCTAAGATCTGCACCAAAACTCACAGTTGTCATTAATTGTTCTTCTATTTGCCATTTCAGCAAATCTCCTAAGGACCAAATGCCCGCTTGCTTGCTTGCTTTCTCTCTCTCTCGCTTTCTTTCTCTTTCTTTCTTTCTCTTAGAACAAGGTCACCTGGGCACGCGTGATAGTGAGACAGGGCACAAAAGTTCAGTGTCACTGTTCATGCCATTTCCATTCTGTGTATTACATAGAGAACCATGATCTCTGGACTCTCTTTCTGACATCTGGCTTAAGTTCTATTGATGACAGGTTCACTGAAAATACATAGATCTTTCAGGATCATCGATACGGGATGTAGCATGTTATTTCCTAGATGTGCATAACTTCATCCTGCATCCAGATTCACGCTGTAGGTTTTGTTCATTGTAAATGCCTATTTCTGACATAAACTTGACAGCTTCATCACAATAAATGCAAGGAGGAAAAATAGCGCAGAATATGTGACGTAAAGATATGTGGAGGGAAAAACCTGTAGAAATTTAGGAAATACAAATTATATTTTAAGTTTTATTTTTATAAATCATATAATTAGTTGATCTACTCCAAAGATAATTCACGTCCTTACCTCTCTACTAATTTGACTCTGATGTTCTCATTACTCTTTCAGGACAAGGATCTCTCCTATCTCTTTTGTGCAAGTTCTTAGCATCAGAAGTAGTAAGAATGTATTGACTATTCTTTCATCTACTAGCATCAGTTATAAACTATTATGTTTATGTATCAGGAAAACTTTTTTCTGCTTTTGTACAAGTAGAAGGGTTATATTGCTTTACTATGCTTACAAAGTTGTTGTATATCTTTCTGCCTTGAATATCAATTTTATTTGTAAAAACTATTATGTCGTTATTGTTGTTTTTGTTCTTAGTGTTATTATTATTATAGAATTATAGATGTTAAAAATAACATACCAGAATTAATTATTTGTTGGGTCCAAGTGAGATCATGTTGTTTAGTAAAGTGGCTGATGTGATAATATTAGCAATTTAATGGATATATATATGTATACATACATTTTTATATATGTATGTATATATAAAAATTTCTATATATATATAAATTTTGTGGCATAATTCCTGTTTTTTTCATAAATGAAATAAGTAAAAGTTATTAAAAAGGTGGAGAGGTAGATGGTTTAGGAATATTTTTGATAGTAAGAACAGAAGAGAGTGAGAAAGAAGAGATATATTATTATGTCCTCAGTTGAGCTGCATGTGGATCTGAAGGGGAAAAAAAAAGCAGGAGTAGGGATACATGCAGAAAATGACCAAATAAACTCACAAAACTTGGCTCTGCCCAAGAAGAAAAATACAGAAATATCATGACAGAAGAGATAAGGGATAAATAAATTCTGTGGTAAATGAATATGCAAGTGTAAATATGCCCGAGTTTATAGGTGTATGTCTCTAAGTAGCCATTGTCTTCCCCAAGCCCAACTAGTTATTTAAGCCTGTGGCAAACATTTCGGCTCAGAGCTCATAGTGGGTGCCTTTCACCCACCTATAATGCCAGAAATATACCACCATGCCTTGTTTTCTTTTTTCAGACATAGGAGTAAAGCAGAAGAGGTCAAAAGTGAGTGAAATACCTCATTCACATCTAGATTTCTGGTTGTATGATGCCATCCTAACTATACTTTAAAAAATGCCATTCTATTGTGATACTAAAAGTTAAATTACCATGGGTCCTGTGTTTACAGGCTAGAAGTCATCAGAATGGATACAAAACTATGCCTTAAAGCGTATATTTTAAAATGCTTGGTAAATGGGGTGTATACCCACATTCAGAGTATAGGTGCATCTGGCCATTTGGAGCAGGTACAATTTAGCTTGTGCATGAAGACACCCCCACAGAGCTGCAGGTGTCACTTTCTAGAAAGTTGAGCTGGAATACGTGATTTCAAATTGCCATCCTGAAATTTCTTTATATCACTACTGCTTATTTTCACCTCTCTTCCTGTTTATGTGATGCTAGAATCCAGAGGAACCCAAATATCATGGCTTTTGAAACAACTGAAATTCCCTCAGATCAGAATTCGCATGGTATATGCCTCTCCTTGGCAATAAGGATTTTGTTGTATTTATATTGAGACTAATTCAGATTTTTCTGCAGGCCAGATTGAAACTCATTTGAATACAGAATTTAGAATACAAACAACAACTTCCTCAAGCTTGCCCGAGTCTAATAGATAGAGATATAAATATATAATAACACATATAGGCATATAATAACACGTATAGGCATATAATAAAAATATATATAATTACTAATTTGAGTTTTCCAGTAGCTAATTAGCTTGAAAATTCTACCTTAGTTATTATGTCCAGGTCTTGTATATATTTGTAAGATACCTAGAACAATTAGACTTTACTAAGGGAATAGACAAATGATTGCTACATTAGGTAGAAATTCACTGAATGAATATTTATTAAAAACCTTCTATGTGCTAGATATTGTTGAAGGAACTACAGAAACACAGGTGAACCACTCAGACAAGACTGCTGCCATCATAGAGCCTACATTCTAGTGAGGTTACATTCAAGTTATTCTAGAAAAATAAATATTTGTTAATTCTCAAGACACTGAACAAAACTTTCCCAAGTATACAGTCCTCCTGTCATTTCTTATAATCTGATGATGCGCTCTCACTTCACAAAGATGATACTGATGCTGAGAGGTTAACCAAAGATATCATTATGCTGTATGATTCTAATAAAACATTATCCAAGTCCAGGAGTAGTGGCATATGCCTATAGTCACAGCTACTGGGAAGGCTGAGGCAGGAGGATCACTTGGGCCCAGCAGTTCTAGGCTACAGTGAGCCATGATTGTGCCACTGCACTGCTGGGCAACAGAGTGAGACGCCATCTGGTATGTATCTACCTTTTCTTGATATATAGAATTTGAAATTAATTGGAAGCCAATTCAATCACACCATTGTAGGGTATTCATCAAAGGATAAAGTATCGTTGTCAGTGGTGTGTACACATTATTAGTTTGCCAACATTAAGGATTCACAGACAAAAATGTTAGGCCTCTTAGTTAAGAGACCTATTCTAAATACCCCTCTTATTTCTCCAGAGGTGAAAACCCTTTCTATACCTCCATCTTCACTTACTATATTATGTTAGAATTATCTATTTCTGAATCTAAATATTTCCCAGAATCAGATTGCAGTATACTTATTTCTGAAGCCCAGCTCCTACCACAAGGCCTGACACAGAATAAAGGCTCAGAATTGCTAATGGAAGAATTATTTAACAACAACCATACTTTTTTTTGAATGAGGATTTAAGTACCATTAAGTAAATAGTGTACTATAAAATCATCTGGAACTTTTTGTTTTAGAATCTGAAGAAATTTAGGATTCAGGGATGTTAACTGAACAATAGGATGACAGTATTAAGTTAGTAAAGTTCAAAAAATTAAAAACATTAAGTACTATCTGTCTAGTCCTTTCTTACATCCTTTCTGAAATGTTAGTAGTCTAATCCAGTTGGGAAGTTGTGTGTGTTTTGTTTTCAAGTTCAAATTAAACAAAAAAGTAGAAAGCGTATTTCTCAGAGTTCAGCCTGGCCAACATGGTGAAACCCCCATCCTACTAAAAATACAAAAATTAGCCAGGTGTGGTGGTGCATGCCTGTAGTCCCATCTACTCTGGAGGCCAAGGCAGGAGAATTGCTTGAATCCAGGAGGCGGAGGATACAGTGAGCCGAGATCTTGCCATTGCATTCTAGCCTGGATGACAGAGTGGAACTCTGTCTCAAAAAAAAAAAAAAAAAAAAAAAAAAGCATATTTCTCAGAGATAATAAAAAACTGTGTATTTGTCATGTCAGTTAAGCTTTGCTAAGAAAAGCACTTTATCTATAATCATGGGGTTCTGTGGCTTCACAATGTAATACTTCAATTTAAAATTTAACAAAGTATTATATGACACTTGGAAAAGTGCAATACATTATTTCTAAAAAGATATACTAAAATCCTTCTTTGACAAGATGATGATCTTACCTCTGCTTAATATATGCTAAAAATGTTGTTCTCAAATTGTACATTGATTGGGTGAGTGATAATAAAAAATCGGCAATATTTGGTAAGTTTATTTGCTTCTATCAATATTTGGCAAGCAAAATAGCTCTCCTGGAAATATATGTAATGGATACAGCACAGAAAATACATCAATTATTAATTGTGATGCAATTGTAGTTGGAGCATAATGGATAGAGTTAGTACATTTTATTCTAAAAAGAAATTTAAAAATAGAAGTGTATAGATGTTTTAAATTGTGACTTGTGAGAGTCTATTTACTTTTTCACATCTTTGCATTTATGTCCATGATTTTTGCTTTTAATGATTTTGCAGTCATTTATTGCAATGAGACACCAATACATATTGAGCATTTGTGATATAAGTGTTTTACAAATGTTTGTTCTAACATATTACTACTGCACATTTTCAGATGAAGAAATCAAAACTATTAGACTTTCAAACTATAAAAAACTAACGGGGAATAAATAAGGGTCACGTGTGTCCTGCATATTATTTTATATATTTATATAGGATTACTTTCATGAAAGCCTTCATTTTCAACCATAATACAAGTGTTCATAAATAAGATTGTAAAAAATTCACAACTTTCTGTGTTAAATATAATGCCTTTTGTACCATTCAATCAGTGAATCTCACTCACCTCCACCGTCCAGTTAACAGTTAAAATAGATAATTTACATTTTCTTATTGTTTGGGTATTTGGGGGAGTTACTGTTACGTTACATAATAGTAACAACAATCAAAATACTTCATGCTCCTTGATGTATAAATACCTAGCACTTAATCTCTATACTCTGTTCTGTATTCTGATAGTACTTTTCAATCTGATAATCTATTATAGTACAAGGAAAGGCAGTCCCAGAAGGCAAACTTTGACCTTGTGTTCTACTACATAAACAATTAATGCTCAGACTCACCGTCCAACACAGCTTTAATAAAGCTACCCAAATTCTCTTGGCTGAATCTTTGGCAGGGTGATATCAATCAAAGTACTCAATTTTGTATTTGCTAATTCAATAGGCAGGCTGAAGAGGCTTTCAGCTCTACATTTTCAGCTCCACATTTAATAAGACTTTTTACATATTTTCAATTTTTGCCGTGTTGACAGAAAAAAAATGAGTTTCGAGAACTACAAGGTGTTCTTTTCTAGTAAGAAATGTTTCTTCTAAGTTTAACATAACTGGCCATTTCATCAATCTTTCTATTATTATGCAAGGTTATATCTTAAAGAAAAGTAATATTATCTTCATTATCACAAGTAACTGAAATTTCATTGATTACTAAAAATAATAGATCGACTCAGATATATTGCATGTCCTTTCAGGCCTTAAAGATAGCTTCTAATTGTGATGAGCAATTATATCATCTTGTTACATTATTATAAAGGCCAAATTATTCTTCATTGTAAATATGCTTCTTATGATGTATAAAAACATATGAACATTTTTACATAATAGATGAAGCCTTCCTGATATTTTCCTACTCATTATTCTTATCATTAATTACTAATGTTTCCGGGGTAAATACACTGTTATATATTTATGTTAGACATCTATTTAAATATACTTAAAAACTTGAATTTAAATATACTTAAAAATTTGAGCAATATAAACAATGAAAGATTGCTCCAAATATGATTGCCTATATTTATAATTTTTGCTACAATAGTAATTATGAAATAACTATGAAATCTTATTATTTGAAAAATCTCAGGCCTCATTTTCTATGCAAATATAAACAAATATGTATTAATGTATGAAAATGAATATGTATAATTAATTTTTAAAGAAACAATTTCAAAAATTTATATTGGTCTTCGATAGAAATCAGTTTTAATACAATTCAAGAGTATTCATCTAAAGTTTTAAATTATACTCATCCTTTTTTATGTTTCCTCTTCATTTTATATAGCAATCACATTTAAAAATTTTTTTTTACATGAATAAGTTCTTCAGTGGTGATTTCTGAGATTTTGGTGCACCTATCACCCAAGCAGTGTACACTGTACTCAGTGTGTAGTCTTTTATTTCTCACCCCCTCCTACCCTTTCCCCCAAGTCCCCAAAGTCCATTGTATCATTCTTATGTCTTTGCGTCCTCATAGCTTAGCTCCCACTTATGAGTGAGAACATATGAGGTTTGATTTTCAGTTGTTGAGTTACTTCACTTAGAATAATGTTCTCCAATTCCATCCAGGCTGCTGCAAATGCCATAATTTTGTTCCTTTTTATGCCTGAGTAGTATTCCATGGTATGTACATATATATATATGATACCACCTTATTCTGGCAAACATGACCATAAAGAAAAAATAATAAATTAATAGATGTTGGCATGGATGTGGTAAAAAGGGAACACTTTTACACTGCTGAAAGGAATGTAAATTAGCACAACCCCTTTGAGAAACAGTATGGAGATGCCTTAAAGAACTAAAAGTAGATGTAACATTCGATCCAGCATACACACACACACACACACACACACACACACACACACACACACTGATTTTCTTTATTCACTCATTGTTTGGTGGGCATTTGGGCTGGTTCCATATTTTCACAATTGTGAATTGTGCTGCTGTAAACATGCATGTGCAAGTATCCTTTTCATATAATGACTTTTTTTCCTCTGGGTAGATACCCAGTAGTGGGATTGCTGGATCAAATGTAACAAAATATATGTATGACAAAGTCATTTTTCTTCCCATGTTCTTTCACAATGAAACATTTTTATGTTAAATGAATGGTGTCATTAAAGTACCAAATATAAAATAAACAATATTATTTGTTTTGGAATTTGTATAATGAACTTTAGCAAAACGTTGGACACAATTTTATAAATAAAATAAAGTACATAATTTATAACACATCAATATGTAATTTATGAAAATTAGGTGTAAATTCTTCATAAGTGAAAGATCATAGACCTTATTCAGAGTGTATTATTGGCTTTCCAGTTTCTTGAGCCTTCATAAGTTTTGAATAACTATTTTTCTTTTTATGTAATCTTATCTTCCCTTTCTATGCAAAATTATTTAAATGAATCATTAAAAGCAACATCTGTGTCACGTGAAAAAGTTGACAAATTTTCCCATGCCAAGGTACAGTCTGTTGGCCAAGTGACAACACCAGGAACATTACCCAGTGCAAGAACTGTCTTTGAGGAATAATTCAAATTCCAATGCATGGAGAAAATACCATTTTTCCAGTAATAGTTCACTATCTCTGACTATAGCGTAAAAGGTAATAAATTGTTTAGGTACAAGGAATGTCAAACAAGCCCAGTTTCACAATTGTGAGGCTTCTCTTTGTGTTTATGAAATTATTGTAACCAATGTCTCTGCATTAATTTATAAATTCATTGCATCACTTTTGTAAAAGAACAAAATATGGATTATCATGATGTCAAACATAAAGCTTACAAGAGCCAGATAATTTAGTTTGAGTTTAGCTGTATGTCTTGTCATACGGCTTCAGGGAATTTAATAAATATCTTGGTTACCTTTGAGGGATAAAAAAGACAATTAATTTACATGTTTCACATCTTTCCTTGAAATAACTCATACACTAAAATGTATCAAAGGATAAGATTAGAAAGGAAATATTATGTTTAATGTTTGGTGTCAGATACTTAAGTTAGACACAATATACTGTTCCCATGGATGTTAAAATGCAAATATTGCTGTCAGATTCTTAAAGTGATACTCCTCTCTATTACTAACAATCTCCTTTAAACTATTTATAAGGAGTCTACACATAAAACTTTGAAGACTAAGAGAAAAACAAAGTAAAGGAAGAATGTTCTCAATAATTTTAATGAGACATGTGTGGGTAACCGATACTATAACCATAGATTTATATACATACATCTATTCATTTACATCAAGACTTCGCTGAAGTTTTAAAATATGCTAAAAAAATGCAAGTTAAACATTGGTACCTGGCTTGTCATCTTTACAGTTAGACATTACTAAACAGAGAGGTTAGCTTAATTAAAGGTAAAAGACAAACCAGATTTAGTTATGGGAATGGAGACTTCAAGGTGTATTTAACAATTATAAGATAATTTGGTAAACTCATAAAAAATTATCTCCTCTGTTTCTTAAAAGTGGCTGAAAATACTAATAATGATAAAAGAACAGAATTATGCACACAGCTGTATTTTCTAATTCACAGAAAAATATTTCACAGGTTAATGAAAACAAGCAGTACCTCTTTTATTAATATTTGAAATAAAAACAAAATGAAACTAGTTTTGCTTAAAAGCTAAGTGGGTAGCCAATAAAAGTTCAATCTAGAAAAAAATAATAGTGGAAAAATAAGAATGCTATTATTGTATTAGCATAATATTTAACATCTACGATGTCTAAGTGCTAAATTATTTGTGATAGTTGCTATTGATATTTATATTTTACAAATGAGTAAACAGACTTTAAGAGGTTAAATGATTGGAGCTGAGCAAGATGGCTAACTAGAAGCAGCCAGGTGGAACAGCTGCCACTGAGGGATCCTGACAGCTGCTGCACTCCTAACAGATCTTCAGAGGAAAGGCACTGAGAGTGGACAAAGGGAAGATAAAAATGGGCTGAAGAGGGAGGAAGCTGGGAATACTGCAAGGGGCTACTATGCAGCAGGACTCGTTCCTGGCCCCCAGTAACTCTGAGGGAACAGGTAAGTTGAACTGGCAAGGAGCAATTAGCACTCACCATGGACCTCTGGAATCCCAGCAGCAGGAAACCACTTGACCACCACAGACACTTGCGTTGGCAGAGAGAGCTGCTTAGAGGACTGGTAAGGGCAGCATTTAATCCAGTGAGGAGCGCAGAAGGTTTGGTGCGGGAGGGTCTGTAGTAGAGCATGGTCAGTGACTTTCACCCCCCAGGCTTGACTTGCTCTAATAGGAGAATTTATCCCTAGAGGAACTGTCAGACCTGAACTCTGCAGGCCCATCAGAAGGGGATGGTCCAACCTGCGCACCCCTTGGTCTGCTGGCCTGTCCCAGAGGCCCAGCCTGACTCTACCTCCTTACAGTGCAACCTCTGGTGCCCTGGGGACCCACATCATAGCTCCTGCACTGGTGGACTGTACCACACTGGCAGAGAGCTCCAGCACAGCAGAGCCCATGGCCATGCACTAGCTCACACCCTCCCTCCCTCAACTGCATCTACCCCCAGGCCCACGGCCCTTCCCCATATTGCCTTGCTGGTGAGTGTGTGTGAGGTGGCTTTTGCATTCCCTGTCCCCTCAGTGTGTGTGTGTGTGGGGTGTGTGTGTGTGAACCCTGCCCTTCCACTGCTGCCAGCATGAGTTCACTCCACCTCCTCTCTCCCCACTGTACTGTCATTGCAGTCAGAGCCTTGGTGGGCACAGAGCCCAGCAGCCCCACCTTTACCAGGCTGCTATAACCCCTATGCCAATGCTATTTCCAGAGTGCAACTAGGAACAGAGAACAGCAGACCCTTCCATTCCCTGAGTGGGGACCTCTGCCTGCATGAATGCACATAGAGGGTGCACAAAGACCTGCACCTGACAGCGTCCAGCCCTTGCGATAAAACCACCACCAGTATGACCACATGTACAGTCACCAGAGGGGATCCCCACCCTAGAGAGCCATGCTGCCTCTGTCGCTGCTGTGAATGTGTGTAGGGAGACCAGTAGCCCAATACCCACTAGTGCCCTGCCACAGCCAACATGCAGCTACCACACAGTGCTGCCGCTGTCACTGCTGCTGGCACATGCAAACAAGGACAGATCCCACTGCCACTGGCCTACCAAATGTTTTGGCTGGCACCAGCCATCAAAGTGTAGTGATCAGTAGTCTGGGAGCATTTCAGCCTTCCCAGCACGTTGGGTTCCTAACTTTGAGGAGCCAGAGAACAAAGACAGGGCCCAATACCAGTCTCCCAGAGTAAGAGCATGTAGTATAGAAGTTGGGAGCAGAGACTTGGCCCCCTAAATTCTTCCAGAAATGAAGCCAGTTGACTGAACCAAGCTTGTACCACAACCAAACCCTCAAGGTCGTCTAATAGGATTAAAAAGAAAAAACCTCACAAAACAGCAACTTTGAAGACTAAAGGAATATCAGCTCACAAAGACAAGAAAGAACAGTGCAAGAACCCTGACAACTCTAAAAGCCAGAGTGTCTTCTTTCCTCCAAATGACCACACCAGCTCTCTAGCAACGGTTCTTCACTGGGCTGAAATAGCTGACATGACAGAAATTGAATTCAGAATATGAATAGAAAGTAAGATCATTGAGATGCAGGAGTACGTTGAAACCCAATTCAAAGAAGGTAAGAATCACAATAAAATGACACAACAACTAACAAAATAGATCTTCATAGAAAATAATATAACTGAGCTCATAGAGCTGAAGAACACACTATAAAAATTTCATAATGCAATCACAAGTATTAATAGCAGAATTGACCAAGCTGTGGAATGAATCTCAGAGCCTGAAGGTCGACTTTCTAAAATAATACAGTCAGACAAGAATAGGGAAAAAAGAATTAAAAGGAATACATAAAACCTCCAAAAAAATGGAATTATGGAAAGAGAACAAATCTATGAAGCATTGTTGTCCCTGAAAAAGACGAGGAGAATGGAAGCAACTTTGAAAACATATTTCAGGATATCATCCATAGTCACTTCCCCAACCTAGCTATACAGGCCAAGAATCAAATTCAGGAAATTCAGAGAACCTCAGTAAGATACTTTACAAGAAGATCATTCTGAACACAATCATCAGATTCTCCAAGGTCAAAATAAAAAAAAAAAATTAAAGGCAACTAGAGAAGAGTCAGGTCACCTAAAAAGAGAACCCCATCATACAAACAGCAGAAACCTCACAAGCCAGAAAAGATTGGGGGTCTATATTCAACATTCTTGAAGAAATTTCAACCCAGAGTTTCATATCTGGCCAAACTAAGCTTCCTAAGTGAAGGAGAAATGACATTATCTTCAGACAAGCAAATGCTGAGGGAATTCATTAACAACCAGCCCGCTTTACAAGAGCTTCTGATGCAAGCACTAAATGTGGAAAGGAAAGGCAGTTACCAGCCACCACTAAAACATACTGAATTACACAGGCCAGTGACACTATAAAGAACCACACAAACAAGTCTGCAGAATAACCAGCTAACATGATGATGATAGAATCAAATCCATACATATCAGTACTAACCTTGAATGTAAACAAGCTAAATGCCCTCAATTAAAAGGCACAGACTGTTAAGTTGCATAAAGAACCAAGACCTATTGTTATGCTGTCTTTGAGAGACACATCTCACATGCAGTGACAACCATGAGCTCAAAATAAAGGGATAGAAAAAAATATACAAACAAATGGAAAACAAAAAAGCAGGGATTTCAATCCTAATTTCAGAAAAAAGATATTTTAAACCAACAACTGTAGAAAAAAGACAAAGATGGGCATCACATAATGGTAAAGGGTTCAATTCAACAAGAAGACCTTACTGTCCTAAATATATATGCACCCAACACATTAGCACTCAGATTCATAAAACAAGTTCTTAGAGACCACCAAAATGATTTAGACTCCCACAAAATAATAGTGGGAGATTTCAACACCCGTTGACAGTATTAGACAGATAATTCATGAAGATATTTAGGAACTAAACTCCACACTGGATCAAATGTACTTAATAGACATTTACAGAAATCTCTACCCAAATACCACAGAATGTACATTATTCTCAATGCCACTAGGCACATACTCTAAAATTGACCACATAATTGGACACAAAACACCCCTCAGCAAATGCAAAAGAACTGAAATAATAAGAATCACTCCCTCAGATCATTGAACTATCAAATTAGGAAGCAAGACTAAGAAAATTGCTAAAAATCATACAATTAAATGGAAATTGTATAATTTGCTCATGTCATGAATGACTTTTGGGTAAATAATGAAATTGAGGCAGAAATCAAGAAGTTATTTGAAACTCATAACACAGATACAATATACCAGAATCTCTGGGACACAACTAAGGGAGTGTTAAAATGGAAATTTATAGCACTAAATACCCACATCTAAAAGTTAAAAAAACCTCAATTGAACCACCTAACATCACAACTAAAGAAAACTAGAGAAGCAAGATCAAACCAAGCCCAAAGCTAGCAGAAGACAAGAAATAACCAAAGTCAGAGCTGAACTGAAGGAAAATGAGACAGGAAAAAACATTCAAAAGACCAATGAATCTAGGAGTTTTTTTTTTTTTTTTTAATTAGTGAAATAGATTGTGTAATAGTCCATTTTTACATTGCTATAAAGAAATACTCGAGACTGGGTAATTTTTAAAAGAAAGAAGTTTCATTGACTCACAGTTCTACGTGGCTGGGTAGGCCTCAGGAAACTTATAATCATAGCAGAAGGCAAAGGGGAAGCAAGCACCTTCTTCACAAGGTGGCAGGAGAAAGAACATGTGAAGGAGAAACTGTCAAACACTTATAAAACCATCAGATCTCCTGAGAACTCATTCATTATCACAAGGCCAGCATGGGGGAAACTGCTCCTATGATCCAATCACCTCCTTCCCTTGACACATGGAGATTACAGGTTCCTCCCTGGAAACATGGGGATTATAATTTGAGATGAGATTTTGAGGGGGACACAGAGCCAAACCATATCAGATTTCTAGGTAGACTCATACAGAAAAAAAGGGAAAAGTTCCACATAAACACAATTAGAAATGACAAAGAAGATATTACCACTGACTCCACAGAAATACAAATAACGATCACAGAAGATTAATGACCAGCAATAATACCCAGGCAATACTTCTAGTGCCTTAGGTGAAATTCTGAGACTTGCTGGACTCAGGCTACAATCAGCACATTTCCTGCTGTGTGTATAGGGGGCAAGACTCCCTCTGATTGAGAAATGAGGAGGGAAAAGGGAACTTTGTCTTGGACCTTAAGTACTAGCTCACCACAGTGGAGTAGAGCACGAACTGGACCCTTGAGGTCCCCATATCTAGGACATGGATGTTGGACAGTATTTCTGGACCTGCCCTGGGTGAGAGAGGAGCCCACTCTTCTGAAGGGTGATTTCCAGGCCAGGTATCAATCATCACAAGCTGACTGAAGAGACTTTGGACTTAAAGGAAACATCAACAATAGCCTGGCAGTATTCTCCTTGGCTTCATGTTGGCAGTGGCCACAGGGTGAAGCTCCTCTACCTTTGGAAAAAGGAAAGAAGAGTGGGAAGGATTGCATCTTGTGGTTTGAGTGCCAGCTCAGTTGCCGTACAATAGAATACCACTTAGACATCTAAGGTATTTAATGCTAGTCTCTGGCTCCTGGATGGCACATCTGGACACACCTGGGGCCTGGGGAAATTCACCATCTTGAAGGGAAGAACACAGGCCTGAAAGGCCTTACCAACAGCTTATTGTAGAGCCCCAGGGCCTTGGGAAAACATAGGCAGTAGTCAAGTTGTGGTTATATCAGGCCTTGAGTGAGGCCCAGTATTGTACTGGCATCAGGTCTGACCCAGCACAATCCTGGTAGTGGTGGTCACAGAGGTGCTTGTGTCATTACACCAATAACTCCAGGCAGCTCAGAACAGAGAGAGAGAGAGAGAGACTCCATTTTTTTTTTTGGAAGAAAGTAAGAAAAGAGAACAAGAGCTTTTGCCTGATAATCTACAGAATTCTTCTGGATGTTGTCCAAAACCACCAAGGCAGTACCTATACAAGTCTGCAATAACCACAGTTACTTAGTTCTTAAACTTAAAAAGTTGTCCTGGGCTTCAGGCTTCTTGCGTTCTCTAATACAGATATATTTTAGATCACAACATCAAAGTTCTTTGAAATATCTAGAAAGCCTTCCTAGGAAAGATGAGTACAAACAATTCCCTACTGCAAAGTTAACAATAAATACCTTATTCCTCAATGCCCAGACACAGATGAAAATCCATAAATATCAAGACTATCCAGGAAAACATGACCTTACCAAATAAACTAAATAAGGCACCAGGGACCAATCCTGGAGAAACAGAGATATGTGAACTTTCAGACAGAGAATTAAAAATAGCTGTTTTGAGGGAACTCAAAGAAATTCAATGATAACACAGAGAAGAAATTTAGAAGTCTATTAGATAAATTTAACAAGGAGATTGAAATAATTAGAATGAATCAAGTAAAAATTCTGGTGCTGAAAAATGCAATTAACATACTGAAGAATGCATAAGAGTCTTTGTATTAGTCCATTCTCACACTGCTGATAAAGACACACATGAGACTAGGTAACTTATAAGGTAACAGAACTTTAACCACATTTCCACGTGGTTGGGGAGGCCTCAAAATCACGGTAGAAGGCAAGGAAGATCAAAGTTACATCTCACATGGCAGCAGGCAAGAGACAGCTTGTGTAGGGGAACTCTCCTTTATAAAACCATCAGATCTCATGAGACTCATTCACTGTCATGAGAACAGCATGGGAAAAGCCCATCCCCATGATTCAGTTACCTCCCTCTGGGTCCGTCCCACAACACATGGGAATTATGGGAGCTACAATTCAAAATGAGATTTGAGTGGGGACACAGCCAAACAATATCAGTCTTTTAATAACAGAATTGATCAAGTAGAAGAAAGAATTAGTAAGCTTGAAGATAAGCTATTTGAAAATACACAGAGGAGACAAAAGAAAAAAGAATAAAAATAATGACGTACAACTACAGAATCTAGATAACGGCCTCAAAAGAGCAAATCCAAGAGTAATTGGCCTTAAAGAGGAGGTAGAGAAAGAGATACGAGTAGGAAGTTTTCTCAAAGAAATAATAAAAGAGAACTTCCAATACCTAGTGAAATATTATCAATATCCAAGTATAAGAAGCCCAAAGAACATCAAGGAGATTTAACCCAAAAGAGACTATCTCGAAGCATTTAATAATCAAACTCCCAAAGGTCGAAAATAAAGAAAGAATTGTTTTAGAAAGAGCAGCAAGAGAAAACAAACAAGTAACATACAATGGAGCACCAATACATCTGGTAGCACATTTCAGTGGAAACCTTACAGGGCATGAGAGAGTGGCATGACATATTTAAAGTGCTGGAGAAAAAAATACTTTCACTCTATAATAGTATATCTGGTGAAAATATCCTCTAAACATGAAGGAGAAATAAAGACTTACCCCAAAAAACAAAAACTGAAGGATTTGAAAAACACCAGACCTGTCCTTCAAGAAATACTAAAGAGTACCTCAATTAAAAAGAATGGAATGTTAATGAGCAACAAGAATTCATACAAAGTTACAAAACTGACTGGTAATAGTAAATACACAAAAACCACAGAATATTATAACACTGTAACTGTGGTGTGTAAACTATTCTTATCATAAGTAGCAATATTAAAACAGGAACCAATAAAAAATAATAACTACAAGACCTAAACAGTACAACAATATATAAATAAAAACAAAAGATTAAAAAGTAGGGTAATAAAATGTAGAGTGTTTATGAGTTTTCTTTACATTTTTATGTTTGTTTGTTTATACAAACAGTGTTAAATTATTATTAGCTTAAAATAATGGGTTATAAGATAGTATTTGCAAGTTTCATGGTAACCTCAAATCAAAAAACAGATAACCGATTGACAAAAAATTTAAAAAAAACTAAATTGTATCACTAGAGAAAATAATCTTAACTAAAAGAAAGAAAAAAAGAAGGAAAGAAGGAAGAGAAGGCCATAAAATTAACAGGAAACAAATAACAATATGGCAAGAATATGCCCTTATTTGTTAATAATAACATTAAATGTAAAAACAACTAAACTCTCCAATCAAAAGGCATAGAGTGGATTAACGGATTAAAAAAACTATATAATCTATTGCCTACAAAAAACATACTGCACATTTAAAGACACTCATAGATTGCAAATAAACAGATGGTAAAAGACATTCCATGCCAATAAAAACTAAAAAAGAGTGGTAGTAGCTAGACTTATATCAGACAAATTATATTTCAAGATAAAAACTATGAGACAAAGAAAGTCACTATATAATGATAAATGGGTCAATTCAGGAAAAGGATATAACAATTGTAAATATATATGTACTCAATACTACAGCACTTAGATATATACAGCAAATATTATTGAGCTACAGATAGAGATAGGCCCCAATACAATAATAGGTGGAGACTTAAACACCACACTTTCAGCATTGGACCTTTCAGACAGAAAATCAGCAACAACGACAACAGCAAAAAAAAAAAATTGAACTTAATCCTCACTATAGAACAAAGAAACCTAATAGTTACAGAAAATTTCACCCATCTGCTGCAGAATATACATTTTTCTCCTCAGCAAATAGATCATTCTCAAGAAAAGGCCATATGTTAGTTCAAAAAACAATTCTTAAAACATTAAAAAAATCAAAAATTATCAAGCACCTTCTCTCACCACAATGGAATAAAACTAGAAATTAATTACAAGAGGAATTTTGGAAAGCATACACTCACATAGAAATTAAACAATATGCTGCTGAATGATCAGTGTGTTAATGCAGAAATTAAAAAGAAATTTGAAAAAATTCTTGAAACAAATTATAATGGACACACGACATACTGAATCCTATGGGATATAGCAATAGCAGTATTTAGAGGGAAGTTTATAGCTGTAAGTGCCTACACTAAAAAATGACAAAAACTTCAAGTAAACAACCTCATGATGCATCTTAAACAACAGGAAAAGCAAGAGCAAACAAAATCCAATATTAGTAGAAGAAAAAGAATAATAATAAAAGATAAATCGATGAAATCAAAACAAAGAAATCAGTACAAAAGATCAATGAAATAAAAAGATTGTTTTGTTAAAAGTTAAACAAAATTGACAAGCCTTTAGCCAGACTAAGAGAAAAGAGAGAAGACCTGAATAAAACCAGAGATGTAAAAGGAGACATTACAACTGATACCACAGGAATGCAAAAGATGATTAATGGCCATTATTAGCAACTATATGCCAATAAATGGAAAAAGCTAGAAGAAATTGACAAATCCTAGACACATATAGCCTATCAAGTTTAAACCATTAAGAAATCCAAAACCTGAACATATCCATAACAAATAATGAGCTCAAAGCCATAATAAAAATCTTCCAGCAGAGAGGAAGTCAAACTATCTCTGTTTGCAGATGACATGACCCTATATCTAAAAAAAAAAAACCATTTTGTCAGCCCCAAAGCGTCTGAAGCTGTTAAGCAACTTCACCAAAGTCTCAGGACACAAAATCAATGTGCAAAAATTGCTGGCATTCCTATACATCAACAACAGATAAGCTGAGAGCCACAAACAAATGCCTATTCACACTTGCCACAAATAGAATAAAATACCTTGGAATACAGCTAACCAGGGAGGTGAAAAATCTCTACAAGGAGAACTACAAGCCACCGCTCAAATAAATCAGAGATGACGCAAACAAATGGAAAAACGTTTTATGCCCATGGATAGAAATAATCAATATCATTAAAATGGTCATCCTGCCCAAAACAATGTATACATTCAATGCTATTCCTATTAAATTATCAATGATATTCTTTACAGAAATAAAATTTTAAAAAACGATTTTAAAATTTATATGGTACCAAAAAATAGCCCTAATAGCCAAGGTAATCCTAAACAAAATGAACAAAGCCAGAGGCATCATGCTACCTGACTTCAAACTACACTATACTACAGGATTATAGTAACCAGAATGGCATGGCACTGGTACAGGAACAGACACATAGACAAATGGAATAAATAGAGAACCCAGAGATAAGATCACACACCTACAACTCTCTGATTTTTGACAAACCTGACCAAAAAAAAAAAAAAACAAAAAACTCCGAGGAAAGGATTTTCTATTCAATAAATGGTGTTGACATAACTAGCATATGCAGAAGATTAAAACTGGACCCCTTCCTTACACTATATACAAAAATAAACTCAAGATGGATTAAAGACTTAAACATAAAACCCAAAACTATAAAATTCCTGGAAGACAACCTAGGCAATACCATTCAGGACACAGGCACTGGCAAAAGTTTCATAACAAAAATTCCAAAAGCAATTGCAACAGAAGCAAAAATTGACAAATGAGATCTCATTAAATGAAACAGCTGCTGCATATCAAAAAATAAACTATCAACAGAGTAAACAAACAATCTATGGAATGACAGAAAATTTTTGCAAACTACGTATCTGACAAAGGTCTAATATCCAGCGTCTATAATGAACTTAAAAAGAATTTACAAAGAACAAAAACAACTCCATTAAAAAGTTGGCAAAATACATGAACAGACACTTTTCAAAAGAAGACACACATGTGGTCAACAATCATATGAAAAGAGCTCAACAACATTTATTGTTAGAGAAATGTAAATCAAATCCACAATGAGATACTATCTCACACCAGTCAGAATGGCTACAATTAAAAAGTCAAATAGTAAGAAATCTGGGGGAGGCTGTAGAGAAACAGGAAAACTTATCCACTGGTGGTGAGAGCGTAAATTATTTCAGCCACTGTGGGAGACAGTGTGGCAATTACTCAAAGACCTAAAGACAGAAATACCATTTGACCCAGAAATACCGTTTGACCCAGCAATCCCATTACTGGGAATATATCCAAAGGAATATAAATCATTCTATTATAAAGACACATACATGCATATGTTCACTGCAGCACTACTCACAATAGCAAAGATATGGTATCAACCTAAATGTCAATTAATTATAGACTGGGTAAAAATATGTGGTACATATACACCATGGAACACTATGCAGCCATAAAAAAGAACAAGATTATGTCTTTTGCAGGAACATGAATTGAGCCGAAGGCCATTATTTTTACCGAAATAACACAGGGCCAGAAAACCAAATACCACATGTTCTCACTTATTAGTGAGAGATAAATTATGAGAACACATGGACACATAGAGGAGAACAACACACACTGGGGTCTCTTGGAGGATGGAGGGTGGCAGGAGAGAGAGGATCAGGAAAAACAACTAATGGGTGCTAGGCTTAAAACCTGGTTGATGAAACAAACTGTGCAACAAATCCCCGTGACACAAGTTTACCTATGTAACAAACCTACACTTGTACCCCGAACTTAAAAGTTAAAAAAAAAAAAAAAGAAAAAAATATCTTCCAGTAGAAAAATAGCTGAGGACCAGAGGGCTTCACTGCTGACTTCTGACAAATATTTAAGAAAGAACTAATACCAATTCTAGTCAAACTATTCTAGAAAATAGAGAAGAAGGGAACACTACAAAACTTATTCTATGAGGCAAATATTACCCTGATACCAAAACCAACAACACATCAGAAAAAGAAAACAGGCCAATATCACTGATGAATATTGATACAAAAATGTTCAACAAAATTTTAGCAAACTGAATTCAACAACACATAAAAAACATAATTTATCATGACCAAGTGGGATTTAACCTAGAGATGCAAAGATGGCTCAATGTATGCAAATTAATCTATGTGATTCATCATATCAACAGAATAAAAGACAAAAATCATATGATTATTTCAATTGATGCTGAAAAATTACTTGATAAATTCAACATTCCTTCATTTAAAAAAAATTCTCTAAGAATTGGGTATAGGATGAACATATCTCAATATAATAAAGGCTATATACAACAGACCTACAGCTAGTATCATACTGAATGAGGAAAAAATGAAAAGTGTTTTCTCTAAGATCTGGAACATGATAAGGAGGACCACTGTCACCAATGTCATTCAACACAGTACTGGAAGTCCTAGCTACAGCAATCAGACAAGAAAAAGAAATAAAGGGAACCCAATTTGAAATGGAAGAAGTAAAATTATTCTTGTTTGTTAATGATATGATATTATATTTAGAAAAACCTAAAGACTCCACAAGAAAATGATTAGAACTGATAAACAAATTTAGTAATTTTGTATGTTGATTTCGTATCCAAAATCCAACAACATATCAGAGAAAGAAAACAGGCCAATATCACTGATGAATATTGATTTCGTATCCAAAATCAACACACAAAAACCAGTAACATGTTTATGTGCCAACATTAAGGAATCAAGAAATTTATCCCATTTATGATAGCTACAAATAAAATAAAATATGATAAATTAATCAAGGAAGTGAAATTCTCTACAATGAACACTATAAAACTTTGATGAAAGAAATTGAAGACATAAAAAATGAAAAGATAATACATGTATGTGGAAAAATAAATATTGTTAAGATATTCATACTCCCAAAGTAATCTACAGATTCAATGCAAACCCCTGTAAAATAATCATGACATTCTTCACATTAATTGAAAAAAAAAATTCTAAAACTTATATGGAACCACAAAATACCCAGAATAGCCAAAGCTATCCTAAGCAAAAAAAAAACTACATTGGAGAAATCACATTACCTGATGTCAAATTATACTACAGAGCTATACTAACCAAAATAGTATGGTACTGGCATAAAAACAGACATATAGACCAACAGAACAGAATAGAAAACCCAGAAATAAATTCATACATCTACAGTAAACTCATTTTCAACAAATGTTCCAAGAACATACATTAGTGAAAGGGCAGTTTCTTCAATCAGTGCTGCCTGGAAAATTGGATATCCATATGCAGAAGAATGAAACTAAACCGCTATCTCTTGCCATACACAAAAAAATCAAATCAATGCATATTAAAGACTTAACTCTAAGATTTCAAACTATGAAATTACTAGAAGAACACTTTGGGGAAACTCCTCAGGAAATGTGAGTGTGCAAAAACTCTTTGAGCATTACCCAACAGGCACAGGCAACCAAAGCAAAGATGGACAAATGAGATCACATTTCATTATTTAGATGATAGCCAAAAATGTATCATGGACATTAGAACTCATTATAGAAGAACAGAAGAACTACCCCAACACAATGTAAAAAGTCAAAAGCAACATTTTACATTTAAAATACCAAAAATTGATAAAGTATGTTGTTAATATTGCTAATATGTCAAAATTAAAGATTAAATGTAAGTTTCTTCCTTACATAACAATTCAGGTTTATGACTGATTTCAGGAAAATTTTTTCTTTAAGTGCTATTTCTATTTCATCAAAACATCAATGTATTATACATTAAAGCTTAAGATAAAAGTGTATGAGTGAAATAAATTATTGTTATAAAGAACAGTGGAACAATAGGACAGAAACATCACCAAATATAAAGTGGACAACAAAGAAATGTGTGCATATACACAACGAGTGCAAATATATTTGGAACATCCAATATATCCTGCAGTATTTTAAAATTTTATCAGCACAAAAAATATATATATTTTTCAACTGATTGCTTAAACTCCATGCTTTTAGAAATATTTTGTCTGTCAATCTTAACTTATGATAGGTTCACATGTAATCCATGTGTTATAATTTGGCAAAGAAAATGCATATTACATATTATTTACAAATTCATAAACAATGTAAACTTTATTTTGTTAGTAATTTAGAAAACATATACCATTTATAGATCAAATTGGAATAGAATACAGAAAAATATAATTATATCTTTAATGGCTGCTCAAACAAAATACTGAAAATGCTTATACTATCAGAGGAGAGAAATGAATAATAAATTCATAGGTAATTTGAAAGCAACTACTTTAAGCCAAATAACTATAGGGTCACATTTATTTTATTATCTAAAGATTGATGACACACAATTTAGAAAAAGCACTCAGATATATAAGATATCCAACTGACTGAATGCCCTTCCTAGATTTCAGATATTTTAAATGTATCAAAAATGTGTTTGAAGCAAACAGTTGATGTTTTATGAGAAGCAAAAAGGTAAACAGTTCTTAAACACAAATCAGCAATTCATTTTAAAATGAAACATGCAACATGGTGATGGTTTGTATTGATTTCTACTGTACCTTTCTTTAGTCCAGGTATGAAAGCTAAAAAGAAATTTTAATAAAGTTAAACACAATAAATATTTTCTCTTATTTCTACAATATTATATTAGCATACCTAAATAAATATAGTTTGTAAGGTATTGCAATATATTTTCTACTTCACTTTACAAAGAATGTGATAATTGAGATATACAAGGACTGCTGCTCCTTCACATTTGTATTTTGTAATACATTTTTATAGAATTGGACCAAGCCTATACAATATGTTGGCTTCCTGGGACGTAATGATTGGTGCTTTCCACAAAGGAAATGGGTTGTTAAACTTAACATTTTGCAGTAACTCAGTAGATTTTCTAGCTTCGTCGCCTGTGATGGTTAAGTACAGTCCTCTACTGACATACCAGTTTCTTTCATGCAACCTCCTACTGTAAGTGTAGAGCAAGGAAAGACACTGTTTTTGACTTAACAGGTGGCTCTGTCTCCAGCTTCTGATATATAAAATAGTAATAGGAAAAACCCCAAATCAGCAGGCACTAGCATGAGAATGGCCCAATAGAATTATTCTTATCATTGCTTAAGAAACTTTTTCTATAATACCATTGTCTTCACCTAAAATTTTATATTATTTCTCACAATTAGGACGTAAGGGATTAGAGATTATTGTCATTATTTTCTAGATAAATTCAAGCCTTGCGTTATTGACTTTCTTCAAAACTCTGTGAAATCATGCTGACCTGGAACAAGTAGCAAAGTCTACTTTTAAACAAAATAATTGTATGTTTATAAACACCCAAATATGTATTGATCTGAGCAGATGATTCTCAAGTTTATTCATTACAAAATTTTAAAGCCAATATTAATAAATAATTTCCTGATCACATCTGCATTTTAGGAATTATTTAATAATATCCATTACAGATAAAAGCTTAAAGATAAACATTTTGAACTTGTTAAAAATCTATTTTGAATAAAATTAGAATATTATAAAACTGAAGACATGAAATTCTTAGATGGAAGTAATAAAGCAGAATAGAAAAACAGGTGAAAGTAATGTTTCTATGCACTAATAAGGATCAATAAAAGAGCACTGTACAATATTTTTAAGTGGCACTGACAAACAGCACATTTATTTCTCATTGCAAGGTGTTTCATCTGTATGCAATGTAATTTAATGGTAATAGAAGCTGAAGTATACAATTTTTTTAAAATAGTGCTTTCATAAGACACTTTGGGGAGGATTGATCTTCTAAATAGAATTTTGCAATTCCCCACCCTTTAAATGAGGATTCTACTTCAATGATAAGAAACACACACACACACACACACACACACAGAATCACTCTAATTTTGTATTAATTAGAATTAATAATCAACTCGTAATATTTAAGTGTAGAGTTTTCAAATATACTGAAGTAAAAAGAGAAAGACTGCTTTAAACAGAAAAGTAATAATGTACGTGCTTTTCATTTTTAAAGACTGCAATTTCAGTGTTGTCTAGAGCTTAGTGACAAAAATCCTTTCTAATTTGGTAACTAAAAAGGTCAAAAAAAAAAAGTAATGCAATAGGTCTGGACTTACCTTTAATAGTATGGAAGGTACAAATAAAAGAAGCAAAACGAGGGACGTGACAACAATAAAAAATAAAACAAACACATTTCAACAACTTATTCAAGACTTTTAGTTCCCAAATTGAAAAGTGAAAATTGGTTTATAAACCACCAAAGTCAAATATTGATTAATTTTCCTTAAAATTCAGAATAATAAGCATATTCGGCTTAAAACTTTTAAGATTGAATGTGAAGAATTTCTCGAATTCATCACATGAGAAATGCTGCAGAAAAGGAACCATTTTCCCACTGTAAGAGAGTATATATATATATATATCTTATATACTAACAACCACTAAGAAGTACGTTCGTTATAATTATTAGGACTTTTTTATGTAAGCTAAAGGCCCATCTTGAAATGTATCTCTAAATCTCAGAGTAATTTTTAATTAAGGTTTAAAGGTTTATCATTGACATTTTTAAAGCATCAACACTGCCCAAGATGTTTGTAGTAAACCGATCAGCATAGTCCTTGTCATCTGAAATACTATAGTCTATGCGAATCATTATGACTGAAACTAATTTTTAAAATAAATAATCCAACCAAATTTTATATTATGAATGACTAGGTATATAATATGACTAATGTGTAACTTATTTTTAGGCTATTAAATATTCCGTGGTTAAGTTTATTTGTTAATAAATTTAAAAACAATAGTTTAGGCATCATTATTTTTACTTACGCAAATTCAATAATAATAAAAAATTACGTTTGCATAAATTCTTACTTTGAGTATAATTGAGTTTTTTAACATTTTTTCTGAATTAATGACTAGCAAATATTTTAATTAGTAAATTAAAACAATAGAAATAACTAGGCTTCTTTTACCACAAAATTAAGAAAACATACATTTTAAAGAAAAAAAAACCTCCTGTTTGAGTTTCATAAATATTACTAAAATTTATCATGAGAACAATACTAAAACATGCTACGTTATCACATACACACATATTTTAATATCTCCTTTATATTCCTAAAACAAATTTTAAGTACTAAATATGAACTAGAAATATCTGGCTAAATGTAAATGAGAATTCCAAATAACTAGATGATGTTTGAAGAGCTTAAAGGTCAATAGAACTCACCATAACATTCAGTGTTGGCATAATGTTTGTTGGTCAAGTACCATGCATCAATCTATAATTGCCATCTACTTCAATAAAGAAGTAACAGTTGCAGTTTTATTATGCATAAATTTTAAAGTCATGTAATAAAGTTGCATTAATGAAGCCATTTTAAAATAAAAGTGTCATTTCTTGGAATAAATAAGAAGTGAAAACATTTTCAAAGACATTTCTTTAGAAATAATCAGATATCTTTACTACTAAAGTCAATTGAAATATAATATTGTATGTAAGTATCACTATGCATATGCATATATCTCCTCTTTAATTCAGTGAATTACAATGTTTATTATGCTTCCTAATACAAATAAAATCTGATCAGTCAAGATTCAATTCATCTGAAAACTAATGTGTATCCTGTTCTTATGAGCTTTTTTTTTTCCTTTTAGAGACAGGTTCTCACTCTGTAGCCCAGGCAGGAGTGCAGTGGAAAGATCATAGTTCAGTACAACTTCAAATTCCTGAGCTCTAGCACTCATCCCATCTCAGCTAGGACTACAGGCCTATGCCATCTATAGCATGGACTAGCATATGCAACCACGATACAGGCTAACCTTTGAGAACAAGTTTCTCATTTTCTTATGCAAAGCCACACAGTAGTTTATACTGAAGGTCACAGGATATGGCAGAATCAGTATGAAAAAAATAAAATCAGTGTACGGAAGACTGTGGTGTCAAATTAATAAACCAATACCTCTTTGAATAATGCTAATTTTTAAAAATTCTACAAAATATGCCAAAAAGATTCAATTCTTCTTGATGTATAATTCAAATCACCCCGGTGAATCTCCTACTGAGTGCAAAACTAATATACTGTAGCAGCGTTGTACTTGTGTAGATTGCATAGAGTCTGAACTACAAAAATAGTGAAGCTCGAATCAAATTTTCTATTCAAATTGTGTGTAAGGTTAAGGCTACTATATTAGTTTGTTCTCATGCTGCTATAAAGAACTGCCCAAGACTGGGCAATTTATAAAGGAAAGAGGTTTAATTGACTCACAGTTCCACAGGGCTGGAAAGGCCCCATGAAACTTACCATCATGGTGGAAGGAAAAGCAAACACATCCTTCTTCACATGGCAGGAGGAAGGAGACGTGTCAAGCAAAGGGGGAAAAGACCCTTATAAAACCATCAGATCTCTTGAGAACTCACTCGTTATCATAAGAACAGTATGGGAGTAAATGTCCCCATGATTCAATTACCTCCTACCAGGTCCCTCCTGTGACATGTGGGGATTATGGGGACTACAACTCAAGATCAGATTTGGGTGGGGACACAGCCAAACCATATGAGCTACAAACAGAGAAGCTGCAACGTGATTAACATAATGAGCATCTTATTTGCAGTGAAATAAATGTTGCAAATATAAAATTAATTATGTATCCCTGTATATTAAAGTTTCCATCCGTATTCCTCTGTGCCTTGAGTTTCAATAAAAATTAGGTTACTACTGGATCAAGGAAATATTAATTTGAAAATTGACAACAGCGAAAGTCATAATGTTGGCTTTGTTATAGAGGTAACTAAAACCTTAGGAATCGAAACATTTTCACCAAATATGCAATTACCATTTTCTACATTAACAGAATTTTGGTTGACTGAACTCATGCAATGCCATAATACCAGATGGCTTATTTTCTTTCTTAGCCTAGAGTTGTACGTTTTCTTCCATTTCTGAAATTAACTCATTTTTCCTATTCTTCACAAAATCTTCTAGTCCACAAGCTATTGGCTCTATTTTCTGCCCTTTTATTCAGGGGAAATCTTTGCAGAGGCTGTAATGGATACCAGTTTCAAGTCTCATTTTTTTACGTTGACAGTGTTTATGCACTTCAAAGAGCACAGAGTTACAACTTAAATTTTATCTAGAATAAAATGATTAGAGAAGTCAAGGACCAGAGCCCTTAGACAGTCAACCGATTCAGCATCCTCATTATACACATGAAGAATGACATCAAGAGAAATAAAATGACTTAGATCTAAGACTAACACAACTAGTTAGAGACATAAGTAGAATTAGAATTCATGTTTTCATTACCAAGGAACTCACATACTATTAAATGCCACCATTTACAGATCATTTCCAAGATATGAAAACAATACATATATCCAAAACTATTTGCTCAAGGAAAACTTTTACTGCAGGGAGTACCAACAGATCAGTGCTTTTAGAATATACATGTGGAAAATTCCAATTTAGATGAATACTAAATGCAATTTACCCCCTCATGTACACATCAACTGACAAGGGCAGAATAAGAGAAAATCATATTTTAAGAAATAAAATCTTGCTTTGGCAGATCCAACAAAATAATAATGCCTATTGAAAAATACTAATTAGAAATTTAACTTTGTCCTGAAGAGAAATAGAATATAATTCTTCCTTTTCGCTAAAAATATAAGGCAAAAATTTCCACCTCAAAATCTAGCCTTAATATTTTAAATTGTTCATGGCCATATAAAGCGAATCTAGCCAATCATAATAACTCCTTTTGGCAGCTACAATTGAAAGAATAATTCTGAGATATGCAGAACTGGACACCTTAGAGAAAAATTTATATATGATCACATTATTTTTTCATTTGGTTTTCTCCAGGCCATCTGACTTCACTAATTACATTGTCAAACTATCCTAACAACATAAATGTCAATTTAAAATCCTTCTCGGTTAGTTTGGATATTTAAGACAACAAATTCTTTTTTTAAAGAATCTTTTTAAAGATTTTGCTGACTCCCAGAAAGAACTCAAGAAATATGAATTATGAAGGACTCAACTTTTCACAAAAATAAATGTGGGAATAAAAATTGTTTCATGGTCCATTGAAAGTTCCTACTAAGGCACTGGTTACACTGCTTTGGAAGGCACATTAAGCAGTTATGATAATATACACATTTTAATGACCATGAGAAATTCCCAAAGCAAAATTTTGAGGGCTGGATCCATTATTTTCTTCAGTTTGGCAAAGAAAATACTAAGAAATCAGTATTTCTAAAATATGCCTTTAAGCTATCCAAAATGTTTGAAACAATTGTAGCTCTCAAACATTTCATACCTTTTAATACTCAATCTGTTCTTGAGAGGGTGAATTCTAAATTAAGGCCATTTTTAAATGGGACTTGGTGGTGTATCTGGTCTTTAGGTCCACAGTGAAATTGATTTGTAAAGCGTGTTCCTTTGCATGATTTTAATGCAGGCAAAATACATGCCTCCAAGGTAATAATGTACAATCTGTACATTGCTAAAAGACTTAAGTTTTAAAATTTCTTCCTTGTGAAACTGAAAATAAGTTTCTTCTAAGCAATTTACCCAATTTCAAAGCTTTGACTGGTTTGCCAACAAAACTTTTTGAGTTGCACATGTAGAAATAAAACAGGGATACACCTCAATCATATCTAGAGAGAGAGAATATAATTGAAGTTTATTTTTAGAATAAAAAAATTTCAAAACCTTTTCCTCACATTTTCACCAACCTCTTTGCTCTATTACAAACTAATTTAAAAATCTGCTGTACTATAAAGAAAACAGTAGGTAATTAAAGTCTCTATATTGCATAAGTAAATGGACATATCAGGAAACAACATTTACTTAAACACTTGAAGGCAGGCCATTTGTATATATTATTTTGAGAAATGTCTATTACAATCTCTTGTCTATTTATTAATCAGATTTTTTTTCCTATTGAGTTGTTTGAGCTCCTCATATATTCTGGTTATTAATTCCTTGCCAGATGAGCAGTTCGTAAATATTTCCCCCCCTTCTGTGGGTTGTCGCATCACTTTGTTGATTGTTTCCTTTGCTGTGCAGAAAGTTTTTAACTTGCTGTGATCCCATTTGTCCATTTTTTGGTTTGATTGCTTGTGCCTCTGGGGCATTGGTCAATAAGTCTTTGCCCAGACCAATGTCCTGGATAGTTTCTCCAATGTTTTCTTGTAGTAGTTTCATAGTTTGAGGTCTTAGATTTAAGTGTTTAATCCACTTGGATTTGATTTTTGTATATAGCAAGAAATACGGGTCAAGTTTAATTCTTCTGCATATGGATATCCAGTTTCCCCAGAACCATTTAGTGAAGAGACTCTCTTTTCCTCAGTTTATGTTCCCGGCACCTTTGTCAAAAATGAGTTCACTGTAGGTATGTGAATTTGTTTATGGGTTCTCTATTCTGTTCCCCTGGTATATGTGTCTATTTTTATGCCAGTACCATGCTGTTTTGGTTACTATGGCTCTGTAGTATAATTTGAAGTCAGGTACTATGATTCCCCCAGTGTAGTTATTTTTGCTTAGCATAGCTTTGGTTATTCTGGGTCTTTTGTGGTTCCATATAAATTTTAGGATTATTTTTTCTATTTCTCTGAAGAATGTCATCAGTGTTTTGATAGGAATTGTAGACGGCTTTGGGTAGTATGGACTTTGTAACAATATATATTTTTCTAATCTATGAATATGAAATGTCTTTCAATTTTTTTGTATCTGCTTCAATTTCTTTCATCAATGTTTTATAGTTTTCATTGTATAAATCTTTTTTTTTTTGAACTCTGAACTTTTTATTGGCCTCCTGCTCCCCAAAGGGTACCCTGCTTCTGCTGGCTTAATGCCTCAGAATTTTGGTGTCGTTGGTCTCAGACACCACTTTGCCATCCACTGTCCGGTGGGTGGTGGTCTTTTGGATGGTTTGCATGGAGTTGCTGCTGTCCAAGGCATCACCAAGAATGAAGTCCTTGCCATCTTCCAACAGGCGGTGGTAGGTGGCGATCTCAGCCTCCAGCTTGACCTTGATGTTCAGCAGGGCCTTATACTCCTGGGCCTGGCGCTGTCTCTCTGCCCGGGTCTGTGCCAGCTCTGACTCCAGGTGCATCAGGATCCCGTTGAGCTGCTCCATCTGTAGGGCATAGCGGGCCTCCACCTCCCTCAGGTTGTTCTCCAAGCTGGCCTTCAGATTTCTCATGGAGTCCAGGTCGATCTCCAAGGACTGGACTGTACGTCTCAGCTCTGTGAGCGTCATCTCAGCAGCTCCAACCTCGGCGGACTGTGTGGTGGCCACTCTGGTGTTCTCCTCAATCTGCTGAGACCAGTACTTGTCTAGCTCCTCTCGGTTCTTCCCAGCCAGCTCGCGATATTGGGCCCAGATGTCTGCCATGATCTTGGCAAGGTCCTGAGATTTGGGGTCATCTACCTCCACGGTCAACCTAAAGCTGGCAATCTGGGCTTGTAGGCCTTTTACTTCCTCTTCGTGGTTCTTCTTCATGAAGAGCGGCTCCTCCTTGAGAGCCTCAATCTGTCTCCAGCTGCAGTCAAGTGACATTGGTGTCATCAATGACCTTGCGGAGCCCATGGATGTCGTTCTCCACAGACTGGCGCGTGGCCAGCTCTGTCTCATACTTGACTCTAAAGTCATCAGCAGCAAGCCGGGCATTGTCAATATGCAGAAAGATGCGGGCATTATCCACAGTATTTGCGAAGATCTGAGCCCTCAAGTCCTCGATGGTCTTGAAGTAATGGCTCCAGTCTTTGACCTGGGGTCCCTTCTCCAAATGCTCCCGGATTTTGCTCTCCAGCCTCCGGTTCTCAGTCTCCAGGCTCCTCACTCTGTCCAGGTAGGAGGCCAGGCGGTCGTTCAGGCTTTGCATGGTCTTCTTGTTCTGGATGCCTCCCATTCCTGCCAGACCCCCAGCCATCCCCGCGGCCAGGCCCCTGGACCCCATGCCGCCCCGGAAGCTGGTGGAGCGGGACACGGAGATCCGGGAACCAGAGCCCCCGGCGCTTGCATAGACGCTGGCCGTGCTGCTGACCAGCCTGACCCCGTAGCTGGGCGCCTGGACAGAGCCCAGGGACCGGTAGTTGGTGGAGAAGGTGGAGCAAGTGGCGAAGCTCATGCTGTCCGGGGAGGAGAGAGATAGGACAGGACTCAGGCTTTGCCGCTGACGGTGGCCCATTATAGAAATCTTTCAAGTTTTTGGTTATTTATTCCTGGATACTTTATTTTATTTGTAGCTATTGTAAATGGTGTTTCTTTTTTGGTTTCTTTTGCAAATTATTTGCTGTTGGCATATAGAAATGCTACTAATGTTTTTCTATGTATGTTGGACTTGTATCCTGCAACTTTACTAATTCCAATTCGTTTATCAGTTCCAATAGTTTTTTGGTGAGGACTTTAAGGTTTTTTTTTAATATAAGATTACATTGTCTACAAACAAGAATCATTTGACTCCTTCTTTTTCAATTTGAATGCCTTTATTTCCTTCTCTTGTCTAAGTAGAGAACTATGTTGAATAAAAGTGGTAAAAGTGCACGTGCTTTTATTGTTCTTGATCTTAGAGGAAAGAGTTACAGACTTTCCTTGTTTGGCATGATACTAGCTGTGGGCTTAACACATATGACTTTTATTGTGTTGATATATGTTCATTCTGTACCCAGTTCTTCGAGAGATGCCAATCAAAACTACAATGAGAAATCATCTCGCCCCAGTTAAAATGGCTTTTATCCAAAAGAGAGGCAATCACAAATTCTGGCAAGGGTAGGGATAAAAGGAAATGCTCATACGCTTTCGATGAAAATGTAAATTAGTACAACCACTATGGAGAACAGTATAGAGGTTCCTCAAAAAACTAAAATTAGACCCACCATATGATCCAGCAATTCCACTGCTGGGTTTAAATCCAAATGAAAGAAAATCAGTATATCAAAGAGATATCTGCACTCCCATGTTTATTTTGCAGCACTATTCACAATAGCCAAGAAATGAAAGCAATCTAAGTGTCCGATGGATGAATGGATAAAGAAAATGTGCTGCATATTCAGAATGGGTTACCATTCAGCCATAAAGAGAATGAAATTCTGTCATTTGCAACAACATGTATGGAGCTGAAGGATATTATGTTAAGTGAAATAAGTCAGACACAGAAAGACAAATGTTACATGTTTTCAATCATATGTGGCAGCTAAAAAAAATTTGAACTCAATGGAGGCTGAGAGTGAAATGATGATTGCCAAAGGCTGGAAAGCATAGAGGAGACAGAAGGATAAAGTGAAGATAGTTAATGTGTACAAACACAGAGTTAGATAGAATGCATAAGATCTAGTATTTGGTAGCACAATAGGGTGACTCCAGTTAACAGTAATTTGTTGTTCATTTTTAAATAACTAAAAGAGTGGAATTGGAATGTTCCTTAAACAAAAAAATGATAAAGGCTTGAGATGATGGGTTCTCTAATTACCCCGATTTGATCATTATACATTATATGTCTGTATCAAAACATTACACATACCTCATAAAAATATACAACTATTATATACCCATAATAAAGTTAAAAATAACAAATAAAAATAAAGCACTTGAAAGTCTTCTTTTACTTGTGAATATCAGTTTTGTAAGTTCTATAGCATATTTTCTTTCTGTATGTCTGTATGTCTGTATGCATTGCTAAACATATTAAGCTCCGCACACAACTTAGGACATAGTTTGGAAACAGAGATTTCATTTGAGAAGTACTTATATTGATCATATATTATACGCATGTCTATACTTATAATAATACTATGTTATTTACATTTTCTATTACATATAGCATATGTAACAGAAAACTGGAATAAGAAATAGGTCATATGATTACCATATCAAAAATATCTATTTCAACTTTATTTTAGGCAGATGTTTACATGTTTTTGTATATGAAAGCACGTTTTTCAAAATCCATAAAGAAAAATTTGAACTTATTTCAATAATGTTCACTCTCATAAATATTGCATTGTTCCCCCAAAGTAATGTTCTATTACTTTCACTTTAAAATTTGCTACAAAATGAGAAAGATAGAGATGTCTATTCATTGACAGTATTTTTTCTCCTAATACATCAGTTTAGAGAGATGCATCTGGATGGACAACTTATAAAACTCCAAATAAATTGATTATTTTATAATATAGATCTTAATATTTATGTATAAGATATTTAAGGAGATGAAATAATTGAAATGAAAGTATGGTTTTGGAAGTGCAAGCTGACTTGATAATTCTCTTTATAAATATGTTCTCATAATCTCATATGTGATATTAGCACGGACTGAAGTTGTGATTTATTGTAATCACAGTGATTACTGACAGCTTAACAGTAAGTACCATGCTGGCATTTTCAAAGAATTGGAGACTTTGATTTATTTTCTATGTTTATATTTTTTCTCTCTAATATATATTTTATTGGGACTTTGTAACCGTATGAACACAAGCTTTGGCAGAAATTTTTAGTCTTGGAACCAACTGGTTATTTATATGTTGTACTGCAACACATGAGGAAAGGAGGGATCCTTGAAATGATAGGCCACATCTAAAAATACAGTCTCTGAATAATGCTATTGTTTTAACTATTAGGGAAATCATATCAAAAAAAATGAAAAATAAATGTATTAGAAAACTTATTTTCCATTATAACAATTAAAGTAATGGAATAAAATGCAAATCCATGTTTGCTTGATATTGAAAGATATATGATTATTATTTTAGTTTAAATATAAATTATTTTAAAATTTACTGTTTAATGGCAATGTTCATGCATAATTGTTATCCACAGAATTACTTAGTTTTACATTTTCAAATATCAATGGATAAACCAGACATATGGGAATTTGGCTACAGATTTTAGGAATAAACAAGAAAAGACATTTTCCATGTGGTGAAACATATTGGATATCTACTGTGGAGAACCAATCTTCTTAGATGATATGTTGATAAATATTTTATGTCAGCAAAGAACAAAGCATAAAAAGCAGTGCCACAAACATGAAGAGGAAGCGAAAATAGAAGCAAGCTATTTCAAACAGAATTAAATAAAAGCTTATATGCGCAGGAAGAGGAGGGGGAGTATGAGGAACATATTTTATCAGTCTGACAGATTAACTCACTGCAAAAGACATGTTAAAAGGTTTTTTGAATAAACCAAATGCTGTCTGCCTTAAAAATCATCTGCACTTCATGATTAGAAGATACAGATTTAAGGTAATGGCTCTTTGGATACTCAAAATATAAATATTATATTTTGGTATTTATAAAAGGAGAGTATACCGCTAAGAGATAAAGTGTTGCCTAAGTTTTAGTTCTTATATAACAAGGAAGGAGATATAAATCTTTAATACACTATAAATTTGATTCTGCATTTGTCTGAGTTCCTATTAATCTCTCCCTTTACTTTGTTTCTTTAAACATAAAATGATGTTTCTGCTACACAGTTTGGAGAATTCACACAGAAATTAGTTCAAATATGCATATTAATATTGCTAAGAATTTGACTGAAATTTAGACTAGCTAAGATATTTATTTAAACTATAAGCCAGTCCTATCCATTCCTCGAATGCACATTGTGCTCAGATGAAATATCATGTCCCATGATGAAAAATATATATCCCCGCTCCCTAAGTAGCAATATTTTCCTATTCTCTTTCAATTTTTGTACTCTGTTGTACAAAGAATTACCAGTGTTCACTTATTTTGCATGGACATAACTCACTGAAAAACTTTCCAAAATGATTTTACTTTTAGAAAGTAGAATTAACTTCAGGTCAACATGTACTTTTCCTTGTGGAAATTAAAGGGTATTTTTTATAATTTGCCAAAATTCCCAAAACACAATGTGAGTTTCCTAAAATACAACAATCAATTCTTCTGCTTTTTCCCCTATAATTTGAAATCTTATATGAGAATTTCAAGTGTCGAGAGAGGGAAATGTACTCATATCTTGAATAACAAATACATTTGGTTTAAATAAGATTTTGAAATTATGTTTTTTCCTACTAGAAGAGATTTTTTTAAGAATACAAATTATCCCCATAGGTTGACTAAGTTAAATAAGAATTCGTCATGTGATTTTGAATTAGATATGGATAAACTTCCTAATTCTTTTTTTTAATTTTCATTAAACTGTTGTTATTTCCTATAAATAATTAATGGAATAACTTGAAAAGGAGGTCATGTGTGGTGGCTCATGCCTATAATTCCAAGGCTTTGGATGGCTAAGGCAGGAGTATGTCTTGAGGCAAGGAGTTCCAGACTAAAGTGAGCCGTGATCACACCACTGCACTTCAGCCTGGGAGACAGTGTGAGACCCTGTCTCTAAAAATAAATAAATAAGCCAAAGTTAGTGCATCATTACATTCTTTCAACATTACACTATATACCAGTGTTACTGAATTCTGAGGACCTTTCTCAAAATCTCTTCCTTTTGAAAAATGGGCACCATCAGGAATGGGCACATAATGTTCCCAGCTATCACTTGGCCCTTTAGCTAAAATAATTTAAATGAGATACATTGGGAAGAAGACATGATTAGCAATGAATTATATAATCTAAATCAAAGATTTAGGAGTCATAAAGGTATCACAGAATGTAGCACTGATACTAATAAAAACATGATGCCACCGAACACACAAGTGTTAACACAAATGCAAAACTTCCTGACAACAGAAGTCACTATGAACAAATCCTTTACATAGGTGAAACTATTTTCTGGCAATGTATAATCAAAACCCAGTCATATTCTAGGGAAAAAGATACATGCAGAAGCAAATGATGCATTAACACATTTACTCACAATATTTTTCTCAAAATTTTTCTGCAAGATTAATGTATATTTAGTTTACATAAGGTTTACATAAAGGATAAGCTAAAATTGTGTCGGGTACGATGCCAACTTAATAAATATTTGTTGAATTAATGAAAACATGTTGAAAGTTTAAGAGTCAATATGTCACAATTACCCTGTGATACTCATTCCAGCTCAGTGAAAAGGAACAAAACCAAACCTAAGAATGAAAGAAAAAATAGTATTTCGTTCATGCCCATATCTAATCCATTTCTCACCCTTTTTAGACAAATTTCCTAAATAGTCTTTTTCTCAGACTTCTTTATAACCCATTTCTTTCATAATGAACATTCTTCTGCATCATCAACTTAGTTTTCCAAGCCGTGAATTCTTCACCAATAAGAATTTCTGGAAAACTGTACCGTACTGTTCATGTCTTTTAAACTTAAAAAAAGAAAAAATATTTTTGCTAACTATGCCTGTTTGTGTAGAATTCCCAAATCTAAAACACCACCAAAATAAAGCATTTCTGACACTCATTGAACCAAACATATTATTGATTATTTAGTATGTTTCAGGTCTTGCTATGTACCAAGAACACTGTGCTGAATAAATGACACTGTCCCAGACCCCACTTGGCACTTATTTTATATGTTTGTGTGTATATATGTATTTAGATAGATATATATTTAGATACATATATATTTTACATATAGATATGTAATATCTATATATACTGATTATATAAAAATATGTATATATACACTGATTACACATATAATTATATATAATTATAATACATATAATTTTATTATATGTTTAATTTATATCTGTATGAAGATATGCTAATTTACAGGCCTGTATTTAGCGTTTTTGAGCAGCCTTTTCATTCTGTAATTAGTATGCTGTGTAAATAATTTCACTTCAGTGAGCCACTTTAAAATGGGCAGGTGAGGTGACATTTTTCTATAAGTGATTGATTCAAACTAATTATCTTTATACAAGTACAGGCACAGATTATGGAACATCAGCCCACCGGAACTATTACTGTTATTTTAAATTTTAGAATATATTCAATTTATATGCACACAAAGCAAGTAGATAGTTTTCATTGAAAATATTATTAATATAGCAAGAGTCAAAAGACCACACAAATTTCACCTGATTTGCAAATACCTGCAATCACTTTACAAGGTCTGACTTTTAAGAATGTAGGTATTTTAAATGCTATTTCAAATCGAAGAAATACCTTCTTTGGTTTTCAAAAGACATGTAGATCATACACTGTCTCAGCAGAAAAAATTATTTAAAAATAATTTATTAGACAATAGAGAAAAGTAAAACACAGCACTGTATGTCGTACCATAAAAAGAAAAAAAAAATAATCTCATTCTGTTAACTAAATAGTTGGAGAGGATTCCATGAATATGCCTTTTGAATTTGATAGCATTTCTTGTGTCAAAATTTGACTACTGATTAGAAAGATAACTGACAGAATTTTCACATCTCTACCACTACATTGCTTACTTGGTATGTAACTTCCACAGACTTAATGTAGTTTGTAAAGTCAGTATACAGGAATTCATCTTCCTATAGTTTCATAAAATAACATTAATTCGGATGAAATTTAGAACAGATACTCACGACTATAATATTTGCTATAAGTTTCTATATGGTTGTCCTGTGTGATATGTGATGTGGTGGTCCAAAAAAATGTTTATCATAGTGTAATTCACCAAAATAAGCCACTTCACTAGTTTGCATTGACTTAGCAATAAAGGAATTCATTTGTTCTCTATCATTAATATATAATCCCAAATTAATATTTAATACTGCATAAATTGTGTCATTACCAGTTACATTTATAAGACAGATTTAGGAGAAGTATTTGTCTACTTCAAACACTGTTATAAATATTTACATATCCATAAAAAGGCAACATAATTATAATTCCATATAAGTCATTCACGAAGAATGCAAGGTAACTTGTAAAAGAGGGGTAGGAGAAAATAACAAAAACAAAAATATGCAGGTAAAGGAAGGAAGACAAAGAGGGGCAGAATAAAATAACAAAAACAATAATACAGAAGTAAAAGAAGAAAGACCCAAATACACCAAGTGCTATATTAGATCATATTTAATATTATATAATATATAAACTTGCTGGGGGAGGTGGCTCACGCCTGTAGTCCCAGCACTTTGGGAGGCCGAGGTGGGCAGATCACGAGGTCAGGAGATTGAGACCATCCTGGCCAACATAGTGAAACCCCGTCTCTACTAAAATACAAAAAAATTAGCTGGGTGTGGTGGGGCACACCTGTAGTCTCAGCTACTTGGGAGGCTGAGACAGGGGAATCGCTTGAACCGAGGAGGTGGAGGTTGCAGGGAGCAGAGATCGTGCCACTGCACTCCAGCCTGGTGACAGAGCGAGACTCCGTCTCAAAAAAAAAAATACATATATGTATATATATACACACACACATCTATATTATATAAACTACTATATATGTAATTTTTCTCTGTTTTTAGATCATCTCAGCTTTGCAGTACAGTGCTCAAATATCATTTTAATACTTATGCTATCAGGATGGGCTCATCTTACAGAGAGTTCAAAGTTATTTTCATTCTTATAGAAAGTTTTTGTTGTAGATGTTAGTGAGCTCAGATATGAGTAGTTACTTGCTTGAATTTATAAAGCTGTTAATATTTGAATCAAAATCATATGGTTCAGATGAATATATTCTTTCTTTTGATAAATATTTGGTTTTGATAAATGAATTTCTATATGAATAAATATTCTCAGAAGGCATAATATGGGTACATCTCTCTCTCTAGCTACATAATTTGTCTATCTATATCCAAATACAGATAATATTAATATACAACAGAATTCACACATTTATGTGAACTAAAACATAACTTCATAGTCCTTCAGTTTTCATATTAGTTCCATGAATAACCTCAGATTAATAAATATATGATGATGTATAGTAGATGAAACTTTAATACCCATTTGAATCATTACCAGTCACCCTCCTGTTTCCTACATTTTGATTGTTAAACAAAACACAGAATTTAGTCTAGGGAGAATTTGACATAATTAATGGAAAATTTTCATTTCTGTCTGTCTACTAAAGTATTCTCTGATCATCGAATACTGTTAAGTAGTCAACTACAAACAAATTAGAATGCCAGAAGTTTGTGGCTCTTCACTAAGTCAATCTGCATTAATCAGGTTTCATTGCTTTTCTTATCATGAAGTCTGTTTTATGTTACATTCAGCCTAACAAAGTCTTGAGAATATGCCTACTTAGCTAACACATTTTCTTACCCTGTAACAGAAATAATTGATAGACTCAAAGATAAAACTTTACTTTTGTTCTCACTGGAACTCAAGTGGTGAATGACTGAAACACATTTCAAGGTTTTCCATTTAAATCAGTGGTTTTTAAAATTTGCATACACATAGATCAAATGGATAATTTTACAAAAATATTATTTCCAGGCTACACTCCCAGGGAAAATAATATTAGTAGGACATAGCATTAATATTTCTTTTTTGCCTTTTTAATTTTGGTAAAACATACATAAGATTTATATGTTATATGATGGATCTGCACATGAAAGTTTGAGGTACACTGATTTTAACTATTTAAAAAAATTATGCAAATGTACTTGTTTCATTCAAAAATTCATACTTTTGATTAAAGGCTAGTGTTGCTGTCGTGTAGCAGTCAGGTTACTATGAAGGTATGGGCAAACTGCAAACTTCTTGAGATATTAGAATGATCAAAAATTAAGTTTAGATTTATAAATACACTGGTAAGTTGTGAAATCTTCCACAATTGGATGTCTTAGTCTGATATAGCAAATGCATCAATATTAATAAATTGGAAACTTTTTGACAGGCCTCTACTTAACCAACTCATTCGATTAAATAAAGCTCATTATTCTCACAGCGAATAAAACATTGACTTGATGAAGTCAACAAGCTTTATGTCTTCACCTCAGCTAGGATGCCACTTTTCAGTATGCCCACTCACTTCTGAGCCAAAGCGAGTTTATGCTTAAGAAAAGTCAGATATTGTTTTAAAATACATTTACATGAGCTGCATTTGCTATTGCAACCATTTAATTTAATTAAAATCTCATATAACCCAATGAAATATTAATATAAAAATAATTGCTTCAAAGAAGATGAAATTGAACTTTTCAGAAAGATTAAAAGGGAAAAATGCTGCAATGACTTGTCATAGAGTACTGTCTGAGCAAGAGAACTACAGAAGATTCAGAAAAAGTATCATAAAACTCTAGAAGCATTCCGTACTCAGAACACTTTTCAAGAGCATTTAAAAACACACTCCATTTTATGGGAACAAAAACTGGACACTACATACTATGTAATATTGGTAGAGTGTATGTAATAAATACGGTGCATTGTGCTAAAATCAGTGAACATACATCCAAAGGCAAGGCAAAGATTCTACATCAAATTATGAAAGATAAATGTATACTTCTTTGTTTCAAGTATTTATTTAGCATATATATGTAATATATATGAGATATGTATGCATTTCTTAATGATTTACCTGTTCATCTGATTGCTTTGATGAACCATCTTACCTCTGATTCTGACTGTGACTGTTAAAAGAGCGCCTATTGGAATTAAATGGGATTATGTGCTTACCAATAAAATCTTGATGTTCTATAACCTTCTAACCAAAGATTTGTTAGCCTAGCCTTGTGAATAAAATTTAGCTCTAATATCTGATATCTGAGGTTGCATTCTTGGTGTGTATTTCTGAGTGTATATTTGTGTGAGGAAAATTTTCCCAATGATCTGAGATGGATACAATGTAATTTACTTTATCTTTACCATTTCATGAACTCTATAATAAAGTCATTATTTATTCAATATTATATGCAATATTGATTTTTTAAATTATGCAATTATACTGCTCCAAAATTTTAAGAAAAACACTATGATACATTAATATCTGTTACACCTACCATGTGCCAGGAGGTCTCTTTTTGTATGCATTTTATCATTTCAACAACTCTCTTACATAAATACTATTTTCATTCCTGTTAAATCAATGGGGAAACTGAAGTTGAGATAGAAAGGTAGGTGACAGAGCTGAGATTCTAACAAAGAGTTTCTGACTCTAGAGCTTTTTGTGGGCTTAACTACTGCATGATAATGACCTCCAGAATATTTTCTGGCAGAATGGACAGAGCACGATGTAATTTGAGCTCTCATGTATGATTCAAATATAATCATGATACTGTGTGTTTTAACCCATGCTCTATCATTACTATTTGTGAAATTTGTGCAAATAATCTATCCTTCTCCAGCCTCGATTTCCACATCTTTAAAATGGGGTATTTGTGTATATTATTCTAAATGTTCCCTTTAACTTTAAAAGAATTTTTACACTCTCATATCAGGGACTAAATTTGGAATTAATAGGTTGACCAGAAATTCAGTTTCTGTTGCTTGATGTTTCTTGGTCTTCCACTGTTCATGAGAATGATCAACCATCTGGGAATAGTGTGGAGACAAACAAAAAATATTCAGTTTAATAGTTTATTACAATTTCTGATACAGAACATTGAAGCTACTATACAAGAAGTTAATTTGAAAGTTGTGTACTTCTCAAATAGCTATGTTGCCCTGATTCTATTCAGTTGACTATTTGTTGAGATTTTTCTCTAAAAATAAAGCTCTAGACTCCACCTGTAGGTTAATAATTGTAATCCATCAAGAATGAGCAAAGAAATCAGAGCATGCCTATGCTGATCTAACTTTTCTGAATCAATTTAATAGCTGAAGGGTGTCAAACACTTGTTAAGCTTGGCAAATCGAAGTAATGACATATTACATTATAAGAGGACTTTAGAAAAGTCCTATCTGCTACTGCATATTTAAGTGATGCCTATCTGAGGAACACTAAAGTAATCTGCAAAAGAACAGATCTACTTATGTGAGTCATTCTAAAAAGAAATGAAAAATATGAAAATCTGTTGCTATATATTTTTAAACATAATGCTTTTGCCAGCTAACAAACAATAAAATTTCGGCTATAAGAAGTTACTGAAAACTATCAAAACTACATATACTACTTAGCTGAAACTTGGACTCCCCCAAATTCTCGAATTGAAAGAGCTAATTAAGTACCCTTTCTCCACCACACACACATATTCTTGGTGGCGTATATGCTCAGTCTCCTTAGTTATCATTTTAAAAGATAGAGGAAATTTCGTGTGTTAGTCCATTTTCACACTGCTAATAACGACATACCTGAGACTGGGTAATTTATACACGAAAAGTGTTTAATGAACATACAGTTCCACATGGCAGGGGGTGGAGGGGGCTCACACTCATGGCATAAAGCAAGGAGGAGCAAGTCACGTCTTACATGGATGGCAGCAGGCAAAGAAAGAGCTTGTTCAGGGACAATCCCATTTTTAAAACCATCAGATCTTGTGAGACTTATTCAGTACCAAGAGAACAGTGCAGGAAAGACCCACCCCCATAATTCAGTCACTTCCCACTGGGTTCCCCCCACAACATATGGGAATTATGGGAGTTACAATTAAAGATGAGATTTGGGTGGGGACACAGCCAAACCATATCATTCCACCCCTGGTCCATCCCAAATCTCATGTCTTCACATTTCAAAAACAGTCATATCTCCCAACAGTCTCCCAAAGTCTTAACTCATTTCAGCATTAACTCAAAAGTCCACAGTCCAACATCTCATCTGAGACAAGGCAAGCCCCATTTGCCCATCAGCCTGTAAAATCAAAGGCAAATTAGTTACTTCCTAGATTCAATGGGAGTACAGTCATTGGGTAAATACAGCCATTTCAAATGGCAGAGATTGGTAAAACAAAGAGACTACAGGCCCCATGGAGGTCCAAAACTCAGCAGGGCAGTGAAATCTTAAAGCCCCAAAATGATCTCCTTTGACTCCATGTCTCACTTCTGGGTCATGCTGATGCAAGAGGTGGGTTCCCATGATCTTGGGCAGCTTCGCCTCTGTGGCTTGGCAGGGTACACCCTCCCTCCCAGCTGCTTTCATAGGCTGTTGTTTAGTGTCTGTGGCTTTTCCAGGCACGCAATGCAAGCTGTCAGTGGATCTACCATTCTGGGGTCTGAGGGACAGTGGCCCTCTTTTCACAGCTCCACTAGGTGGTGCCCCAGTAGGGATTCTGTGTGCAGGCTCTGACCTCACATTTCCCTTCCACACTGCCCTAGCAGAGGTTCTCCATGAGGGCCCTGCCCCTGCAGCAAACTTCTGCTAGACATCCAGGTGTTTCCACACATCTCCTAAAACCTAGGCAGAGGTTCCCAAACCTCATTTCTTGACTTCCATGGACCCACAGGCCCAATATCACATGGAAGCTGCCAAGGCTTGGAGCATGCACCCTCTGAAGCCATGACTTGAGCTGTACCTTGGCCCCATTTATCTGTGGCTGGAGTGGCTGGGATGCAGGTACCAATTCCCTAGACTGCACACAGCACAAGGACCTGAGCCTGACCCACAAAGCCATTTTTAAATCCTAGGCCTCTGGGCTTGTGATGGAAGGGGCTTCCATAAACACCTCTCACATGCCCTGGTGATATTTTCCCCACTGTCTTGGTGATTAACATTCAGCTTCTAATTAGTTATGCAAATTTCTACAATTGGCTTTCATTTCTCTTCAAAAAATAGTAAATTCTTTTCTATCAAATTGTCAGGCTGCAAAATTTCTGAACTTTTATATCTGTTTCCCTTACAAAACTGAGTGCCTTTAACAGCACCCAAGTCACCTCTTGAATGCTTTGCCACTTAGAAATTTCTTCTGCTAGATACTTTAAATCATCTCTCTCAAGTTCAAAATTCCACAAATCTTTAGAGAAGGGGCAAAATGCTACCAGTCTCTTTGTTAAAACATAACAAGGGTCACCTTTGCTCCAGTTCCTCATTTCCATCTGACACCACCTCAGCCTGAACTTTATTGTGCATATTGCTGTCAGCATTTTGGGCAAAGCCATTCAACAAGTCTCTAGGGAGTTCCAAACTTTCCCACATTTTCCTATCTTCTTCTGAGCCCTCCAACTGTTCCAACCCCTGCTTGTTACCCAGTTCGAAAGTCACCTCCACCTTTTCGGGTATCTTTTCAGCAGCACCCTACACCTGGAACCAATTTACTGTATTAATCCATTTTCATCCTGCTCATAAAGACATACCTGAGACTGGGTAATTTATATGGGAAAGGATTTAATGGACTTACAGTTCCACATGGCTGGGGAGGCCTCACAATTATGGTAGAAGGCAAGGAGGAGCAAGTCACATCTTATAGGGATGGCAGCAGACAAAGAGAGAGCTTGTGCAGGGAAACTTCCATTTTTAAAGCCATCAGATCTTGTGAGACTCATTCAGTATCACAAGAACAGCACAGGAAAGGCCTGCCCCATAATTCAGTCACCTCCCAACAGGTTCCTCCTCCCACAACATTTGGGAATTATGGGCATTAAATTCAAGATGAGATTTGGGTTGGGACACAGTGAAACCATATCATTGCATATAATATATTCAAGGCAATTTTGTACAATATTCTAGATAGTACATGCTTACTCCTGAGTCCATTTAATCCAAAAAGAAGTACATTATTTGCACACTACATAGGAAAGAGGCTGCACATGATATAGAATCATTTAAAATATTGATTGATACTCAGAAAGTATTCTTTCTCTTTTTTTTAATTCTGCTTTGTGATGCCTTGAAGAGGAATTTCTAAGATTAAAATGTAGGTGTTACTAAGTAATAATAAGAATTTAAAATCTGGGCTGGCTTTGGTGACATACTGAGACATGACACAAAACCAATAATATGAGGTTAAATTAAGGAGTTCACTTAAGTTGAAGGCATTTGCTAACATGTTCTTTCAGAATTATTATGGAATCAAAGAGTAGGAACAAAAGCATAATTTTTCTAATCCAGTTTGCTTTTTCATTCCAAATCTGAATTTTAGTTATTTGTGACACTGCTGAAAATTCTACTGTTAATCACATTCAAGGGATATTGTATAATATCCCATATATATTTTTTCAGCAGTGTATCTTACTAGAAAGAAGCAATTCCTCAGAGCTAGCATAATTTTTAATTATAATTTAATTCAATTCAACATTCTCTCCTATATCTAGTAAAAATAAAGTACACTTGATCTTAAATATCCTAGTTTTATTAAGTACTTACAATATTAAAAACAGTTTTAAAATCAGTTTTAGACTTCTCCTGATTCCTTTAAACTTTTCTTATGCATTAAGTTTTCCCAACTTAATTGTTTTCTTGGTCTCTTCTGAAAAACTATTCTTTTAGTTTTTTAACCCCTCGTAATTTATGATGCATTCTTGATGTGAACTCTTAAAATCCATGTTGGAACTAACTTGTATTTATATCTTTTTTTTTTCAGGCAAGTTGTAGTATTTTAAAATATAAGATCTCCTCACAGAAATATACATGATCCTCTGAGATTATTATGAACAACTCTATGCACATGAACTAGATCATCTAGAGGAAACTGACAAGTTCCTGGAAACATACAATCTTCCAAGATTGAATCAGGAAGAAGATGAAATCCTAAAGAGAGGAACATCAAGTTCCAAAATTGAATTAATAGTAAAAAACCTATTAATCAAAAAAAAAAAAAAAAAAAGCCCTGGACCAAATGGATTCACAGCTCAATTCTACCAGAAGTACAAAGAAGAGCTGGTACCAATTCTACTGAAACTATTCCAAAAAACCAAGGAGAAAGAGCTCCTCTGCAGCAATTTGTAAAATACCAGCATCACTCTGAAAACAAAACCTGACAAAGACACAATAAGAAAACGAAACTATAGGCCAATATGCTTGATAAACACAGACATGAAAATCCTCAACAAAATCCTAACAAATGGAATCTGACAGCACATCAAAAAGTTAACTTGTCATGATCGAGTAGGCATTATTCATGAGATTGCAAGGTTGGTTCGACATACACAAATCAATAAATGTGATTTACTACATAAAAACAATTAAAAACAAAAACCATATTGTCATAAACCATTTTTCTCAATAGATGCAGAAAAAGCTTTTGATAAAATTCAACATCCCTTCATCATTAAAAAAAAAAAAAAACCCAACAGACTAGGCATCAAAGGAACACACCTTAAAACAATAAGAGCCACCTATGACAAACATGCAGCCAACATCATATTAAATGGACAAAAGCTGGAAGCACTCCCCTCGAGAACTGCAACAGGACATGAACGCCTACTATCACCACTGTTATACAACATAGTATTGGAAGAGCTAGCCAGAGCAATCGGGAAAGGGAAAGAAACAAAAGACATCCAAATAGAAAAAAAAAAGAGTCAAACTACCACTGTTTGTGGTTGACAAAATTCTATATTTAGAAAACCCTAAAGACTGTCAAAAAGTTCCTGGAACTGATAAAGAACTATAGTAAAGTCTCAGGATACGAAATCAATGTGCAAAAATCAGTAAATTTTTACACTCCCTCCCAAAAAAACACTCAAGCTGAGGGTCAAATCAAGAATGTCATCTCATTTACAATAACCACCAAAAACATAAAATACTTAGGAACACATCTAACCGAGGTGAAATATCTCTGCAAAGAGAACTACAAAACACTGCTCAAAGAAATCAGAGATGACAAAAACACATGGAAAACCATTTCATGCTCATGGATTGGAAGACTTAATACATTAATATGGCCATACTGCCCCAAGCAATTTACAGATTCAACACTATTTCTATCAAACTACCAACATCATTTTTTACAGAACCAGGAAAAAAAACTATTCTAAAATTCATATGGTACAGAAAAGAGCCTGAATAGCAAAAGCTGTGCTAAGCTAAAAGAAAAATACTGGAGGCATCACATTATCTGACTTTAAATTATACTATGAGGCTACAATAAAAAAAATAGCATGATACTAGTACAAAAACAGTCACGTAGACTAATGAAACAGGATAGAGAACCCAGAAATAAAGCTGCACACCTACATAAAACCGTCTTATCTTCAACAAAGTCAACAAAATTAAGCAATAGGGAAAGGACTCCCTATGTTATAAATGATGCTGGGATAGCTGACTAGCCACATGCAGAAGAATAATAGCAGACCCATACATTTCACCACATACAGAAGAATAATAGTAGACCCATACATTTTACCACATACAAAAATTAACTCAAGATAAGTTGAAGGTTTAAATGTAAAACCTCTAACTATAAGAATCCTAGAAGAAAACCTAGAAAACACCATTCTGGAAATTGGCCTTGCGATATAATTTATGACTGCGTTCTCAAACGTGATTACATCAAAAACAAAAATTCACAAGTGGGAACTGATTAAACTAAAGATCTTCTGCACAACAAAAGAAACTATCAGCAGAGGAAAAACACAAACTCCAGAATAGGAGGAAATATTTGCAAACTATGCATCTCACAGAGGACTAATATCAAGAATCTATAAGAAAGTTAAACAAATCAACAAGCAAAAACCTAATAACAACCCCATTAAAAATGGACAACAGACATGAACATACACTTCTCATAAGAAGACATACAGGTAGCCAACAAACACGAACAAATGCTCCATATCACTAATCATCAGAAAAATGAAAATCAAAACCAAAATGAGATACCATCTCATACCAGTGATATGGAAAAAATACTCCATATCACTAATCAGAAAAATGCAAATCAAAACCACAATAAGATACTATCTCTATCTCACACAAGTCAGAACAACTATTATGAAAAAGACAAAAAACGACAGATGCTGGTGAGGCTATGGAGAAAAGGGAATGCTTATACACTTGTGGTGGGAATGTAAATTAATTCAGCCACTGTGTGAAGAAGCTTGGAGATTTCTCAAAGAATGTAAAATGGAATTACCATTTGACACAGCAATCCCATTACTGGGTATATACTCAAAGCAATATAAATTTTTCTACCAAAAAGACACATGCCAACAGCATGTTCGTTGCAGCAATATTCACAATAACAAGACATGGAATCAAGCTAGGTGCTCATGAATAATGAACTGGATAAAGGAAGTGTGTTATGTATACACCATAGAATACTACACAGCCATAAAAGAAAGGAAACGATGTCCTTTGCCATGAAATGAATGCAACTGGAGCCCATTACCCTAAGTAAAATAATACAAGTACATAAACCCAAATAACACATGTATTAGTCCATTTCCACACTGCTGATAAAGACATACTCAAGACTGGGCAACTTACAAAAGAAAGAAATTTAATGGACTTATGTTTCCACATGGCTGGGGAAGCCTCACAATCATGGTACAAGTAACATCTTACATGGATGGCAGCAGGCAAAGGAATAGCTTGTGCTAGGAAACTCCCCCTCATAGAACCATCAGATCTTGTGGTACTTACTCACTATCATGAGAACAGCATGGGAAAAGCCTGCCCCCATGATTCAATTACCTTCCACCCAGTTCCTCCCACAGCACATGGAAATTCAAGACGTGATTTGGGTGTGGACACAGCCAAACCATATCATTCCACCCCGGCCCCTCTCAAATCTCATGTCCTCATATTTAAAAAACAATCAAGCCTTCCCAACAGTCCCTCAAAGTTTTAGCTCAAAAGTCCACAGTCCAAATTCTCATCTGTGAAAATGCAAGTCCCTTCTGCCTATGAGTGTGTAAAATCAAAAGCAAGTTAGTTACTTCCTAGATACAATGGGGGAACAGGCATTGAGTAAATACAGCCATTCCAAATGGGAGACATTGGCCAAAACAAAGGGGCTACAGGCCCCATGCAAGTCCATAATCCAGCAGGGCAGTCAAATCTTAAGACTCCAAAATGATATCCTTTGACTCCATGTCTCATAACCAGGTCACACTGATGCAAGAGGTAGTTCCCATAGTCTTGGGAAGCTCTGCCCCTGTGACTCGGCAGGGTACAGCATCCCTCCCAGCTGCTTTCGTGGGCTGGTGTTGAGTGTCTGTGGCTTTTCCAGGCAGACAGTGCAAGCTGTCAGTGGATCTACCATTCTAAGGTCTGAAGGACTGTAACCCTCTTCTCACAGCTCTGACGGTGCCCTAGTAGGGACTCTGTGTGGGGGTGCCAACCCCACATTTCCCTACCACGCTGCTTTAGCAGAGGTTCTTCATGAGGGCGCTGCTCCTGCAGCAAACTTCTGCCTGGACATCCAGGCATTTCCATACATCTTCTGAAGTCTGGGCAGAGGTTTCCAAACCTCACTTACCGACTTCTGTGCACCCACAGACTCAACAACAAGTGAAAGCTACCAAGGCTTGGGGATTGCGCCCTCTGAAGCCATGGCCCAAACTCTACCTTGGCCGCTTTCAGCCATGACTGGAGCAGCTGGGACACAGGGCACCAAGTCCCCAGGCAGCACTCAGCATGGGAACACTGGGCCTGGCCCATGAAACCATTTTTCCCTCATAGGCCTCCAGGCTTGTGATAGGAGGGGCTGCCATAAAGCCTTCTGGTGTGCCCTGGAGATAGTTTCCCCATTGTCTTGGTGATTAACATTTGGCTGCTAGTTACTTATGCAAATTTCTGCAGCTGGCTTGAATTTCTCCTCAGAAAATGGGAATTTCTTTTCTATCAAATTGTCAGACTGCAAATTTTCAGAACTCTTATGCTCTGCTTTCCTTATAAAACTGAATGCCTTTAACAGCACCCAAGTCACATCCTGAATGCTTTGCTGCTTAGAAATTTCTTCCACCAGATACCCTAAGCTATCTCTCTAAAGTTCAAAGTACCACAAATCCCTAGAGCAGGGCAAAAGTACCATCCGTCACTTTGCTAAAAGATAACGAGAGTCACCTTTTCTCCAGTTCCCAACTAGTTTCTTATTTCCATCTGAGACCACCTCAGCCTGGACTTTATTGTGCATATTGCCATCAGCATTTTAGTCAAAGCCATTCAACAAATCTCCAGGGAGTTCCAAACTTTCCCACATTTTCCTGTCTTCTTCTGAGCTCTCCAAACTGTTCCAACCTCTGCCTGTCACCCAGTTCCATAGTTGCTTCCACATTTTTGGGTATCTTTTCAGCAGCACCCCACTCTACTGGTACCAATTTACTGTATTAGTCTGTTTTCACACTGCTGATAAAGACATACCTGAGACTGGGCAATTTACAGAAGAAAGAAGCTTACTGGACTTAACAGCTCCACATGGCTGGAGAGGCCTCACAATCATGGCAGAAGGCAAGGAGGGGCAAGTCACATCTTACTTGGATGGCAGCAGGCAGAGAGAGCTTGTGCAGGGGAACTCCTCTTTTTAAAACCATCAGATCTCATGAGACTTACCCACTATCAGGAGCACAGCATGGGAAGGTCCTGCCCCCATGATTCAATTACCTCCCACCAGGTCCTCCCACAATGCATGGGTATTCGAGATGAGATTTGTGCGGAGACACAGCCAAAGAATATCACCACATGTTCTTACTTATAAGTGAGAGCTAAATATTGGGCACTCATGAACATACATATGGCAACAACAGACACTGAGGACTACTAGAGTGGGGAAGGAGGGAGGGACCAAAAGTTGAAAAACTATTCAGTACCATGTTCAGGACCTGGGTGATGGGATCATTTGTACCCCAAACATCATGCAATATACCCAGGTAACATACTGCACATATACTCCCTGAATCTAAAATAAAACTTCTAAAAAAGCCATTCAAGATCTTGCAAATTATAAGAAATTATTGGAAAAAATGGTTTCTAAAAAGAAAATTTAATCTTTGACATTATTCAGCATTAAAAACAAGGCTGACACTGGAGAATACCAAGAGGAAAAGCATGTTCACACTCCATAATTAAAGAGAATAAAATTTTTTTAAAAAAAACTAGCTATCAAAACATTGTCATTAAGTATAATTATCAAGTAAAAACGGCTCTGAAATGTAACTGTTTGTACTCCATTCTCCTACGTAATTTCTGGCAATTTATAACATCTTGTGGTTTATTGTTTTTAAAAAAATCTTTAGTCTTCCAAAGATTGTTTAAGTGTAATGTTTTGTTGGGAATCATTTTGCTTAGACTGTCTCCAATGCATAAGTAGATGCAAGCAGAAGAAGGGATAGTAGGAAGGAAGGAAGGGAGAGGAGAAGAATGGAGGAGGAGGGGAGAGAAAGAGCTGAAATTTCAAAGTTGATACCTGTTTGTGTACCTAAACCTGAACTCTCAAGAAGTTCATAAAATGTTTAAAATGAGTCAAGCAGTGATTATTTAAATAGTATATGTCTTTATACATAGAAAAATCTTTTAGCAAGTTTTGATTTATAAACTCAATCACTTTTTCATACTTTCCTAGATATATTTTTCAAAATTATAATGGTTTTAGTACTATATGCAAGCTGACTTGATCCACAGCCATCCAGAATAGCCACATGTTTCAGTCATTCATTACATGGAGGAAGATCCTTTGGCTCTGATTCCATCTATGGTCTGTCCGTATTCCTCCAAATTCAGGTCACATTTTGTTTTCCTTTTAAGCTTTGGTTTCCATTTCAATATAATAGAGATCGACACAATCGAAAGTAATTGCTAGGATAATATACAAGCTTAATTGTTATTATTGTAGCCCATTTGGTGTTCTTACCTTCAGAGGTATGACCCTAAAGTCACTTCTTTACTTCTTCTTTCTTATGACAGTTCATAACCTCAGTTTAATTACATAAATGCCATTAATTCACAATAACACCTATGAAACCCAAATGAATTCTGGGTTACATATTTATGCATAGTCTGATATTTGTTGAAATTCCAGATGTCTCCTGTGCATTTTTCTAATACAAAATTATTAAAAATTCTATTCATGTCTACTTCTGGTGTCATGACATATAAGTCCAAGTAAGTCCAAGTATATCAAGTTTACTGTGGAGGGGAGGAGAAATATCTTTTTCTCACCCATATTAATTTCATGTCTTAGGCACTACAGCAAAAGACTAACAAGAAAAAAGCATACAAATCTGTTTAGTAGAACTTTCATATGACATGGGGACTGTAATAAGGAAATGAAGACCCATAAAAATGGGTAAACTTGTGTATTTTTATGCTTATGTTTGATGAAGAGTGAACAATTATGGAGAAATAAATGGACAAAGTGGGGTAGATCTAATGGTGACTGACGGAAACTTAGCAAGACCTGTTGGTTCAAATCCTTCTCTGTGACCCTTCATCTTCAGATATAAAAATGTTCTTTTCCTCTGGGTATAAAAAGGGCACCTTTCTATTGAGTGTCTTATGACCTGCTTCAGGGAACAGTCAGAAAATCCTTCCTAGGTTTTATGGCATGCTTCAAGTAACAAGGAGAGGTGGGGAGGAGTTGAGACTGACCTTCCTGCTTCTGCTGTTTTCTCAAATTACTTCAGCTGAAAATATTCAGTATGCCAAGGTATCACATTTTGGAGTAGAATATCCTGAACTTTGTCAACTCCAATGAATGATACATAATTAGCATTTTAAATTAAATTCAACAAAATAATCAATTCCCTTAATAATAACTGCTTTGAGTGAAAGCAACAGCACTCAGGGAGTTTTAAAAATCATATTGTGTGTCTTATGTTTACTAAAATACGTGCTTATGCAATATACATGCAATTTTTAAAACAATAAAAGATATCATTCAGGATACATGTTGTCTGGTAGTTTTGTCATTAGAGTAGAATTAAGGAAAGGACAATGTGTAGGCTAGGTTGCTTGACTGAGTTGAAGATGGAATATACGACTCTCAATTTACTTACAACATCAAATTTCTATAGACTCTAAAATATTGTGTTTGCTTATGTATGTCTTACTACCTATCAGATTAAGTTCAACGCACACAACTGGCCATTTTTGGCAGCATCCAATTTTCGATGCATTACTTAGCAGTAGGTCCCTTATTGTTTTCAATACACTTAAATCATGCTGTCATCTGTCTTGTTACCTATAGCTGTATTTTTTTAAATCTTTTTTATTATTTTCTCTGCAAGGTTTAGTTGTATTAGGGCTTAAAGCAGGGTCCTTTTCCACCCTTGGGTTCATTCAGACTAATTATCAATTATCATTTTTCCTTAGAAGAATACCTTAAGGGAGAAACATATACTACGGCACATGTCAATTTGCTCCCATATGGTAAGTCTTGATATATCAACAAAAATGAAGACAAGAACAATAGTTATCATTACTGTTCAAGTAAAAGACTTCAAGCACTATTCAAGGAGCTTTACATACATTATATTATTTGTCCTGCACATCTACCCTCTGTTATATCCATTTTATAGGAAAATCAGGATTTACTTTCAGGACTGATTCCAATCTCATGTTTTTTACACTATTCTACACTGAGGGTCATTTTTGTAATCAATCACAAGTCCCATAACACTGACATTTTGGCAACACCATGTCAACTTTACTCTTCACACGTTCTCAGAGCATAAAATCTAAGAGAAAGGAATAGAGCGTACGGGACCTCTTCCAGCTGCCTTTCATCTCCTTCATATGTTCATAAGACTTTCTGTTAATAATCCTAAAGGGTGAGTGATCCACACTGTGAGTGTAGGCCACAAGAATATGTTTCCAAAATGTCAGAGCAACCAGGAAAGAAGGTTGAACACTGTTTAATATTACTATCACTGCAAATAATAGGAATTATTTATATGCTAACTATTCATTTCCTCACCATATTTATTTGCTGGGTCAGGCTCAATGCAGGAACAAGATACTGAAGCTTTAGAACAGCAAATGATTTATAAAACTTTTTCGAATAAGTTTATTGTTGACTTATAGTCCCTAGTAGCAGTTACAATAATAGCTCTTTAAAAACAAAGACACAAAAAGCAAAACAAACAACAAAAAACACCACTATGAATCCCCCCTTCACCATTTTCTATTGCAGAAATTAAGGTAGTTCATTTATTGTCTATTCCTTGTTAAACTAAACTACATTAGCCAAGTCCAGATTTATATTAATGGATTTATAGTATGCTTTGGAGTAATACAACATGACTTTCTATATCTCAACCAAAATTGTATTGAAGATGATTTAACTCACAAATAAGTTTTAATTGATTTAAAATATAAAAATAAAAAATATAAATTTTGAAAACTTACGAAAGTTTGTTCACTAGGTTAATGATGCAGAGCTCTAATTAGAAAACTTCACAGCCAGTAGTAAAAAAACAATTGTAATGATGCTATCAATATACTGAGTGGTTATTTTTGTCAAAAATATATTTTAACTTTATTTAGCTGTCATATATATGAACAAATAAATATCTACCCTCCCTCCCCCTTTTTAACAGAGTGCCCATGGAAATTACAGTCATTTTCTGGTAGAATTTATTTAGCAACTGTTTCCCATACATACACTACAAGTATTTACTCAACTCCTACTTGATATGAAACACTGCACTACCTACCATGGGAAATGCAGCCAAATAAAGAAGGTATTTTGAGCCATATAATATTTATTAATCCAGCTGATGAAATTTTTCAATTTTGAAGAGGTGGTTTTGATGTCACTCATATCTTGTAATATCATACGCTGGAGAATAAAACTTTAAAATGCAAAGCTATCTTTAAATATATTTTATAAAGTAAAATTAGATGTGCATAACCTAATTTATGAAATCTTTTAATCTAATCTAAATAGTATTTCTGTTGAAAGCTACCAATATAAATATACAGATGGTTGTAGAAATTGCTAATCATTAGAAACTTTAAGAGAATGGTGCCATATTATTTGGAATCATTTAAAAAGTTTTAAATGACAATGCAATTTTAAAAGACCATGAAATGAAGGCTACAAAGGAAGAAAAAAGAAAATAACAAGGACAATACTGGTAATAAAAATGAAAAAGGATCATTAACTATGATAAAATGGTCAATTCATTATTACAATTTGAGGAATGCTTTTATTCGTATTTCTTGAGTGGTGCATTTCTGAGCCAATCAAATGTTAAGTAAATGTATTGTCAAATCACTTAGTCCTTTATATTAAAATACGTAAAAATTACTAGGTTAATGAAAATTTAATTGCCGAGTTAGAAGTAGTATTTCCTTTATAGTGTTTCTTTAAAGGGAATTTAAAATTTGTTGAAGATTTTAACCTTGTCTAAGTTGTCAGAGGAGTAAAAAAAAGATGAGCTTCTAGATATAAGCTCATTAATTTCTATATGGATGATACACAGAGAGAGAATTCAGTTTTTAGCAATATGTAGCTTCCGAAATTCTTGCCTTGATCCTATATTGTAAGGTGGAGAATTTCAGGTAGAGAACGAGAGAAAGCTTGACCATTTATTCTCATCTCATGTGAATAAATCTTAATCTGATTAAGATTACTGAGGTTTGAATTAATAGGTATCTTAGACATGATATAGAATAATAGAAATACTCCCATTTCTCCCTCCCCACCCACTCCAAAATAATAGCTTCAGTTTCTGCACATTTTCAAGTGCTTTGATTACTTGTAACTACATTTTCCCCCTTACCTCCTTATACGTGTGAGTAAACTTGTCAAAAATAAAAGTTGAGTTCTATTTTAAGTCTTAAACTCAAGTGCAATTTTGTAAGTCCTTCATACTTCCTTTGTATAATAGTGTTAATTCAAACGCAGCATTATCATCTAGGGAAAGAAAATGCCCGGTTTCAAAATACAACCATGAAAAGAGTCAGATATCTTCAGTGGAAAGTTCCTGTCTACAAATAAATTTCATAAATGTATTACTACTACCACACAAAATATCAATACATTTTCTTCACCAGTATGGAGACTTACAGGTATTAAAGAAAATATGGAGACAATTTACTGTTTTCAATTACAACTTGAAGGAGACTGTTAGAAATCCTGCGCTTTTCATTTCCAAGAGACAATATTATATAGTAAAGTTGAGGTAAGCTTTCTTTTACATTTCATCTTTTAAAAAAAGAAAAGAAAGAATGCCTCCTGCAGGTAAAGCTGCACTTTGTAAACTGATTAGAAGAATAAGTAAAATGAAATTCACTTTAGCTTGTAATTCAACCATTAGTTTCTATCAGAGATGAGCTTTCAAAATAAGTTTTGAGAATTAAAAGATGTATTCTCTCAATAAAACTATAAAACATATGCTACCATGCGTTACAGATGATTGCAGAGTTGTAAACCTGATTTATTTTTATTTATGTGCTATATATAGTGCTGCCTCTGCCATCACCTTACTGCCTCATAACAATGAGCCACATATGACGAACTGCAGTATGATTACAGTAAGTTGTATTTTCATAATGTTTGCAAGACCTATTTTAAACCAATCTTCCATAACAGAAATGACATAATTTTGTTCCTCTGAGGCTTTTTAATATATTTTCTAACACATAATTGACTATGGATTTATGACTGATCTCACGGAGGTTGCAAATTATTGTTAGAGAAATGGTCAAAGTTCAACCACATAGCCAATACATTTACAGCCACTGAGAAGAACAAATTACCTGAGACCAAGTTGTTCCATTGGCCAAGGTAGCTCACCCTTGGATGTAATTAGTGAAAAACATTGACATTATCAGAGAAAGTAAACACTATAAAGTAAAATTCATAAACTGCTCAATTGAAATTGGAAAATTAATATTTTAATCAAGCAACTGTGCCAAACTTCTGAACAAACACGTAATCAACTGCCATGGGAAATTGCATAGTATTAATTCTTAACAGTTATTTTTCAAATTCAATACTTTTGTTCTGAATTTTATCTAGCATTATCTCCATCCTACAGATAAAAATAGAGTACAAAAGTTCAAAAATGGAATCAGAACAGAAATATTATGCACATTAAGATGAACTGTCACAAAATTTTACAAGAAGGCCTGAAGTTTGGTAGAATGTTATTTAAAGGATATTTCCACAGTGGGTGAAATCCTAAAGAAGCTTGCAATACAATAAGCACAAGTTTATTAATTTTAACCCTAGGAAAGTAGTCATTGATAACTGTTCTCCAATGACATTTAAAGCAAATGACAAGGCTCATGTTCTCATATGGAGCATAGTTTATGCTTGTACACAGACAGAATCTCCCAAGACTCAGAGCGCTTATTTCTCTGTTGTTTAACAACATACTAGAAGTTTTAAGAAAACTTGTTTTGGAAGAAAAGTTATCAATTACTTCTAAACCTTTTCTCCTTATCAACAAACCTGAATGCGTTACTATTACCTGTCAGTGAGGCTCACTAGGCAGCAATTCTCAACAAGGCTATGCATGGCGCCGCTATGGGCTTCAGAGAATCAGGGTACTAAGGAAGCGTAATTTTTAAGAGCCCATTATTTGTCACGATATACATCCTCCGTAGGAGCACTCCCACCCACTCACCCTCCTTGAAAATCAAGGGTCTCTCTTCCCCTCATAAGGCATAGCATACTACGAGAAGGGCCTGAATACAAAAGCAATGAAAACACTACCTGTCCTAGCTTTTCGTTAGCTGGGGGTGGATTATTATTTTAAAATTTCACTCCTTGACCTTGGCTTTCAAAGATGGCCCATTTAATTCCTAAAGGGTATGTATGGCAGATACTAGTAACCAACAACAAAATTATCTGTGACATTAATGATCAGGGTGCTAGCTGTCTCATCTGTGCTATCTGGTCAGTGTGGTTCTGTAGGAGACACAGATTTCTCAAACTGTTTATTTTTATAGGCCAATTGAGAGCATAACAACTGTAATTTGCTTATCTTAGTTTGTTTCCTATGTCCTCAGGAGTTTATTTTCAAATACTGTTGGATTTCTCATTGGTCAAGGTAGGCTTTATGATACAGGTAGAAGGGGAAAGCCACTTATATTCTGAGTTAACTTCTCCTAAATAAATCCAACGGCTATTTATGCTAGCTCCAGTTATTGACCACTGCCAAGAAAATTAGTTATCATTTTCCCTATAAGTTAACATTTTAATTTTTACAAAAAAATGCAGGTCCAAAAAAACCAGCTTTGAGGCATCTAGAATGGATTTGGTCACATTGAGGCATCACATCTGGTACAGGACATAGTCAATTCAGTAACCTTGATAGAATGGTATCTGGTCTCTATGAAGTGTTATCCCCTCTTGCTTTATTGAAAGTCAGAGTATATGGGTTTATCTGCTCCGTATTCACCCTACCATATTTGTCATAAAAGCTCTCTTGCTCTGAAGAGACGGTGAAATTATAAATTTCCAGGTGTTTTGACGGTTGTGGTACAAGCTGGATTTATTTGGTCATATTAATTATATCATCTAGGAAGCTAAAAGGCTAGATTTTCAGATAGCACAACCATACTAGCATGATCACTGAAAGAAAATAAGTAAGTAAATGTACAAGAGTTTGCTATAATATAAAAAGAAAGAAAGAAAAAGAAATGGCACTTTTATAAATATACATGAACAAAGCTCATGGAGCTCTAGCCATTCTACCACCTGTCCTATCTGTAGCTGGGAGGGGCCATACCATGAAGTGTTATAAAAGAGTTTGGCCTAGAATATCAAGGGCACAGAAGGAAATAAAGAGGGACACCGGAAAAGGGCAATGATGACAACAGGTACTTTTGCCTTGCACATGCTCCTGCCTTACTCTATTATCTTCAAGCAATAAAGCCAGGAAGGGAAAAATTTACTCTCACTTTGGTGGGACAGAAGAGAGAATAACGCACAGCAAGGAAAACAGAAGGCAAAGCACAAGAATGTATACAAAGCAATCCGCTGCTACATCACTCAGCCTGTTATGGACACAGTTGTACAGTTCAATTTATGCTAATATGTGCTATCAATTTCGAGAGAAAATTCATTGTCATTTCATTTTGATACACACATATATTCTACAAGAGTTTTATTATGATTCCGAATATAACACGAAAGAGATGCTGCTCTATCATTTGTACACTTGTATGAGAAATTACAATGACATTAGTAGATGCTCATTCGAAGCTCATAAATAAAATTTTCTGTATCTCTTTTAGTAAAACCCATTTCAACAGTACAGTTAAACACTCTAATAGCAAGCTCAATCAATTCTATTACAATTATTAAAAGAATTGGATTTCTTAGGATGGAGTATGGACACATGCCATACATAATATAATTTAGATTATGCAAATATAATATAATTTAGATTATAGGTCATGTCTTCATTTATTGGTGATTTCACTAACTAAATTTTATGTTAACCAGCACCATAATACTTCATAGGTCCTACTTTTAGCTAATTTCTGAAACAATGAATATTAATACATTTATGAGTTTTCAGAAAAATATTTTCCATTGGAAGAGTGTTATTACTGGTACTAATAGCAATAATGGCAATAAAATAATTAACAGTTATGAGAACTTATACTATACCAGGTGTACCATGTACAGCTATCAATTACTTTACAAAATAAGCATTATTATCACCCTTATATTTTAGATTAGCAAACTAAGGATCAGAGGTGTTCAATCATTTGCAAACTTTAAAAAACTAGTAACTATGAAAAATAGAATTTAAAACTGTGCCTGTCTGCACTCATATGACACTAAATTTTTGCTATATTGGTCAATAGCCCACAGAAAAGTGAAACCTCAGAACATGATTAATCCGAAGTTCATTAAATAAATCTTGATTTATTTAGTAAAGCATGGTTACTGTTATTGCTTTCTGTCCCAGGATACAATATTAGAGGTTATTTTTTAAACTAGAAAAAATTTGGAAACTTAATGCTTTTAGGATTATGTCTTCCAAATGGCTTTAGGTATGTGTGCTCATGTGCATAGGCATGAAGGTAAATAATTATAGGGGAAACTACTAAAATAATTCTCCTTTTTCAACTTTCTCCCACTTCACTAACACTTAAGTTTTCTTTTCTTAAAGAAGAGGAAAATTTTTTTATAAAGCTAAAACTGGAGGAAGGAGAAAAGAGGGGAAAGAAGGAAAGGAGAAAGGCAGGGAGTGAAGGGGAGGATAGAGGAAAGAAGATAATGCAACGTTTTCTGCATATGTTTCAATTGCTTCTCTAACATAATTCTCAATAGTAAAGTGGCAATAGTACTGAACACCACAGAATACCAAACATTGTCCAAATTAGTTGGGCTACCTTGGGCAGGTCATTATATACTTTGCATCTAAATTGCTATGTTTATAAAGGAAGAACATTGGACAAAATCAACTCCAAGGTCCCTTTCGAATAAAATTATACTATTTCCTCTAGTATTTTCAGCTTAGATTATGAGATACCATATTATTTTTAAAGGACTTATTAAAAATATGCAATACCCTGTTTTTGCCATTTCATCATATTTTCAAATTCATGAATATAAATGATTTATTTTAATGATTTCCTAAAATAGTATTATTTTAGGCAACAATAAGCATTGATATTAGTTATTATATTGTTAAAATTGTGCCTTTATATTATTCATTATCTTTGTTTTTGTCATCTAAATGAAAACATAGTTCGATGCAAATTTTTCCTTAATTTGAAACACACATATCAGTCCTAAAAATGTAGTCCAAAAATAATGCAGGACAAATTCTTATTACAATATTCATGACATTGATGAAAATACATTTCTTAGTCAACTCTGGTTGCTCTCTTTCTCTACCTTGCATTGTTTTTTAAAGACAGGACAGTAATGTTTCAAATTGCTTGCAGCAATGCCTGAAGTCTAGAACTACTGAAATGTCCTTAGCTCTATAAATTCTATTTACGCTCTATTTATTAAGAGCAGAACATTTTGGTCAATTCTATTATACTTTGAGGTTAATAGGTATCTATTGATTGTCTAATAGCTTAATAGTAACAAAAAATACAGTGGCTGAAAGAACCAGCATATTAATGACATTTTTAATCCAAATACAATCTATGTTTGTTCTCTGAAAAATATTTCCTTGAACTCATACAATTTCTCTGCTCCCCTTTCCATCTTGAACCTACTAGATCCAGACTTTCACTCCCAATATTACACTGAAAATTCTCTTATCAAGGTCACAAATAACCCTCTGTGGTGCTAAAATCAAATAGTTATTTGTCAGATCTAATTTTACTTCACAGATCTCATTTTCTAGACTCTACATTTGACATTGTTGATCATGCTTCTCCTTTCTTGGAATAGCTTCTCATGTGACTTCTGATCTGCCACTGGCTTAGTTTTTCACTTTCATCATACTAACCTTTTCTCAGTCTACTTAGCTGATTTCTTCTTACCTCCTCTATTTCTAAAAGTTGGAATATCTTAGGATCAGTACCCAGACTTTTCATCTTCTCCATCTATACTTGTACCCTAAGTGATCTCATCTATTCTTATGGTTTAAAACCCCATTTGTATACTCTTTATTCCAAGCCAACACATCCCTCCTGAAATACAGCCCTGTATATCTAAATGTCTACATAACACTTCTACTTACATGAGAAAAAGGCATGACAAACCCATTCTTCCCCTGCAACCTTTTCTTCTAAACTCCAAACTTTCTTCTTCTGAAGTCTTTATCGTCTCTATTTTGAAAAATGCAAACTTCTATTTTCTTAGGTGAAAAAAAATGGAGTTACCTTTGATTCCTTCATTATTATCAAAGAAGGATACATACATATCACACATATAATATATTAGGGAACTTTGTTGGCTGTATCTTCAAAACACATCTATAATCTGACAAATATCTGCCACATCTACTGCTACGATCCTTGTATAAACTGTAATTCACCTACATTATTTCAAAAGCTTTCTAAGTAGTCTCCTTCTTTTTGCTCCAGTCCAATTTATTGTTTTCCCAATAGCAATCAAATTGTTCATCTTAAAACATACATTAGATCATGCCACTTCTTTGCTCAAAATCTTCCTATAAGAGTGATCTCAGACTCTCTTTTTTATGCTGATAACGACAGTTTGTCCCAGGAGCCACTGCTGAAATCAGTTTGCAGTTTTTCCAACGCTTCTAGAACCAGCCAGATTACACTTCCTTGATAGATACCACTACCAGTTAGCCAGCATCTCCTTCTCAAAGGTTTGGGTCTCAAGCGCACAGAACCCTCCTCTGTGCTCATAAACATAAGCACCAGCTGAGGTGCACATCATGTTTGGAGGGTTGCAGTTCTGTCCAAAATGTAGTAAGCCCAGTATAGTCCATATATACCACTTGTTATAACTAAAACCTCTGGAAAATGTACAAAAGGCAATTACCCGAGGACTCTGAAAGGTAAACAAAAGGACGGCAGGTTTAGAAAAGGAGTCAACACGTAGAGAAGCAACACATTCAGGAATGAGATACCTCATACATTTTTCCCTTTGTCTCACAGATTTGCCCATAATGTAAGCCCCCTTTGCAAAGCTCGACAGAGGTATAGAGCTGGCAGCTAAAACTTCAATTGAAAATGCATAGAGGAACCAGAAAAGAGTCAGAGAATGTGGCAGCAGTCCTAGAAACAGAAAAGTTAAATAAAGGGACTCCATAATTCTATGTGAAGCCACACAAATCCCAGGTTCCCCTATGAACTGCACGAGCCAGAGAGAGTCCCAAAGCAGAATAGTAAGGGGTTTTGAAACCTGAACTATGGTATAACCTAAAACCTGAACTTCAGATTAACCCCTGAATCATGTATGTACTGGATTAATCTAGACATCATAGGGAAAGCCTTTAAAAATTTAGCAGATATTAGAACAACTGCCAGTTAAACAAATAAAGAAAAAAATCAGCATTATCCAGATGATTAAAATAGAACCCAGAGGCTATACTATATAACACTTAACATAAAAACACTCAGGAAAATATGAGAGATTCTCAAGGGAAAAAAATTAACATTTGCCAATAGAAATTCTGTGTTCCTGCTGAGAGAAATCATAGACAACACAAACAAATTCCACACTCATGAATGGATAGAATCAATATTGTGAAAAGTACCATGCTGCCAAAAGCAATCTACAAATTCAATACAATTCCCATCAGATACCACCCTCATTCTTCACAGAACTAGATAAAACAATCCTCCAGTTCATATATGAAACCAAAAAAGAGCCCGTATAGACAAAGCAAGTCTAAGCAAAAAGTACAAATCTGGAGACATCATATTACCTGACTTTAAACTATACTATAAGGCCATAATCACCAAAACAGCATGGTACAGGTACAAAAATAGACATATGGAACAGAATAGAGAACCCAGAAATAAACCCAAATACTTACAGCCAACTGATCTTTGACAAAGCAAACAAAAACATAAAGTGGAGAAAGGATACCCTATTCAACAAATGGTACTGGGATAATTGGCAAGCCATATGTAGAAGAATGAAACTGGATCCTCATCTCTCACTTTTTATAAAAATCAACTTATGATGCAACAAGGACTTAAATCTAAGACCTGAAACTATAAAAATTCTGCAACATAACATTGGAAAAACCCTTCTAGACATTGGCTTAGGCAAACACTTCATGACCGAGAACCAAAAAGCAAATGCAACAAAAACAAAGATAAATAGGTGAGATTTAATTAAACTAAAGAGCTTCTGCACAGCAAAGGCAACAATCAGCAGAGTAAACAGACAACCTTCAGAGTGGAAGAAAATCTTCGCAATCTATACACCTGACAAAAGACTAATGTCCAGAATCTACGAGGAACCCAAACGAATTAACAGGAAAAACAAAAATAAAAAACAAAAACAATCCTGTCAAAAAGTGGGCTAAGTACATGAATGGACAATTCTCAAAAGAAGATAAACAAATGGCCAACAAACATGAAAAAGGCCTCAACATCACTAATTATCAAGGAAATGCAAATCAAAACTACAATGCAATACCACCGTACTCCTGCAAGAATTGCCATAATAAAAAAATCAGGCTGGGCATGGTGGCTCAAGCCTGTAATCCCAGCACTTTGGGAGGCAGAGGCGGGCAGATCACGAGGTCAGGAGATCAAGACCATCCTGGCTAACATGGTGAAACCCCGTCTCTACTAAAAATACAAAAATAATTAGCCGGGTCTTGTGGCGGGTGCCTGTAGTCCCAGCTAGTCGGGAGGCTGAGGCAGGAGAATGGCGTGAACCTGGGAGGCAGAGTTTGCAGTGAGCCGATATCGTACCACTGCACTCCAGCCTGGGCAATAGAGCGAGACTCCATCTCGAAAAATAAATAAAGAAATAAATAAATAAAATAAAAAATAAAAAAAAAAGACATTGGCGTGGATGTGGTGAAAAGGGAACACTTTTACATGGTTGGTGGGAGTGTAAACTAGTACAACCACTATGGAAAACATTGTGGAGATTCCTTAAAAAACTAAAAGTAGAAATATCATTTGATCCAGCAATCCCACTACTGAATATCTACCCAGAGGAAAATAAGTCATTATACGAAGAAAATACTTGCACACGCATGTTTATAGCAGCACAATTTGCAATTTCAAAAATACATAATCAACCCAATTGCCCATCAATCAACCAGTGAATAAATTGTGTTTCATACCATGGAATACTACTCAGCCATAAAAAGGAATTATATAATCGCATTTGCAGCAAGCAGGATGGAATTGGAGATCATTATTCTAAGTTAAGTAACTCAGGAATAGAAAACCAAACATCATATTTTCTCACTTATAACTGGGAGCTAAGCTATGAGGATGCAAAGGCATAAGAATGACAGAATGGACCCTGGGGACTCAGGAGAAAGGGTGGGAGGGGAGTGAGGGGTAAAAGACTATAAATTTGGTACAGTGTACACTACTGGGGTGATGTGTGTACCAAAATCTCAGAAATCATCACTAAAAAACTTATCCATGTAACCGAAAACTACTTGTTCCCCAAAAACCTCTGGAAATAAAATATAAAAATAAAAAAATAAAGAAATTCTTTGTGTTCATTTATTTCACTGAGCCGGTATATAACAGCTGCTTAAAATCACTGTCTAATAAGTAGACGTTCTATTTCTTTCACAGAAGTAGAAATTATAAGATAATCAACAATTTTAGAACTGAAAATGCAATATCTAAAATAAACAATTCCAAAGATCTAATATCCAGAATCTATAAGGAATTTAAACAAATTAACAAGCAAAAAAAAAAACAACTCCATTAAAAAGTGGGCAAAGTACATGAACAAATACTTTTCAAAATAAGACATACATGTGACCTACAAGCACAATGTGAAAAATGCTCAGCATCACTGATCATTAGAGAAATGCAAATCAAAACCACAATGAGATACCATCTCGCACCAGTTAGAATGGAAATTACCAAAAATTCAAAAAATACCTGATGCTCACAATGTTGTGGAAAAGAGGGAAGAGTTACATATTGCTGGTTGGAATATAAATTAGTTCAGCCATTGTGAAAAGCAGTGTGGGGACTTCTCAAATAACTTAAAGTAGAATTACCGTTTGACCCAGCAGTCTCATCATTGGGTATATACCTAAAGGAATGTAAATCATTCTGCCATAAAGACATATGCAAGTGTATGTTCATTGCAGCATTATTCACAATAGCAAAGACATGGAACCAACGTAAATGCCCATCAATGGTATACCAGATAAAAATACGTAGTGCCTATACACAATGGAATACTATGTAGCAATAAAAAGAGAATGAGATCATGTTCTTTGCAGAAACGTAAATAAAGCTGGAGGCCATTATCTTAAGCAAACTAACACAGAAACAGAAAACCAAATACCACATGTTCTCACTATAAGTGCGAGCTAAATTTTGGGTACATATGGACACAAAGAAAGGAACAACAGACACTAGGGTCTATTTGATGGTGGAGAGTGAGGAGGCTAAGGAGAGAAAAACTGCATACTATTGGATACTATGCTTTTACTTGGGTGACAAAATAATCTGTATACCAAGGCCCCATGGCATGCAATATACCTGTATAACATGTGCCCCTGAACTTAAAAGTTAAAAAACAAAACACAGATAAATATTCACATAATATGATCATGTGATCAATAGCAGAACGGAGATGACAGAGGCAAGAGTCAATGAACTTGAAGACAGATCAATAACAATTATCCAATCTGAAGAACAGAGAGAGAAGAAAGATTGAAAAAAGACTGAGAAGAGCTTCAGGAAATAGTGGGAAAATCTCAAAAGTTTTAAAATAAATATCTTTGAAGTCTCAGGAAGAAGAAAAAGTGATTGCTCCAGAAAAAAAATGTGAAGAAATTAGGACCCAAAACTTCCAGATTTGATGAGAGACAAAATTACATATTCATTAGCTCAGCAACCCCCAACCATGATAAACTCAAAGAAATCAATGCCCAGATACACCATAATCAAGCTTCTAACAACAATAGAGAAAGAAAATATTAAGTAGAGAAAAATAATTCATTATAATTAATGGAAGAATAATTTGAATTACCAATGTTCTCTCATTAAAAGCCATGAAGGCCAGAAAATAGTGAGATGGTATCTTAAAATGATGAAAGAAAATAACTAACTGCTAATGTAAAACTTTATATCCATTAAAGACCCTCCTTGGGATGAAGGATAAAGAAAGGCATTCTTAGATGAAGGGAAACTCACAGAACTCATTGCTGAAAGATCTCAGGCTGAAGGAAAATTACATGAAGTTGAATTTATTAAATCTCGTTCTTAAGAGAAAAAATTAAATATTCAATTTCGTTGTTGTAACTAATAAAAAGTTAATCTGAAGGCCTGCAGGAAAAAATTTCAGGAATAAAGTAAGAGAAAGATGAATAATAAAAAATGGGTAATATAAAACTAAATTTTCTCTTCCTAAATTATTTAAATTATGTATGATCATTGCAATCAGTGTACATAGTTGTAACCCATATGACAACTATAACAAAAAGGTTTGTGGGAAAAGATAAACTCTATGGTAAAACTTCCACATTTTTACTGTGATAGTAAAATATAACTCTGAGTAAACTGTGAAAGGTTAGGTATGTATATTATCAGGCCTAGCGCAAGCACTAAGAAATAATACAAGAGACACAGTCAGAGGTCAAGAGATATATTAAAGTGGAATATGAAAAACAAATCCAAAGAATTCAAAAGAAAAGGGGGAGAGAGAGGCCAGGTGTGGTGGCTCACGCCTGTAATTCCAACATTTTGGGAAGCTGAGGCGGGTGGATCACAAGGTCAGGAGATCAAGACCATCTTGGCTAAAGTGTTGAAACCCCATCTCTACTAAAAATACAAAAAATTAGCTGGTCATGGTGGCACGTGCCTGTAGTCCCAGCTACTCAGGAGGCTGAGGCAGGAGAATTACTTGAACCTGGGAGGCAGAGGTTGCAGTGAGCTGAGATCGTGCCACTACACTCCAGCCTGGGCGACAGAGCAAGACTCATCTCAAAAAAAAAAAAAAAAAAAGGGTGGAGGGAGGGGAGAGAGAAACAGAAAAGAGAAGGGACAAATAGAAAACACCTATTAAAATGGTAGAATTAAATCCAATAACATCAATAAATACATGAAAATAAATAGTTATAGCACATGTATTTTAAGATTTTCAGGTTGAATTAAAAAACAAAATGAAACAAAAAAAAACAAAGCCCAACTATGTCCATCAACAAAAAAGCTGCTTTAGCTACAAAGACCTAGGTAGGATAAAAGTTAAGATAGCTGGCCAGGTGCAGCGGTGCACACCTGCAGTCCCAGCTATTTGGGAAGCTGAGGTAGGAGAATCTCTTGAGCCCTGGAGTCTGAGCCAGCTGGGGCAACACAACAAGACTTTGTCTCTAAGAAAAAAAAAGACAAAAAAAAAAAAAAAAAAAAAACGAACAAAAAAACAGAAAACAGACATACAAAAAAAGCTAAAAGATGGAAAAAGATATACCATGCAAACCAAAAGCAAAAAAGTTGAAATGACTATATTAATATCAGAAGTAGACATCAGAACAAGGAATATAAACAGGGATATAGAGTGAAATTTTATAATTATAAAAGGATCAATTTACCAAGAACAATTAATCCTACATATATATACACCTTAAAACAGAGCTTTGAAATACATGAAAAAAAAAAAAAACCTAATACAACTGGAAAGAGAAAACAAACACTTCTACACAGTACATAGGCCAAAAGGAAATCACAGTTGAATGAAAACAAAATAAAGCATATCACAATTTGTAAGATGCAATGAAAGCACTGGTTAGAGGGAACATTACATTAAATGCTACAAACTAGAAAAGAAGACAGTTCTCCATTCCATGTTCTAAATTTTCACCTTAAGAAACTTGAAGAACAGCAAATACAATCAAAGCAAGCAAAAAGCAGAAGAAGAAGAAAAAACGTCATTAACCAGGCATAGTGGTGTGTGTGTGTTTAGTCCTAGCTACACGAGAGGCTGAGGCAAGAAGACCACTTGAGCCCAGGAGTTTGAGGTCACAGTAAACTATGATCATACCACCACACTCCAGCCTGAGTGACTGAGCAAGACCATGGCTATCTAAAACAAAAACATAAATCAATAAAATTTAAAACAGAAAAATAATGAAAACAATATGAAATCAAAAATCTAGTTCTTTGAAAGGTCCAAGGTGGGAGATAATGAAAAGGGGCAATACACAGCATTTAGTACATATGACATTTACTTGTAATAATATTTTTCCTCCTGGCAAAGTAAATCATAGCAAAACTCTCACTAAAATGCTATCTAGGAAAGAAAATCAAGAATATCTGCTGTTGCCTCCAGGAAAAAGACTGCACGATACATTTGAAATGCATGCATGCTTTTGTGATTACCTGGCCATTTATATTTTATGATTACCTGCTGTTATAGATAATCAAAAAATTTGCTTTATTTGACAGTTATGTCTCAGTAAGCAACAAACCTGAATAGTAATTATTCCACATTGCTAAACTAGTAGAAACTACTAGTAATAGTAAGGATGTTAAATTTGAATAACTAAAAAAAAATAGAATAACCAGTAGATAGATAAGAGACCTAGCTTGGGGCAATGGAAGCATGATGGAAATCTGATGGTGATTAATAGTTTAGGTATATGCCAGTATATATCAGTGAAAGGTTAGTCGAATGTTATTTAACATCATATTGAAAATATAAAATGCTTTATCTACCTAGGTAAAAGGCCTGCACTAAAAATGAGCAAACTGAATACACCTTATGTATTAAACCAATCTGCTAGGAGTCGGCTATGCGAGGCTTAACCTTCTAGTTTGTGAAATCAGAGCGGGCTTTTGCATAAGAGAGGAAAGGGGCAAAAAAAAAAAAAAAAAAAAAATGGAAGAAAAGAAGAAAACAAAAGTGTGTGACCACGGCTGTAAACCAAAGTGATTTTGCAGTTGTTCAATACTAATTAAACACATTAGGCAACCAGCTAAGCCTCTGCAATATTCATAGCCTATAACAGGTTCACGATCTTTTTCATCAGTCATTTTTACCTTTAGAGTGAGCAAGGGGCAGAAATATAGTTTAACAAAAATTACATGTATAGATTAGGACTCCCTGAACATTGAAATACACTCTTCAAATCCATATTGAGTAGTCTCTAAGTGTCTTTTATGAAATAAAATTGGAAAAACTTTCTATTTCACTATTGTAAGTAATAAAAAGATTTGTCTGAAGGTTAATATAGAAGATTCATAATTCAATTACAGACATATTTGGCAGCCATGTCAACCGTGACCAAGACAGAGTACATAGCTTTTGTTCTAATACTGACCAAATTCATAAAAAACAGAAATCAAAAAGAATAGTACTGATTTAGCAGCTATAGGCTTGGTAGGTCATTAGCACTGTATTTGAAAAAAATATACATGAAAAGAAAGTGACTGACACTTTGCAGATGTCTACTCATATAAAATGTAAAAACTAATATTTACTTGCATTGTATAGTTCAACTAACAATATTCATTAAGTTCTGCGGGGATTTTCATTTATTGCTACCTTTCTTTTAACAAATCACTCATTTGTCTACAGATGGCATTTATTCAAAGCATAATGCATGCTACAGCATCATTCAGGGGAGGACTACAATAGCTTAAGAAAAACAACTCTGACAGTCATCCACCCACCTCTGTCATTGTTAAAATCAATGAGGTATATTTACATGCAATGAAGTAATTGTCCAATATATGAAAGTTATAATTACGAGATAATGTTAAACTAAAAAAAAATGCCACCAAAGTGGCTTGGATCCTGAAAACACAATAAATCACATACAACTTTTATTCATATTTAACATATATTCAGTTATCAGAATAAATAAAAGCACTTGTTTTAATGTATTCAAAGAGAAATATTACACATTTAACTTTTTTAAAAAGGGGTAATCTTTTTTTATTCTTTATTTTTATGGGCATATAATAATTGTACACATTTATTGGGTACATGTGATACTTTGATAAAAGCATAGAATGGGAAATGATCAAATTAGGGTAATGGGGTAAAAATCACCTCAAACATTTATCATTTCTTTGTGTTAGGAATATTTTAACTCCACTTCTCTAGTTATTTGGGAATTACCTTCTAATTTCCATTCTCAATCCGAGATTTTTTTTATAAACATGTGCGTTCCATTGTTTCTCTTTTTAATTGGATATGTAGAATTTTTATTTCAATTTTCATTTTTAAATTTTGTGAGTATGTAGTAGGTATAATATACTTATGGGGTACATGAGATGTTTTGATACAGGCATGCAATGTGAAATAATTACATCATGGAGAATGGGGTATCCATCCTCTCAAGCATTTATCCTTTGTGATACAAATAATCCAATTACACTCTTTCAGTTTTTTTCAAAATGTACAGTTATTATTGACTATAGTCACGCTATTGTTCTATCAATTAGTAGGTCTTATTCTTTCTATTTTTGTGTACTCATTAACCATTCCCACCTCCTCAATCACCCCACTACCCTTTCCAGGATCTGATAATCATTCTGCTACTTTCTATATCCAGGAATTTTTGCACACTAAATATTAATAGTTTGTCCTAAGAAAATACAGACACACAAACACACACACATATATACACACAATAGCAAATCTATGACTTTCAGTATAGCACAGTGAGAAATAAAAAGTGTTCACTCTCATATAATAAACACATATTAAGGCAATTTTTCCAATCATACAAAGTGAAAAATAACTATGAATATTTTATGTCCTAATAATATAAATCTTCAAAGATAAAATGTATTTTTCTATTAATTTAAAAGAATTATAGAATGCCAATATTTTATTTGTGGTATTCACAACTTGTGCCAGTTCACCTGGTAGTTAAAACATATATTCAGTCTAAATTGTGTCCTCGAATTCTTATTTGCATGATTGCTATTCAGTGAAGTACCTAAATAGGTTAAACATATGTCTGTTGTAGTTATAAACATAACAAATTATTATTTTTCTTTTCTTAAAATCCATACAATTCAGCTTTAAAGTCACCAGAATATTTTTATCAGAAATATTTTCTAGTTGCCTACACTGTATCCTCTTATTTTAATGCAAATGAATGCTGACATATTTTGGACTATTTCAAAATTTTTCATTTATACGGAGTAAAAGTAAAAATACTATTTTTTACAAGATATACTTAACATTCAGGAAAGATAATTGATGCACTGTAATTGCATTAATGGGCTAGAATTCTCATTCACATAAAAATTGTAAATTACATTCTTTGTTAGTCAATGATGTAAAAGTACGTTAATGTCATGAAATAAAGGCCCACAATTGTTTGAAAGTTATTTTAAAAGGAGAAAATTATGGGCACACATATGTTCACCCATATATGGTTAACCACCTCTTCTAGGAAGTTAAGTGTTTCTCCTGAAAGTGATAGTGTAACTTAGACAGTAGAGTACTTTCCTCTGATGAAGTACATCACTCTCTCATCTCAATGAGCAGTGAATGGGTAATGATGAATGCATTATAGAACTTTTCACTCAATACCATCTGCTTCAGAGAAAAAAACAAAAGCTGAAATTGTCTAGGAAAGTTTAAAAAAGTATGTTTCTATCAAAATCCCCATGCTTGCAAAGAAAACCTTCTTTTCTCTCCAAATTAGCATTACTGATTAGAAATGAGAGTCTGTACTAAAATAAATTAAAAAGTATACACTGTCCTCAAAGATAAATCCTGAGAAGAGAATATAATTACCTTCTGAAAATGAAATTTTCAATTCATAGGCCAATGGATGTGACTGAGAATAGAAATTCCATTCTGATTGCTTATGTCATCCTTTGGATAAGAATTGCGTTCTAGGACTCAAGATATGAGGTGTTACTGGTGCAGCCATGTGACTCTTGGTTAAGAATGATTGATTGTCTTGGAAAGCTGTAACATTATAGAACTTTTTTTAAAAAAATAGCGATTCTATGAAACAGTTTGTGATGTCTTAATTCTATTTCCTCTTGTTCCATTCACAATGAAAGTGTATGTGTCAATGTGGTGAATCTGTAAACAAACATTTTTGTGTCAGGATCACATAAGAGTTAAAAACAGATATTGGTGGCACATGTACCACTGGTTCCATCATGTCCTAATGGTGTAAATTGAACAACTTCCTTAACCTCTTTAAGCTTCAGTTTACTAACCCTTAAATTTGAGATGTTAAATTTATCCCATATGTTTGTTTTGAGAATAAAATGTTAGTGCTTTGAACACGGTAAGCACATGATTTAAGACCTTGATATTATTACTTAATAGTAGTAGTACTTAAACATTTAGTTTGACATAGTTTCTACATTTTCCACAATGATTACTGCCTGATCCATTCTACTGAGAAATAAAAATAAAATCTTAAGCCCATAATTCAATTGAATGACCTCTCCTATTGGCCAAGGGATCCCCAAAGAAACCTTGGAACCTGAGTTTCTGGCCATGACTCAATGGGAAGGCGTCATTCCTTATTATAATCCTTCACTCCCTCACTAACCACCAATAGGCTTTCTTCTCTAAGGATTAAACAGAAACCAACCTTTTCAAGAGACTTGCTGCACTACTAGTTTTAACCAAGCACCTGATATTGCTCCCTCTTTTTGCGGTTTTAACAGAACAACAGACCAGCACTTCTTCCTAATAATAGACTGCCAGCTATGGGATGGTTCTGGACAGTCTATGGAGGATGCACAGTGAGGCTTTTTGTGTCCTCTACTTCATCTTTTAATGTCACAGGGCCAAAAACTCCACCCTCAAATGCTAACACTGCCATTTTTTGAACATGGATCCCATGGAGAAGCATAAAGCTCAGTTTTACATGCACATATTTCTTCTTTCATAAATATTCATGTCTCCTCCTATAGCTTACTGAATATGCATATTTGACCACTTCATTCAGCACAAATCCCTGTCTTATTCTTCCGACCCTTTAAGTATTTGTTTCCGGCTTCTGATTGGAGGCTAGCCTTCCCAGCCTGTCACAATGGCCACTCTGCAGGCTGCAATCCTTTATGGAAATAAAGATCTTCCTTCCAAATTTATGAACCTCAGCATTCTTCAGTTGACATTATCATAGTATATTGAGAGACTATGAGTTGAGAAGCCATGGATACCTAAGCCTAACAGCACCAATCTATGGTAATAAGACCTTTTGAGAAATATATGTGCATCAAATAATAATAATATTTGATTCCTTTCAAAGAGATATACCATTAGAATTTGCTCAGTTCTTGAGAAAATAATATATATATGTAGATCTAAAGATTGCCAAATTCTTTTTAACAAAAATGAAGAATGCCTTTGATGGCCTTATCAATAACTTGGAGATAGCTGAGGAAAGAATCAAGGACTTGATGTCTATTGACAAAACTTGTCAATATAAGGTTTCCAAAGTGAAATGCAAATAATAAAGAATGAATAGAAAAAATAATCCAGCAAAATGGTGGACTCATGTGCCGCTCCCACTTGGAAGGACAGAACAGCATGTGGAGACTCACATTATAAACTTTTGCTCCAAGAACCACCACAGGAACATACCAGAACACCATAAGAATTCACAGACCCTTCGAAAGAAGCAGGTTGCCACTGCAAATCTTCTTGCTTTATTAGGGCCACAATTTTGGCTCTGTGCTTCACAGAAAACATCACAAATAAAGCAACATAATTAGATAAATTATACGTGCAGTCAAAAACAAAAGACAAAGCAATTTCTTAGGAGAAATAGACCTATCTTTATCAGAGAACCACCTAACATGTACATATGATCATGTACATACGAAGCTTCTAGCTGCTTATCTTAGAATGAATATGCTTACTTTTTTCTCTACCTAAAAATAAATTTACACACACACACACACACACACAGAGAGACTGCTTTTTGAAACATAAGAAAAATTGATAATAGGTAATAATTAATTAATAGAAAATAATTCTTTTTGCAGTTCTGAAACAAATCATTAAATGAAGGTACTATAGATGGAAGGTTGTGTGAACTCCTATTATGGTAATAAAAGATAAACTCCAAGAGTGTGGGTATGCTGGTTTATAAAAAAAAAAGATAAATTATATGATATTTATCTACCTCTTTATCTATATATCATATACTATTTTCTTTATTTTGATCATCAAATTTTTATTTTTAGAAATTAAACTGTCAACAATTAAAGCCCCCTGTGACAGTGTAGCACCTCAGTAGGTTCTGAGATGTACAACTGGGCAGCTACATCATACTTTAAAGTTGCCATTTCTTGTATCACTGTTACAGGTGCCAGTAGAGTGAGAGCAAAGTCTCACCTTCTGAAAGCCAAAAAAGGAAGAGAACTACTGCAGGCAGATGTGTTACAGTGAACTATTATCCCATGTAAAGAAAGACCTTCAGCTTAAGCAGTTGAAGGTAAAGCAAAATCCTTATTTTGGCAACAGGGAAATCTCTCTCTCTCCCTTTTCTTCCTCTCCTCCCCCTCCTCCTCCACTGCTGCTGCTGCTGCTGCTGTTGCTTCTTCTTCTTCTTCTTCTTCTTCTTCTTCTTTCTTCTTTCTTCTTCTTCTTCTTCTTCTTCCTCCTCCTCCTCTTCCCCCTCTTCCTCTTCCTCCTCCTCCCCCTCCCCCCTCCTCTTCTTCTTCCTCCTCCTCCCCTTCTTCTTCTTCTTCCCTCTTCCTCTTCTTTCCTCCTCCTCCTCCCCCTCCTCTCCCTCCTCCTCCTCTCCCTCCTCCTCCTCTCCCTCCTCCTCTCCCTCCTCCTCCTCTCCCTCCTCCTCCTCTCCCCCTCCTCCTCTCCCCCCTCCTCCTCCCACTCCCCCTCCCGCTCCACCTCCCTCTTCTTCTTCTTCCTCTTTTTCTTCTTCTTCTTCGTTCTTTCTTTATTTCTTCTTTTCTCTCAAAATTTTACACCAGTAGCATACCTTGTTTACCTTCAGTTTATCTGATTATACTTCTCTGAAACAGCATGTCCGATCTCCATTTCCTGTTAATTCTTACCTGCCCTTTAAAAAAAGTGCAACACTATTTACAAAAGCAAAGACTTGAAACCAACCCAAATGCCCATCAGTGATAGACTGGATAAAGAAAATGTGGCACTTATACATCACGGAATACTATGCAGCCATAAAAAAGAATGAGTTCATGTCCTTTGCAGGGACATGGATGAAGCTGGAAACCATCATCCTCAGCAAACAGGAACAGAAAACCAAATACTGCATGTTCTCATTCATAAGTGGGAGTTGAACAATGAGAACACATGGACACAGGGAGGGGAACATCTCACACAGGGGCCTGTCCGGGGGTTGGTGGGAAAAAAGAGGGAGAGCATTAGGACAAATACCTAATGCATGCGGGGCTTAAATCCTAGATGATGGATGGATAGGTGCAGCAAACGACCATGGCACATGTATACCTATGTAACAAACCTGCATGTTCAACATATGTATCCCAGGACTTAAAGTAAAATTTAAAAAGTACAATAACATAGGTTAGCCTATTTATTCAACCTAAGGGGAAATATAACGTTAATGCATATTTATACTATTGACCTACTCAAACTTTCTCTGATAGTAATCTCTTGCAATATATTTGGATTTTAAAACATTTCTTCATATTTTATATTAGCTTTAAAAACTGGTGATACAAAACAACAGGAATAGTGAAAACAAGAGATTATTTTAAATGTAATCTGTTGACTTTATTTACTTCCCCAGTAATAACAGGATGTACATAGCTTTCATTCAATTAAGCCTTTTTCTTAGTGATTGATACCACATGAATATATTTTGCTTCTTACAGGGTTTGCAGGTTCTTCTCTCTTACCCTCAAGACACAAATTGTTTTATTTAATAGAAGACCAGTATCCTTTGATGGCATCAAACATCAGTTGGCCCTTTTGCCTTCTCCCTCAAGAAAGCAGTCTTTACTACTTATACAAATTCTCTTATTTTTCCATTTTCCCCTGTAATATTTTGGCATTGTTGATTCAAAATATGAGCCCCTAAATTCCTAACATTTCCTGCTATATTTTATAATAATAAATATTATGCTTGAGTTTCTGGATTTACAGCCTTATAAATCCTTTAAGCCAATTCAGCAAAAACTAATGATAATCACAAACTAGATTTTAAAAATATCCTATATTTTCCTTTGTATGTTGATGGAAACTATCACCTTTCCTTAAAGGTATCTTTTCTTTATATCCTTTCTGGTTCTCCCTTTCACACAGGTGCAGCATTAAAATCCAATAACTTGATACCACAGGGGCAATTCCGAATGAAGAGTACCACTGAAGTACCGATTTCACTTTGAAAATATCACAAGAATATATCTTTTGTTGCTGTGCAGGTAATTATCAGTATTGACAGTGTGTCCACAAGCAAAGCCCTTTCCTGTACGCACTAAGAAAGGTGATTCACTCTATCTCCAGCTAAATACCTGAACAGATGTCTACCAGAAAGCAATAGGAGGAGAAGAGAAAATTGCTTATAATTCGTAAATAAGATTTTCCTTCCTTAATTATGTTTCTTCCTATCAATTTACTCAATGACAATGATAAGGGGGAAAACTGAAATGCATAAGAGATATTTCTTTAAAAATAAATTATACTGATGCTACTATGGGAGAGGGGGCAAGGGAGGGAGAAATCTTTATTCCCACAGAGACACATTCTTCTAAATTCTGTAAAAGTAATTAAAGCTATTATTACTATATTCATATTTCTAGTTTACATTTTTTGCCACCAGTCCTATGTATATAAATCTATGCTTATTTTAAAATGTTAAAAAAATAGGCTTATGAAGTTCTTTGGAAAGCTAAATATTTCACACTTCAAAGCATAAGTCTTAAAAGAAGCAATTTCTTGGCATTGATTTTTTAGTAAATACAAATGTTAAGAGTCCACTAATTGAAACAGAATAAGCACAGCAAAATGAGATGGAGTAAAGCAATTAACCAAGAGAAATGTGAATCAAATACAGTTAAGAACCAAATCTTCACTTGAGTTTAGCCATTGTTACTTTTCTACCCAATAAGTCAAAAAGCATGATTCAATATAATGCATCTTTTGCAATTTTATAAACCACAAATTTTGAAATTGTGTGTAATCCAGACCTAGGGAAGAAAAACATTTCATAGCTCTATCATTGCAGTTAAATCACATTTTCTGCCATTGTCATCTACATGACATATCTGTTATACTTCCAATAATACACATAATTCAGATGGCCCATTCACCAATACAGAATTTATCTGTAGAATGAATGGTTGTAGCAACAAGAAAATAGTGCTTTATAATTTTTCTTTTTCTCAAAGCCTAACAAAGCAATTAAGAGAGGGGAATGTTTACCATTTTGATGGGTGTTTCAACAGAATGCCAAACCACGTTCTAGCTTAAATATTGTATGGTATGATTATGTCTATGTGACAGAGACACTATACAAGATTGTCCTCTGCTGAACTATGACAACATCAAGCATATTATTGGATGACATATAATTTAGGTTAATTCTAAAAATCCATTTGGTTTTGTAAAGAACTTCTCACAAATTGGTCCTGCATGATTAAGATAAGTAAAGCCTCAATCAAGAGAAGTCATGCTAACAAAATAAATTCCACCAAAATACTTTAAAACTTATTTCAAATCAGCAATCAATGACTTGTCCACCCCCTCCTCTAGTTCTCAGAAAGTATATAATACACCACATATTAATCTAATATTGGTACTTCCCAGCTTAAATTGTATCATTCTAAATATAATTAGCCAATTACATTTTTAAACATATGTTAATGTTAAGCATGCATTTATATAGATAAATTCTATATAGATTTGAATAAAAGTAAAAAATACTATTTCTTGGCTGGGCGTGGTGGCTCACGCCTGTAATCCCAGCACTTTGGGAGGCTGAGGCGGGCAGATCACAAGGTCAGGAGATCGAGACCGTCCTGGCTAACACGGTGAAACACCGTCTCTACTAAAAATACAAAAAATTAGCCTGGCATGCTGGCGGGCGCCTGTAGTCCCAGCTGCTGAGGAGGCTAAGGCAGGAGAATGGCGTGAACCCGGGAGGCGGAGTTTGCAGTGAGCCGAGATCGATCGCACCACTGCACTCCAGCCTGGGCGACAGAGTGAGACTCCGTCTCAAAAAATAAAACAAACAAACAAAAATACGATTTCTTTAAAGAATAGTAATAAATGAAGCATTTCACTTTATTACATGCATTCCAGTAACTTTGGCAAACGCTGACATTTGTGGTGTTTCTTCCCCCTTCTACATGAGCTTGACAAGGCGAATTAATTTCAGATGCATCTAACTCTATGAAATTGACAAACTACTTTTACAAAAAAAACTGCAGTTATTTGCAAAAGTCTTATATTTCAAATAATAATGATAAAGGGAATTTTCTGTAGCTGAAATTACTATTCTGATAAACACATGTTAAAACATGCTAAGATGCCCTGTCTCACTTATAAATATGGAAAATTATATCTAGGCATCAATGAGACAATTTTTTCATCTATTCGTTTCTTAATATTAAAACACTTTAAGGCTTGGCAAGATGGCTCACACCTGTAATCCCAGCACTTTGTGAGGCCAAGGTGGATGGATCACAAGGTCAGGAGTTCGAGACCAGTTTGGCCAACATGGTAAAACCCCGTCTCTACTAAAAATACAAAAATTAGCCTGGCATGGTGGCATGTGCCTGTAATCCCAGCTACTCAGGAGGCTGAGGCAGGAGAATTGCTTGAACCCAGAGGCAGAGGTTTCGGTGAGCCAAGATTATGCCACTGCACTCCAGCCTGGGCAACAGAACAAGACTCCGTCTCAAAAACAAACAAACAAACAAAAAACACTTTAATAGTATCCAGTATCTGCAAGAGTGTAGGGGAAGAGTAACCTCATACACACTTAGTGGGATTATAATCTAGTTTACCCTTTTTGTCAGTCAGCTTAACAATATCTAAAAATACATGTGTTTTAATGTACATACAGAGAAGATTAATAGAAGATTGAAAGATGACACATGCCATACACATATCTGATTATTTTTATCAAGATGATGTAAAGAATATAAGAATAATTAAGTAAAAATAATCAAATTTAAAAATCAGCTACATTTATGAATAGTTTAATCAAGAGAAGAAAAACACATAATAAGTAATACATTTTTGAATAGATATTCAACCATATCAGCAAACTAGAAAATGTACATAAAAGACAAAATGAAGTTCCATTTTGCAATTTTCACATTTGAAAAATTAAAATATGGTGTCAAATGGCTATGGGATGTTGAGCAACAACTCTCTTGTACTACTTGGAGACTTCAGATAGGTTGAATATGCTTATATCCTACAACTCAACAATTTAAATAACAGGCAAATACACAAGAGTAACTTTAAACATGAGCAACAGAAAGCATGTACAAGGTTGTTCTTTGTAGCAGTTTTTGTTATGGTCAAGTATTGTAAACTACATAACTTGAAAATATCAATAGGGAACTAATTTCTGTGAAATGTTCATACAAAACACTACAAAACAGTGGAAGTGGAGGGACTAAACTCACATATGCCAATAAATAAGAACATGCAAAAGGAGTCAACAGCAGAAAGGTCTGTACATGACTACATCATTTATAACGTATAGCATATATAATAAAAATACAAAAAATAATAATTGGGGGTAATAAACACCAAATTCAGAATTGTGGGTTACTCTGGAGAGAGAGGAAGCAGATTGGGAACAGAGGAGTATTCACAACTCTGAGAGTTCAATTTTTCCTTTTTTTTTTTTTTGAGATGGAGTTTCACTCTGTTGCCCAGGCTGGAGTGCAGTGGCGCGATCTCGGCTTACTGCAACCTCGGCCTCTAGGGTTCAAGTGATTCTCTTGCCTCAGCTGCCCAAGTAGCTGGGATTACAGGTGCCCACCACCACGTCCTGCTAATTTTTTTTTTTTTTTGTAGACAGGTTTTCACCATGTTGGCCAGGCTGGTCTCGAACTCCTGACCTCAGGTGATCCACCTGCCTCAGCCTCCCAAAGTGCTGGGATTACAGGAGTGAGCCCAGGCGTGCCCAGCCAAGAGTTCAATTTTTAATAATAAAGGGTGATATGACACAATCATGGCAGAATGGTAATCTTTGAAAATATTAGAGGATAGAAACAATAATGTATTATCAGTCATTTTTTCTTAATGATTGAAAATTTTAATAATAAAACTTGCACATTCCTTTTCATCCAACAATTCCATTGTTTCCATGACAGATACACTAGTAATAGAGCATTACAATTTCTGCTCAAGGATATTCATTGCAGCATTGTCTGTTTTAGCTAAAATCTGGACATTACCTAAATAGTTAACGAACAGGTTAAATCAGTCATGGTCCATCAAAGTCATTAGAATACCATGCCACCGCTAAAATAATGAGATATATCTATTCTTTTTAATGTAGAAAATTCTGCAAGACATACTTTAAGTGAAAAACAAAACAAGACATCAACACTTGTGTATAGCAATACTCGATTAATTTAAAATCATCTATATGCATATAAATAAATGTTGGTATACAAATTTTGGGTGGAAGTAAGCAGAAAAAGCTTTTTTTTTTTTTTTGAGACAGAATCTCACTCTGTCGCCCAGGCTGGAGTGCAGTGGTGCGATCGATCTCGGCTCACTGCAAACTCCGCCTCCCGGGTTCACGCCATTCTCCTGCCTCAGCCTCCTCAGCAGCTGGGACTACAAGCACCCGCCACCACGCCTGGCTAATTTTTTGTATTTTTTAGTAGAGAAGGGGTTTCACTGTGTTAGCCAGGATGGTCTCAATCTCCTGACCACGTGATCTGCCCGCCTTGGCCTCCCAAAGTGCTGGGATTACAGGCGTGAGCCACCGCGCCCGGCCCAGAAAAAGCTTTTAACAGAAATTATTTGTTGTAAGAGGTCCTTGTGAGCAGTGAAGAGAGGTGCTGAGGGAGACGCTAACTTTTACTTTCATATCTTACAGTGGTGTTTAAATGTTTTACCATGTATACACGTTATTACTTTTATTTTTAATATAACTGGTATTATCTTGGTACTGAGATTATGGTTCATTTTATTTTCTTCTTTATTCTGAATGCCAATATAATCTACTTTGCAATGGAAACTAAAGAAGATCTACTTTAAAAAAAATACAACTAAAGCTTTGTCTATATGAAAATAAAATGACTGATGAACTCATTCAATTTTGTTAAACAATTCTCTTCTAAAAAGAACCAGAGAAATCACTTATTAACATGAGTGGATTGGCCTGAGAAGACAAAATGGTCAATGAAGTTTCCTGTAACGTAATAGGCTAATACCTATGGCCTTTCTTGTTTAGGTCAGACAACTGAATGTCCAAAGTGATCAAAGACTTTGTGAAATCCTATGTGAATCCTTGAATGAATGTTTATTATTATGGGGAAGGAGTTCATGGCTTGAATATGATTAGAAAAGTATCCATTATTAACACTAAATTGTTTAAGGTGTGTGAAATGTGGTGTTAAAGGTATTGTACTGCTTATGTCATTTGGCCCTCAAAATAATCCAAAGAGGTAGGTAGTATTATTATATACATTACACAGAGGAGGAAACCTGATGGCTCATGAGTATGTACTTCCTCAAGTCACAACCCCCCACCATTCTATAATATATATTACTTTGCAGGAAGTGTTAGGAGCAATAACAAAATAAATATAGAATATGATTTGCATGCATTGAAAATTGCTCAGACACAACAAACCATTATTGTCTCTTAAAATTCTTCAGTTATATGTTCACTTACACCAAGTGGCAGAGACCAGAGTTGGCTTCCATAATATGTAGCCAAGTCCTTTCTCCAATACCTGCATATTTCACTCATGCACAGGTTGGAGAAGTGGAATTCAGTGATTAAGCTCAAAGACCAACCTATTGCTTACCCCTCACAGTTCTTCTTAAACTCTGCTAGAACAGTTCCAAAATTATGTAAGCAGGAAGGAGGTAAGTTGCAATCTATTTGAACTCCTACTATATAATTTTTCCTTAAAAGTCAAAATTTTCTTTTCAGAAAAGAATAATGTTTCTATATCCGTACATAAAACTTTAAGATAAATAACAAACAGGAGGATATTCTTACTATATATCAAAACTTGAAGGTACAGTAAAGATAAATGTCTTGTATAAATTTTTCTGATTTAGCAATCAGAGGAGATAAGAGTGAAATTTTTACTCTACATTTCTATGTGATCGAGTGAAAGTCTTAACTTCCCTACATAGATTATTTGAATATAAACGAGGATAGAATGAAAATGTATTCATTCTTTTATTACACAGTAGGCATGATATACATGATCATAATTTGCCGTTACCACACTAAAGCTGCCAAATATTCTTACATTTCTTTGAAAGTCCAAAGTATGCATTTCTATTTTTACTACTTGTCACCATTCTCAGTAGATAGACAATGTTGAAAGAAACTTCCAATTTTCTTTCATGTTAAAAGAAAATACAATACGTAAGTATTTTGGAATCTGTTCCTATCTCTTTTCCTAACTTTTGATTCCTGTGAGAGTGGAAACATAGTTTTGTGAGGTTTTTGCTTTAAGCATTAATGAGGGTGGGCTAGGTCATTTACAAAA